>NW_028327172.1:138324968-138995301 GCF_987537825.1 Furipterus horrens
TTATCCGATTAACCTTTTCCCTGAATTCCAAACCCCTTACCTACACTCTTCTTATAAAAAGGGCCCATTTGTGATGGAATTAAAGACAGTCTGTTAGGGTACAAACCCACTGTCTTTTTGGCTTGCCAACTATCTGAATAAAGCACCCATAAAGATTCAATCCCTGTCTCTGCTTATTGGGTCTGGTAGATGACAGGCAGAACAGACACTGGCCTTGCTGGTTTCAAATTCTTTCCCTTCCAGCCTAAAAATCCCCCTGTTTACAATTAGCTTTACTTCCCTTCTCTCTCTACCCTAAGAAATTGAGATGCATTCATAGCATGCTATAGCAGGAGGGGATCTTCCGAATCAGGTCAGCTGCCCTAATTTTATTGATAAGAAAAGTGAAACTCAAAGAAGTTAAGGGCTTTTCATCTGAGACAACTAATGACAGCAGGTGGCAAGCACAGTCCAAGTCTCCTGCACCTCTCCCAGGGATCAATTTATAACAGGGAAGCAAAATTCCAGTCCCACAAGGCATCAGAGGATGGGGAGGGTGTGGAGGAAGAGTTCTCTGGTCAGATTTGTTTCCAAAACACAGCAGAGAGGCCCAACCCGTTTCTGCTCAGAACTTTAGCATAAATTGTCCTCCTGCCTAAAAGGCTCTGTACCCACCCTTGTCACTTGGTTCACATCTTTTCCTTCTTCACATCTTATCTTTAACATCATTTCCCCTCAAAAGCCATCCCTGATTCCACAGACTCCATTAAGACATAATGTAAATACTCTCTCTACACCCTGCTTCTCTCCTGCAGCACTTATCATTACAATTGCATTCTTAGTGGGTTCAAGGTTTGTTTTTTGCTAGCTTCTAAACTTCACAAGGACAACAGCCACTTCTTTCTCATCCTGTAACAGATCAGGGGAGGGATCCTCAAAGTCCTCCACAGGTTCTGGGGATGGGGAAAGGAGATAATACAGCTTTTAAGGTACTTTGCATATCTATGGCAAGCTGATAGCTAGATAATAGCTATGCTGCCCCCAGGTAAAAGGGTGAATAGTAGGCTTAAGATACTTTTCATAACAATGATGTATGGTACTCTGGGTCAGCATTTAAAATTAGGGAGAGCCGTGAGGGTGTGGAGAGAAGCCATAGGGTTTGAAAGGGTGTAGACGGGAATCGGCTAGGAGGTCTGGTGTATAAGGGGAAAGCCACAAGATCTGGAGTGAGAAAGAGGAGACCCACTGGGAAACCTGCCTGGAGAACATGGTGCTACAGCTGATGAGGCTGGAATTGCGGGGATCTGCTTAGCCAAGCATGGATTAGTGGGAGATGCCTGAAATGCTGAACTATGACCGGGAATGTAGAGCCGTGGACTTCTGCTTTTCTGAAAGATGGTACCTCTGACTGGTGTATTCTGAAACTGGCCTGGTTTGGCAGGGGGTGGCAGTACTGTGTTTTGGGGGTGTTTTAAAGGGAGTGGGACAGAGAGGTAGGAACCCACCATTTTTCTGAATCTGTAAAACTTAAATAAATCCCCTTTCCTTTTCCATCAAACTTTTGTATTGGGAGTCATGCTTCTTGGCAGTGGGCAATTGGACCCCACAGCTGTTCCAGAACAGCATAGGCTAGGGTCCTGTAACAGCGTCAGGGTTCCCATCACCTCGCATAATACCACACACACAATGGGCAATATATAGATTTGTGTTGATTTGATGACTGAATTAGCAGATTAAGGATTCTGAGGAATTCTGCAATAAAGCAGCCTATATTACTTTGCTTACATTTAGCATTTTCCAGACCTATTGGACCACAGAACTATAATGTCTAAGGAACTAGTCCTATCCATGCAACAAAGATACACTTTGGGAACTACTGTGCTACACTGCACACAAACTGTCCAAAATTAGACTTCCAATACTCCCTGCAGCCCTGAGCCAGAGAGAACATTTCCTTTCTTTTCTTTTTAATATTTCATTTATTTTACTTTTAGAGAGTGGGGAAGGGAGATAGAAGAAAAGGGAGAGAAACAGTAATGTCCAAGAGATACATCAATTGGTTGCTTCTCGCATTGCCCCAGCTGGGGACCTGGCCCACAACCAGGCATGTGCCCTGACTGGGAATCGAATCAGCAACCTTCTGGTTTCTTTCAGTTTGCAGACTGGCACTCAATCCACTGAGCCACGCCAGCCAGGGCCAGAGAGAACATTTCTGACACAGGCTACAACATGGATGATCCCTGAGAACATTATGTTAAGTGAAGTAAGCCAGTCACAAAAGGACAGAGACTATATGATTTCAGTTAGGTGAAATATCTAGAGTAGTCAAATTCAGAGACAGAAAGACGAATGCTGGTTGCAAGGGGCTGGAGGGAGGACCAAAGGGGAGCTATTGTTTAATGGGTACTGAGTTTTACTTTCACGATATGAAAAAGTTCTGGAGATCTGTTTCACAACAATGTGAAACTACTTAACACTACTGAACTGTACAGGTAAACATGGTTCAGATAGTAAATTTTATATTATGTGTCTTTTACCACAATAATGATATGCATGAAGAGAGGAAAAAAACGACAGTTGAACTGAAAACATTTTGCAAACTGTAAGGAGTATACATGTGGAAGGTTTTATGACAGCTCTATCCCCAGTCAGAGAACAATGCCTGCTACACAGTAGCTCAATAATAGTCATTGATTCTTCTAACTGTCTTCACACTAGAAGAAGAAAGGACAGAGTAGGGGAAAGAAGCAGCAGACCCTCACCCAGTGAACAGGTACAGGACTTTCAGAACTAGGACTCCCTGATCAGCCAAACCTGTGCCATCTGAAGGAAACGTCGTTCCCTGTGTAATTAGGTGTTGGCAGTAGAGCTGATTCCTCAGAGGGCCTCCTGGATTCTGCAGTCACACCTTCTCCCCCACCACTCCTTCTGCAGAGACAGAGGGTGTTAAGTGGAATGGATACTGAGATCCCAAGAAAGAAAGGCAGGTGCTGGGCAGAGGAGGCTGCTCAGGCAAACTTGGGCCAGTTCTGCATGGCCCGGCTGCACTGCGAACTGTGTCCGGAAAGACCCTCAGGAACAGCTTAGGAAGACCTCAGAACATAACTGGCATCCAGAGTCCCCCATCTTCTTTGCATCCAGACCCCTTCTTTGCAGCTGGTCAAAGTCCAGGCACTGGGCACAGCTCAGGCAGAATTATCAGCACACCAGGGTTTCCCTCCTGGAAGGAGAGCACTGACTCTAGTGAGTACCTCCAGGCCCTCCCTCGGCTGCTCATCACCTCTGGCCCCCCTTGGCATTGTTGCAAGGATGCTATTTACTTGGAGGCATCTCTGGCATCAAAGTATTATAAGCACCACTTTATGTTTTCTTTCTGGGTGAAAAAGCCAGAAAGAAATCATTGTATTTTTAACAATAAAGCATTTTTAAATTAAGGTTTGTACTTAAGGTTTTAGACCTAATGCTACTGACAATAGTCTGCAATATAGTGCAAGCATAACTTTTACATGTAGTGGGAAACTAAAAAAGTTGTGTGTCTTGTTTTATTGTGATATTTGCTCTATTGTAGTGACCTGGAGCCAAGCTGCAGTATCTCTGAGTTACATGTACAACATAGATAAACCTTGAAAACATTATAATAAATAAAAGAAAGTGGGCAGATAAAGCCACATATTTTAATATTTTATGTTATGTTTCAGGGGAAAGGCTAAGGGAGTAAACCCCGACAGAAAATCCGGAGCCGGAGTCCCTAAGGCGGTTCGACGTTGTAGTCAACACCGGCAACTCCTGCGGCGCACCTGAAGCCAAGCTGTATTGACTCCGTCTTTCCCTTGGACCCTTCAGCTGCGAAGAGAGGGGGGGTCTGCTGCATGGGCAACAGCAGACCCTCCATATCACCCTGCCCAGGCTCTGTAGCTTCAGCTTCACTGGAGAGGACACTCCAGCGTCATTGCAAGATGTCGATTCAACACGGGAGGAGACAGATACCGTGTCACTCCCGAGTCGGACTGCACAGCCATTCTCGGCGGTGCAGATAGACTCTTAAGAAGCTACACCATCGTCTCTCGAGACGGACGGCTGCCGACGACGACGACGACGAGATAGACTCTTAAGAAGCTACACCATCGTCTCTAGAGACGGACGGCTGCCGACGACGACGAGATGTATATAAATGTCTAGAGTAGACAAAATCAAAGAGGAAAAAAAAGATTAGTACTTGCCAGGGGCTGCAAGGAGAAGAAAGGGAAAAGTAAGGTGAAACTACTACTCAGTGAGTACAGAGTCTTTTTGGGGGGTGAGATGATGGGAATGCTTCAGAAATAGGTGATGATGATCTTTATACAACATTGTGACTGTATTAAATGCCACTACATTGTCCAATTTAAAATTATTAAAATACTAAATTTTATTATATTTATTTTTACCACAATAAACATATAAATAATAATTTTTAAAAATCACAAAATCCTTGCTATGTGTGTGTACTTTGGGAACTGCCTGTTATTTCAGGCACCCAGCTGTTCTGATGTCCCCTCAGTAGCACCTCCGAGAAGTCGCTGCATGGAGGTGTCTTTGTTTCCAGAACTCGAGGTGCAAAGGGCCGGATCATGCACTGCACTTGTATGAAATTGCACGGAGCAGGTGTGGAATTTGCATGAAGCCCAAGTCAGGAGGGAAGTCTTTTGAACTCCTAGCCCGCTGAGTGTGAAAGTACTGGCGAGAGGAAAGCCTGGGTAGGATGGCAATCCAATGAAAGGCTGCCCACTCATTTACACATTTCTAACAATTTACAAATCAACATCGACAGCTCGATGCAAAGAATCTGCCAGACTCCAGCCACGCCTGACAGTTACACAAAGAGGATGATATTTGGGGTTCAGCATGGACTAAGGCTTGAGCACCCCACGCCTGTTCCTTAACCTTCCTGGACCTTCTTTACCATCACTCAGAATGTTCCTAAGAGGCACAGAATGCATTGCACACATGCTACTGGATGAAGCAGAGAAGGAGTTTATGGGTGTCTTTGACAGACTTTTAAGATTCTAGTTTGGAAAAACTCCTGCTGGGTTTCAAGGTGGCTCCTTAAGAGGGAGGAGACAAAAGTGATGCTATAACAGGGGCTTGTGTCCCAGTATATGAATGGCATATGCAGATATTTCCCTCTGACATTATGACATGTGACTGCATAATGGAAAGTCTGGGAAGCCTCCTGGGTGTCCCAGACAGAGGGGCTCTAAGGCCAGCCTTAGCTTGACACCAGCTTCAGGCTTGAGTGTGCATGGCAGCCCCAAAGCCAAACCCAATGGGAAACCTGGGCTCCATTCCCTGCCCTCTATGCAAATTTGCGTTAAACTTCACCCCAATCCACAGGGGTGATGGTTTTGCATCACAGACATTCCCTAGACCAAGGAGCACCTCTGAGGATTGGTGGAGAGGAAGCTGCACTTGGCCCCGGATAAAGAACTGTCCTTTCATAAATGGAACTGGCACGGCACGAAGTGAAAGGACCAGGGCCAAGCTGGCTCTAGGGAACAAGGAGGGACTGCTGTGCTCCAGGCACCACCCAGAAAGCAGTTGGAGGGGTCACCTTTGTGTCCGGCCTCCCCACTGGGCTCCATGCCTGCTGCAGTCACAGCAGCGCTGACCACATGCCAGACACCAGGAGGAGCCAAAAAAAAAAAAAAAAAGACTATTTAGAACCTAAACCCAGCTAGCGTTACAGCAGAATGTCCGCTCCATCCTGACACAGATGAGTCAAGGCCTCCGCCTGACACAGCACATCCAGTCTCAGAGAGAGAAAGGAGGCAGGAAGGAACGGATGGAAAAGGGAAAATATACTAGGACTAACTTTCCTTTCTCCAACTGGTTTGGAAAGCTGGTGAGAAAAATAGTGGATGTTACCTACCTTTAAAATATCTGAACCAGGCCCTGGCTGCTGTGGCTCAGTGGATTGAGCATCGGCCTGCGATCCAAGTGTCGCTGGTTCGATTCCCAGTCAGGGCACATGACTAGGTTGCACGTCAGGTCCCCAGTTGGGGCCGCGAGTGAGAGGCAACCACACAGTGATGTTTCTTTCCCTCTCTTTCTCCTTTCCCCTCTCTCTACAAATAAGTAAATAAATAAATAAATAAACAAACAAAAAAATAAAAACTGTTTAAAAAAAAATAAAAATAAAATAAAATATCTGAACCAGAAAAGGACCAGCTAAAACCAAGGGGGAAATAGCCTATAGGTCCCATCAGAGTGGAGAGAAGTCCAGGAGGAGACACATAGAGGAGGTGGAGGGTCAAGGCCAAAACCAAGTCAGGGCAGCTGAGTTGAGATGACCTGGGGCCCAGCAGGGGCTTGTGGAGGAGGCAGTCAGCCATGAGCAAACAACAGGGTCCTGGATGGGGACCCCAACTTCTCTCAGCAGTATGCCTGCACCCCACTCCACAAAGACAGAAGGAACGTGCCCACTGGCACCAGCAGCATCAGGGGATGGGGAGGCTCAGGTGTCATGGAAAACCTTGTGCCGGACACTGGAATTCACCTCCCAGGCAGATTTTCCTTATTTAGGGAAAGCCAGTCTAGAAGCAGGCATGAGCAGTGTACAGCTAATGACTCCACGTCTCCTTGTTCGTGGGGATGCTGCTGCTCTGAGATAACCTAAACAGGACGTTGTTCACTGAGAGGCTGACTTTTCAGTTTGGTGGTGTAAAATGTGTGTATGGCATCCCTCGTGTTGTTGCAAATGGCAGGATTTCCTTCATTTAAGGCTGAACAACATGCCAAGTGAAATAAGCCAGACACAGAAGGACAAATACTCCATGATGCCACTTAGACGTGAATCTAAGAAAGTCAAACTCAGAAGCAGAGAGTGGAATGGTGGTTGCCAGGGCTGGGACAGGGGAAATGAAGAGATGTTGGCCAGAGGATACAAAGTTTTAGTCATGCAAGATGAAAAAGGCCTAGACGTTCACTGTACAGCACAGTGACTACAGCTAACGACACTGTATTGTATAATGAAATTGTGCCGTGAGGGCAGACCTTATTTTAAGTGTCCCCTCACGATGCCCTGTTCAGGGTATCCACACCAGAGACTCACTCCAGTCTCCTCCTTTTCTTCCTTCCTTCCCTCCCTCCCTCCCTCTCCTTTCTTTCTCTCTCTCTTTTTTCTTCTTTTCTTTTCTTTCTTCCTCCCTTCCTTCTCTTCTCTTCTCTTCTCTTCTCTTCTCTTCTCTTCTCTTCTCTTCTCTTCTCTTTTCTCTCTCTTTCTCTCTCTTCCTTTCATGGAAAACACCATTCTCACATCATTGTGATTACTCCCAACTCTTGTTTCTTTGGCAGAGTTTGCTGGTGTTGGGCAACAGCCAGCATGAGGGGGTAAAATGTTGATCCCTCCACCCTCAGCTGGACTGGTGGGGCCTGTGGTGGAGTCACCCTGGGTGGGTGGCCAGTGGCATTGCCAGTATACTCTACAACCATAGTACATATTATGTTCTCTCTTTGTGCCACAAAATGGGAAAGGTCGGGAGGCCCAGCCTAATGATACATAAACTTTGCTTGTTGAGTCCATTGGGCTGTGCCTCTTAGCATTCATCCTAAGTTAACTTAAAACTCCTTCCCTTTCAAACACACTCAGCTCCTGCATAAGAAATAGGCCAGGGCTTTTAAGTTGTGAATGATGACCAAGAGTTTAAAGGTTATTTGAGACTTAGTCTCATGCTTTGTTGTCTCTGGGTTATTCTGTGATGTCCCTTTGCTGCAGCACACGCCTGTCTGCAAGGCAACAGAGATGCAGAGTCTGAGAGGTAGGAGCAGGCAACAAGGGCAAACCTCTTTGTCTTCTCCTTTTATGGGGCCCCGCGGAAAAGGTGGCGTCACCCTCCCAGAGCACTGAGGTGTGTCTTTTGACTCTGAGGTCCTGCCCTTCAAGTCCAGAAGCTTTCTCTTGGGGCGCTGCAGCCAAACTTGATGGGCTAGTTTCCCAGAAGAAAATAAAACGATAGAAGCACTCCGGGTGCCATCAAGAGATCAGAAAAAAGAACTAAGTCTCTGCACGGCAGAGTAGCATTTAGCAGGAAGGGTACTGTCTTTTTTTTATTTCTAATATATATTTTTATAGTTGTTCTATTACAGTTGTCCCAGTTTTCCCCCGTTGCTCTCCCCTGCCCCACCCACTGCCCCCACCCCTGCTCCCACAGTCAATCTCCACCCTGTTGTCCGTGTCCAGGGGCATTTATACCATTTCCTTGACTAGATCCTCCCCAGAGGGAACTGTTTTTAGGAAGCTCCAGTCCTGATTCACGCCCCCTGATAGACAACATGTGCTATCTGAGGTCAGTTGCTCATCCTTTCCGTGTTCCAGTTTCCTCTTCTGCAGAACAGGCACTAATCATACTACAGCATGTGTTGTGGAAATGGATGAGTAATCAGAGCCCCCACAGACTGGATGCTGTGAAATGCGAACTCAGGAGCAGTGATGCATACTTATTATCACTGGAGGGGGGGAGAGATGAGCGCACATACCGACTCTCAGTGCTGGCTGTGGAAATCCACTTAAAGGAAGGGCCTGTCCTTGAAGGACCTGCTTCTAACAAAAGAAACAGGCAAACAGAGCATACTGAGTTTCTGTAATTCATGAAAAGCCTCTCTCCTGCTCATGCAGAGTTCCCTGGAGTGTCTGTTGGAAGAAAATTAAGCCCTTCACTTGCTTTAGGCTGACTCAAAATCCTAAAGTGACGTATTTGGAAGGGTCCTCACGCATCTCCTGGTTTCACAGTCTTCCAAGTTTGAAGAAAAGAGTCTACTGATTTAAAACAAACAAGGAAGTTTTGGGTAAGATCCAACGTATCAGA
Source organism: Furipterus horrens (assembly GCF_987537825.1). Classification (NCBI taxonomy): domain Eukaryota; kingdom Metazoa; phylum Chordata; class Mammalia; order Chiroptera; family Furipteridae; genus Furipterus; species Furipterus horrens. The sequence continues at coordinate 138,333,788 of NW_028327172.1, forward strand.
CAGATGTGCTCAGATTAGGGTGGAGCTGTCCAGCTGATGGTGAGGTCGGGGCTGTACTCGGCCCTCTCGCAACCCGAACTCCAAAGGGCCCTCCTCAGAAGCCCTAGGTTTCTCTGGTGACACAATTTGAAAACTTCCTGACAAAGAGTCCCTCCTTGACCAAACTCTGCACAGCGCCTCCTAAGTGTTTTTTCAACCAGGCCTCAATTCTTGGACTTCTGTGTTCATCTCTGTGTTGTTCAGTTTTAGCGAGAATCCTACTAAGTTGGTTTAGCTACAGCCTCCATCCTCCATATCTGATCACCCTTCATATCTCACCAGTCTCACTATCTGATCGATTCCTCAGCCTCCACCATCCCCCAGGTGACGTCTGATGACCTGGCCAGCCTTCAGCAAGAATCCTGTTTGGGTTGTTTAGTCAAAATCCCCCCACTCCTGGTGTTTCTTCTTAGTAATCTTCTAGCCACCAACCCCCACTTACTCCTTGACTATAAATCCCACATGCCCATGCTGTGTTTGGAGCTGAGCCCAGATCTATACTAAGGTCTCTTTCCTCCTATTGCAATACTCCTGAATTCAAGGTGTTGTTTGCCGCTTTATCTACTGTCCAGCTCCGATTTTTCAGTAACAGTTCCAATTAGCTTAACTCACATTTGATAAATGAGCAGACAAGTCTTAAGAAGTGAGATTACTAGAACCTAGATGTCTTGATTCCAGGCTCAGTTCATGTATCGATAAGGGTGTAATGGAAGTGGCAATGGCAGGAAGTCATGGCAGGGAGTCAGAGCGGGGAGACAGGGGGAAGACAGACAGAATGCAAAATGATGGATAGAAGTGTAAGGTATAGAGATTTTAATGGTGTATTTTCAGGGTAGTATAGTTAATGGAAAACAAGTGGTGGCCAGCTTGCACAACAGAATAGCGGACATGCCCAACCACAAAATGTTGGTTGAGGGTCTCTGAGGAAACTGGAGTACAAAGAGGGAACAGGATCCATGAGAGAGGAAATGGCAGGGGCTGGGGACTTCCACGACTTGCCACAAATGCCTTGGAGAACAAAGGGAGGAGGGAATAGCCAATCATTTTTAGACATGATCCGAAAGATTATACCTCCCATAATACTCAGCCAATGAGAAACTGGGGGAAGGGACCTGCAAGCTAAAAAATAAAAGCCCCCACTGTATCTCCACAGGGTGTGCCTGCATACCAGACAGACACCTGATCTTGCAAGAACCCCATTAAAGACTTACTTTCGCTATACTCTGTCTCCAACAGAGAAGGAAAACTCTGACTCCAAAAAACCTCTGCTGCCTTGCGGCATACCTCTTCAGGGGAAAGGCTAAGGGAGTAAACCCCGACGGAAAATCCGGAGCCGGAGTCCCTAAGACGGTTTGACGTTGTAGTCAACACCGGCAACTCCTGCGGCGCACTTGAAACCAAGCTGTATTGACTCCGTCTTTCCCTTGGACCCTTCAGCTGCGAAGAGAGGGGGAGGTCTGCTGCATGGGCAACAGCAGACCCTCCATATCACCCTGCCCAGGCTCTGTAGCTTCAGCTTCACTGGAGAGGACACTCCAGCGTCATCGCAAGATGTCGATTCAACACGGGAGGAGACAGATACCGTGTCACTCCCGAGTCGGACTGCACAACCATTCTCGGCGGTGCAGATAGACTCTTAAGAAGCTACACCATCGTCTCTCGAGACGGACGGCTGCCGATGACTCTGTCTCCAAGTCCATTTCTTGAGTTTTGGACAGGGTGAAGGTGTTTCTCACAGAAGCAACATTTTTGAAAAAAACAAACAAACCAAAACCAAGGAGGCATATCTGACTGAAGAAGGTCATATGAAGTTCCTTCATCCCTTCATATATAAAACACAATGCAGACAAAAACAAAACAAAACAAAACCCTTTCCAAAGTTAAGAGGAGATGATGCCTCGGCCAGATAGTTCAGTTGATTAGAGCATGCTCCCATATACCCGAAGACTGTGGTTCGATCCCATAGGGCACATACGAGAGGCAGCCAATCAATGTTTGTCTCTCACATTAATGTTTCTCTCTCTCTCTCCCAAATTAAAGAAAAGGGGTGGTGGTGGTGGTGATGCTACGTATGAAAGAAAAGGAGCCACATATTAACTAACCCAAGCTCAGGGGAGGCCTGTGTGGCAGCCTTACAAAAAACAAAAGGGAAGAAGCATCTGTCTATCATTTTACCTTTTATCCAATCCCAGATGTCCCCACCACCCCTGTTTTGCTTTCTCCCACCTCCCTGATGTCTCCTCCTTTGATTGTAATATATACCATAAGGTGCTAAACTGTCATTCTCCAGAGCATTTCTCAATCCATTGAGATATTGCTTCCTGGCAATTGTCATCAGTTTGGCTCAAACAAACTCACCAAAAATTCTCTTCAGGTTCGAATGTTTCTTACATTGACATATGTTATGTTTCGGTCCCTTGAGCAAGAAGAAACATCTCTTATGTTACAAAGGGGCACGAATTACTGAGATTGCCTAAATACTGAAACAGGCATTTTATAAAATGCTTTTGTAAGGGACAAGGAAACTGTGACTCTCAAACCAGTAGAAAATAATTAGCAGCAAAGGACAAATGCAATTAAACCTTGAATCAGTGGGTCTCTGAGCCAGAGTTAACAGTATCAGCACACTTCCAAGTCAGGAAGGGGGCACTCCGCAGCTCAGCACAAATGCTTCTGAGGACAAAGGATATCTGAGATCAAAGTGGGGGAGATATTCATCACCAAACTTCAGGAAATGGGAAAATGTAGCTAGACAGCCCAGCAAACAAGATAGGGAAATTTCAAAGAAAAGCTGGAGACAGACCTATAACCAGATCACCCTGAGTTAATTATCACTCTCAGTTAATTTAGTTAGATTGTAACTCTGGAGTATCCAGATGAGAAGGAAGGGGTGGGAGGAAGGGGTGTAGTTTACTCACGTTAGGATAAAAACAGCCAGCTCCATTTTGTTGGTGTGCATGCCCCTGGCTGGCTGTGTGCCCGACTCTGCAGACTCGTGAATAAACGCCTCGCTTTGCTGCTGAAGGCCTGTGTCCCGGTGTTTTATTGTGAGCATTTCTCACACTGTTTCTTAAGTTATTGAGTGTCTAACCTCAAAGTTATAACATTTGGGTCCTTCTCTAGAGTTCTTGCTAATCAATCAGTGAACTATCTGGGATGGTTAACCAATAAAGTTGTAGGATTCTCGATTTTCCTGTTCTGTCACATTTCCCTTAGTTGTTATGAATGCAAAAGCCTTCAAAATGCTTGAAAAATGTTCATTTTACAAAGCTGTATATACATGTGCAATGTAAGGCATCCAGTGAGTATTGATAGCTGATTTCTAAGTTTGATCCAAGTTCATACCCTTTCTCTTTAAAACACCTGAGAACAGAAAAACAAGTTTCTGGAAGACAATTTGGCAACAGGTACCAGAGGCCATCAAATATGTTCATATCCTTTGATCCAGCAGCTCTGCTTCTAGGAATTCATCCTAGAGGAATATTAGAGAGATTTATGAAAAAGGTTGTTCATTGTGGTATTATTTATAATATTAAAATAAGAAAAAATTTAAGTGTCTGTCAGAAGAGGTAGATTAAATAAATTATGAGAGCGATATATGATACAATAGTATGATACTATTAAAATCATTTGTAGCAGAATATTTAGTGTCATGGAAGTATTTTTAATTTATTAGTGGAAAAAAACAGGTTGTATAAGCAGTTTCTAAAACATCACACTGTATTATTCCAACTTTATATTGTATGTTATATAATATATAAATTTAGAAAATATATGTAACTTAGATATAAACTAGGACCTCTCTACTTCCGTGGACTGTGAAAGTTCAAAGCCTTCTCTGAGATGCCTATGATTTCTAATTAGGAGGGTGAGGAGGAAGACACTTATGATATCATGGCTACATCATGTTGACCCAGATGTGAAACTCAGCCCCATTTTAAATTTATATAGAATATAATTTTGCAAAGACACCCCCACACACCAATACACACAGAATAGCACAAAGCACCAGAGAGAGTGGAGGAGGGGTGGAAGACGAGAAAGGAGGAGTTTCTATTTCAGCCTAAACCACTTTAAATTGCACCCTCAAATTCTGCCAATGTATTCAGTTTATTCAAATTTCATTTATCTAAATAAACAAACATGTACATTTAAAACTGTAAAAATAGCACCAGACAGTGACAAAGATCAGGAAAGCAATAGTTTGACACATCTAAGTCCTGGCGTTCAGATGCCCCAGATAGCAGTATATGTGGTTATTGTTGTGTAGACAGCTCTGGATTAATCCTAATGAATGCTTTAGACCAATAGTGAAAAAAATCAGTTTATCCCAGATGACAGAGTTCTCAGAGCTTATGTCCCACATAATGTCCCAGCATTTAAAATGGAAAGGATTTCATTCAAAAACAGAAATAAAATTCTGATTCAAACACACTAATGAAAGACATTTACTGTCAATGTACCTGTCGTTATAAAAGAATAGTGGTGCTTTCTCAGTACATGTAAGATAAGACTTTGAAACATCACATATACTGTAAGAAAACAAAATCAGAGGATTTGATAGGGGATTGAAATCCCATTTTCTGTTCACAGCTTAAGTTTCAGCATTTTCTTACCTAAATATCAATTTCTCCGTGAAAGGGAAAAGAGCTTGAACGGCAGCCCCGCCCCTGCACACAGTCCTAGTCTGCTTGGGCTGCCCTAACACAACAGCACAGAACTGGGGGATTAAACAGTAGAGGCTTATTTTCTCATGTTCTGGAGGCTGCAAGTTGGATCAGGGTGCTGGCATGGCCAGGTTCTTAGTGAGGCCCTCTCGCTGGCTTGCAGATGGCTGCCTTCTCACTGTGTCCTCACATGACAGAGAGAGCGCTCTGTTCTCTCTTCCTCTTCATATAAGGACACTAATCCCACCATGGGGGCCCGTCTCCCATGAGCTGATCTAAACCTAATTACCTCCTCAAATCCCCATCTCAGTATGCCATCACATTGGGCTTAGGGTTTCAACAGAGAAATTTTGCAGTTATAGTTCAGTCCATAGCACACTCCCAAACCTTCTTCATTTGAAGACCCACAATATCCATGTTATAGCCATAGTCCATGATCACAGCTAGGGCCCCTCACTCAGGGAAAGCTAGTGTTGTCTTGCCTTGTCTCTCTGACCAGGTGCAATCTTAGGATCCGATTTGCAAACTCTCTTACTTTGCCCACTAAAATGCCTTTACATTTCTCTTCTGTCATCCACAGATGGTCAATATGACCAGTGAGATAGAATTCAAAAGGAGCCCCATCACCTTTAAAACAGTTTAGAAATAATCGAAGTAGTGCTGTCTCTATACTTTTGCTTGGTTAGGGCACCCCCACCTTTCTAAAGGAAACTACCATTTAAGTTCTTGGAAAAATCATAATCACTTTGAATCAATCATCCATAATCATTTGTCTTTATTGAACACCTGCTATCGCTGAAGCATTGTGGTAGCAGATACAAAGGTGATTAGAGCTCGCCCTCAAGAAACACATGGTTTAGTAAAGAAGATCAGACATGTAGAAAGAAACTTGAAAAGGGAGGCAGAAAGCAACAAATCCCTTTAATTTTGCAGAGAAAGTGCTATGGAAGGTTGGAAGAAAGCAAAATGAATTCCTGCTAGTGGCATCTAAAAGGCTTCATGGCAGCACCCTGACTGGTGTGGTTCAGTTGGTTGGGCACTGTACTGCAAAATGAAAGGTTGCTGGTTGATTCCTGGTCAGTGCACATGGCTAGGTTGCAGTTTCAGGCCCCGGGATACACGTGCAAGAGGCAACCGATTGATGTTTCTCTCACATCAATGTTTTTCTCTCTCTTTCTCTCTCTCCCTCCCTTCTCCTCTCTCTAAAAATAAATAAATAAAATCTTAAACAAACAAATAAATAAATGGCAGATGTTATGTTTAACATGGACCTTGTAGACTGGATCTAATGTAGAGCCAGTCATTAATTGGTTCGCTCATGAAATCTTTTAACTAAAATGAAGCCATTAAAGTAGGAAAATGCAGGAGTTATGAAAATAATAGCAAGGAGTTTTGTTTTGTGGGATCATGAATTTATGAACAGTAAAGATGTGAATTAAGATCAAACAAACTTGATGTCAACTATAATTGAAATAAATTTTAAAATACAAAATTCTCTGGGTGACATTGTGGGAGCCAGAGAAGGTATTTGAGCAGAGGAGAGAAGCTCATTTACTCTTTGCATTAATCAACAAATATTAGAGTGTCTACCTGTGGCAGGCACAAGGCATTGGGTACAGGGTGGTGAGAAAATACACACAGGCCCTGCTAACACAGAGCTTATAGCAGGGAGAGATAACAAAGAAGTATCCATACAAATAAATACCTGATTAAAGATTAGGATAAAGAAGATGATGAAGAACAAGAGAATAATGAGGGGCTGGAAACTTAATTGAAATTGAGGGTCAGGGAAGTCATCTTCGAGAAAATGACATTAGAACTGAGACCTGAAGGTACATGAGAGATGACCAGGTAGAGATTTGGGAAATGAATCTTTCATGCTTGCATAAAGGCCTGAAGAAGAAAGGAGTTTCATGAGTTCAAGAGACTGAAAAAATCCTGATGTGTGTGGAGGGTAGGAGCAAGAGGTGGCATGGAGGGAAGTGGACCCTAGTTCATGCTAACCTTACAAATCATGGCAATGAGCCTGGATTTTAAGTGACACAGAAAGCTGGGGAGCAACTTGACGGTGTCTAAAACATATAAACATCACTCTGATGCACCAGAAGGGGACATGGGCAGCTCTGGGACACCAGTTATGAGACCTCTGCAGTTGCCAGGTGAGACCCTGGTGACTGCACCTAGGCAGCTGTCAAAGAGGATGATGGAGAGAAGCGCTCTGAGGAAGCTGATCTGGCCACTATATGGATTACAGGGGAAAGACTAGAGGTGAGGGGACCATATTGGGAGGCGACTGCAACTGTCTTAACGGGGCATGGGAGTGAAACATGGGAGGGGACGGTGGTCAGTATGTAGTTTGGAACAACCTCACCCAAACTCCCACAGTCTGGGGGAAAGGTAAGGGTAAGAAAGTGTTCAAAGAGACATGAAAGCTTTGAGTCCATGTAGGAATAAAAGGAAGACATGTGAGCAAGCGAGGGCAGAGAATGGATTTGGATTGGGACCTCTTAACTTTGGGGAACAAGGACAATACCTGATTAGATAGGAGTGATAAATAGGGCCAGAAACAGTCGTTTAATTAGATTGATTCTCTTCACTTGGGGAATGGGAAAGAAGAGACACTTAAGGGAATAGAGAAAGGGGTGGGGGTGCAGTGGAGGGAATATGAAGGTATCACTGTGGGGAGGGGGAGGGGCTTGGAAGAGAAAGGCAACATAAAGGCACCTAGAGCTCAAGGTAGCTCTGACTAAGAGAGAAACACAGAAATTCAAATGAAAGTTACTGGCTCTCACCTACTTTGAAATTGTACTACATTATGTTATGTAAAAACAATAGCAGCTCAAATAGATTAAAAACTTGAACATAAGACCTAAAACAGTAAGAAGAAAACACAGGTGGTAAACTCCTTGACATTGGTCTTGACATTAATTTTTTGGATTTGACATCAAAAGCAAAGGCAACAAAAGCAAAATAAATAAGTGGGACGGCATCAAATTAAAGATTCTACACAGCAAAGGAAATCAACAAAATAAAAAGAAAACCTACCAAATGGGAGGAATATCTGCAACTCATATATCTGATAAAGGATTACTATCCAAAAAATATAAAGAATTCATAAAACTCAATAGCAAAAACAAAAAACAAAAAACAAAGAAAATCTGATTTTAAACTGGGCAGAGGATCTGAATAGACATTTTCCCAAAGAAGACATCCAGATGGCCAACAGTTACATGAAAAGGTGCTTGGCCTCACAAATCACCAGGGAAGTGAAAATCAAAACCACACTGAGATATCACCTCACACCTCTTAGAATGGCTATTATCAAAAAGAAAAAAAAATATGTATTGGTGAGGAGGTGGAGAAAAAGAGACTCTTGGGCACTGTTGTTGGGAATATCAATTGGTTCAGCCACTATGTATGAAAAACAGTAAAAAAAGTTCCTCAAAATTAAAAACAGAACTACCATATAATCCAGAAATTCCACTTCTGGGTATTCATCAAAGGGAAACAAAATCACTAACTCAGAAAGATATATGCACCCCAATGTTCATTGCAGCAGTATTTACAATAGCCAAGTCATGAAAACAACTTAAGTGTTCATCAATGGATAATACGGTGTATATATATGTGTATGTATACATATATATGCTGGTCAGCCATAAAAAAATGAAGAAATTCCTGCCATTTTTGACAACATAGATGGGCCTTGAGGGCAGTATGCTAAGTGAAATAAGTCAGACAAACACACAAAAACAATGTGCTCTCACAAGTAGAATCTAAAAAAAAACAACAACAACAAAAGAAAACACAACTCAGCTCATAGATACAGAGAAAAGATCGGTGGTTGCCAGGAGCCAGGAGTGGGAGGTGAGTGAAATTGCTGAAGGTGGTGGAAAGGTACAAACATGCAGTTATGAAATAAGTAAGTCCTGGGTATGTAATGTACAGCATAATGACTATAGTTAATAACGTCCTGTTTTATATCTGAAGGTTACTGAGAGAGTAAGTCTTAAAATTTTCCATGATATTCATAGCAATGTTATTTACAATAGCCAAGATCTGGAGACAGCCCAAGTGCCCATCAGTAGATGAGTGGATAAAAAAGATGTGGTACATTTACATAATGGAATATTATGTGGCTGTAAAATAAAGGAAGGAACTCTTACCCTTTGCAACAGCATGGATAGACCTGGAGATTATAATGCCAAGAAAATAAGCCAGTCAGAGAAAGACAAATACCACATGATCTCACTTATATGTGGAATCTAATGAACAAAATAAACTGACAAACAAATTAGGACCAGAGGCATGGATACATGGAACAGACTGACAGATCTCAGAGGGGAGGCAGTGTGTGTGTGTGGGGGGGGCTATAACAGATTAACCACAGAATGTATATGCATATAGGCATAGACCATGGACACAGACAACATTGTGGTGAAGGTTGGGGGTGGGGGAGGCTGGCTGGAGGGGGACAAGTGGGAGAAAGTGGGGAATATTGGTAACTGTGTCAACAATAAAAATATTTTTAATTAAAAAAGTTTTCATTACAAGAAAAAATGTTGAAACTATGTGGTAATAGCTGTTAATTAGACTGATTGTGGTGATCATTTCACATTATATACAAATATTACATCATTATATTTTAACCTGAAACTATGTTATATGTCAATTACATCTCGAAAAAAAAGACCCTTGAAGTTTAGAGCCATTCAGCTCTGCACAAGGCTTCCATATGCACACAGACTTAGAAGGCTGCCACATGGGGAAAACTGACTCACATCATCCTCTCTTAATGTTTTTCACTCTGTAATGTGTTCAAAGCTCTCCTCCAGAATGACAGAGAAGTCAGCTGTAGCTTTTATAAGCTCTGGAGTCCTTCGCATAGGCTCAGAGATAACTTGCTAAGGTCATTAAACTACTAGTAAGCTAGTAGCTACCAATAACTTAACCTGCCCAACCCTCCCTTCCAGAAGCCAATTAAGAAAGCATGCCTCTTCCAGTCAAGCAAACCCCCTCCTTCCCTCCAAGGGCTTCTCCCAGCACATCCGTTTGCTTGGGCGCTGAGGCACACACGCGTACACACACCACCACCACCACCACTACCACCACCACCATAGCTCTGTCGAGGCTCTCTGGAATATTGGGGCAAAAGATCACTCCACAGTCACAGTGGAATGTTCCATTTGGCTGAAGGTTAACCTGTTTGATGCCAGGATTTCCATTGTTTTCCTGTTTTCTTACAGTACTGAAGCATAATGTACCCTTCTCTTCCAGTGCTGGGATTATAATTACTGGGAGGTGTGGTGTGATGGGGGAAACATGAAGACCAGAACCATGGGGTTCCTGCCCCTGTGGTAGGCCTGGCACTTGTTCTTTCTCACCAGCCTCCGCCTGCCTGGCTGTCTTTCTCCAGCACCATTTTATGGATCAAACGTTTCACATTCACCTCCTAGAGGACTCCTCGCCCTCTAGAAAGTCTCCATCAAGGCCATTATTATGACCCTTTCACCTTACAAGTTCACTCAAAATGTTATCTATAGCCATGATGTATGAAACGCATTCCTGTTCCTCAATTTATATCATTTTTCCATGTCTTTTACCTAAAATTACTGGATTCATTTGCATCTGAACCAACTAGACAATTTGCTAAGTGGGGATAACAGGAAGTTAATTTCACCTTGAACTGCCCCTCTGGCCCATGTAGTTGCTAAATGTTCACCCAGCTTAAGGCATGGATGGGTCTTTGTGAAGAAATTTTAGGGTTGGAAAAGACGTTTGGATAATGACTGGTAAATTATAAATAAAAACTAAAACGGACATTGAAAAGCATCTGCAGCTATGTGAAACAAAGTCTGAAACATCTCTGGTTTATGGGTGCTTGACCTTCCTATGACTTTTTGGGGAGGGGAGAGGGGACAGATGTGGGTGAAGGTTCGTACTGGGAGGCAGCCAGATGCCAGAGGGTTCACCACTGAAGGTAAGCTCCCAGACCTTTCACATTGTACCTCTGAACTATGTCTTTACAAGCCTGTCTTAGAAGGGCCTGAAATCAATAAAAAGTTCAAAAGCCTTTCCACATGCAGCTAAAAATCTGCACTTAACTTTTCTTTCTCTGCACCCCGAGGAGTTCTGAAACTTCCTTCATTCCTACATCAAGCCTGAGACACCAGGCTCCCTAGAACTCTCGTTTATTCTGCATTATGTCTGGAACATTCTGCCAGGCATCTGTGGGTCTTTAAAGGAAATGTGAGAAGTAGCAAAGACACATCTATATGGCAAAGACATGTGGCACAGGAAAGGAGCATATAAATCAAAGGCAGAGAGAAGCCTGCTAGCGACCTGGAAATCAAATTGTGTCAGGGAGAAGGCCCACGTGCAGAAATAGATTAGAAGGGCACTGAACAAGGGGGAAAAAAGACGAGCAGCTCCTACCAAAATTAATGAGAGGCAGAAGGAGCCTGGAGAAACAGCCTAAATGAAAAGACTCTTGCACTGCTGAAGGCTGGACAAGCTTTTCAGCAAGTGTGCTCGAATAATGCCCCAGCCCAGCCGTCCATCTTCACTTTGCTCTTTGTGTGTCTTGCCACTCTCAAAGCAGAGCTCTGGGCTCTGGGAGAAATGAGGGGAGGAAGGAGACATGAAAGGATTGGGAGAGCAGGTGTAGGAATTTAGATGAGCATGGAAACCACCACATAGCACATCCTTCAGGTGACCTCCAGCACCCAGTCACAACTTCGTCACTACTGTGCAGGGTGTGAGCAGGGCGGACAGAGCCTCTCGGAACCGGGATGATGACACCTGCCTCACAAGCCAGCTGCATTTGGCTGCAGTAAGGCACAGTGTGCAGGCACTGGCACACAGGGGCTTCTTAAAGAGCAGCTGTCACTATGTATGATTAAGTAAAATGCAAAAGCAGGTGGGTGTTGTGCCTAAAACATTTCATGGTCATCTGTGACTTTCAGGCTCTGAGGCCTCCTAATTCCTTCTTTTTCTCGAAACCCAATATTCCAGTACTCTCCTTTACTCCAACTCCTATGTTGGGATAAAGCAGTCCCTTCACCCCCCACACCCCAAATTTTTAAAAATTTAATACATATATAACATATTTAACAAAGGCACACACAAACAAGCAGTAAGTAATGTCAGAAAGCTCCATCTACCACCCACTCCCTATCCTTGCCAATAATGATATCTGAGATGCGAGTTTGAGCCTATCTAGACTTGAATCTCAGAAAAGCAGGTGGCTTTGACAAATGACTTCAATGATATGATTCTGGACCATCCAGAATGTTTCCACTCTAAGTAACTGAGCCCTCTAAAAGCAATTGCCCAAAGAGATAAAATTATTTCCTTCTACAGATTGCCATGAGCACCAGAGTTGAAGGGCCAACTAGATTTATTAAAAACCTCATTAAAATCCAGGAGTTTTGAATTTTCATTCACTGTCATAGATTGTTCCCTACACTGTCACAGAAAACTACACTCACCAAAGAAGTTCAAAAACCAAGAGAGAAAATCCCAGAGTGTGACTTTTTTTAAAGCACAGGTATTAGTTTCCAAGAACTCTAAAGAACCTTTGCTTGTCAGATCTGTAGCAGAGCTGGTACCCAAGCCATCCTCTGGACAACATCCCTCCATTTGAACTCCACTACTCCCCATGGCTCTCATGGGGAGATGAGCCTCTCCTGCAGAGCCCATGAGACAGTACTATCTTAGTACTAAGGTGAGAAACGTCCTCTGGTGGTGAACTCTGGACCATGATGGTGATCAATTTGATCAGACTTTTTGATCCTGCATGATCTGCACCCTCAGGTAGCATGCTCTGCCTCTTCTGCAGCACTTGACATGACTAAGAGGATAAACATAAATCCCAGGGCAGACACTCAGGTGTTCTAGAAATTTAAGTTCATTTTATTTATGATCTTAATGTCCATTTCAAATCCTCATTCTGCCTGATGGCAGAAACTTATACTAAGCCAATTTGGAGTTCTGTCTCCGATCCCTGTGTTAAGTATGAGTTAGTTTATAACACCAAGACTTTGCACTTCGGTGGTTGTGTTAGCTATTAGGTAGTCATTGCTCAAAAAGATTCCAGCTCTCTTCTTTCAAATACATGGCAGGGTTATACTTCCTCATACACTTGAAGTGTGGCCACATGACTTGCTTTGGCAAATGAAACATGGCATCTCCAGAAGGAAGCTTTAAATGCCAGTTCATGCTTCTCCCCATTCCTTTTTTAAAATTCCTCTGCCACAGAGACTGCCAACTTTCCAGACAGAGGCTGCTCCATCAGGTTCCTGGGTGAGGACCGCGCTGGCCTGGTACAGAGCTTTCAGCTGATCTGCAGTAGACCTATAGCGTGAGTAGGAAATAAGGCTTTGTTGTTGAGCCACTAAGACTTGTTTTGTCGCTGTTTTTGTTACTTCATCATACTCTAGCCTACCTGCAGGTGATGGCATCCATCCAACATGTCCTCATTCCCACCTTGTCTTCAACTTGTCACTGCACACTGGCTGAGTCGTCTTTCATTCCCCCACCTCAAAGCCTCCTCAGGTCCACACCTCTCTCAGCTGTTTGCGCATCCGTGTCAGAAGACAGGGACCAGTCTGTTGTTACGGCATCACACTGGGCCATGTGAAATTCTGGGAGTTGTTCAGGTCTATCTGCCCAGGCATTCCATGCTACCTGGAGTCTCATGACTCCCCTGGGCTTCTAACAAGGACAATGAGCAAGCCTGCCTCCACCCTAGCTGAGGCTTCCCACCAGTCCCACTTCTTCAGGAGCCTTTGGTCCATCCCTTTCCCAAATCCTACAACAGTTGTCCTCTTCTGGATTTTCCTGCAAGGCCTACTTTCCCTATCCTTGCCCCCAAACCTGGGAGACCTTAATCTGGTCGCAGGCAGAAAGCCTTGTTCTGACTTATCGGTGCCCTCCACCTTAAACCATTATACCTGTTTAGTGTTTCTCCAACCCCTCTATGCTGAGATTTTAGAACTCAAAAGCCAAGAAGTGCCCCCTGTTCGTCTCTGAATTATGTCAGACCCCCTCTTCTTTGGAGGCAATGAATGAGAATACCCCAGCTGCCTGAATGGAGCGAGGACCAAGGAAATGAAGCGGTGGTAATACCAATTGATATTTCAAATTATCCTTCTGTACATGTGTTCTGTTTAATTACAAAGCTGAAAATTAAAGAGAGTCTCACTCAGAGGAACGCAATGTGTGACCATTTAAGCCACCATACAATCTCAATGGCCCCATTTTAGTATGCTTTTGTACAACTGTTATTCTTGCAAAACTTCTAGTATGAAAGATATGGAGGGTCTTGGTATGGTGTCTCCCCTAGATCTTTGAAGGCCAAAACCTTATCTTCTAAGTGTCCTGCAAATCTCCAGACTCTGAGAATTTAATGATTACAGAAAGCAGTTAACTAACAATTAAGAATGAGAACATTCTCATCACGCTTAAGCTTTTAACTGCAGAATATGCCCTGTCTCATGGCAGCCACTTAGATCCTGATAAGGGCCTCTCATTCCCTCCCTGGTGCATTTGAAAGACCCGAGGTAAATGTAGATCCCAGGGCTTCTCGAAGGGAGACTATAACGCATTCAAAAGTCAATGCCTGAGTGGGTTACCCCTCAAGTCCTGAGCTGTGATCATCTGCCCGGCCTGGGCAGTTTTCTGTAGGGGAGGGGAAGCAACAAAGTGGTGTCCATAAGTCACACCACTCACCACCTGATAACATTCATTTTTCTAATCTAGACCAACCACTACATTCCTGGTGTTGGTGCAGAAAGGAATAGACCAACGGACTCCTCGCCTTTTTCTATCTCTTTATCAGGCCACGCTAAGGGAAACCAACCGTGCTGAGCACCAGAGGGTTTACTTCGAGCCCCAGCCCTCTACCCTAGGCTCCACCCCTGAGCCCCTTGGGGGCGGAGCGCCAGTGGCCAGGAGCGAGTGGGGGCGGGGTCAGGGGAGGTGCAGGAAAAGCAGGAGGGGAAAGGTGCGGGGGGCGGGCCGTCTGGGGCAGGGTCGAGGGTGGAGGGTTAGGGGCGGGGCTCCAGGGTCCCGAGTGGGGCGGGGCGGTAATGGGCCGGGCCGGGGCCGGACTGCGGAGCGCCGTGGACGGTTGGGTGGTAGGCCGAGGGGCGGGGCGGCGGCGGAGGGATCCGGCCGGGGAGAATCCCATCAAGGTCTAGGACTGGGATCTAGCCGGTTCTACGCGCGGCAGAAGCGCGGCGGCAGGACTCACACCAGCGCCCCTCAGAGCGCCCGCGACACTCGGGGCGCCCGGCCTTCGGGGCGCGTCTCTGGCTGCTATGGCCGCCGTTGCGGGCTTGCGGGCCTTCGGGTCAAAGGTGCCCGAGTGGCTCCGGTGCGGCCTGTGGGCTCCGCGTGCCGCCGGCTTCTGCAGCAGGGGGCCGCTCGGAGCCGGGCAGCCGGCGCCGGGGCAGCGACCCACCAGCGTGCAGCAGCGGGACGGCATCAGGTCAGCGGCGGGGCCGCGGGCGCCCTGGCCGTCCGGAAGCGGCCTGCGCCCGCAGGCGTATGGGGCTGTTCCCAGGCGGGGTGGACTGGCGGGGACACGGGGAGAGACACACAGAGGAGGAGGCCAGGCCCCGCGTCCCGTCACCCCGCGCAGAGTCCAACGAAGGCTCTGTTAGTGTGATCAGCGCCCCGCCGCCTTGGACCCGCGGTTATCTGTCACTGCGCAGTCCGGCCCGCGAGGTAGCTCAGCGGGAAGGAATAGTGGATATAGTGCTTAGACTAGTCCCTTGCCTGGGCACTGTAGAGTCTGGGACCCTGCAAGACTCACACCTGAGGACTTCAAATGGAACTGCCTCTCACTCCCCCTAAACTCTTAGTGCAACTGAGCCGAGTTGTCATCAGCCTCTCAGGCTCAGTGTGGGCAGCTCTGCTGGTGGCCCCATCGCTGCTGTGGACTTTGAGAAACCCTTTAACTAGAGAGTTCTGTGCCTCACGAACTTGATCTGGCTCCAAGGCCAGATTAGGCCTAGCAGAGCTGCTCCTAGGCCTTCACCCAGAAGTGCCAGGACAATAAACAGGATGAAGGACACAGTGTACTAAGCTGTGCCCTTCGGCTCAACAACCCAAAAACCCTTAAAACCGTACCTGTGTACACAACAGAAACTGGACAATGAAGTAAAGGTTGAAGGGCTCCAGGCCCCATCCAGGCCTCATACTGACTTTTGCCTGGCCAGTCAAGGGCCTAGCGAAGACCCATATAGCATATCTAAGTATAAGTTACAAACCAAACTAACTGCTAAATGTGTTCTTCTCCTGCCCTGACAAGTAGGCCTTCATAAAACCTCAAAGGCCATGTTTGAATTTACAATCCTCAGGCTCCTAGGAGTCCCCAAGAAGTGGAGAGCCAGCCCCTGGCCTACAGTTTTTTTTTCTTCCCAACCTCTGCTTACCCCCTCCTGCCTCTTCACCCCTCCTTTCTGCCAGGAGCTTGGTGCATAGGCCTGCAGCTATCCCATCCACGAGCACATATTCTGGCCTCTCACTCCCAATAGACAACTCCTCTTGGTCACCCTGGGGCACAGCCAGGGAATTCTAGGGTTTCAGGTAACCGAAGCAGGGTTTGGAAGAGGAAGTGATTCCACATGAGCACATCCCATTATCCTAGTGGTCTGCTCACTTGGAGGGTCATAGCGGGAAGAGGGCCCAGGCAGGGGTCGGATCGTCCTGCCTGTTTTCAAGGGCAGTTCTGCTTCTGCAAATCCGGTTCTAACTGGTCAGAAGCCTGACTTGTGCCATAGCAGCCACGTGATAAAAAGAGGCCTGGTTGAGTTCTCCAGTGTTAAACATGAATCAGAAAGGGAGACAGATGATTAGAACCACCTATCATCAACGCTGGGACTCATTTAGTATGAAGGAAGCCCCCAAATCCAACAACTCAGTCAAGCTTTGAGTGTCCTTTTTCAAAGCTGTTCCCCTCAGCAACACCACTGTCCTGTAGTGAGGGCCAGCTATGAACTGGGTACTGCTCTAAGCACAAGAGGGAGCTCTGAAAATGACTGGCATTTAGGGGTTAGCAGAAGGCTAGGAGCCTGGGGAAGAAGTAGAGAAGGACCAAAAAGCCTGGAGAGGAGGAATGTGTTTCCAGAAGGAGAATATAATCCAAATGGCAGCTGGATTTGGTTCAGACCATTAGGAGCTGAGAGGTGAGAATAGTTTTGCTGGAGTGGCAGAACAGAAGCCTGGTTATACTGGGTTGAAAAATGAACTCAGCAACTTACAGCACTCTGACAGGGTGTGTTACACACAAGCTGAAGGATTGATGGGACGCACATGAACAGACACTGCCATGCAGCTCAGGCCTTTGCAGGCTGGCATCTTTTTACACAATTTTGCCTGAGGCGTTAGAATTTAATTTAAACATATGTCATGGATAGGATGGCAGCTTTTTAGGTCTGCTACAACAAGCACACTCATTATTTTACTCGAAGGTTTATCAGCAGTTCTCTAGCCAATGTCTCCCTCACCCCACCCCCCAAATCCAGGTTTTGGAGTCTATCAGCATATCAGCTGCAAGTCATTTTTGTACTTAGGAGACAGCATTAGATGAGAAACAATGATGAATATCAAAGCCACCTAAATGTGGCAGCAAAACGGAAATGATATTCCAAAGAAAATGGGGTTGCACTGAAATTCAGTCATCAAAGTGATTTTCCAGAAAACTGGCACAGGAGACTATTTATGGGCAATCCAAGCTGACACATAGCAGTAGGAAAAATATCAGATTTGGAAAAGAATAAGGAAGACAGGAAACATGGGTGGAAACTGATGGGAAACAGATATAAAATATATAACAGTCTAGTTACTGTTGATGCTTGTTCCATATAACAGCAAAAATAAGACTTTTCTACATATAGGTTGTAAGAAGAAGATACAGGTTATTTTAATCAGCATACTTGAAATAGCAAGCAGGCCTTTTAATACCAGCTTCTACTGAGATGCCATGTCCACAAGAGCCCTGTTGCTGTATGTTCTGTCCTTTTGTTCTTCACATATCATCCATTCTCAGACAGCATGAATTATTGTGCAGAATTACAGGATGCCACTATAAAAGATGGAAAAATGTGGTCATATGTGTGTATGGGCAGCTGCGCCTTGGCTGCCTGTTCCATGGGGGTGCATGGGTGGGAGGTCCACGGCAGATTTTATTCTTGGCTCTTCTAATATTTTTCTGAAGGGCAACAGGGAGAAGTTGAAGGTGGCCCTGTGTGTAAGATTCCTCTCGCTCCTGCTGCTGTCTTACAAACTGTGGAGCCTCTCAGTGTGAGTGGCAATGATTCTGGAACAACCCTGACTTGCCCTTTCAGTGGAGAGGGCAGCAATGTTTCTGACAGCAAACCTGGAGAAAAAAGAGAAACAAATCAAGGGAAGAGAGAGAAAACCCAGCCTGCATTTCAGGAAGTCTCCTTGTTTTGTTTGACTTAGCTGTAACTCCAGAGTTGACAGACCACCTCAATTGCCTCTAAGCACCAGCAGTTTTCTTTTCTAGTATTTTAAAAATAGCTCCAATATTAGAAAGGGATTGCAGGGGTCCTCACTTGTCTTGACTGGTGCATGACCCAGTAATTATAAAATGTTCTTCGCAGGAACATTGTCTTGAGCAATCCAAAGAAGAGAAATGCGCTGTCGCTGGAAATGCTGAAATCTCTCCGAAGCGACATTCTTCATGAAGCTGAAAGCAACGATCTGAAAGTCATTATCATTTCAGGTACTTATCTGATCTCCATCCTTAAGGCTCTGCAGTCTCCAGAAGACTTTTCTCAAAATTCTTGGGTTAAGTGGGGCATTACCTCATTTAACAGGAGAATTGTTTGGAAGCTCCTTTAAGACAAGAACATTAATTATGAAAAACTCTCGAGGAGGGGGAGTGAAATGGGGGGGGATGGTAATAAAAAAACAATAAAATAACATTTTAAGCACTATAAAAATTTACAAAGGCATTGTTCATTTAAAATATGTTGTAGATTAAGTGGACTCTCATTGAATGTTAGTGCATATGGTATTACTCAGTTATGGCAAAACAGCCACGGAATAAAGTAACAGAGTAAATATGGAAGAACAATAAATAGGTAAAACAACAAAAAAGAAAAACTCTTGAGTAGTGGCGTGCTTGGTCCTAATACTACTTTTTCCCTGTTTTTGACATTATTTATTTAGTTAGTTTTTCCTAATGCTGTTAGTTGGAAATGACAGCAAAGATTACTATGCAGTGAAAATATGTGTCTTTTCCTTTTTGTTGGATATGAAACATTGTCGCACTTGGCTGTGCTGGTCTTCCCATCAAAATCAGATGATTGGTTTCCTCCTGGACCTGATAAGATGGATTTAATCACTGATCCTTTGGGTAGCCTGCCATCTCAGCTGGGACCAGGCTGCTCAGGCATTTGATTGGTTTGCCTTTTGTGTTCCTACCAAACTTTCAACCAGTATCTGTAGTCTTCAGTGGTTCCAGAAAGGGTGCCCTAGTTTGCTCATTTCTTTCCTTGCTCTTTTCCAGTAAAAACTTTTACTGAATTATCTAGTAATGATAGTGGTGGTATAAATAATATCACTGTCAGCATCTTAAAGCATCCACAGAAAAATAAAATGGATGATGCTCTGTGATTTCTTTGTTGTTGATGTAGAAATTAAGGATCAGTATTTCTGGAGGCAGATACTCAGGATGTTACCTTCTTATCTATGGCTGAATATAAATTTTCAACTGTTTTACATGGCAAATGGAAGAGAAATAGGACGATATTGTTCATCAGCCATGGGGATGTTACCTGTATGCAACAAAGGCAGCTAACTCCTGAATGGCACAATGTCCTCACCTGTTTAAAGGGGATAGCATTGCCTACCAAAAGAGCCACAACAAAAGGAAAACATGAGAAAGTGTTATCAGCTTATCAGTGGACTTACATTTTGTTGTCATTAATTACAAATCCCATGTAAAAAATAAAGAGTTTCTCTTCACACTGTGACCTTCCTGACTACAACCCATATGGGTGGCCATTGTCTGTAGACTAAATGACAAGGATGCTACCAAAGGCACAGTGGATTTTGATGGACCTATATGACTCAACGCTTTCAGGCCAGGCCAAGTCCAAACACAAAACTGAGGCTGGAGGGACAGCTCCGAAAGAACTCCATTCACCCTGGTTCCGGAGCCCTCTCCGTTGTGTAATAGCATGCTGTTATTGGTGTCCACCGGGGACCATTTAGAGCACAGGTACCTCACCTTGAATTGTCATCACAAAATACTGCCTGTAACTTTTCAAGTTAACTGAAAATTATTTTTACCAAATTGGGCCATTAACTTTCTCTATGTGTCCACAGCATTTATACAATTGTTCATTAAAGTTATTCCGTAGACAAGTAAGTGACCTTCTCAGCTCTGCTGTTTACACCTTCTTATTTTATTTTCTCAACTGGAAACATTTGCAGCTGAGGGGCCTGTATTTTCTTCAGGGCATGATTTAAAGGAACTGACAGATGAACAGGGTCCAGGATATCACACTGAAGTATTTCAAACCTGTTCTGAGGTAAGCCTGCATTGCAAACCTGAAAATGATAATTATACATATTAAAGATTGAATTAGGCTCCTAGTTTACAGGTAAGTTTTTATCTCTGAGACCTAACTACTGTAGAACTATGGAAACTTCTGTGGTCAGGGTGAATCCTTGATCCATGCAACAATTTGGTTTTGACTTTTAAGAAGTGCCCATAGTTTGCTATTGATACTGTGTTATGCCAAAGAAAGTGAAATATATGCTGGTATTGATAGCTGCCATTTTGAGCTTCATGGGTATGTCTTGGTCTATGTGTTTTAAGAGGTAAAGGGTGGAAATGTCTCTCGTTAGAAAGAACCTAAGATTATAATTAAAAATTTTTTTAACCAAACAACTCTGTTAATGGGAAAGAGAGAACATTCATAAATGGAATAACAATAATGATTTTAAAAATTATTTTCAAACCCTTCTTTCAACTAACTTTTGTAATCACCACCTCCAAGTAGGAAAATTAACCTCTTCATTTTCACTTCTATTTAACCATATTAAGGGAGGAACTGCCAACAGATATAGAGGAGAAAGAACAAAAAGTTTGAGATGATTTATAAATGTATCATTTCAACCCCTGGATAATCAAAAATTAAATATAGAATCCAACTTTATGTAACACAGTGTTCATTTCAGGAGTATTTATTGAGCACCTGCTATATGTATGATGCTTGCAAGATATTGAGGGAAATAGAAAGAAAAAAGTTTCCTACCAAACTGAAAATGGAAATCTAGTTGAGAAACAAGACATATAAAACAGTTTCATAACCTGGCCCTAAGATAACTTAGCCTAATTTTTCACCATGCATAGATTTATTCACTCATTCATTTGGTCATTTAGGATTCAACAAATAGATAACAATACCTACTATATAGACAAGATAGAGGTGAGCAGTGATGGGCAGGGACTGGAAGGTGATTAAGCTACCTTCTTGACCATTGTTTGTTTTCCTTGCCATTTCCCAGAAACCCTTCTGGAGATCAGATTATAGTTTTTTCACTTCACGGAGGGACAAACGGGAAAAGTGATTGACTTGAGGCTTCATAGAGAGGAGAAAGCAAACCAGAGCTAAGACTTAGGTCTTTTGTTTCACATTAATGATTATGTAACATTCTGCTCCTGTTTTTGCCAAAGCTTGATGCTTTAAAAGTCATTTTCCTATTAATACCCAGTATGTTTGACCAAAATAGAAAATCATCAAAGATAACCAGTAGAGTCCTTCCATCCTGCCAAAAGGAACTGCTTTTATTATTCTGCTGGGGGATCTACATGAACTGGGATCTGAACAGGTTACCAAAGGGCCACAGGGAGACAGGGCTTCTTCAGAGGATAAATACCAGATTTTGTGAAAGCTTCCAACTGCTAGATGCCTCTGGCCCACTGAAAAAGACCCAGTGCCTAAATAAGATTTAGCTGTGATGTAGTCACACTGGAGTGAAAATACATTGATTTCTTTAACATTTTTATTCTAAGAAAATCAAATTCTCTAAATAAATATGAGCGCCATAAACTTGTGCAAGATTTCAATTTCCAGGTGTAATCAACAGGCAGATTAGAACAGAATGAGCTAGATATTTCATGTTGGGTTCATGCATGAGAAAATT
The DNA here is from genome assembly GCF_987537825.1 of Furipterus horrens. Taxonomy (NCBI): domain Eukaryota; kingdom Metazoa; phylum Chordata; class Mammalia; order Chiroptera; family Furipteridae; genus Furipterus; species Furipterus horrens. Next base: position 138,355,687 of record NW_028327172.1, read on the forward strand.
TGATTTCAGAAAGGAAGATAAAGATCGCTGAATTAGCTTAGTATCTCAAATCTATAACAGATTTGTTACAGACCACAAGTACAGCATGATAGTTAATTATTAAAAATCAGCAATAGGACAAATGGAGAATGAGAATACACACTTGATGATAGAAGAGTGGTAGTAACTGTTGTGAACTGATGTGGCGACTTTCACTAGACACCTATCCTTGTCTGTCTTCTTTTATCCTGTGAAGTTTGATAGTGGAAACCCCAGCCCAGGAGGAGATTCTTCTCCTTCTCCTCAGACCCCACCACAGAAATGACAATGGGATGGGACCTCTGACTTTTGGAGCCCTCAGCAATGCTGTTCAATGAGGCTAGGGCAGAGTTAAATCCAGGAGGTAAAATAGAAGGAATAATCAATTCTTGACTGTTATGGGATCAATTATATAGCTGCTTTATTCTCTGAATTGCTCTCTAACTTAATTTTTAAAATTTTCTAATTATAATAGTAATAAATCCTTATTATAGAAAATTCTGGAAACCTAGAAAAGTAAATGGAAGAAAATAAATTATTTATACCATACCATGATCATACCACTACCCAGAGAGAACTATAATTAACAAAAATATTCACTACATTTCTTTTTAATCATTTTTCTACATGTACATATTTGTCTGAGTAATCATACATAGATATGATTACATTGTGTAATTGTGTAACATGAATGCTTACTATGTTCCAGATAATATTGTGAGTACTTTAGATGTATTAATTTATGTAATTCTCAAGTTCTGTAAAGTTGGTGCTATTATTATACCCATTTTACAGATGTGAAGACTGAAGATTAGGCAGAGAGTAAGTGATAGACTGGGCACAAACCCCAGCAGCCTGGCTCTAGACCACTACACAGGCCCACACAATCATGCTGATATTTCTTTAGAAAATTTCACTTTAATGAGAATATAGCATTCTGTGAAAGAAATGTAGTCTGGTTAATGTAGCCATTTCCTTATTTCTATATGTTTATATTATTTATTATTTTTAATTATTATAGAGTAATGATTTGGTGAATATCTTTGTCCAGACAGCTGTTTACTCTTTCAGATTACTTCTTATTAGTACAATTCCTAGATCAAAGGTATGAATATTTTAAATTATTACCTAAGTATTTTCCGACCAGGCAGTTTAAAATCCTAGCCTTTCGTAGGTGGCAAACAAGAGTCAAACTGTTCAACTCTAATCACAGTCAGTTGACTTTTCATAAGTAAAGTTCATTGGGTGACAGGTGACACTCAGAGCTAAAACAAAATTTTGTCTTTCTTTGCAGTTCTTGTACTGCCTTGGCCTTGTTACTGTAGCTCACTGTGAACTAGCTCTGTCACTGACCATCCCCATTCTCACCTATGGTACATGAACCCCATAACCCATGAACAGTATGGGGTACGGGTACATATAAGTGCATGCTTCTATGAAAAGGGTCACTAGCACTTAGATTCTCAAAGGTGACCCCTCAAGAAAAGTCAAGAGCCACAACTATAGAATATGATGGCGTATCCTTAAACATATAATTGGCTATGTTATAATAAAGCTGACAAATATCAAATGCTTATAAAGACAAAGGTAAGTTCCTTGGGAAAAATGAATGAAGGTCATTTTTTCTTTGAGTTGCCATCATGGGAAACAAGCCCATATGAAGCTCCTCTCTGCCTCTCCTCCCTCCCTTCCAGGGTTCAAAGAACAACCATTTATAAATTGAAGTTACCATAGCAACACAATCTGTGTAGAGTGTCATGAAGAAGTGGAGAAATAAATCAAAGTATTTCATAAGCTGCAAAAATGAATTAAAGTTCTGGAGACTTAGGAGGGGCAGGGGGTATCACATGAGCGAGTTTTGGGCTGCCCTCTCTGTGCCAATGGCACGGTTGTAGTAATTTTGTTCATTTTAATGACAGCAGGGTGCTCCCCACCATTTTAATAGAATTGAGAAACTCTCATAGTAGTAATTTGAGAAGTAATTACTAAAGAAACTGCCTTCCAGTCTCTTTTCCATCTTTAAGTTTTCAAGGAAGTTCCAAATACCACTTTCAGACTTTTAACACTAGAGCTCCACACAGGCTCATTGAGAGCAGAGCTATATAGTTCCCCAGAGAGAAGATCAGCTTTGTTCTCCTGGGGGGATGCTGGGGAAGCAGTTGGAGAGGAGAGGGCTGTAACCCCGAAGAGGCCAGGGCTGGGAGTCAGACAGATGCTGGTGCAGACCCCACAGCACCACTTGCAGATTTTGGATCTTGTGGCCTTACGCCTGCTCCTTCCACTCTGAGCCTTGAGTCCTGGCTGTGACACAGTGTTCCTTCCCTCTGGCGTTCTCAGGAATTAAATGGCACAGTCTGGTTCATAGTCAATATCAATGCAAGTTAGTTCTCTTGGTGCCTTCTTTTGTCCTTCTTTTTAGAAATAGAATCTGATACACTAATGGATATCAAAAATGCTCTGAAAACAGGAAAGTCATATAAAATAAGCATTAATGTTGTACCTTACTCTCGCACAGATGTGAACTGGGTGTGTTTGCTCCTTCAGGTCATGATGCTGATCCAGAATCACCCTGTCCCTGTGATTGCCATGGTGAACGGCTTGGCCACTGCTGCTGGGTGTCAGCTGGTGGCCAGCTGTGACATTGCTGTGGCCAGTGACAAATCCTCGTTTGCCACTCCAGGTGTGAACATCGGGCTCTTCTGCTCCACTCCTGGGGTGGCCTTGGGGAGAGCGGTGCCAAGAAAGGTAATTTGACCCCATGCAGCCCCCTATCTAGTTGTAACCCTCCAGTGTACATGAGGGTTAGTTCCAGAATTTACTTGTTAAAGCACCATTTGAATCAGGACATTCTGCACAAAGCATAGCTGGCCGGATGTGCCTCAATGTCCCTTCTAACGTCTTGTGTGGGGGACAGAATGTGCAGCTTCTCACAGAGCACTTCACTCTGTGATATGCATTTCACTCTGGCCTGCCCCTCAGTTCGGCTACTTACATTTTTGGATGTCTTTGTTTGTTTTCATAAAGGCACATTTTTTATAATCTTATTTGAAATGCAGCTGAGACAGTTTTGTTACACTGAAACATTGCCCATGAGATGTAATAGCTTGGTGACACATGCCAGTATCAAGAGGCCAGGATACAAGTGTTGCTGGCTTATTGTTTGCTGACAGTCTGTCTTGTTCGAGAAAGGACAGAAAGCAGCTGCCATACTGAGTGTGTCAGCTTTATGATGGTCGTATTTCAGGAGCATGAACATCCTGTGCCTGCTATGTTGAAGCTGCCCCAGGAGCCATATTTTAAAAGTTCTGCCGTTGCTGACCAAAGTGAAATCCATTTTCTTTATAAAGCTTTCCCCTACCTATAACGTCATAAAATAATATTTACTGAGCATCTCAAGTTGAAACCAGTGGGTTCCTTGTTCTAGAAAAATATATATACTCATTCTCAATGGAGAATCTGTTTTAAAAAAGGGGGAGTTGTATGCTATAGCAAGTGGGGAACTAAATTGCTTTCTAGAATATCCATTTGAGCATCTACTACAAAAAATTCGCAGTTGCTCATATACCTGAGGCACAAAAGGAATGAGACTCAAGGGAAATCAAGTTCCAGGACTGAAGCATTTAGAGAAGCACTCCTTTCTTCCATGGTTCTTCCTCATTACTGTTTACAGAGGTGTGTATTTTGAGGAGATTCTGAATACAGGTGCCTACAAGCACACACACATGAACACTGGCTGAATGTGGTCTCTGCAGCTGCAAGTAGTGGCCTGTCAAACAGAACTTGCTTAAATGTCCTTGGCCCAAGGGATGTTTTGATTCTGTCAGGATACACATTTACCTTAAGTGTGTGTGTGTGTGTGTGTGTGTGTGTGTGTGTGTGTGTATAAAGTCCCTACTTTGAGCCAGTACATCAAAATGTATTCATTACAAACGTATCGTCAGAGCTTATTAATAAACCACCTTATAATTGTGCAAATCATATCATGAGGCCTTTTGCATAGTAAAAGGCTGTTGCCTGGTTAGCCTACCTGCAGCTGTTCATATTCAACACCCAACATTCTGGAAGGTTCCATGTTAAAGTATATGAAACCTTTATGTCATGATTGTCTTGCCCTGGCTGGTGTGGCTTGGTTGGAGCATCATCCCATAAACTGAAAGGACATGGGTTCAATTTCCGGTCAGGGTACGTGCCTAGGTTGCAGGTTCAGTCCCTGGTCCATGTGTGTACAGGAGGCAACCGATCAGTGTTTCTCTCTTATCAATGTTCCTCTCTCTGTCTCTCTCCCTTCATCACTCTCTGAAATCAATGGATGTATCCTCAGGTGAGGATTTAAAAAAATAATTACATATATGTGTGTGTATATATATATATATAATGATTGTCCTACTGACAGGATAAGAATCCATTCTCTCTTAAAACAAACTTTTAAAATCAAGGCTTATAATTGACCCCTAAAAACTTAAACATATATCACATTTGTCAACTTTTAAATTAGTTTTTGAGAAGAAAGAGAGGGAAAATGTGGCAAAAACAGGACTTAAGTTCCCAGGAATTCCAATTATTCTCAGAATCATGTTGCATGACTGTCCTGCATTAGAGATTAAGGGGCAGGACATTGTGAGACCAAAGCAACTTTTTCTCCCACAGAAAGTTCTGGCAGTGCCAGGCCCACTCAGAAGATGGGCAGAGAATCTCCACTTCTGTCCCAGCAGATCTCTGTTCTGGGCTCCTCCCATTCTGATCCCCCGGAGGCCTCTGAATTACTAGAGTCAGTTGTAGCATTCTTGTTTTGAAGTCTTCAGTGTTTTCCTAGTCAGCCGTCTGAAAGTGGCAGTCCCCAACCTTTTTGGCACCAGAGACTGGTTTCGCGTAAGATTATTTTCCAGACTGGGGTCAGGGGGATCATTTCAAGATGATTCAAGGGCATTACATTCAAGCTCACCTCCTGCTGTGCAGTCCCGTTCCTAAAAGGCCACAGACTGGTACAGGGAGTTGGGGACTCCTGTGTAGAAGTTCTTGCATGTGGGGCTCATTAATGTTGGGCTATTTGGAGGCATGAAGCAGAGAGATAGTCTCGGGTCAGTACTAATGAGTTGAAATTACAGTACTGATAATGAGAATTCAGTGGGATGAAAAGCCTGTTGGCACCAAAGGCCTTTGCCAGGCTTCTGGCCTGCAGATTTCACCTGGGATCTCACCCTTTAGGAGGGAAACTGGAGATTCACAAAAATCTAAACCTGAACGAAACACACCTACCTGTCATCATTGTATGACTCACCTGCAAGAACACATTCATACACAGGCCTGTGGACTTGTGTGGGTGTTGGGCACGTGTCCCGCTGCACATCCACAGGGAAGCAAGCAGGTTCTTTTGTAAATTGGTGTGGTTGGGGAAGCTAGGCCTTTCCAGAGCAGGCTGAGGCCACACATATGGGTCACTGGCACCCTCTGCTGGTCACCACTGGAAACTGCTCAGCTGTGCCACAGACAGAAGGCTGCCTGGGAGCAGGAACGGTGGCTCAGAGCCCTTGTGTTCAAGCCAGACTGAGCCTGGGCATGAATAATTCTCCACGTTTGTAAAGTGCTTCTCTCCTCTGGCATGAGTTAAATAAGTTACCTTTATGGCACCATAAAAACAACCTGCCTGGCACAGTAGCTCCCTTCCCCTGTCAGAGCCGGCCTTCAGAAACGAGCCAGTGCCTCAAGCTGTTGGCATCACAGGAGAGCACATGAAAGAGCCGAACCCCCTCACCCCAGATCGGTCATTTCTCTGCCGTATGAACACTTCCTTCCACCTACTGGCTCACAATAACAGGTGTATTTGTAGAATCTGATTTCTTGATTCAATTAGAACAGAGTGTAACTTTGAAGCTGGAAAGAGTGTTAAGGCATTGCCACTCAGCTGGTGTGCAGCTCACCGCAGAGCCTGGAGAAATGCAGGGTCTCAGGCCCACCCAGATTGGAGGCACCAAAACCTGCACCCCAACAGTGATCGGTGTGGCTGTCAGAGTTGAGACAAGTGTCCTCAGCACCTTGAGAACAACTAACTCAACACTTTAACTTACTTGTCAGGCTTCCCAGCCAATAAATTAGCCCCGTGATCCATCTGTTTCATTGTCCTCTGAGTCCCCCTGCATTCCAGCTCCAGATACTGCCACCACTGCCACCAAATGGTTCTTGTCACAGGTGTGACTGGAGGGGTCTGGAAGGCTCCTCTGCTTTAAATAATCACCCCTTTCATGGGCCATGGTCCCTAAAACACAAATCTACAGCTGGAACAAGCATGTGAATAATAGCCGCTGCACTAATTAAGTGCCTGCTGAGTGCCCAGCACTGTAGTGAAAGCTATAAATATATTTTCTCTAATCTTTACAAGTCTGCAGGAGTATGGTGGTCTTACTCCTATGTTTCAGGTAAAGGAACAGACTCAGAGGGGTAAATGGTTCCCTTAAGGTCAGTGGTTAGTAAGTGGCCTCAGGGACATCCAGGCATGTGCTCTACTACCTTAGGGGTGAGCCTTGGCCTCCAATCCTTTTTGTGGTTTTTAATGCAAATAGCCAAGGAGGAGGAAGTATTAAATCACCAACTTGTTAGGGGGACCCAAGAAGTGCTCCCTAAAAGGCGATAAGAGTTGATTTAGGGAAAAGGAGGTATTTTCTTTTCTCACACCTGAAGTTTCAGGGGCCCACTACATAGAAACTTAAATAGTAAGTAAAGATTGTTCTTGGGGAATGCTGTTCCATCACCCACTCTGCCTGGGTAAAGTCCCCGCAAACCAACATGGTGCTAAACAGTAGGACCCCACCAGGTGTGTGAGGAGACTGAGGCCCAGAGAGAGGCATAAACTGGGCAGGGGTGACCTAGGAAGCTGAATATAAGCCAGGAACTCAGTCCAGGTCTCTAGCCCTGACCCCACTCCAGTCAAAACTTCTTTCGTGCACAGCTTTAATGATCTTCTGGACAGAGGGAGAGGTGCCAGGATAGCAGAAGCATAATCTAGTCTCATAACTTAAAAAGAAATCGAAATCGGTAGTTCTAAACTAGCAGCAATATTGGCCCTGGGAGTATCTGGCAATGCCTGGAGTCATTTCTGATCGTCACAAGCTGGGGGTGGGGGATACTGCTGGCACCCAATGGACAGAGGCCAGGGATGCTACCATGCACAGGATAAACCCACACAACATTATCTGGTCCAAAATACACAGTGACACTGATATTTATAAACCATAATCTAAGTGCTCTCACACCTGAAGTTTCAGGGCCCTCTACCAAGAAACTTAAACAGCAAGTAAAGATTGTGATGATGCGCGGTAGCTTATGTACAATTTAAGCTGTTCCCATTATCTCTCACTGCATAACCACCTCCTCCTGTTGGCTCAGACAACAGCGATTTGTTCAGCTCATGTATCTGCAATTTGGGCAGGGCTCAGGGCTCGGTGAGGAAAGCTGATCTCTGCTCCACAATATCTGTGGCCTCAGCTGGGAGGACTTTAAGGTGGGGGGGGAGCGACAGCTGGGGGCAAGCAAGCAGTGTAAGACTTGCTCACTGATGCCTCCGTACAGGGAACTCCGACGGGACGGGACACCTAGCATACCCTCTCAGTGCAGCTTGGGCTTCCTCAGGGCAAGGCGGCTGGCTGGTTCTCAGGCTGAGCTGCCAAGGGAAAGAGCCACATGGAAGCAGTATTAACTTTTTAAAAATCCTCACCCAAGGATATGTTTATTGATTTTAGAAAGGTGGGGGACATGTGAGAGAGGCATCATAGGTTGCCTCCCACCTGTGTCCCGACCAGGGGTCGAACCCGCAACCCAGCTATGTGCCCTAGGAAGAATCAAACCCCCAACCTTTAGGCATGCAGGATGATGATTCAACCAGCTGAGCCACCCTGCAGGGCAAGCAGTATCACCTTTGACCTAGCCTCCAAAGAACTGTACTGTCACTGCTGCTATACTGTGTTTGCCTCCATCCAGTCATTCATTAAATCACTCAATAAATATTTAGTAGGTTGCCTGCTGTATGCAAGGCATTCTTCTGGTGCTGGAGATACAGAAATGAACAGAACAATAAAAGAAAAATCTCTGCCCTAGTCAAGTTTACATGCCAGCAACAGAGATAATACAATAAACAAATCAGTGTGTAAAGTATATAGTCTGTTAAATGATGAAAGTACAAAGGATTAAAGTACAGTCAAAAAGGGGGGTAGTGCTGAGACTGGATTTGCAGTTGCAATAGGGTGGTCATGGAGGACCGCATTGATGAGGTGGCATGTGGGCTGAGACCTGACGGAGATGCGAGAATAAGCCATGAATGAGGACATCTGGGGACAGGGCACTGCAGGCCAGGGAATGGCAAGTACAGGGACTAAGGTGACGGCATGCTTGGCGTGTTCAAGGCACAGGAAAGATGCCAGCTGGGCTGCAGGAGTGAGTGAGGGGAGAGAGTGGAGAGGCACTGTGTTTCTTGTGCACCTGGAAACCCCTCTGTTAAATCATAACTCTGAGTTTCAAGAAGGTGAGCTTTGTAGAATTACAAATTGAGGCAAATATGTGGCAGGCAACAGAACCAAGGAAACTAGAGAGAGTGAGGAAGGGGTACTACCCCTTTCTCCAGGCCTTGAAAATCTGGGGGGAGAGTACTGTGGAAAGGGGATGTCCTCTCCTTGTAAATTAAAATCATGCTAGCCCTGGCTGGTGTGGCTCAGTGGATTGAGCACTGGCCTGCAAGCTTAAGGGTCACCAGTTCGATTCTCAATCAAGACACATGCCTGGGTTGTGGGCCGGGTCCATGGTTGGGGGCGTGCAAGAGGTGACCGATTGATGTACCTCTCGCACATTGCTGTTTTTCTCCCTCTTTTTCTCTCTCCCTTTCCCTCTCTAAAAGTAAATAAATAAAATATTTTTAAAAAAATCATGCCAGGCCCTCCACCTGTCTGTGGAAGGCATTTCCTTTCACCCTTCCTCCTTCTTTGGGAGACGAGGCTGCTCTTTCAAAGCAGACTGAGGGGGTGGCTTCCCTGAGCATGCCCTTTCTTCTGGAAAGCAGCCGCTACACTGGCTTGTGGGAGGCAACAGCCCTCGCTGCTGTGGCGGCATTTTTAGTTTCCTCCCATCAGATATGGCCGCTGTCCTGTGCTTGGCTCTTGAAAGAGGCAGCTCAAGTCATCTGCCTCTGCAGGGCTAGGAGCTCAGCTCTGGGGAAGGAGCAAGGGGGCACGGAGGGTCCCGCCCTCTCCTTGCTCCTGGAAAGACCATCTGTACCTGCTAACTGGACCAAGGTTGCCAGGAAGTCAGGACACCCACCACCTCTGCAGAATGAAATGGAGAGGGTGGGACTTAGGTGGCAGTGGGTCAGAAGGAGTGTGCCTTAAGAATTGCCCATGCTTCCTCCCCCAGGTCGCCTTGGAAATGCTTTTTACTGGGGAGCCCATTTCTGCCCAGGAGGCCCTGCTCCATGGGCTGCTCAGCAGAGTTGTGCCGGAAGAGCAGCTGGAGGGCGAGACCATGAGAATTGCGAGAAAGATCGCTTCCTTGAGCCGTCCTGTGGTGTCTCTGGGCAAGGCCACCTTCTACAAGCAGCTGCACCAGGACCTTAGAACAGCCTACCACCTTGCCTCCCAGACCATGGTGGACAATGTGGCCCTGCAGGATGGGCAGGAGGGAATCAAGGCCTTTGTGCAGAAGAGAAAACCCGTCTGGTCACAGTGAACTGGCCACTTTAATAGAGGATGGAGGGCAATTGGGCCCCACTAGCAGCGTTCAGGACGCCCCCTCCCCTATCTGATCCCCAACCACTGCTGCCTCCTGATGGTAACAGAAGACAGACTGCTTCTTTAACATTCATAATGGCTTCACTGTGTGTGGCCTGTGTGATTCCATGGGGAAAGGGTGAAGCACAAAGCCAAAGGAAGTGCTAATTTAAGGGTAGTGAGCACCTATGCTGGGCCAGCTACAGTGGAAAGCCTGGAATTTGATACAATTCTTTGCAGGACCTTAAGTGAGGGATCACCCTGACATGGGAGAAGGTGATGATAAAATTAGGCATGAAAGAAGCATGCCAACCTGCCTCTGTTATCAGAAATGTTCCCTAAAGTGGGGGAGTTCTGGTTGCCCCAGACACGTGAGCCATTTCAAATCTCCATGACATATTCTATATACTGAACATCTTCGTTCTATTGAGAAATAATCATGCCTATGGCTTTGGGATAATCTTATGTGAATTTAAAAGATTAACTAGTTAGAAAGATTGGTAATTTTATCTTCCTAACCAGGCTGTAAGCTATCTGAGGGGAAAAAAATCAATTTCTTGTTTTGTATGCCCATACTATGGACATACACTAGGGGCCTGATGTTTGTGTAAGGAATGTCCTGGCCATTGGAGCCACTGTGAAACCAGGACCCTGAGCTAATCCTGAGGATAATAACATCAAGAGAAGTTGGAAGTACACAGAACACACATCCTGCCCACTAAAAATCACACTTCCAAACTACTCAGCTTCTGGTGAGAACCCACAGTAGCATCAGGAATTGAGTCCCTCAGCTGAGCAAGAGCTTGGATTAGGACCTAAATAGATTACTTTCTGGCTTCTGCTTCATTATGGCCCATGAAATGTTCTAATCTCTTGTCCTCAAGCTTGCCCAATATATCTTAACTAAGAGTATAATGTGACCCTAAATGTGGTTAGTATCTCAGCCAAGATGAGAACTGTGTGGTTCTAACCAGTGGCTCTCACTCGGGGCAGGCATTTCTTGCTATGGTTGTCTGCTAGCGTTTTCACAGGTTTCCACTGAGACTGGCATTTTTTCTTTGCCAGTTTAGAGAGGTAAAAAAGTGTTTTCTTGGAAAGGAAGAACTTGTCTAAGAGTGCCCATCCTGAGCAGGAAGATCATTAGAGTTACCACCTGCTGGACAGCTGGCATGTGCTCCACTCTCCTTCAGTCCCCCCCCACACCCAGTGGAGCAGGTCGCACAATGATCTCCATCTTATACTTGAGTAATTAGTGGAGGCCAACTTGGTCCCAGCCAACACTGGATAGAGTGAAGGTTCCAAACGCTACCTGCCTAATAAAGCGATGCATGCCCTTTCTCCTGGCCACACTACCTCACGGGGAGGCCAGCTTGAAAAAATGACTTTTGCGCTGCATGGCAACTCTCCAACCAAAATAACAGACCAGGTACTCCTTGCTACACAACTTTGCCAGTGCACATGGGACATCCAGTTTGAATTACTGGCAGACTACTAGTGGGATTTTTACTACAAAGCTAATAACGAGCTGGCTGCAGCTCTAAACTAGGTCATGAAGGATGGAGCTCTCATGGTTTGCTCAAAACAGTGCTGTCAGTGGGGCCCCGGGGCACCCTCTCTCCAGGCGGTCTGTCTTGGCAGTCAGTCGCCAGATCATGCAGTGTTGAGGAGAGAGTGTTATACACTCTGGGCTTTCAAGAAAGTAACAAAGCTTTCTCACACAGTTGGCAAATGAAAAGCAAAAGCTGACTCTCCACTGCCTGTGTGAGCTACACGATACCCTCAAACCATGCAGTCCTGGTGCTGCTGGGCTTCCTTCGCAGCCAGTTAGCTGATGGCGCTCTCAGGGACTAGCAATAAATCTTTATAGTCTCCGGTGCATAAAGTCATCCAGAAAGAAAGTCTGCAACCCACCCTCTGATGTCATATAATTCATCCCAAGGCTAATATAAATTCGAGGTTAATTTGTATCTGCTTCCTTCCACTGGGACATTGAGTGAAAATGTTCTGGTAACCACAGATGATGACTGCCTTTGGAAAGTCTGGTATATCCATCTTACTCTGTACCAGTTTACTTCTCAGGGAGCTGTGCTGAGCTCCACCCAGCAGTGCAGGGGCTAGGAAGTCAGTGAAAGAGGTGCTCACCTGAGCAAGACACCATTCCGAAGGCTGGCTTGGGCCTGGGAAAATATAAACAAATGGAGTGAATGACTGGTTAACTTTACCAGAGAACTTGGTGATTGAATGATCCTAAGCTGCTGTTGAGCAGTCCTGTGCAGTAGCTCTTCCTGTGCCCTGCTATCCAGGAGGTTCAGAGGAGTTAAGGCATTTGCCACGGGGAAGCCAGCACGTGGGCTTGGACCTGTGTGGTTCTGAAGCCTGCTCCTGACTCCCACACCGTATTCCTCCCAACTTACCGATTTCTGTTCCATCCTGGAGAGAAAGGCTACCAGTGCACTTGAAAGAAGCCAGTCAAAGCACGAATTTGAACACAAAGAGCGGTGAGTCCCCAGTTTGCCACCACTTAGCTGGGTCACTGTGTGCGAGCGATGTGAAGTCTTTCAGCCCTCAGTTTCCCAGTCCTAAAGATGACACCATCGGACACTTTCCCTCTTAGTTCTGACATTCTGGGTTCTACACTTTTGGGTTTGGAAACTTGCTGTGAACTTGAAACAAGAAGCTTTTGTTCAAAGAAAATGCTCTTTTGTGAATGGAGAATGTGTATTTTTGCATTGAGGACCTCTGATTACACTTGAAAACAATAATTCCATCACAGACACCCAGAGATTTTCAGGCCACACCAGAACCCTCTGGTGTCATGGCTAGGAAAACCCTACACTAGGCAGACCTCTATCAAACCTGGCAGCTACCCTTACTTTTGTCCAGGTGCATTACTCAGCCAGCCCTCTTTCCTTGTTCCTTCCTTGGAAAACCCACTGCACTAAGAGCAGTGTTTCCAAGTGTGGCCCATGGGTGATCTGGACCGTCCAAGTGCCGATTCCTGAGCTCTGCACCAGACCTCTGAATCACAAATTCTGATTATTCGGACCCAAAAATAAGCATTAAAAAAAAGATTTCCAAGTGATTCTGCTGCATGCTAAAAATGTGTGAACCACTGCATCAGGTGGGGAGTGACGGATCTCTCCCTGGCAGAGTCTATATTGGAGCAGTTGGGACTTTGTGATGGAAGTGTGAACAGTCATCATTGGCCTGGAGAGGGCTGTGAGGAGATGTGAGCGCTTCCGGGAGCCCCTTCAAATCTTCCACGTGGGCAGGTTTCAGGTCCTTCCCCAGCCCGCGGTGCTCAAGCCTTGGGAAGCCCCACCTATCATGTTAAACATCAGAGTACAGTAGTCCCTCTCTATATCGCGGTTCCCTTATCACAGCCTCACTGTATCGTGGGATTTTAAAAAATATTATATTTGATTATTTATCATGGATTTTTCACCATATCGTGGGATTTTGCAGTACTGTATACGTATGTTGTTAAAGTTACATAGGTTTAAGACTGTAGAATATGTTTAAGAACATAAGTAGTGTTTATAAAAGTGTAGAAAATGTTAATAAGGGAGTGGGAAAGGTTAATAAGGGACTGGGAATGGTTTATAAGTGTGTGGGAAGGATTTATAAAGCCTTAAAATATATATAAATACAAAAATAAATGTAAGGTTCCTACTTCGCAGATTTTCACCTATCATGGGGAGTGTCTAGAACATAACACCCACGGTAAGTTGAGGGAATACTGTACACCCATATTCCACAGTAAATATAGTTCTTTACGTTAGGAAAGGAAATTAAATTATTTGCTTTTAAACTTAAAAATATATATTTTATTAACTGATTATTTCTGGGCAACCATCAAGTAGGCAAGAATTAAATTCAACATTATTAAAGTTGACATGTTACAGTTAATGAAATATTAAATTTCAGTCAGCCTTGCAAGGGTTTTTCTTTCATATCTAGGAGCTCAAATCTTATTTTTTGGGTCCCAAAGAGAGGAGCATGAAAAGCTGCATGCCATTCAGGCTGTGCCTGCAGTAGCTGTTGAATGGAACTGCCCAGCCCACGCAGGCTCCTGGTGTGGAGGCCGCGGGGGAGGGGTGTTGTTCCACAGGGATATGGGGGAGGGGGAGAGGTGAGTGAATCAGGTTTACATTTCTAGCGTGCAGCCTTTCGGAGGTCTTTACTGGTTTTATATTGCTGTTTCCTTCAAATCTCCGTTCTGCTCTGGAATGTTTCAGTACAACCCACAAACAATTTGCAAGTTGTTTTTTACAAATTTAAGAAGTATTTCCGTTTTATGTTCTAAATATTTACTTTACCAAATTCTGTATGGAGATGGTAATGACCAGTTTTAGACATTTCTAGGAATTTAGAAAAAGAAAAAGAGTTCTGGTCAAAGTGGAATGTGACTTAGAACTGATCAGTGCTTAGGTTCCTGTAGTGATGCCCCATGCCAGGCACTGTGTTAAGCATTTTGCAGTTATTAGTACTTTCGTGCAAAAGCCCTGTGAAGTAGGCTTTATGAACCCCATTACACAGATGAGAAACAAAGACACAGTGATATTAAATGACTTGCCTATCTTCACACAGCTAATAAGGAGCATGTTCTGCTCTGCTTCTTAACTTTCTAAAACTGACTTAGGAAATGTGGTCTGAGAATTTTGAAGACCTATTGGTATCATGTAGCCTGTACAGAGGAGCGGGGTTTTCAAGGCCAGGTGATCTAGCCCTGGAGCACGGGCTTGTGATTCCTGCACCAGGTGTCCTGTGGCCCCTCTTACCTCCTTGGAGGCGGCCACCACATCATTGCATCACTTTGCAGAGATTGTACTTCTGTTGTTCTGCATAAAGCACATTGAATTATTGTTTTTAATTCACAGTTCCCTGTATCATCCTTCCTGCCCCCCGCCCCCTAACAAAAGTGTGCATCCCTGCAGGGCCAGATCAATCCTTACTCATTTTATAAATTGTCAGCCTAGAGACTGCCCAGCACAAGGCAGACTTGTTTGATCCAATTCAATGTGCTAGGGTACATTCCCTGTACAGGCTACATGATACAGACAGATTTTTCTGTTTTTGTTTTTAATTCTCTGACCACATTTTCTAAATCAGTTTGGGAAAGTTAAATGGCTGAGCAGAACATGAGTTGAATCAGCATTTTCTTTGTAGTTCCGGGAAATTTGTAATCATCTCTTTGTAAATGTAGGTCAATATTAGAAAGTCGCACTGCTCACGTGTGAACCCAGACCCAGGGGTTCTGTAAACCTTGTTTTCTTTCTTTAAAGCACAGCAGAAACATGTTTTGTTATCCAAATGATTGCACTGCTGGTGATAACACATTCTTCAAATAAATATATGCAATGTATGGTTGGTTGGCAAGGGGTGAAGTTATCTAATAGATTTGTTCTTCACAGAATCTATTAAAGTGGTTAACATGCTTATTTGAATCTTAAACCAAAATTATTGTATTTGTTACTGTGCTAGGCACTATGGGATGGGGTTTTTGTATACGACAACTCTGACACACTGGGAACTTAGTCTAGGAGATAAGTCACGACCTCATTCAAGTTCAAATACAAAATAGTTATCAAGGAACAGGAGTCAGACAGTTGCTTTGCTCTGAGCCCAACCCTATGACTAGCTTCGTGTTGTGGGGCTAGTTGTTTAACCTCTTTAAGTTTCTTCATTGTTGTAATAGGGATAATGACAACACCTACCTTCTAAGTGGTTGGGAGAATTAAATTGAACTACACATTTGGAGCAATGTTGCTGATGACCTGTTCCCCACACCCTCATCCCCACGACCCACCTCCATTTTACCTGCAGCTGTGGTGGACAGTTTCCACAGGTAAGAGCTTCCCCATATTATGGATTGAATTGTGTTACCTCAAAGTTCAAGTGTTAGAGCCCTAGGCCCCCACCCCCAATGTGACTGTATTTGGAGAAAGGGCCTCTAAAGGGGTAATGAGATTAAATGAAGTCATAGGGATGAAACCCTAACCCAATAAAATGGGTGTCCTTATAAGAAGAGGGAGAGACACTAAGGATGTACATGCACAGAGGGAAGGCCATGGGAGGACTTAGAAGGTGGCTGTCAGCAAGCCAAGAAAAGAGACCTCAGGAGAAACCAACCCTGTAATACCTTGATCTTAGACTTTCAGCCTCCAGAACTGAGAGAAAATAAATGTCTGTTTCCGCCTCTTAGTCTGGGCAATTTTATTAGAGCAGCCTGAGCAGCCTAAGTCATTCCCCCAAGCCCTTTAGTCTCTCTGCCTCTCTGTGGGTGATTTTTGGCATCCAGGAGCTTGCTCAGACTTAAACAGGCCAACCTAAAGTAGGGGGAATCAGAGCCTCCAGGAACACCCCTCAAGCAACAGCAGACGCCCATGGCTAAATGCCCCAGGACCCTGTCATCTGAGGGAACAGTTCTAAGATGTGTTTCCTCAGAAGGACCAGCAGGGTTGAGCCCCGTTACCACAGCACCGACCTGATCATTAATGTTTTCATCGGCTTCTCTCCTTCCCTGCCTGACCTTGGCCCATGCCCTCACCTCTGCTTCCTGGGATCACTTTCCATATAAACAAACTTCACAGTCCTTGATTCAGGGTCTGCCACTGCAAGAACCCAAACTCAGCAACTCGGTGAACATTCCCTCCCCTAATAAAAAAGTGACAACAAAACTTAACAACAAAAGACCTGTTGCTATGGAGCAATAGGCTGGTTTCTAAATGAGCACCCTAGATGATAAGTATTATGGGACTCAAGAGGAACAATCAATTTGGACTCTTTGGTGAGAAAACGGGATCATCTACGTAAAGCTTACGCTTATCCAGTTGGAAGGCATCTTGACTCTCAGTTACCTACCAACTATAAATCACACAGACAAGGTGTGAAAGACTCAGAAGTACAGACCTAGCCAGCACGGGTACCAAAAACAGGATCCTCTGACCAAAAGCTGGAGCAGCCTCCCTGTTGATATCCCCCCAAAATTATCAGGGTAAGCTACCCCGTAACTGTTCTAGACTCCCTAGAAGTTCATTAAGAAATGTTCAGGAAAAAGAGCAGGTTGTTGTCCTAAAACTCCCCTCTAGAGGCCCTTGGAGAAGGAATTTATGAGCTGCTGCATCGCTAGTCCCTTTCTTGACATTTATTGGCTTTTTGATGAATGTTAAAGCAATGTTTCTGTCAACAGCTTCTCATTAGGGCTTTGGCGATGTTCTCGCTGAACATTATTTTACTCAGTATCATGCCTGCTCACTGTGATGAGAAGAGCTTCCACTCAGAAACCATCCATCTTTGCAGAAGCAAAGAGCTCAGATAATCCCACTTAAATGCTCCCCCTGCCCTGTCGGCCACTCGGGGAATGCACAGGGAACTTAGACAAATGGCCCATCCTCTGGCCTTGTGCCCCTCCATTCCTTGAGGGACATATTTCAGGCTTGATTCTGTTCCTTTTGAAAGAAAGGGTGAAATAATCACTAGGACTTATTTCTTAAAGATGACAGGTTCTCATCATCAATGACAAGTGTGCCTTGGGAAGTCTGGAACTAGCAGGTGTTGGAAGAAGATGTCCGCTTTTCTTAATGGACTGTCTTCTTTGCCCCTCAGATGCACTGTCTTAACACAATTATGTACCTAGAGATGTCTGGAGTTTCTGTCGTTCATTAACATCAATGCCAAACTTCCTGTGCCCTCTCCACCTTCCCTACCATCAGATACACAACTCTAACCTGGAATGGCACATTTTTAAAAGGGTTTTCATTATGAACAATTTCAAACATGGAGAAGTTGAGAGAATGTGCGATAAACTACCATGTTCATATTACTCAGCTTTAACAGTTATCAATGAGTTTATCGATAATACTGGCCAATCTCCTATTATCTGCCCCCGTTCCAAGCCCAGACTATTTTTAAGTGAATCCCAGAGTCACCTTATTAGAACAAAAGATACTCTTATCACCAGAAAAAGCCAAGGGATTTAAGAGCTCTGTGTCAGAAACTGAGGTAAAAGACCAAATATTAGAACAAATGACATTCCTGGTGCTCTTATCACTAAGGAAATGACAAAGATCTCAGGAGCCCTGCACCAGGATCAGGGGCAGAGGCCAATTTACACAGTTTCCCTCATCTTGCAACAACACACTCATATGCCTTTCCCTCCTGTTTCTTGCTCCTACCCCTGCTCCCTGGGGTCACTCTGCATGCAAGCCTGGGGCTCAGGCTCTGCTTTCTGGGGGAACACAGGCTAAGTAAGATACCAGCTCAGGAGATGGTTAAAGGGAGTGCCAAAACTTACAGCAAAGGGAAGCCCCAGGGTGACAGCTGCACAGGAGGCTGGACGGGACCCAGCCCAGAGAGAAGGAGAAGGAGGCCTTCTGGGTGTCCCGTCCAAGAATAGACTTACACTGGATGTGACTGACCTTGTGGGAAATTGTCCTAAAAGGCTAGAAGAGGGGAATTAAAACAGCACATATCTCTTTAGGTCAAATCAAAGGGCATCACTGCTGACAAAAGGATGGTGGAAAAGGTGCAATGGTGTGTTCCTGAAGTGAACAGACAAATCACAGGAGGCAAATTTAAATCAATATCCTTAAAATAATGGTCATACCCTGTACCCTCAAAGAAGAATCTGAAATTGAGAACAAATTTTATTTAAAAAACTGCAAACCAGTGTGTTATTTAGCATTAAAAAACAAAACAAAAAGCAGAATTAGTTTGAGCCCAACACAAGTGTGGTAATTCTAGAACATCTGTAAGGAATACTAGGAAGCCACTAAAAGTGATATGCTCAATGCAAAATGGGGTCCCACGCTGTCCAGAAAGGACAGGGATAGAAAACTGATGAGAGCTGAATTAAAGTAGTAGTTTGATTAACAGTATTGCACAACTGTTAGTTTCTTAGTTGAGGTGAATAAAGTGGTAAAAGGTGGTATAAGAGGAAGCTGCATGAAGGAGACAAGGGAGCTCTATACTACTTTTACAACTCTCTGTAAATATAGTATTATCTCAAAATAGAAAGCTTTTAAAGTGATATGTATCTGTATTAAGGTTCTCCAGAAAATCTGAACCAATAGGATAGTTGGTTGGATGGTTGGATGGATGGTTACCTTTAAAAAGAGCTTTATTATAAGTATAGACTCATGCATTATGGAGGCTGAGGAGTCCCATGATCTGACATGTGCAGGGTGGGGACCCGGGAGAGCCAGTGGTGTAGTTCAAAGGCTGACAGCCAGATGCCCAATGGTGTTGACTCCTGTCTAGGTGTGAACGACTGAGAACCAGGAGCATAGAGGGCAGAAAAATCAATGTTCCCATTCACACAGGCAGAGAATGAGTGAATTCTCCCTTCCTCCAGCTTTGTGTTCTAGTCAGGCCCTCAACAGATTGGACAAGGCCCACCCTCACTGGGGAGGGCCAACCCCCTTTACTCAGTTCACCAGTTCAATGCTAATCTCTTCTGGAAACACACTCCACAGAAATAGTGTTTAACTAGCTATGCGGACATCTTGTATCCAGGCAAATGACATATAAAATTACCCATCAGAGCTTCAAAATTCATATGTGTACAGCCTAGCCCCATTAAGATACTCTCAGAACAGATAACATAGTTTGCCTCTGGGGAAAACAATGCAGGAGTAGGGTCAGAGTCAGGGGAAGACTTTCTTGTGCACTGAATACCCTTTTGTACTGTTTAATATTTTTAAAATATATTTTATTGATTATGTTGTTACAGTAGTCCCAATTGCCCCCCTTTGTCCCCCTCCCCCCAGTACACTCATTCCCTCCAGCAATTCACTCCCTTAGTTCATGTCCATGGGTCGTGCATATAAGTTCTTTGGCTTCACCCTTTCCTGTACTAATCTTAACATCCCCTTGTCTATTTTGTACCAACCAATTATGCTTCTTAATACCTGCACCATTTCCCCCATTCTCATCCTTCCCCCTCCCAGCTGATAACCCTCCAAATGATCTCCATACCTATGATTCTGTTCCTGTTCTGGTTGTTTGCTTAGTTTGTTTTTTAGATTCAGTTGCTGATAGTTGTGAATTTGTTGCCATTTGAATGTTCAGAATTTTAGTCTTCTTCTTTTTCTTAAATAAGTCCCTTTAACATTTCATGTAATAATGGCTTGGTGATGATGAACTCCTTTAGTTTTGCCTTGTCTGGGAAGCACTTTATCCGCCCTTCCATTTTAAATGATAGCTTTGCTGGATAGAGTAATCTTGGTTGTAGGTCCTCGCTTTTCATGACTTTTAATATTTCTTGCCAGCCCCATCTAGTCTGTAAAGTTTCTTTTGAATATCCACTGACAGTCTTATAGGAACTCCTTTGTAGGCAACTCTGCTTTTCTCTTGCTGCTTTTAAGATTCTCTCTTTAACCTCTGACATTTTAATTATGATGTATCTTGGTGTGGTCCTCTTTGGGTCCAATCTGTTTGGGACTCTGTGCTTCCTGGACTTGTATGTCTGTTTCCTTCACCAAATTAGGAAAGTTTTCCTTCATCATTTTTTCAAATAAGCTTTCAATTTCTTGCTCTTCCTCTTTTCCTTCTAGCAGCCCTATGATTCAGATGTTGGTATGTTTGGAGATGTCCCAGAGGTTCCTTAGACTATCTTTGTTTTTTTCTAATTCTTTTTTCTTCTTGCTTTTCTAATTGAATGCCTTTTTGTTTCTTATGCTCTAAATTGTTGATTTGAATCTTGCCTTCATCCCTTCCACTTGTTGGTTTCCTATAGATTTTTGTTTATTTCACTTAATGTAACCTTCCTTTCTGCCTTGGTCTTTTTTATGCTGTTGCCATACTCAATGAGTTCTCTGAGCACTCTGATAACCTGTATTTGAACTCTGCATCTGATAGGTTGGTTACCTACATTTGTTTAGTTCTTTTCCTGGAGTTTTGTTCTGTTCTTTCATTTGGGCCATATTTCTTTATCGCCTCATTTTGGCAGCCTCCCTGTGTACCAGGTGGAACTGCTTGACTCCCTGTCTTAGTAGCATGGCCTATTGTAGAAAAGGCACCTGTAAATTGTATAGGGTGGAGCAACCCATTTCACCACTTTGTGGCTCTCTGTAGGGAGGGCCCGGAGAGAGGACAATGGTGCTGTCTGGCTTCTGGATGTTTACCCAGGAGGAAGCTGCCTCTCAGCACTCGCCCTGTTTACAAATCACTTTACTTTCTCCCCATATGCCACTGATGCCCTTCCAGCTGTTGTGTTGCCCTGGTGCTGAACCCCAGCAGGGGTAGGTTTGTGTAAGTCCTAAGTTTGTGCAGGCCCTTTAAGAGGAGTCTCCTGAAAATCCACCACCCCAACCCCCACTTGTTTTTACAGCCATAAGTTATGGGGATTTATCTTCCTGGCACTGAAACCCTGGGCTGTGTGGTCCGCCCTGGGGCTGGGATCCCATGCTCCCGAGGTATCCCTCCCAATTTTTATCTACAACCTGTGAATGTGGGACCACCTGTTTCGCTGCCTCTCCCTCTACATCGCATCTTTATGCCTCTCTGCCCGTCTCTGTGTCTCCTTGCCCACCCCCACCCATCTGGATGAATGTGGCTTCTTTAAATCCTTGGTTGTCAGACTTCCACACAGCTTGATTTTTTGACTGTTCCGAGTGATCTTTTTTTGTGGTCTAGTTGTAATTTTTTCTGTAGTTGTGTGAGGAGGAGAAGCATATTTACCTATGCCTCCATCTTGACCAAAAGTCTAATATTTTTACATATATGTAAACAGTACTGATTTCAAAAATTAGAATTTATGGGCACACAAGTTATGCTCTGTAGGAGGCAGATGGTAAGAAGGAATTTTGTGTGTATTCCGGTTGTATTCTGGAAGTGCCCTTCAATGAACAGCCATGGAAGATAAGAGGAGAAGCAAGGACTGGCCAGAGACAGAGGTCCAGCCTCAGCTGACTACCTGGGGAGCTCCAGAGCCAAAAGGGCCCACCAGAGTTCTTCCCCACTGGGCTGAAATTGCTGGGCTATTATACCTGCCTCTTCCAGTCCCTAGATGTGGGCTGTGCTGGGAAGGGCACAAGCCTGGTAAAAGTGGCTCCCTATAGCTGAGGCAAACCCTGAGAGGTGGCAGCCAAAGGCAGCAGCTGGGGCACCAAGTCCTCCCCTGGAAAGTGGAAGTGGGTGACACATCCACATGTCCCTCAAAGTAACAAAAAAATTCTCATAATAACATGGAAACACAATTATGATGTCTGAAGAGACAAAAACAAAAACAAAAAACAGGACACAAGTTTTTATCTACCATAGTATGTAACAACTGGGCAAATCAAAGAATTAAGAACATATTTTTTTGGAGGTTTTTTTTTTAATATGCTTTATTGATTATGATATTACAGTTGTCCCAATTTCTTTTCCCTTTGTTCCCCTCCACCCAGTGACCCCCCCTTCCCTCCAGTTGTCCCCCCGCCTTAGTCCATGCCCATTGGTTGTGCATATAGTTCTTCTCAACATCTTCCCGTCTACTCCACTCCTTCCTACTATGCTTCTTAATTCCTGTACCATCTCCCTCCCTTTCTCCTCTTTCCCCTCCCCACTGACCTCCCCCCATAATGTTCCCCATACCCATAATTCTTTTCCCACTCTCATTGCCTACTTAGTTTGTCTTTGTTTTGATTTTCTAGCTTCTATTGTTGGTTGTTGTGATACAGTTTTCATTTTAATATTCATAGTTTTGATCCTCCTCCTAAACAAGTTTTTTTAACGTTTCATATAACAGTGGTTTGGATGTGATGAACTCCTCCAGTTTTATTTTGTCCTGGAAGCACTTTCTCTGCCCTTCTATTCTGAATGACAGCTTTGCTGGATAGAGTAATCATGGTTGTAGGTTTTTGCTTTTCATTCCTTTGAACATTTCTTGCCAATCCCTTCTTGCCTACAGAGTTTCTTTTGAGAAATCAGCTGATAGTCTTAGTGGGGCCCCTTTGTACATGATTCTCTTCTTCTCTCTTGCTGCTTTTAAGATTCTCTCTTTATCCTTGATTTTTGACATTTTGATTATAATGTGTCTTGGTGTGGTTCTCCCTGGGTCCAGTTTTTTTGGAACTCTCTGTGCTTCCTGGACCTGTAAGCCTATTTCCTTCCCCAAGATAGGGAAGTTCTGCTTCATTATTTTTTCACATAACTTTTCAATTTCTAGTTCTTCTTCTTCACCTTCTGGCAACCCTATGATTTAGATGTTGGCCCGCTTATAGCTGTCCCAGAGGTTTCTGAGCCTCTCCACATTTTCCTCACTTTTTGTTTCCTCTTTCTGCACTGGTTGACTGTTTGTTCCTTCCCTATGTTCCAATTTGTTGATTTGATCCCTGGTTTTCTTTCCCTCACTAGTTTCGTATGTGTTGTTGTTCATCTCAGCAGGACTAGTTTTCATTCCTTCCCTGTCTTGTTTAAGATCTGCTGTCAGGTCTGTAAGTATTCATATAACCAAAGCTCTGAACTGTGCCTCAGAAAGATTTCCTATCTGCTGCTTCATTAGATTAGATATTTGCTGGCTGGTCAGCTGCGACACTGGGATCTCTATCATGACCTGTGCCATCCTACAATTTTGTGTTTACCTTTGCTTCCTGGGTGGGGCTGTCACACCTTCTACGCTATAGAGGGCAGAGCCCCATACACTCGTCACAACCGGGCAACCCTTCTTACCATGCTGTGGTGTTTTCTGTGGGGGTGGGGGTCTAAGATGGATTCCTGTCATTCACTCTCCACTGAGAGACTGCGAGTCTCCTCCATTATCCCCACCCCCTCCGGGACTCACAATCCAAGGCATTGGAATTACAATGTTGATGGGTCTGGTCTGCAGCCGGGGGTACTCACCAGATGATTCTTGCCTCCCCTTAAATATGGGTGTCTGTGCTTACCTCTGTCCCACTGCCATCACTGTTGCTGCCACTGCCAGCACAGCCTGACCTCTCCACCCCAGCTCCACCCCTCCTACCCATTCAGATGAGCACCACTTCTTTATAACTTCATACATTGGACTTCCATTTATTTCCTGGAACTTCTGGTTATTTCTGGTTTTGCATTAGTTGTATTCCTTCTTAGTTGTGAAGGGAAACAGAGAGTGTCAGTCTAGGCCTCCATCTTGGCCGGAAGTCTCCTGTGTGTCAAGAACATTTTAAAAAACATCTTCATGTTCCTAAAAAAGGACTGGAAGTAAATATTCCAAAATGTAAAAAAGTTTTTTTTTTTCTTTCTGGAAGTGGGACTGCACATAATTTTTCTTCCTTTCACATTTCTATATTTTTCCCAAATTTTCTATGACTTTAAAGTAATCAAAATTTTCAGCCCTAGCTGGTGTGCCTCAGCGAATTGAGTGCTGGCCTGTGAACCAAAGGGTTGCCGGTTCGATTCCCAGTCAGGGCACTGGCCTGGGTTGTGGGCCAGGTGCCCAGTTGGGGGCGCACAAGAGGCAACCACACATTGATGTTGTTCTTCCTCTCATTCTCTCTCCCTTCCCCTCTCTCTAAAAATAAGTAATTCTTTAAAAATATTTTAAAGGATATCCTAGGATCTGCTTCTGTTATTTCTATCATTAAGCTTTGATACTCTTTCATGAGTTAATTCTGTGCTTATACAGAATGAGGAACATTTAATTATTATCCAATGTCTAAAATTTTAGGGTACTACATAAGAAAGAAACTGATCCTATAAACTAGTATAAACCCAGCCTTTTTAGGCAATCACAAATTCAAAGAAAAAAGTTAGTGGCCCAGACACCTGCTGGATTTAAATGACCAAGGGTCAATTATTTCTTGTTCTCAGCACTTAAAGCAGCAGTCATAACCTTCTCCAGCAGAGGGCAATGGTAGCTTAGATGAAGATAGAAATCTTCACCGCCTAACGTAGCTAGGTTCCTATGACTGGAAAATCACATTTGCTTTTCGATCATAGGAAAAAAGTAACTTATTTAGCAAGTTATATACTAAAGTTAGTTAGTTATTAGTTTATCTGAGGCAGTGGAGAGAATGAAACTTATAAATATAGTTGTTTGCTTTGTATTTTTTCTTTAAATGATGGAGTCAGCTAACCTCACAGCACCCTATAAACATTGCTCCCTTATTGTTTATTCCATGGGGTGGTCATTAGAGGAGAGGCTCTATATCAAGGTTTCTCAATCTTGACACTATGGACATTTTGGGCCAGATAGTTCTTTGTTGTCAGGGCTGTCTTGAGTATTGCAGAATGTTGAGTAATACCCACGTTCCGTAAATAATAGATGCCAGTAGCACTCTTCCACCCAGTTGTGACAACCGAAAATGTCTCCAGACACTGATAAGCATCCATTACAGGAGAAGGCACAAAAGCATCCCCAGATGACTCATTGCCCGAGATCATTATCTAGGCTAGTGTATTTGTTAAACATGGTATAGGTGTTGCCAATGAAGCAGAAAAGAGCTTTCAGTCCTGCACTGGGATGAAATATTAAAAGGAAGAATTCATTGGGCATTCCAGGCGCTGGGCTAAGAGCTTCCCAGGTAACTCAGGAGCTGCCACTTCTGTTCTGCACTCAAGCTCACCTCAGAGCAGAACTCAGCATCTTTAATTCTCCACAAATAGATTCAACTCTCAGAAAGCTTTGAAGAGAAATGGAAATATCACTAAGATATCCTGAGGAGATGAAGAAGAGAAGCCTCTTCGTTAGATTCTCCCTTCGACACCTCTGTTCTTGACCCTCCAAAATTCCTTTACCAGGCCTCTGAGGAAGCAAACTGCTGTCTTAAGCCCCAGTTCACCCAGCTCCCGGCACCCAACACCCAGCACCCGGCACAAGACAATGTGCTATTCGTCCAGCACACCCCATCCTAAGACACTTATCGAAGTCTCCCCACAACCAAACAAGTTTCTTGCTAACAAGAAATATTTTTCTTCATATTGTTACACCTTCATTCATCTCATTTTTATAGATAAGGAGACCAAGTGACTCTCCCAAATCTCACAGCTTACAGGTGATGGAAGTCAAAGTCAGAACCCAGAAACAGAGAAGGGACCCCTCTGTCAGGGCACAGTGCTGAGGGCTCATGACAATTTTATGGGGTCATGACAAAGTTTTCATGTTCATTTCTTTTAAAATAAGAAGAATGCCATTCTAAAATGTAATTTTTATTTTTTTTAATAAAGGAAGGGACCAATGAAGGCAAATGGGTCTAGAGTTCCCTAATAAAGTCATCCTGCAGCCCTGAGATCATTGGTGAGGGCATAGCTGACACACACCCACTTGCTATGGGCCTGGTCTTGGTCAAACACAAAGCTAACCTCAATTCCAGGGGGAAATGCAAAAGTACAGGCCTTACCTATTATGGGTTAGTGGTATCATATTCGTATATCCATTTATTCACTCAATGAACATTTCAAATGGCCTGCTACAAATGAAAAAACTATTTTAAACTATTACTAAAATTTTGGTTTAAACAATACATTAATTCCAGGTTATAAAAATAGAGACTGTTCGTCTTATTCTACACTAAACCTTGAGTCACCACAATCTCATTAGCTCCTTTTCCAACATGGATTTGGGGGGAGAGGGCTCATGCTCCCTCACTCATTTTACCGGACCATCACTATGCCAACTAGAGGTAAGGTGACATCTTAGTCTGCTAGGGATGCCATAACAAAATACCAAGGACTGGATGGCTTACCAAAGAGACATTTATTTTCTCATAGTTCTGGAGGCCGGAAGTCTGAGATCAAGGTGCTGGCACCGTCCGGTTCTGGTGAGGACTCTCTTCCTGGCTTATGGATGGCTGCCTTCTTACTGTGTCCTTACACAGTGGAGAGAGCTCAGCTCTGCCGTCTTCTCCTCTTATTATAAGCGCACCAGTTCTACTGGGTCAGGGCTCTACCCTTTGGCCTCATTTAACCTCAATCTCCTCCTTCACACCCCCTTCTCCGACACAGTCACATGAGGGAGTTGGGGCTTCAGCATATGAATTCTGGCATGACACAATTCAGTCCATTAGGCGAGTTGGTCAAACAATTTATAGCTGGTATATTTTTAGTATTTGATTGTACATGTGACCTAAACACTCAAGGAGAAAAGGTGTAGTTCTTTAAGCATTCTTTCCAAAGCCTCGCCTCTTCTCTGCTCTTTTGCTGCAATCAGTGATGTCATCCCCTGATGTCAATCTCTTCTCTCATTGCTGAAGTTAGGGAGTAATAGGGGTTATTTCTATGTGGGGCGAGGTGAGATGTTTTGGCCTGTGTTTGGTTTCTTGGTTTGAGGCTGACTGGTTGGTTTTTTCTTCTTCTTCTTTCCTACTGTGATTACAAGAAAAGGTAGGATTCCTGCCTAGGAAAAGTGGCAAATTAATTACCAAGGAAGTGACTATTCTATTCAGCAGCTAAAATTTTCTCAGTTATCTCATGTTTGCTGCTGAGCTGTATTTCTCCACATTTGAATCTATTAAACAGTCCATTTTGACAGAGATATGAATAAGGGAAATAAAGATGTTTGAAAAGTTATTAAATGAGAGCACAAAACCATACTGTTAATTATATACGTTTTGGTCTGATCTGAAATTTATATTCCCTGAGGCCATAGTCCCTCTTGCCTGAATGACCCTCCTTTTGATATTAGCATGAACAATTTCTTGACATTCAGAGCTCAGACATTTAATCTGAGACAGCCCTTCCCTGACCACCCAATCTACAGTCCACAGTCACACCATCCATTGTCTTATGTTAATTCCCTTCTCAGCATCACAACTCTGAGTTTCTTCCTTTTCCCTCCCTTTTTCTTTCCTTCCCTCTCCCTCTCTTCCTTGTCTGTTTTCTCACACTAGAATATAAGCTTCACAAGGGAGGGCAAGGACCTTGTCTGTCTTGTTCAACTCTGTATTCCTCATTACAAGAACATGCCTGCTGCAAAGTAGGCACTCAACAATTATTTGTAGAACAAATAAATGAATGAACAAATGAAGAAATGAGTGAAGGAACTCTCTGCAAGGAGGCTTTTTATCATTGTTCAGCATTGAGAATTCTTGCATCCACTCAAAGAAAGGAGGACTAAGGGCCAGGGACTCTGCCCAGAGGCATCTTGCTCTGTAACACCCAGTGCTCCCACCTATCTAGGCCAGCACACTCCTGGAGAAGGAGAGCAGAATTGACCTCCCAAAATATGCCACTTTGGTATATGGAGTATTTTGAGCTGTAGACATTGGAAAAACAGAAAAATGCAGGGAAAGGCTTTCTCTGAACTCCCTGCATCTGCCTACAGACAGATCCTCCAAAAGGAATTCAGTTGTCATAAATCCCCTGCTGAGCAGCTTCCTCAGCCAGGGAAGATGGACTCTCATCACTGGAGACCGGAAGTCAATACCACACCAAGATATATTTTGTCACAAACTATCATGCCTCCCATCTATTCTTCTAAGGGCCCTCATCCTTTCTGAAAATCATTTCCTTTCATCTGGGAGACCTAAGTCCCCCTCACCTTTAGGTCTGTGTTCTAAGCCACCTTGGAGAGTTCCTCATCTTTTCCTGAGTGGCATCCATGTATACATGAGGTCTCTGCGTTAATAAACCTCAGTTTTTCTCTAGTTAATCTGTCTTGTACTACAGGTTCTCAGCCAAAAACTCAGAAGGGTAGAGGGAAACTTATTTTCCCTCCCCTATAAGACCAACAGTGCAAGCAACCAGAGGGAGAAGGTGCAAAGGAAAACGAGATGCCAGGCTGGAGGAGAGGAGCTGCAGGCAGAGGGGGTGAGTTTGTCTGCTGTCCCTGTGGTGACTGGTTTATATCCAGAATGGGAGAGGACTGCTGCAAATTTCTAAATGGCATAAGTCATGTTGGTGCCAGGAGTGGCTAAGAGTCTCATCTGGCTGCCCTGGGAGATGGTAGGATTGCCCTTGTGGGTTGAAGTCTGAATAAAGTGGAGGGCTGGGGTGGGGGGTGGAGGAAAATGTGAATGAACCAGTGAGTGGAGATGCCCTAATATTCAAAAGACTAGTGAATAACTTCAGTTGTTTTCCTGAACTTTCCAAACCTCATATATTCTGGTGTCACAGTGGATGTGTAAACCTTTTGTTCTTCAACTAATTTTAAATGGGCAGAGAGAACAGAGAGCCAATTAATTTCAAAAAGAATAACCTAATGATTCAATTATATTGTGATACATTTAGAGCTAACACTATATAATGATATACAACACTAAAATGATAATACTAAAATTTGGTTTTTCTTAGAAAACTACTACTATGCAGTCACCTAATACAATTTTGGAGAGGAGAGCCACTGTGGGAAATAAGAAATGTGCATGAGGGTCCTTTTCATTAATCAGTTTTCAGGAGTGGACTTAAGCCCCTGGACTCCATCCTGTCTTCACTTTAGTAGCTAGGATACAATCAGAGATGGTTGTCAGAATAACCTCCTGGAACCATCCCTAGTAGAAGCACCTGGAATATTTCATGCAAGACCTGGTAAAGCAGAATCTCTGGGTTTGAAGGAATGTAGGAATTTGCAATTTTAAGAAGTTCCTCCATTGAGTCTTACACATTGTGTCAACACTAAGAAAAAAAAATATCCTTTCATCTTTCTCTATGTATTTCTTTATGAAGTGACCAAGTAGAAAATTTTCCTATATAGCACAGACAAGTTCCCATTTAATAACCCTCCTCCAATTTTGTGTTTGTTTTGTCTAGTCCTAAAGCTGCTTTCAATAAGAGAGTAGTAATCCTAGACCATTGAGCTTTTTTGTTTGTTTGTTTTTTAAATGGTGCTTTGATTTCAGTCAGTCTGTGTTTATATTTCCCTTGGTGTCCTCCCAGAGAAATTTAATTCCAATAAGAAAACGTGTCTACTTCTGGCCAATATGGAGGTGCAGGTAGGAATACTTTGCCTCCTCGCACAACCATAAGAAGGATCACGACTGATCTCAAAACAAAATCAACCAGTACTGCCAGAAAATAGCACTGTATAGAAGTTTGACAACCAAGGATTTAAAGAAGAAATATTCATCCAGATGGGCAGAAAGGGCAAAGCTGGGGAGCCAGAATGGAGAGGGTGAGATGTAGTGATGGTGAGGCAGTGTTGGCAAGAACAGTCCCACATTCACATGTGGCAGATAAAAACTGGGAGGGACATATGGGGAGCGATCCCAGCCCCAGGCCAGAATGCGCAGCCCAGGGTTCCAGCGCCAGGAAAATAAAGCCTCATAGCCTCTATCTGTAAAAACCAGTGGGGGCTGGGGTGGCAGAAGAAACCGCTGGTCTCTCAGGAGAGTCTGCTTAGAGGGCCTCCATAGTCCTAGAACATACACAAGCCCACCCATTCTAGGAACCATCACCAGGGCAACAGCTAGAGGGGTGCGAGTCACATATGAGAAATGGGAGAAGTGCCTGGAAAAGGGGCAAGGGCATAGCAAGCAGCATTGTTCCCTCTCAGACCCCTCTGCCACATACAGTGCCACAAAGTGGTAAAACACAACATAGCAGGTGTGACAGCTCTACCTAAGTCACAGAGGCAAACGAACACAGGAGCCTGTCAAGATGAGGAGACAGAGAAGTATGGCCAAAAAGAGAGAATGGATCAAGGTGCTAGTGATAGAACTAAGTGATGAGGAGATAGCCAACCTAACAGACACAGAGTTCAAAACACTGGTGATAAAGATACTCCCAGACTTGACAGGTATAGTTGAGTACAGCAAATGCAGAAAGGAAGAAGGGAAGGCTAAGCTAAGTGAAATGAAGGAAAATCCACACAAAACCAATGGTAAAGGGAAGGAAACTGGGGTTCAAATCAACGATTTGGAACAAAAGGAAGAAATAAAGAGTCACCTAGTACAGAATGAAAAAAAACACAAATTGAAGAAAAACGAGGAGAGGTTTAGGAATCTCTAGGACAACTTTAAACATGCCAACATCTAATACAAATCATGTGGGTGCCAGAAAGAGAAGAGGAAGAGCAAGAAATTGAAAACTTATGTGAAAAAATAATGAAGGAAAACTTCCCAAATTTGGTGAAGGAAATAGACATACAAGTCCAGGAAGCACAGAGTCCCAAACAAGCTAAACCCAAAGAGGACCACACTAAAATACATCATAATTAAAATGTCAAAGGTTAAAGATAAAGAGAGAATCTTAAAAGCAGCAAGAGGAAAGAAGAGTTACCTACAAATGGGTTCCTATAAGACTATCAGCTGATTTCTCAAAAGAAACTTTGCAGGCAAGAAGGACTGGCAAGACGTATTCACGGTAATGAAAAGCAAGGGTCTAAACCAAGATTACTTTATCCAGCAAAGCTATCATTTAGAATGGAAGGGCAGATGAAGTGCTTCCCAGACAAGGTAAAGCTAAAAGAGCTCATCACTAAGCCATTATTATATGAAATGTTAAAGGGACTTATTTAAGAAAAGGAAGATCAAAACTATGAACACTAAAATGACACCAAATTCACAACTATTAACAACAGAACCTAAAAAATAAAAACAAAAACAGACTAAGAATGCAACCAGAATAGGAACAGAATCACAGGTATGGGGATCATTTGGAGGGTTACCAGCTGGGAGGGAGAAGGAAGAGAAAGGGGGAAATCATGCTGGTATTAAGAAGCATAACTGGTAGGTACAAAATAGGGGAATTTAAGAATAATATAGGAAAGGGTGAATCCAAAGAACTTAATATGCATGCCCCATGGACGTGAACTGGGGGGGGCGGGGGGCTGGAATTGCTGAATGGAAGGAGTGTACTGGGCAGAGAGGAGCAAAGGGAAAAGAAATAGAAAAAGACTGTAACAGCATAATCAATAAAATATACTTTAAAAATAAAGAAATATTGCTCAAATGAAAGAACAGATCAAAACTCCAGAAAAAGCCCTGGCTGATGTGGCTCAGTGGATTGAGCACTGGCCTGTGAACCAAAGGGTAGCCGGTTCAATTCCAAGTCAGGGCACCGGCCTGGGATGTGGGCCAGGGCCTCAGTTGGTGGTGCACAAGAGGCAACCACACATTGATGTTTCTCTCCCTCTCTTTCTCCCTCTCTTCCCCTCTCTCTAAAAATAAAGAAAACCTTAAAAACAAACAAACAAACAAACAAAAAACCTCCAGAAAAAGAACGAAGTGAACAGGAGTTAGCCAACCTATCATATACAGAGTTCAAAACACTGGTGATAATGATGCTCAGACAACTCACTGAGACAAATCCATAAGGGAACAAATGAAGGCTACACTAGGTGAAATAAAGAAAAATACACAGAAAACCAACAGTGAAGGGAAGAAAGCCGGGGTTCAAATCATTGAATTAGAACATAAGGAAGAAATAAACAGTCAATCAGTACAGAATGAAGAAATAAGAATTCAAAAAAATGAGGAGAGAATAAGAAAACTCTGGGACATCTCCAAAAGTACCAACATCTGAATTATAGGGATGCAAGAAGGAGAAGAGGAAGAACAAGAAATTGAAAACTTATGTGAAAAAATAATGAAAGAAACTTCCCTAATCTGGGAAAGGAAATAGACATATATGTCCAGGAAGCACGAAGTGTCCCAAACAAGTTGGACCCAAAGAGAACCACACAAAGACACATCATAAAGATTAAAGATAGAGAGAGAACCTTAAAAGCAGCAAGGGAAAAGCAGAGAGTTACCTATAAAGGAGCTCCTATAAGACTCAGTGGATTTCTCAAAAGAAATTTTTCAGGTAAGAAGGGACTGGCAAGAAATATTCAACGTAATGAAAAGCAAGGACCTACAACAAAGATTACTCTATCCAGCAAAGCTGTCATTTAGAATGAAGGGCAGATAAAGTGCTTCTCAGACCAAGTAAAGCTAAAGGAGTTCATCATCACCAAGCCATTATTACATGAAATGTTAAAGGGACTTATTTAAGAAAAAGAAGATCAAAACTATGAACATTAAAATGGCAACAAACTCACAACTATCAACAACCGAATCTAAAAACAAAAACAAAACAAACTAAGCAAACAACTAGTACAAGAACAGAATCTTAGGTATCAGCTGGGAGGGGGAAGGAGGAGAATAGGGGAAACGGTGCAGAGATTAAGAAGCATAATTGGTAGGTACAAAATAGACAGGGGGATGTTAAGAATAGTAAGGGAAATAGGGAAGCTGAAGAACTTACATGCGTGACCCATGGACATGAACTAAGGTGGGGGGGGGGTTGCTGGAGGGAAGGGGGTACTGGGCAGAGGGGGACAAGAGAGAGAGAGAAAAAAAAGGACAACTGTAATAGCACAATCAATAAAATACACTAAAAAAGAAAGAAAATGTGTGTTTCTCCCTTCCATTTTCCATTTTTTGAGCACAATGTCCTAGGTGTGCCCAGCTTTAGACATCTGAGACTCAGAGTTGCACAGAGATGTACAAAACGTTGGCTAGCCTTCAGGAGCAACAGAAGAACATCTGAAGGAAGCCTCCAGGGGAAGAGGACCTTCCCCAAGGACACTTTGAGGACAACAGAAAACTACAGAAGTCAACTTCAATAACAATGAGAAACCAATTGTGGTTCTTTCTAGATGTGTTGTATTCATACAGGAGGGATGTTGTATTAAAGGCTGCTCATATGAGAAGGATGGCCACTACCTCCTGCTTAAGCTCCCGGAGGGGTAGGGAAATGAAATGAGGATCCTGGAAGAAATGAAAATGCCTGGAAGATGAGATCTACTCTTATGAGTAGCATAGAGCACCCAAAATAAAATACATGTATAAAGCCTCATTACTAACCACGGTAGTTTAAACTATATTCAATTCCAATGATATTCCGGTGTTTGTCAGAGGTTCTCAACCAGTCAAGTACCCAAGAATACTGTCTTTCCCCAACAGGAAATCAATAGCAGTAGACAGCAGGAACCCAGCCTGCTCCACCCAAACTTCACCAGAAAAACTCCATTCTCATATGTTTTACATTGGCTTCTACATGCGGTTTTGATTGATGAGTATCCTACTCCTTTAAATTTTCCACTAAATGTTTAAAAACCATTGTGTATAATGCTCCCTAGAGTACAGAACCTTAGGCCAAGAAAGAGAATTACCTGCCCAAGAGTCAAAGAGAGCCTGCACCTGGGCCCCCAGCGATTCCACGCCCCCGCGCGCCCCACCCCTTCCCTCCCACTCGCCCCAAACCGTGTAGTTGGCACAGGCACCTGGCCCGTACGTAACTTGTCCTCGCGCCCCACCCCCTCCCCTTTAGGCCTGCTGGAGGGCGTCCACGCGCCCCCGGTCCAATGCCTTTGGCGTAGGCACCTAAACGCGCAGCACGTCCGCGTGCCACCCGCCTCCCTCGCGCCTCCCCACGGCTGGCGCAGGCACCTCCGTCAGAGCTTGCCCATGCACCCCTAGCTTGTCCACGCACCCCTACCCCCTGCCCCGCCGTTGGTGCTCCCCTGGACGCCCGAACGCATCTGCTCGCCCCCGGCCCGTCCCGTGCTGCCTTTGGCGCCGGTATGTGTGGAACCCTGGGCACAGGTGCCGCGCGGGCACAAGCACTGGGGGACGTGGTGCTGGGGAAGGCTACGTTGAGCTTCAGGACCTGAGCCTGGTGATGACGACGAAAGGTGAGTAAACGCAGCTGCAGCGGTTAGGGGCGGAGCAGCGGAGCGCCAGAAGGCAGCAGCGGGGAGGGGAGTCGGTGCCCTCGTACTTGCTCCAGTGCGGCTCGTGCTGGCCCAGGGTGGCTTTGCTGGCAAAGTTCCTGGGCCACATCCACGTGCAGGAGCTGCACCAGATGCTGCTGAGAAAGACAGGCACGCCCCTACCCAGGCTGCGCAAAGATTGAAGACTGAGGCGCAGCGCCGCTCCTGGCGTTCGAGGGTGGGCAGCGCAGGCACACCCCAGGCGCGGACCAAGTTGGTCTTGCATCTCCCCTGGAGCCTGGAGGACACCTTCAGCATCCCCGCGGAGACCTCCTCCCGCCGCCACGCTGAGCCCCCGACCCCACGTTTCCCCCAGGCCCAGCCCTGGAGTTCAACAGTTTGATAACTCATTCCATATCCGTCCTAGTTAAGGAACATTCCTCTTCATCACCAGCAGAACAGAGGTACAAAGTTCGTGAAAAATAACACAGCTGCCACCACCACTGCTTTGCAGTTCGCCTACATGCCTTCACTGCGAATACCCGCTCAGCTGTGGGGGCTCCAACCTCTCACGGAGTTCTATAACTCCTGTTCTCTACTCGAGGCTGACAAGCATCTGGATGTGCGATTGCCTGGAGCGGTTTCTTGTTTTCTTTCTCTTATAAGCAAGAAATTCAGGCCAGTAAGCAGAGGTTAGCAGAAACAAAGTTTCGCCTGAGCAGGTTTGATTTAAAGTAGAAGAAACGCTATTCAAACAAGCACTAAATAATAAATCTGAGTAAAGTAGTCATTTGGACACAAGTGCGGAGGGAAGAGTCCTGGAGAGATTCAGAGGGTGGCGGTTAGTGCCACCTCTGCCCAGAGCATGCCTGGGAGCCCAGGGGGTCCTCACAGTCCCACCCTGGGGACCAGGCCCAGAGCGCTGGGGAGAAAGGTCTCAGCTTAGAAAGACAGGCATAACCACATGGAGACAGAAGGCAATGCTGGTGACTGTTCAGGTTCATCTGTATGCACTTAGGCACACAAGTTTATTGTTATTAGTAATAATAGGCAACTTATTGTATAAAACAGAGTTTAGCCATTTCTGTGTTCAAAGGGAGGAAAAGTTGGCAAGAGTAAACACAGACTTGTTTTGCTAGGTGGATTGGAGTCCTCAAAACCCCCAGTTTGCCGATGCATTAGGAGGGCTCATGGCTTTGATTTATTACAGGGAAAGCACAAGGCAACATTTGCAAAGGCTCCAGGGGAAAAGTCAGGGAGTATCAGGCACCAGCTTCCAATGTCCCCTCTCAGAGGAATCACAGGGGAGCACTTAACTCCCCAGCATGGACTTCTGGGACAAGTGAGAGACTGCCAGCAGACTCAGTGCCCTGAGATTCCGTTGGGTTCCTGTGCTGTGGGCATCCCTACCTGGCACACAGCCAAGTTCCAGACCCCAGAAGGAAAGCCTGTGTTCAACACAAACCACATTGTTTGTACAAACCATGTAGGCAGTAGGAACTTCCCAGAAATCTAAATTTCTAGGTGCCAGCCTGGCCAGCCTCTGGGCAGGCCTTCATGAGGACAGGGCTGCTAGCTTCCCTGCATCCTGGGTCTCATGTTTGGCCTGGTTCTCTTAAGAATCTTGGAGAAGGAGGAGGTTAAAACTGATATTTAAGTCATTTTATTTGTTGATTTAATTTGTGTTATTTTTCTCTGTAGAATCAAAAAGTGGTTAATTTTTCTTACAACTGAGTTTTTCTAACATAAAATTAATTAATTTAGTCATTTATTGAGCACCATATGCCATCTACTATTGTAGGCTCAGGAAATACAGCTGGAGCAAGACAGATACTCAGCTTTGAAGCCCCAGTGTTGAGCTGAGACAGGTTATTTCTTTTTAAAGAGATATATTAAAGCAGCTAGCCAGCTAGATACCTTTAAATATGTGATGCACACACACCTCACTGAACTCACCAGAGTGAGAAAGGACATTTTTCCTACTGACATTATTCAATAAATGTTTTTTGTTTTGTTTTGTTTTGTTTTTTAAGAAGAAGGAGAAAGAGAAACCCCTATTCTCAACACTGTAGGCCCTTCTTAGAACTTGTCTCTTAAAATGCCCTGAGATTTGGGACTGTAATCACAGTGGACATTTGCGGCCAAAACTGACCTGTTCAATAAGCATCAACTTTCCGGATGGTATGGCAAACTAACACCCTTATTTTACTTTTTCCAGAACATCATATCAAATAGATTAACATTCTCATCTCACTTGACCCACTGGGCAGGAAGAAACCTACATGCTGTGAGAAGAGAGAAGATGGGAGAAGAGTTCAGAAGTCATGGAAAGAAAAAGGTGGAAGGGGCTCTGGACAGTTTACTAAACTGTGAGTATCAGCAGCATCGAATGCCCCACTTCCTAAAAAATCTGGATTATAATTTTCTGAAGTTGGGAATGAAGGTTATTCCACATCAAATCAAGTATAGTAATTCTTAGCATTTTTGTTCACATATGCCTTTGAGAATATGATGATCATGGTAGACTGGTCCCAGGAAAAAGGTATCTATTACTTATAGACAAAATCCTGTTCTATATGAACCACTAGTTATAATATTCAAGCTAGAGCACTATTATTAACAATACACACATACAATGTAATCCTGATCACTTAACTGTCATAAAATCTTATATCTAACCTAGTTCCATTCTGTAATTTAAGCCTCTCTCCACTGTTTCTGTCCTGTTTGCTTAAGAAAAGATTATTACAGACCTGCTTGTATACGTTTTTCATATATGCTTGCAAAGAGCTATGAAATTTTATCATGATTATTCCTGAAGTTTAAACTTTTCTAATCTTTCCTTACAGAGTGTGGTATAGAGTGCTAGTTTTCAAAAACCATCTCTCTCTTCTGTGTTGGTTACTCAGCTATATTACATTTTTTGAGCCTCTCTTGCAGCTAGGTGTGGCCACATGACTAAGCTTTAAGCCAGTAATGTGTAAGCACAGTGCTCTGTGGATATTCTGAAAAAGCTCCCTCTTTTTATTCCGCCCTGTTGCCTGGAATAAAGATGCAGTAGCTGGAGATCAATAGCCATTCTGAGCCATGAATTTGAAGTGTGAAGGGCAACACTGTGTATTGACCCTTCTATTAGAAATAAATTTCATGAGACTAGGCACTTTGTTTATCTTTGCCAAAGCAATATCCCCAGCACTTAAAAATTTGTATGGCATATGTTAAGGGCTCAGGGAGAATATGGGAAAAATCAAGGAATAAATGAGTTTACTGATCAAAAAGTTTCCCAGGGGAGATTCAGCCATCAGTAGCAAATGCAAGGTCTTCATTTCTATTACAAAATCAAACTCTTACTTAATTCAAATCACATTACTCCTGTTAGCTTCCCTTTGGTTTCCCAGACTTGCAATGGTTATAGAAGGACAGGAACTTTTCTTACTGCTCTCCAATGTTCTCTTCAAACAAAATATTCTCAAATCTGTTTTCCTAATAATTCTTCTCCATATATATAAACATATTGCTTAGCAGGTCTAAAATTCTTTAATATTCAAGGTCATGCATTTCTATTTGTTGTGTGTGTCTGTTGTTAAATGCAGCCACTATTTGGTAACTTAATCTTGGGCACTGTCTCAATCTACAAGAATCATTCAAAATGGTATGCCTAGGTCTTCAGACAATAATATTATCATGGAATGGAGTCACTAGGTCCTAAGTATTTAACTAGATGCTCCTTACTGAAACAGAACTTCATCGAATCCTTTCCTATTCCACGGTGGTCTCCCACATTTCAATATATTGCTAATTGTTGTCACCAAATCTTATATCTTTTAAACTATTAAATTAAGTAGTAATCATCCCTGCTCCCCTGATTTTTGAGGTGACCTTTCTCTCTTGCTATTCTTTTAATAAAAGAGAACACTCCTGCTGGTCCTTTTAGTACCCTGTGTGATTAAAGGGTTTGTAAACGTTCACACCTTTCTGCAATTACATGCCACTTTCTTAATTTTTTTCTTCACTTTTCTCCAAAAGTTGTTGCTGTTTCTTTTAATAATTTGGGAGAAATGATTAGCCTCCTCTTCTACTTTTGTGACATACCTATTAACAGTAGAGCGCCTTGGTTTTCATTCACATTTCTTTTCAATCTACCCACCTTTGAGGAAAGATATTATTTGCTTTTTGTCAGGCATTTTGAGCTTTTCTGAAGTGTACTCTTCTCTACACATTGTATCTCTTTCCCAGAGTAGCTTTCCAAATCAAAGCCTATTAAACAGAGAAAAACAGAGGTCATCAGATGAGCTCTTCCTAAGTCTCTCCTCCACCAGAAAAGTCTCTGTGACCACTCAGTCCTTTCTCCCCCCTTACTTTCCTGGCATCCTGAAACGAACCCATCCCTGCTCTGGGGGGCACCCACATCTGCCTCCTTGGGGGCCTTGCTCTGTCAGTCTCCCTTCTCCTCTAACTTCATCCTTTTGTAAATTCCTCCATTACCTTTACCCTTTAACATATAAAAACTCACATTCTTCATCGTAAAATAAAAAATGCTAGGAATGCATCTCCCATTAATTGCTACCGCATCCCTCTTCTCAGCCAAATGTTTGGGAAGACAAGCCGTCCGCTGTTGTCTCTGCTTCACTCACTGGCTGCCGTCCTGCAGGCAGGCTCACATCCCAGCCCACCAGCTGTCATAGCCCACGGCATCTGTAGCTTTCCTGCCCTCCCACAACACGTGACTGTGTTTAGGAAATTATGCACCGGGTGCCTATGGCCTGGCACTGGGTAGGTGCTGCTGTAACAGAAATGAAAGGCAGATGTCATCCCACCCTCGTGGGGCTCAACGGGTCAGGCATTCCTGGTAATACTCAGCTTTATTTACTCCCGCTGCTCACCTCTGCATGCTTCACTGAAATGCTACTAAATCTCCCTATTCTCCAAGTCTCCTTTTTCTCTTTGTTATTACACCTATCTTCACAAAGCAATCACTTCTGTACCCATGGCTTCAATTATTATAAATGCTCTAATGACAATATAATTTTAAATGTTTTGAGTTTTATTTTACATTGGATGCCTCATTTACTAAAACCATAGATTCCAAGCTGCTCCATGAAAGCAATCACAAAAAATATGATATTCTTAGCATGCCAACTTTAAAAATTTTCCCTAATTGCTTGTTTTTTGTTTGAGTTAGTGTGTGCTATTTTCGAAAATACAAGTTGGGATATCACAAAACGAACCTGGTCTTCGAGGCCCAGCTGTCATGTTACATTCACGAAGGGGGACAGTAATTTGATAGTCCCGAGGCAGTGACAACCCTACCCAGAGAGCCTTTTGGCCCTTCGTGACGCACGGCTGGACTCAAGGGCCCCGAAAACGGCAGTGCGGGGGCTGAAGGGAGAGTCCTCTGGGCAGCCTGCCCAACCACGGGTCGAAGCCGCTTCCCCTCACCACCTTCCTTCCAGGGACTGTGTGGCTGCGCGCTCGCAGAGGCTCGGTTGCCAGTAGCAACCACATAAGGGTCATTTGCAGCCAAGGCTGCTTCTGCCGCAACCGGTACAGCTGCCGCCTCCTACACCTTGGGGGTAGGGTGGAGCATTTACAGCTACGGGGGTGACTCTCCTAGACATCTTTCGCCCTCGCCCGAAAACTCACCCTTCAGAATCCTCAGCTCCACTCAAAAGCCAGGTCCCAGGGCTTGGTCCTGCCCCTCAGGCAGACAAGAGGAGCTCTGGGAGTGAGCTGAGAGCGCACACTGCAGAGCCCGTCCGCCACACCGAACCGGCACTCGAGCCCCTGACAGAGGGGCGCCTTGCTTAGTCGCCAAACCCCAGGTGCCCTCTTCTGCACCTTGAGCTGGAATTCTTTGTCGGTGGCCACTTTGTTAGAAAGCTTTTCTTGACATCAGAAATAAGGATGGTGGTAAAGAAAGAGGTCAACACCAGATGCCCACCCCCTTTCTAGTAATATCGACAAAAACAAAAGCTTATTATGGCTGTGTCTGCTCTCGGGAATGGTGGCTTTCCTCTGGGTTAGAGCCACAGGCAAAAGCTACTATCTTCTGTCTTTGCCATGAATATTCTGCATGAAATTCATAATGTAACACTCCTGTTATATCCATATACTTGTTATACAGAAGTGGATGGTTCATTTCATTAGATGAACCACAATACCCCTCAGCAGTGTGGACTGAGTCCTCTGATGCATAAAGAAAATGACTGACATTAACCCTTATGAGTTTTTCTGCCATTTCTATTTTCTGTGGTTGCAAGATACTGATTTATTTTTAATAGAACTTTTGTTAGTGTTTAAAATCGATTTTTATTGAAGAAAAATTTCCAAAGTATCTACCAAAGTCTTTTACTTAGTGAGTAGGATAACTCAGGAAATATGTGCATTGCTAAATTTCCTCACTCTTAATAAGTGTCCTGGCTTTAAATAGTCTTTAAGTTAGTTGAGTGTTTTTCGTTGATTGAGTTGAAATTTCATTCGTGCTGAAATTTCTAAGTTTAAAGCTCCCTAAGGACAAGCATCTGTTTTAGTTATCTTTGTATGCCCCAGAGTCCTTTTAACATAACAGCAAATACTTGAATTTCCAGAGCATTCCTGAAGTTCAACAACCCTCATTAGAAAAACAAAACCTTACTAATTACCACTATAAAACTTGGATATCTTTAATGAACTCAATGGAACATTTTCCAGGCTAGTGGCATTAATCAAATATCTGCATTCATTGTATTTTTACCCAACTATATTTCAAATGTTGTGGAATTGTACTAAAAATACCTGACAGATGTTTCCAGAATTCTAAGGAAAATGATAAATTGTAAATCAGAAGTTGTAACTTTGCAGTTTCCCCACCAAAAGTGTCTGAAAACTGGCTGAACAGCCATAAGTAAGATGAGATTTTAGTTACTTCCTTACTTTTATAGCGCACACACATGGAATTAATTACCTTACAGTTCAACAGGAACACTTATGGGGCTAGTATTGGATATTGCAAAATTACTAAGGCAATGCATCTTGAAATAGCCAAGTTTTTTTTTGTGACACCCGTTACATTTAAAAAAAAAATTGAATTTATTGGGCTGACACTGGTTCGCCAAACCATACAGGTTTCAAGTGTACAACTCAATAAACATCATCTGCACGCCGCATCGTAGCCCATCACACTACGCAAAGTGGTCTAGGGTCCAAGGAGCTGGCTGATGTAAGGTGGTGCACGATACCCACACCCCATTCTGGTCAGCGAGAGACTGAAGACTCCCCACCCTTGACTCCCAAGCAGGACTCTGAATCCCGAGGGCAGAATGTCAGCGGGAAGCAAGGCAGACGTGAGCAGCCACCCGTGAGCTTGTCTAGCTGCAGCAGCGCTTCGAGGCCTCGGTTCTCGGGTCCCGCCTCCGCCTGCTCCAGGCTCCCCCTTTCGTGTCGGGCGCTCCAGGGCAGCCCGCGCAGGGTGCGGTTCCTCTGCAGGCTTGCCCGTGAAAGCAAAGCGAAAGAACAGAGGCCTTCCTCATCTCTCCTCTCCGCACCCGCCCCCCACCGGTGTCCCACTGTGCTGAAGCCCGCGGGGCTGCGAGGAAGCTGGAGAGAGGGGCACCCACCGACCCACGCCCAAGCTCCCGGGGCCCTGGGAGGCCCCGCGGGCGGACGCCTCCTGGAGGAGCCTGCGCCGCTTTTCCGCACTCGCGCCCTGCGGCCACAGCCTCCCGCCTCGCTGCCAGTCCTCCCACCCGCGCCCCCTTTGCTGCCGATCCAGAGACTCGCCGTGGGGGCCTCGCTAGGTTGTAAGCCGATCGACAGCCTGACTCCATTGCCAACAGGCTCCTGGTGCCTCTTCCTCCTTAGAAGGTGCGCGGAGAGCACGGAGGTGCTCGTTGGGTTCTAGAAACTTCGGAACATAGGAAGAGGCTTGGAGGTCAGGGAGGTCGGGTTGGTTTACAGCCTTCCCGTCCTCTCCAGCCCCGGCAACCCTGCCAACACTGAACGCAGGGGTCTGCCAGGGCCAGTGCAGTGGAACCCAGGACTCCGCGCCCACGCTGCGCAGGGACACTTCTGTGTCCAGGTCTGCAGAGCTTTCGGCTGGGGGCTGGCATCGAGGCGGGATGCAGCGTCCTCCCAGATCCTTGCTCCTCTGCGGGGCGTAGTGGGCGTCACAGATTCTTTCCTTTCCTCTGTGGTCCTCCCATCTTTGTCTTGCGTGTCCTGTACTAATAAAAATGTGGGAAAGCAATAGTATGTACCTTCTCCGAGAGAAAGCCAACAACGCCAAGATTTTAAAGTGGTCGTGGGCCTGGGTGGTATTGAGAGGGAGCGGCTGACAGACTTTGGCCCGGCACTTATAGATTTCTATCTGGTTGTAGGAGGTTTAGGAACAATTTTTAAAGAACATCCATGTAAATCTAAGTCTTCATTAAGATGACATTCAACACACACTCACCCCAGTGGCAATATGATTTTTATGTATGTCCCGTTGTCTTAGAAAATGTTATGCTGTATTACAGACTTCTACATTAGAAGCATCAATTTTAAATATCAATCACTTTGTGCTATATGGTGCCTTTGGAGATTAATTATTCTTGTGTGTAACTTCCCTAACTACGGTCTACTTTGGGAGTGGGAAAAACTCTCTACATCCACTGAATTAGTGGAGAAGATACAGGTGTATCTTCAGAACTTTGGGGCCAGCTAAATCACTGTCACCTTAATATTTTATAGACCTTAACACTAAAAGAAACGCAAAAACTTTGAACTTTAAAATGGAAAGAGTTGACTTAAAAAGTCTCGAAAACAAAGAATGAGAAATAAGACACAAGCATAGAAATGTTAATCTTCCCCTCCTGGCCCGAAGTGTTTGAGAGTCTTCTGCCCAGCTGACAAATTTGATGGCAGAATTGGATGGTCTGCTGAGACCTAAATGTAAGATCCTGATGTTTTTCCCCCAAAAGAGTAGCAATGTAACATTTAAGATGTAACCTGTTTGCTTTCCTCATTATAGATAATATTTTGAATACATTAACTTGGTTATGGGGTTATGTTATGCCTTTATTTTTCATTAAAATATGTAAATATGGAGTTATTTCATTAATTTTAGGTTTGGTGTTGGCAAAATGATTACTGTATTCTCATAATTTGAATTACGTGCAGTTGCCAAATGAATGCCTATTTAAATGCTAACGATGTGTTTTAATTATTTAGGAGATTTCATACCTTGATACAACAGCTAATTATTCTTTAAAAACAAGCAGTATTTTCATTAATTAAGTGATGTTTTAGGTAGTCTCACCTTTTCACCTAGATTACCCTCCTCTTTGCTTCCACAGTGTGCTTAGAGCAGCAATTTTCAACTGGTGTGCCCTAGCAGGCATATTAGTGTGTCACAAGAATTTTTAAAACATGTAACACCTGACTATTTATTTAGGGGCACTGACCTCTTCCCTTAGATTGTCAAATTAAAAAAAAAAAAAAAAGACCGTCGTCTACAAATGATCCCCTGATGTATGCACAAAGATATTCATCATAGCATTACTCACAATATTTCATGTCTAGTGCTGTGGGCTGCTTCAGTGAGTTATGGAACAATCATTTGATGGAATATGATAAAGCCATTCAAAGAATACTGGCAAAGCAATTTTAAAACATGGGGAAAGCCTTATGTTGTAATATTAAGTGGATAAAGGCGGCCTGCGAATAGCATGCTTTAAAACCTGTCATTATACTAGCTAAAAAAGAAAAGACAACAGCCAGCATAATAGCCATCCAGTGTGAATGAATCAAAATTATACCTATATTTTGGTCAGAGTGGCAAAATATATATATATTTTTTGGTGTGCCACAGAATGTTAGTAATTAGTTTGTTTACGTGTGCCATGAGATAAAAAGGTTGAAAATCACTGGCTTAGAGCAATTACAGCCCTTAAAACAGGGCAGGCTGCTGAATATGTAACTAGGTGCTGAAGAAAAAATATATGTAGGTTAAAACTAAAATTTCCTCTAGGCATATGTAGAATATATTCCTATGATAATGGGATTTTCTGAATTTTCACGGCAGATTTTTGAAGAAAAA
Organism: Furipterus horrens; assembly: GCF_987537825.1. Taxonomy (NCBI): domain Eukaryota; kingdom Metazoa; phylum Chordata; class Mammalia; order Chiroptera; family Furipteridae; genus Furipterus; species Furipterus horrens. Next base: position 138,400,043 of record NW_028327172.1, read on the forward strand.
CAACAGGATTTTTCAACTGGCTTTATACTGTCATCTTTTTGAGTCTCGTATTCATAAATAGAGGAATGCAAAGATGATTTTTAAGTTACATATGATTAACGCAGGCATGTGCCCTGACCAAGAATTTTACGGGCAATCTTTTGGTTCACAGGCTGGTCCTCAACCCACTGAGACACACCAGCCAGGGTTAACGTCTTTAATTTCAAAGCATCTGTTTCCTTAGAGAAATGTGGTGATCATTGTGAAACTTATGCCTTAGAGTTAAGTAAAGAGATTGTGGATATCATGGGCTTCTTCTGAACTGCAGAGCAAAAGACAGGAACCTGCCTTACTGAATACACATATTGCTCTCTCTCTGATTGCTGGTCCATTCCCCAACTTTTTGAGGCTCCACACAATATCAGGACATCATCAGAGTGCTCAAGTAAGAATGAGATCTCCAAGAACTAAGTTTGCTTGGTTCCTTCTATTGAAGAAGAGATATCCAGAGGTTTCCTATCTTGGCACTTACTCAGCAGTAGCTGTGGCTATCTATTCACTTGACACCTGGTGAAATTGTAGTTTCTGATGGAGAAACATTTTAAATTGACATCTGTGATTGAAACATTTGGTATACAGTGTTTAGAGAAGCTAGAAACCAGTAATAGACTAAGTACCTAATTTTTGTTATAAGAAACTCTGTAAAGACTTAAAGTTATATAAGCTAGGGACGTCTGGTTAATATAATTTGAATTAAGACTTTTTCCAGGTGAAGATATTCTTATTCTCTCTCTCTCTCTCTCCCTCTCTGTCTTTCTCCACCCTACCCCAAGCAACAAATGAAGCCTAAATTTAAAAGACAAACCGAAACGTTTAAAAATCACACAAAAGTAAGAAAACAGAAAAGCTAGTAGTAGGAAGAGAAAGTCGTGGGAGACAGGACATTTATCACGTAGTTTCCTCGTCTGCTTTTCTCCTTGAATATTTAGGACGGCTTACCAGTGCTTTCAATGCAATATAATTAAGTGTATGAACATCATTGACCCACCAGAAATATGAAAAACCGAAATGTCAGGTATATAAAAGCTGGACTAAAGGGGAGAACGTTTGAGTTGAAGGTTGCATTGACGACAATGTATTTACCAGATCATACAGTGTCACATGTGGCATTGTTTCCTTGTTTCCCTGCACTTGCGCGGAGTTTTCCCCGCGCGTGGTGCTCCTGGACGGACGAGTTGCACGCAGTCAGGCGGCAACGCGGGTCTGGGGTCCGTTTGCACAGAACCACTCCCCCGGGGACGCCCTACTCATCGGGGTAGCGACACCCGACGGGGCACGACTCCTGCAGCGGCTGGGCGCCTTTGGCACGTCGGGGGCGCCCCTGCAGGCGGAGTTCCCCCGGGGCTGGCCGTCTTCCCAAATGCGCCCCCACCCACCCCCGCGGCCGTGACGTCACTCCCCGGACTGTCCGTTGCAGCCAGACTGCCGCGTTCCGGTTCCGGTCGGTTGACCGGGAGGCGGGAGTACACAGACAGCGCCGGCTCCCGACCCAGGACGAGTGGCCGTCTCAGCAGCTGCGTCTGTTCGCCCACGAGCCTGCGGCGGGCGGGGAGCTGCGGGGGCGGCGCCATGAGTCAGAGGCAGGTGCTGCAAGGTAGGGGCTGGGCCGGCCGCCCCAACGGCTGGGGGCGGCGGGGGCAGGGCCGACAGGGCGGCCGGCCCCACCGTTTCTCTCCCCGCAGTGTTCGAGCGGTACCAGGAGGCCCGGACTCAGTTCGTGCAGATGGTGGCAGAGCTGGCGACCAGACCCCAAAACATCGAGACCCTGCAGAACGCGGGTGAGCCCTCGCCTGAACCCGCGCCGCCTCGGACCTGCGGGGCTGTGTCACCGGGTGCCTCGGCCTTGCTCAGCGCCTCGAGGCCTTGGTCACCCTGAGTCCCCGGCCCTCCCTCGCCCGTCACCCGTATCCCCGGCCAGTCGCCGCCCTGAGTCCCCGGTTCCCCGCCTCGACCCTCTCCTCACCCCGGCCTCCCATCCCACCTCCCTCCCCCGCGGCTGAGGTCTGGGGAGGAGAAGGGCGGGGACTGGAGCACGGCGTCTGTAAATTCCTCCAACTCACCGCGAAGACGCGTTCAGACTCTTGAGCGGGCCTTTGGGAGTGAGGCTGAGAGGGTGAAGCTTACTGACGGGTGTGAGAGAGGCCCAACGTCCCTATTTCCGTCTTTATCGCCACCAGGCAAATGTCAGGTTGAAAGTCAAAGCCAAAGTAATTGCCTGGAAGTTATCTTACGTGAGTGGGAATCTACCCTAATGAGACCCGTTTTATCCGGGTGCCGGTGCATGTCACCTTGCCTTTTTAAAAGGGGAACATGATTGACATTAAATTGAAATTTTGATACTGAAATATGGGACTATAGATAACACTTAAGATACAGAATAATATGTTTTAGTATAATAGTGGCAGGTTTTCTCTTCCCATAAGTGTACAATATAGAATATATTATGGAATTTAATCAGTTCAAACTATTAGGCTAAGTGATCACCAAAGTATAAGTGACTTAAGTATGACATTTTAAATAGCCACCTATAGTCTGGCTTATAAAGGGATAGGATACAAAAGGAATATAACAACATTTTAAAGTTATTGCCACCAGGATGACTAATATCTTGACAGGACACTAAGATTTTTCTTTTCCTGAGAAATTTATTTTAACATAGTTCATGTTTTCTAGATTCAAGCGCTTCTTTAGTTATTTTAAGTAGATAATGATATTCTAATGTATTTATTCCTCTAATTAAAAATAACCTATAACTTTTGTTACAAAACTTTTCTTAATAGTCGATTAAACATTCATATGGTTTATTCTTTTTTAAAATCACTCAGATATTAAAATGCTTTTGAATGAGCCACTATATGTATTATCAATTATATATTCTGATCAAGCTTTCTTTTTCAGTCATGTGACTAACTTTGATAAACCCCTGGAGGCTTGAGGGAGGAGTTGTATTTATGGTTAGACTGGCCTCAGAGCTTTAGCAGACCTTTCAGTTTCCTGTGGCTTCTAGGGAAAAGCTTTATCAAACCAGAAATTCATTTAAAGCACCCAGAGAAAAGTGTGTAATCATTGGGAGTTGAGATCCAAGGGAGTAAGTACTTCAGAGGGTTGTTGGACTAAGAGCCTGCCAGGATTGGGGAAGGTGCAGAGGCAACCTCATCAGAGCCTTTTCTCCTGGGCTTTTTGAGAACACTTGAGGTAGAGCACAATGAAGGGGGAGGCACTTGATAAATGTTGGTTGATTGATGTGACTGTATACTTAACACTTCCCTTTGCTTTTCATTTAATCATACTTTATGTGAAGGATTTTTTTCCCATGTTTTTTTTGGGGTAGAACTTTGGGGTTTCTGCTGAGTCGATATACTGACCGTAGGGGAAACCCAGGGCCCCACCTTGAGAAAAAATTTGGCCTTTCCTTGTAGTGGGTAGGATGGCGCATCTGAACACAAGTCAGACTTCCCTAATTTTCCAAGTAAATAATGATTTGGTTTTGCCATTTGCCCCATGTTTTCTATCAAAAGGGTAGCTCAACTTAAACTTTATTGTTATTCAAGTTCTATTAAAAGTCTAGGTGAAAACAAGCAACACTTACGTTTGTGTGTATGTATGTATGTGCCTCCAAAGGAAATGATCTCTATCCATATTTTCATATATTCTGTCTCTGTCTAGTCATAATCACTATTAGATTATGTACATTTACTAGATTATATCAGTTTTTCATAGAAATGCCTTTGTAGAATTAGTCTAACAATGCGCCCTCTGTTTAATTTTTAAATCAAGGTCTTAATTTTAAAAAAGACAACTTTCCCGTTGCTTCTTTAAATCTGTCATTGAAGATACTGTCCATTTTGTTATGAAGTGTTTTTAATATGGAGATACATATACTCTTTTATTCAACCAATCTTTATTAACTATTATATGTCAAGCAAGTCCTTGGTATGAAATTTCAGGAAAAAAAAATCTGTTCCTACTTTCTTTTATTTCACAAAGTATTTCCCCTTTTACTTTTGCCACCATAAAACTCAGTGCTGTGTTCAGAGCTCAACTGCAGCAACTCTCCCTAACCCATGCTTCTCATAAAATTGTCAGTACCTGTCTCCACCACATAGCTCTTAATAATTATCTTTGCACACATGTATTTTAGAGTAGATGATCTAAAAAGAATTTAGAGTAGGTGGAGTATGAATGATGTAAAAATTAATGTATCTGAAGATATATTTTTTTAACTGACCACCTTCTAAAATTTTCCTCTTCAGATATTACTCATGAAACATCTTGAAGCAGACAGTCCTTTTAGAACTGTCCTATTTATTCTCTCTATATTAATTTTCACAGCTTGTTCATACATCATTCAATAAACACTTACTGAGTGTACAAGTACCAGGTGAATGTTTAGATGCTGATCATGCAAAAACAGAAAGCCCTTAAGGAGCTTATTTGCTAATGGAGAGATATATACATAAATAAAATATTCCTTGATAAGCATCTAAAGATAGACATATGTAGCTCATATGAAGGGTACTTAACTCAGGCTTTGGGAGTGAAAGGTGCTGTTTATAGGAGATTTTTAGGAAGAGTTTCCAGGAGTTAGCCAGGCTGAGAAGGGGAAGGGGAAAGTGACTTCAGGTAGAAGGAAATTATGTGGAAAGGCACAGAGGCAAGAGAAAATACAGTATGTTTTTGATAGAAAAGGCAAATGTTTAGGTATGATTGGAACTTCTTGGGATAATAAGACAAGGGAGAGAAAAGTCAGTGTTTAGAGAGGAAAATAGGCTAATTATGAAGGACCTCATCTGAAGCTTGGATTTGTCTTGAAATTGATAGAAAGCCATTTAAGAATTTTAATTAGAGTAACATTGAGACCCTTTTTATGTTTTAAAAGATGATCTTCACAGTAGTGTGGAGAACAGATTGGAGGGATTAAAATGAGATCAGGAAACCAGGTATCAATTTTTGCTGTAGCAGTCATGCCGGATAAGCGATATGCAGAACTTGTGGCTTAGTGGAAGGGGGCAGGGGCAAGGGGCAGTAAGGAGAGAGATGAGTTCAGGATGACCCCCAGGCTTCTGGTTGCTTAGGCACATTAACACCATTCATTACTGGAGAAAGAGGATACAAAAAGCAGAGGAAAATGGTGATTTCACTCTTAACAGTGTTGAGGTTGAAGTGTGTCTGGGATATTTATGTGCCAGTGACTATGGTAAGCAATTTGGACATACAGTGCTCTGGAGCCCAGGAGAGAGATTTTAGCTGGAAATAAAGGTTTATATTTGTGGAACTTACACGTTCACTTGAAAACTATAGTAAAGGCTCGTTTTTAGATTTCTTTATGTAAGTTCCAATCATTTCATCTAAAGTACATGTAAATTGAGAATCCAGCAAGATGGTGGCATAGGCAAACATGGATGGCCTCTTTGCACAACCACATCAAAATTACAACTAAAATATAGAGCGACCATCAGCCAGAACTGTCAGAAATCAAGTTGAATGGAAGTCTGACAACTACAGAATTAAAGAAACCACATCTATGGAGATGGAGCCTGCAAGCTGGTGCATATCTGAGACTCCATCAACCTGGATAACACTGTTTGACCCACCCTGGAGATCACCAGAGACTCCACACAACCCAACTTATGTGCCCACCCAAACTGCTTTTTCACAGGACTGTCTGGTCTTGGATCATGCTTCCTAAATCCTATGGAACAAGCAGCAGTTGGCCTCAGTGAGCTCCAGGACCAGCACTAGCAGCAGCCAGCTTTGATTCACAGCTTGGCTTCACCTGGGAATCACCAAGCCCAGCACGAGCAGCAGCAATCTTAGATTGCTTTATAGCTCAGGCAGGGTGCCCGGGGCAAAACACATATGGAGGTTGACGTTGGTCTACACCACCTGGGAAACCCCAGGGCCAGCGCACCCAGTGGACAGCTACAAACCACGTCAAGGCACCACCACTTTACGCCTACACAATTGAGTCTCCACAGAGGTTGGTGTTCAGTGGCCACAGCCAGTCCTTGCAGCTGACTGGTCTGGGTAAATCCCTTCCATAAACCTGCCAACAGCAACCAAGTTTCAACTACAAAGTAAGGGTGTACTCAGCCTACAAAAAGGGTGCACCTCGAGTACCCAGCTTAGGTGATAGGGGAGGCTGTGCCACTGGACCCTACAGAACACCTACTATATTAGGTCATACTACCAAGGCATGAAGTCAAAGCAGCTGTACCTAATATACAGAAACAAACAGAGGGCAGTGGCCAAGTTGAAGGCAAAGAAATATGGCTCAAATGAAAGAACAGAGCAAAACCACAAAAGAGAAATAAATGAAACAGAGATAGCCAACCTATCAGATGCAGAGTTCAACATTGGTGATAGGATGATCAGAGAAAATATTGAGTATGGCTACAAAATAAAGGAAGAAGTGAAGGTTATACAAAGTGAAATAAAGAAAAATATACAGGGCACCAACTGTGATGGAAAGGAAGCCAGGATTCAAATTAGTAATGTGGAACAAAAGAAAGAAATAAACATTCACCCAGAACAGAAAGAAGAAACAAGAATTGAACAACAATAAGGAGAGGATTAGGAACCTCTGGGACAACTTTAAATGTGCCAACATCCAAATCATAGGGATGACAGAAGGAGAAGAGGAAAAGCAAGAAAGTGAAAACTTATGTGAAAAAATAATGAAGGAAAACTTCCCTAATTTGGCAAAAGAAATAGACATACAAGTCCAGGAAGCACAGAGTCCCAAACAAGCTAGACCCAAAGAGGATCACACCAAGACACATTATAATTAAAATGCCAAAGGTTAAAAATAAAGAGAGAATTTTAAAAGCAGCAAGAGAAGAGAGTTGCCTACAAAGGGGTTCCTATAAGACTATCAGCTGATTTCTCAAAAGACACTGCGTAGGCAAGAAGGAACTGGCAAGAAGCACTCAAAGTGATGAAAAACAAGGACCTACAACTTAGATTACTCCATCCAGCAAAGCTATCATTTAGTATTGAAGGGCACGCAGATAAAATGCTTCCCAGACAATGTAAAGCTAAAGGAGTTCATCATCACCAAGCCCTTATTACATAAAATGTTAAAGGGACTTATTTAAGAAAAAGAAGATCAAAACTATGAACATTATAATGACAACAAACAACTATCAACAACAGAATCTAAAAAATAAAAACAAAAACAAACTAAGCAAACAACCAGAATAGGAACAGTATCATAGGTATGGGGATCATTTGGAGGGTTACCAGCTGGGAGGGGGAAGCGGGAGAAATGGGGAAATGGTGTGGGGATTAGGAAGCATAATTGGTAGGTATAAAAAGACAGGGAGATGTTAAGAATAGTATAGGAAAGGGTGAATCCAAAGAACTTATATGCACGACCCATGGACATGAACTAAGTGGGAGGGGACTGCTGGAGGGAAGGGGGCTACTGGGTGGAGGAGAGCAAAGGGAAAAGAAATTGGGAAAACTGTAACAGCATAATCAATAAAATATACTTTTAAAAAACTGCTTTGAGCAGTGGAAAAAAACATCTCAATAGGTGTATTGCATCAAATGGAGAGTACTGTGAAGGTGACTGAAGTTTAAACATGTAATAATAAATATACAATTTTTAATAAATAAATTCTGTTTTTGTGAGAGTATATATGTATATATGCAATATGAAAATGAATAATTTCTTTTTGTCTTTGGAAATGTTTGACATTTCGTTCCTAATTTTTATATACTTTTAGCATGTAAAATCAAAATAATTAGGCCTATGTTGCATTGAAAGGAATTAAAAGAGTGAGCTATGATCATTTTAAGACTATTTTACAATCTCCTCCACCTGATTCTTTCTTGAGAATGGGAGCTGCTTAACACATATATGTAGTTCTATTCCTTGTCACCTGGTAAACCCTGATCTGTTTTTTGAATGAATGATTGTGGCAGGATCAGCAAGGTTGTTTTTGTTTTGGGCCTAACTGGTGTATTAGCAGCAATGTAGCCAGTATGGCACTGGAACAAGAAAAATAGAAAAGGAACTCAAAGCTATAAAATTGGGAGAGGGAGAGAATTGTAAAGATTTATCCTATAAGTTAAATTCAAAAATAGTTTTACACTATTTTATCAATTTGTATAGAGTAGACTAAATTGTTTTATAGATATTAGAGTATAATATATGAATTATTTTTAATATTAGACATTAGATAGATCTTGTTGGCTCCTTCAGTGGAGACCCCAATGAGGTTATTCGCTGCTGCCTAGAGACCCTGCGTATCAGATATTATAGCAACTATTCAGACTGCTGTAATTTATGGACTCTAAATTTCATGCATTCGCTCATCAAGGATCAGTTACTATGGAGTCCTAATGGACAAGCAGTTAAGGTAAAAAAATTTTTATGGTATATATACTTCATTTATCCTCTCCTCTCCTTTCCTCTCCTCTCTTCTCTTCTCCACTCCCCACTACTTCAGCTCAGTGTCTCTTGCATCATTATCTGTATTTTCAGGACAAATGTGTCGTTAAATAACAGTCTCCATGCTTGAGCTGTGTAAGAGATTAAAAAAGCATGTCCCTGGGGACTAATGATTATAAAGTACTAAGAGGCAATTTAAGGACTAGAAATTTGGGACATTATTTTCTCTAATAAGAATACTCTTATTCAAACAAAGATATTTTATTTATTTTTATTGAATTTATTGGGGTTACATTGGTTATTAAAATTATATAGGCTTCAAATATATAATTCTTTAAGGCATCATCTGTATATTGTGTGTTCACTGTCCAAAGTCTAGTCTAGGCTCCTTCCATCACCATTTATCCCCTATTTTTCCTCTCTACCTGCCCCTACCCCTCAGACAAACATATTTTTAAACGGAAATTTTAGCTGTTACTCTTTTTTTAAAATTATTTATTTATTTACTTAGTTTTATTTATTTATTTATTTTTAGAGAGGGGAGAAAGGAGAAAGAGAGGGAGAGAAACATCACTGTGTGGTTGCCTCTCACTCGCGCCCCCAACGGGGGACCTGACCTGCAACCTAGTCATGTGCCCTGACTGGGAATCAAACCAGCGACACTTGGCTCGCAGGCCGAGGCTCAATCCACTGAGCCACAGCAGCCAGGGCTGTTACTTTTATAGGTTCAAATATTAAAAATTTTTGAAAATTCTCATTGTGCTACTGTCTAAACTAATGAATATAGAAAAAGTGTGATAGAAGTTTCCATGTAGAAGCCTAACTCGGATATTGAATACAGGAACAGAAGGAATGAAATTATGTGTCATTTTATTAACATTATTTTTCCTGGGCCAGATACAGTAGAGAAATGGAGGAAAAAATATATAAATTAGAAAATTCCTAATATATGGACAAGTGAAGTACCTTTTGCAGGGATAAAATAGTTTACTGCTAAAATTGCAAACTGAAATTTTCCAAAATTGGAGACTTGGTATATTAGCTAAATACTGTAATAATAAACACATAATTAAGTTAAATATTGTAGACCTAGATAGATAAATTCATCAAATCATTAACATAAAAGTTCAAAGTTCTTGAGATTTTAACTTAAAATAGGTTGAATAACTCAGTATGGACTGATTTTCCAATTATATTTCAACAGACAATAAACTACTCCTTTACATAAATTTATCAAATGAGAAAAAAAGGAAATAACAGAATCATCAGAAAAAAATAATATAAACCATAAATTATTATTTTCTTTTTTTAAAATTGTGATTCTTTTGAAACTGTTCTAAACATATGCTGCTTTATATTTTTGGCTTCTTTAATCTCTTTATTATGAAACTTTAAATATATCCTAACAGATTTAGCTTTTCTTTTTTTATTTTACTTAAAAAATGATTTTATTTATTTATTTTTAGAGAGGAGGAAGGGAAGGAGAAAGAGAAGGTGAGAAACATCAGTGTGAGAGAGAAACATCATTTGGTTGCCTTTGGCACACACCCCTACCTGGGCAGGCCTGCAACCCAAGCATGAGCCCTTACTGGGAATCGAACCAGTGACCTTTCACTTTGTGAGAAGACACCCAGTCAACTGAGCCACACCAGTCAGGGCAGCTTTTCTTTTTTAAATGATGCATATTTATTATCAAAAATGTCATTATATTCAACAACAACAAATAACCTAACGGAAAATGGGAAAGGGACTTGAATAGACATTTCAAAAAAGAAGATGTACAAATGGCCAATAAGCACATAAAAAGACATTCACCATCATTAATGCTAGGGATTTAAAAATCAAAACCACAATGAGATAACACTTCACACCTAGTAGGATGGCTATTATTTTTTTAAAAACATGGAAAATAAGCATTGGTGAGGCTGTGGAGACATTTGAACGCTTGCACCTTACTGATGGGAATGTAAAATGGTGAAGCTTCTGTAGAAACAGCTTAACAGTTTCTAGATAGTGGTGCTTATTACACATCATTTGAAATGTACTTAGTACCACTGAATTGTACACTACAGATGGGTTAAGTGGTAATTTTTATGTTATTTAACCAGAACTAAGAAACAAACTAAAAATTAAGTAATAAAGCGAACTACAAAGAAAAGATTGACAAGTTGCTTTAAACCCAACTTTTTAGAAAGAACCCATATTAATACTTGGTAGTAATGCTAATACCTTACTCTGTACTTTAAACTTTTTGTTGTGAGATATTTCAGAAATTATCTCCATGAAAAAAGTATAGATAATAATATAAACAACACTTATGAGCATAGACATGTTGATTTGTTTAGCAGGACCTATGACCTAGGCATGAGCAGGAGTGCTTTGTGCCTGCAAAGTTAACCAGCCTATGTGAGATTTAAACTTGCAACCGTGGCCTTGTATATGATCTAACCAAGCCAACCTAGACAGAAAAATGATCACTAAATGAAATTGGAAACTATGAAAAGCCACAGGTCCCATCATTAAATGTATCTGAGATAAGCATCATCATTCTCTGTTTATGTTATTTGCTAGTGCTATTTATTATACTTTAGTCCAATACTAAAAGTTATTTTAAGTGTTCCCTTTTATTCTGTCTCAAATGTTTCTGGATATAACATTATTCTTTTATAATATATGCTTTTATAGATCACTGGAATATGTTTTTACAGAAAAGATATGGTAACATCAGTTGAATAGCCTGCTGTAAATTATGTAAAGTTTAGAAAGTCAAGGGTCACTTTGTTAGAGTTTGAACTACATCATTACCTTTCTTGTAACCTTAGACCAATACACCATCATTAAAGCACAAATAGCAGTTGACTGTTTTACAGATTTTCTTGTAAGGCAGAGTTAATATAAAGAGTTGGAATATCCAATAAGATGACCAAAATGCAATTATTTGTCTCCCTTCCCCTACCTCCTCAACTTTAAATAAATATTATTTATTTAGCAGTTATCAATAACAATGTCAGAATTTCTTTTTCAAAAAGATTTTATTTATTTACTTTAGAGAAGGGGAATGGTAGGGAGAAACAGAGGAAGAGAAACATCAACCAGTTGCCTCTTGCAAGTGCCTCAGCCAGGGACCAGGCCCACAACCCAGGCATGTGCCCTGGCCAGGAATTGAACCAGCAAACTTTTGCTTGCCAGACAATGCCCAACCAAATGAACCATGTGATCAGGGCAAGAATGTCAGAATTTCTAAATTTGCTCCACCTTTTATTAGAAGTATGACAATTTTTAAAACTTTCTCAGCCTCAATTTCCTCATCTGTAAAGTAGACATAATAATAGGGCCCACATCATAGGTTTGTTACGAGAGGTCAGTAAATTAATAATATGGAAAACAAATCCTTAAAATAATGCAATCATATAAATGCTCCATTAATATAAGCTACTTTTATTATTATTGTGAGGATGAGATACTTATTATGTACTCAACCCTAAAATGAATGTTGTGAGAGCTGATAATATGATATACTTTCTTACATCAAAGAATTTATTTATTTGGAGATAATGACAGAAATCCGATTTGCAGCCCTTCATGAATGTGAGGTCCCGGACAAATGACACTCCTAGCTCCCCTGGCTCTGAGGTAGATCCTGATAAAATTTCTGCAATAAACTCTTTCATTTGGAATCAGAGAAAAGACCCAACAGTTGGAATCAGGAAGAAAAAGAAAAGAAAGACTTCACTGAGAGGAAAAGGATCTGAACTGAGCCCTGAAAGATAGGATTTGCAAAGCCCAGGGGAGGGAAGCAGGGGAAATCTAGCCCCTTCACCACTCCACGTGCTAGGCATTATGCTATGTGCTTCACAACCTTTCTTCACATTCGTCATGACAGCCCTGTCAGGTCACACAGCTACTATTTGCCAAATCAGGGATTTAAACTCTTCTCTAAACCCAGAACTGTTCTTATTTCCACACTATGCTACTTTGATAATTACAGGTTGTGTTATTCTGTGTCTTGGCCAGTTATATACTTCTAAACATCCCATTAGTTTTTAGTGGCTAATTTTTTGTTTTTGCTGATTTTCCCCTTCATTTTCTTATTTGCATATACGCTGAATTGTGTTTGCTTTTTAATTTAAATTTTGCTTATTTCTGTTCTTTCATAATTTAACTCAGGTGTGATGTCTTTGCTGCGGCCTCTTCTTCTGGATGTGGTCCCGACGATTCGACAGACTACTGCTTTGGCTCTTGGGAGACTGGCTGATTATAATACTGACCTAGCAGAAGCGGTTGTGAAGGGCGACATCCTTCCACAGCTTGTTTATTCATTGGCTGAGCAGAATGTAAAAATTGTTTTTTAAGTTATGTTTTTGACTTAAAAATTTTGATAGTTTGGGTACATTTACAAGGTTATAGGCCTTAGAATTATTAAGATGTTGATACACCTTCAATTCTTTAAACTGAACATAATATCTTTAGGGCATTCTGCTTTGAAGTTGGTATGCAGCTTTTTTCCATTATGGTATTAACAGATTTAAAAATGTAATGAAGTTAGACATAAAGCAATATTTCTGTGTATCAGAGTATTAAAATTATAGAATTAGTCTTAGGAATATAAAACCTTAGGCAAACAAAAAGCTGTTTACAGAAATCTTTATATACAGATGAAATTTGGTTAATGGTAACTATAGGAGATTGCTTTAGAGCAAGGGGGAGAGACAACCAAAAGGAAGAATGTGTTTAATGGAAGGTCTGATAAAGAATTTTACCAGGTATGCAAGCATGTCAGGCCTTTTAAGGATCATCTAAGAGTGCCCCAATATATGTTTCGCCCTCTCTCTGGTTCTACTCTATGTTTCTGTACAGAGCCACCTAACAGCACCTAACAGTAGTTAAGGACCTTCCTATAGGTGGGGTCTTGGACTGTTCATTCCAGTCTGCTAGTTTATCATAACCTAGGAATATATCTTTCTTGAAATATCTTTAAGATCACATTCATATTTGTGTAACCAAAGGATGAACAATCCAATTAAAAATGGGAAAAAGATTTGAATAGACATTTATTCAAGGAACATATACACATGGTTACCCTGGCTGGTTTGGCTCAGTGGATTGAGCGTCGGCCTGCGAGCTAAGTGTCACTGGTTCGATCTTCCAGTCAGGGCACATCAGAGAAGGAAAACTCTGACTCCAAAAAACCTCCGCTGCCTTGCGGCATACCTCTTCAGGGGAAAGGCTAAGGGAGTAAACCCCAACAGAAAATCTGGAGCCGGAGTCCCTAAAGCGGTTTGACGTTGTAGTCAACACCGGCAACTCCTGCGGCGCACCTGAAGCCAAGCTGTATTGACTCCGTCTTTCCCTTGGACCCTTCAGCTGCGAAGAGAGGGGGGGTCTGCTGCATGGGCAACAGCAGACCCTCCATATTACCCTGCCCAGGCTCTGTAGCTTCAGCTTCACTGGAGAGGACACTCCAGCGTCATCGCAAGATGTCGATTCAACACGGGAGGAGACAGATACCGTGTCACTCCCGAGTCGGACTGCACAGCCATTCTCGGCGGTGCAGATAGACTTTTAAGAAGCTACACCATCATCTCTCGAGATGGACGGCTGCCGACGACGGATACACATGGCCCACAAACATGAAAAGAAATTCAACAGCTTTAGTCATTACGAAATGCAAATCAAAACCACAATGAGATAGCACATTACCTACTGGGATGACCATACCAAAAAAGGAAAATAACAAGTGTTAGCGAAGATGTGGAGAAATCGGACCCCTTGAACATTGTTGGTAGGAGTGCAACATGGTGCAGCTGCTTGGAACAGCTTGGCAATTCTCTCAGTAACTTCAGCATAATTACCATATGACCCAGAAATTCTACTCCTAGTTATGTTTCCAAAATGATTGAAAACAGGTGTTCAAACAAAACTGTACACAAATGTTCGTAGCAGCATTATTCACAGTAGCCAAAAGAACTACAGGATAAACAAAATATTATATATCTATACAGTGGACTATTATCAGCCATAAAAAGGATCACGTAATGATATATGCTACAACATAAAATATTATGCTAAGAGAAAAAAGCCAGACACAAAGGCTACATATTATATGATTCCATTGATATGAAATATCCAGAACATGCAAATCCACAGACAGAAGCAGATTAGAGGTTGCCCAGGGCTGAGGGAGATGGGAATGAGGAATGGCTGCGTAACACATATGGAGTTCCTTGTTGGATTGATAAAAAATATTCTGGAACTATAGCTCTGACTGGTGTGGCTCAGTTGGCTGGGTGTTGTCCCATAAAGGGAAAGGTCACAGGTTCGGTTGCCAGTTAGGATACATGCTTGGTTGGGGACTTGGTCCCTGGCTGGGGCACTTGCAAGAAGCAACCGATTTATGTTTCTCTCTCACATTGATAGTTCCCTCTCTTTCTACCTCCCTTCCCCTCTCTCTAAAAATAAAGTAAAATCTTCAAAAAAATATTCTGGAACTACAAAGGTGGTTGCACAACATTGTGAGTGCACTAAATGCCACTGAATTGTATACTTTAAAATGGTTAAAACGGTAAATTTTATGTTACGTGTATTTTACCAGCATTTAAAAAAGTAAACAACAAACCCTTTTGTTGAAAAATTTGCCTCATTTTTATAAATTGGAGAGTCATTTACTAATGACTGTTTTAACTCTACAAGGAGTCAAAAGAAATTTTATTTTTCTTGTAGATATTCCTTCTATCATCAATTAGTGTTAGACCTTCTTCTTCCTGAATGCTTAACTCCTTCCTTTGAGGGCAGAGTATGTATTTTGGTATCCCACATAGAAGGTTCTTAATAGAAGTTTGCTGTGTGAATGATGTCCACTAGTTATACAGAGACAAAGTATTAAGGCAGAAAAATGACAGGAAAATGAGAATGTGAAGCATTATTCACAAGCTTCTGTCTCCACCTACCAGTCCTTTAACTCATTTCTCACAGGAGATTTAATCTCTCTTTATGAGGAACAAAGTCCTTTTACTTTTTTTTTTTTAAGGAAATTCCTTTGGTGAGAGATAAGATAGAAGAGAGGGATTTGAGTAAGCAGAAATTAGGAGAAAGGGGGAATGAGATCAGAAAGTGTAAATTATAGGCACTGTAGTTAGAAGTGACTATTAATACCCAATAAATTATGAATTAGAAAATTCTATAACATAAAAAGTCAAATTAGTTTAATGTAATGATACGAAATGTGTCACCATTTTTTTCCCACAATTATAAGAAAATCTGTAGAAAGCTACTTTAAAACTCTATTCTCATTTTTACAATAAATTAGTAGCTATTTGGTTACTGACATAAAATTAAACTTTACAACAAGAATTTTAATATCTATATATCTTACATTTAAGAAACTAAAGAAATATATAAAATAAAAACATCATTACTAAAAAGCATATTTCTTATGTCACCAATATATGCTAGGTTTTGAGATTTAATGCTAAAAATATACTTGATGTATTTTCTCTCTCCTATACATTATTTTGTATCTTAATATTTTAGCCTAAATAAATAGAATGCTTTCGAAACAGGTGCCATGAGTCCCAGGCACTTTTTAGTAGTGGCTGTATGGAAATAGAAACAGAATCTAAAATATGTGATTAACTGAGTTCTATCAATAAAAGGAGGAATTAGAAGACCATTACTGTGTCATTATGTGAACCATAAAACTACAGTGAAAGTTACAGCAGAGTATACTTTCTAAGCATTTAATTTTCTTAGCTATATAAAGAAAATGATGTTTTGGTTTTTATTTCTTAATCTAATAAAATTTATATGTAGAAAACATTATAAATGTGAAGCACTACTTAAAATTCATATAATGGTAAGTCATTTGTATTTATCTTTTTAAAAAAGCACTTCTAAAAAAGGATAAATATTACATCCCATTGTTTGACTAGTTTCTTTGCCAGGAAAAGTTTTAAAATGTATCATGAATGTTTTGCCTTTATGTCTATTCAATGGTTGATAAGTGCATCTCAAAACATGGTTGTTACTTCAGGATAACTTAGAACACCAGAAAGATTAGTTGAGGTCATGAAAGGCCCACCAGGCTTAGAGTCTGAGGGCAAGTAAAGTAAACATATTTGTCAGTCAACAGTTTGATTGTACTTTCTGACACTCTGAGTTCCTGTGGGTCAAATGCCTTTAGTGTAATGCAGATACATAAAAATTTCATTATTTGATGAATTTGTAGGACATATATTTTACAGGAAATATAATATTTTATTTTATAAAACCATGTTTAGAGTAAAATATTTAAAATGTAATAGAAGACTTACATTGTTTTTGTTTAGTTACTGAACAAAAGCAATAAAGAACATCAAAAAATAAAAATGATGTTGCAAGATGTTTTTCTTTTCTACTTAGAAGCTGCTGAGCTTTATTATATTAATGTACTTTTTATATTGATTTTGGTCTTTTTAAACTTTTTGTTATATAAGTGCTCAACTCACCTTGAATTTTATCTATTTTACCCGTGCAGCATTTTTACAAGAAAGCAGCTGCCTTTGTGTTACGAGCAATTGGTAAACATTCTCCTCAACTAGCTCAGGCAATAGTTGATTGTGGGGCACTGGATACGCTGGTGATATGCTTGGAAGATTTTGACCCTGGCATCAAAGAGGCTGCAGCCTGGGCACTTGGAAATACTGCAAGACATAATGCAGGTAATAGAGCATATGTTAAAACAGAATTATTTAAGTTAATATTTATTAGGCTATTCTGGCTTTGCTTAGTAAAGCATAGGTGAATTTTTAATAATGTTTCTATACATTTTGGGAGATAAGCTTTGAATGATGCCCAAGTTGTTTGGATTACAAACTCACACACACACACACAAAATCTAGTCTTTATCTTAACAGAAGAGAAATTTGTAGATGGGGGGCAGGAAATGGGGCAAATGAGATATTAATTCTCAAATTCTTAAATTCTCAAAAAGTAATTCTCTAAATTAATTTTAGTTTGTCACCCCTCAGTGGAATTGAGTCTTCACTCTTACTCATAATATAGGGTATTCCACATCAGCCAGGGGCCATATCATATGAGTGAGTAATGTTAAAAAGATAAGGACATGACTTTCTAGACCATGTTTGTATTCAGCCTATATTGGGCAGGAAGGAAGAGGAAAAGGAGGACCACCTTCTCTTACATACTGACAGCCTAGTGCCTGGACCTCTTGAGTGAAGGTTGTGCTGACACACCTGGTTAGTAAAAAACACACAGGGAACAGAATTGCTAAATAATATGAACAAATAACACAACAAGAATATGCAGTTTAACAAGCATATGAAAATGACCAACTTTTCTAGTAATCAAGAACTGTATATTAAAACATAGTGCAAATATCTTTCCCCGCCTCTTATTCTTTGGGGGGAAAAAAAAGAGTAAAGCAGAAATAGAGCCAAGTGGTTAAGAGCATTGTGGCATTAGACAGGACCTGAATTTGAGTCCAAGTTCTACCACTTAGCTGGTATGTGACATTGGTTATGGCTTCTAGACTTTCTGAACCTTTACTTCCTCATCTGAAAAAAAAGGGTAACTACTTCAGAGTTACTTCAGGGATCTGTTGTAGGATGCTCAAAGAAGCTCCCTCGAGATTTGTTGTGAGGATGAGACAATACATGTGAAGCATTTAGCACAGTGCTTGGCACGTGGTAAATATTCAAAAAATGAAAGGTACTTGTATTAATACTGAAGGTTAGAGAGGACTTGATAATGTTTATGCCCATTGGTGGAGACACTACAGATTGTACAAACTTGTGGAAAGTTCTTTAGTAAAACTAATCTAAGTCACAAAATAGTTTATGGTTATTCTAAAAAGCCTGCTTTGGGAATTCATCCTAAGGAAAGAATTCCACAGAATAAAAAACTTTATTCATGCCAATGTTATTGTGGCATTTTTAAAAAATTTGGAAATGAACAGAAGTTTGTTGAAACTGGTTTTGAGGGTGATGGGTAGATGGATACTTGAGGGTTTTCCAAAAAGAACTATGTATTGTGCTTTAGGCTTCTCAAAGCACCCCGGCCAGCTGGGAGCAGGTGCCCAGCCACAGACCCTATCTCAAGCCCAACTTCTCCTTCTGCTTCTGCTTCTTGCACACCACACCTAGGTTCTGTCCCTTCCACATGCTTCTGTGCAGCTTGATGGGGCACGAGACCACATACTTCTCATTCATCACATGCATGGCATGTACATTGTCTCTGGGGTCTTTAAAGGTAGGGAAGCCATAGCCCCTGGTCTTGCCTGTGTACTTGTCATAGATCACTTTAGCCTTAAGGAAGAGTGGGAAATGGCTGAAGACACATGCCAAGATGCCATCCTTCACCTCATGCCCAGATCTCCACAGAAGATCCGGAAGTCATCTGTATCCTACGCCAGCTGGCTGGGGTCTTCCCAGCTGCACCCAGTTGCCTGTTGAATGAGAATCTATTAAGTAAACTACCATAATTTAACCTCTAAGTTCCTGCCAAATATTTGAGGTTTTTTGATATGACAAATAATGCCTTTGCCTGAACCTGAGCCCCTGTCCCTCCCTCTGGGAATTGTGGGAGGCCTGCTGCCCCAGATATGCATGCCTGGGCTCCAGTCCTTGCCCTGGGACCAGACCCCATGGCCTGAGCCACTCTCTGGCCTCATGGCTATTGAGGTCCCAGAACGCTGGGGGAGGACAAAAAAAGGAAAACCAGAGAAAGTGAAAATAGAATCTTGTAACTATGTATTGTGCTTTATGCTTCTCAAAAGACTTTCTTTTTACATGTGTATTATATGGATCTGCTTGACTGTCTCTCATTATCTATGATCTAAAATATGTTATTTTTATAGCTATTTATTCTTGGACACACAAGTAAATCAACATCTGTATTCCAAAGATGTTTATTTCTGACAAGTAAAATGGTTCAGATAAATTTATCCCCTTACCTAAATAAACATTAACATTTATATATATTAAGGTATGCTGTTTAATTGTAGACATCGTCTTGAAATTTTTTTATATATATAATATGCATCTTTTTATTTTGTATAAAGTTTTAAAAATCTTTTAAAAATACTGTAAGATGAATGGAATTTAAAAATCAACATTATTAGCACAACATTCATATTACTGTTTACTCATGTAAATAGTACAAAATACTGCCTAATTACTGTGGTTGGTAAATTTTTGGTGCTTTAATTTTCTCTTATTGTAAACCATGCATAAAATACTTGCCTGTTGAAAAGTGCAGAACTTTCAGAGTTTAAACAACTGACCTTTGCTTACCCTCTGAAAAAAAAAAAAAAAGAACAAGCCTTTTCAGCCTAATCTACCACAAATATGTTCATGTAAATGGAGGTCCACCTATTGACCTGTATGCTTTTCAGCTCTGGATTGGTCCACGTGGTTGATTAAACCAGGAAGGCTGATTTGAAATGCAGATGTAGAGACATTGAAGTACACCCTCCCCTTTTTTTCTTTGCTGTATCTGTCAGGGTGAAAAATGGCTTGCACAAGGGTCAGTCACCCATACTCACTTAATTACTTTTCTTGGACCCACAGAACTGTCACAAGCTGTGGTGGATGCGGGAGCAGTTCCTCTTCTAGTACTCTGTATCCAGGAGCCAGAAATTGCTTTGAAAAGGATTGCTGCTTCGGTCCTCAGTGATATTGCAAAGCATTCTCCAGAGTTAGCACAGACAGTAGTGGATGCAGGAGCTATCGCTCACTTAGCCCAGATGATTCTGAACCCTGATGCTCAATTGAAGGTATTTAAAAATAAGTTAAAAAACAGACTTCTGTTAATCTAAGAAAATGGAAATGTGTATAGATTAATATTATACATTCAAAAATAATTAGTAAATTATTGTTGAAAACAGATGTGACTGTATTATGTATTTGGTCTTTTAATATATGAAAATTATGGTGTAAGGATTAGACAATAAAGACACGACTGGGAAAAATATGTGCAATGCTAAATATCAGAGGTAGCATCAGTATTAACATTAATCACTAAAATAAGGAATCACGTAATGATTGAATCTGAGGATGGAAAGGCACTTAAAGTTTTTCTAGCTCACCACTATATATTTAAGTTTCTTATGAAAGTTATCATATTTGTATATTTATAACTTTCTAAATTCTGATTTTCAGTTAATTATTTCACCAATTATACTTTTACAGTATTCCCTCACTTATCGCGGGTATTACATTCTATACCCCCCCGCGATAGGTGAAAATCCGCGAAGTAGGAACCTTACATTTATTTTAGTATTTATATATATTTTAAGGATTTATAAACCCTTTCCACACACTTACAAACTGTTCCCAGTCCCTTATTAACCTTTCCCACTCCCTTATTAACCTTTTCCATACTTTTATAAACATTACTTATGTTCTTAAACATAGTCTACACTCTTAAGCCTATGTAACTTTAACAACTTACATATACAGTACCGATGTAGCCAAAAATCCGCGATAAATAATTAAATATAATATTTTTAAAAATCCTGCGATAACAGTGAGGCTGCGATAAGTGAACCGCGATATAGAGAGGGACTACTGTAAATGCTAATAGTTATATCCTAAAAGTTTTTTAAAAATTTAATGTTAATTAAGCAATGAAAAGTTCTTCAAAATGTTATCAGCATTTGTTAGTTCTGCCTGATCTTTTTTGTACTATATTATCACATGTATTGTAAATTAACAATTTAAATATTACATAATTAAAAAATAATATTTATCCAAAGGTCATATTTTTTGATCATCTGTGATAGACATTTAAATAGTCCACAGAAAACTAAGACATTTAATTTGGAAATTAGGGGATTTAAGAAATTGAGTATTTAGGTATAAGACTAGGATGAGAATATCTCAAGACTCAGAAATCTTAGGTTATATTGGATATGTAATTGTTTTTTCTTTTTATAAAGGAATTTTACTATGTATGAAGCCGTTTCAATTATATCTGAATTCTGCAGTGGATTCTACATGATGTTTTGTTTTGGTTTTTGTTTGACAGCGTCAGGTCCTTTCAGCTCTCAGTCAGATCTCAAAACATTCTGTGGATCTGGCAGAAATGGTAGTTGAAGCAGAGATTTTTCCGGTTGTACTTACCTGTCTGAAGGACAAAGATGACTACGTGAAGAAAAATGCTTCTACTTTAATTAGAGAGATTGCAAAACATACACCTGAGGTAAAAAAGAAAAAAGGAAAAAAGCTTTAACTGCAAAAATATTAGTCAGTTTTCATTGTTAAGGAAAACATCAATTTGTGTAAAAGGCCTGGGTGCTGTGCCTCATGGTTTGGTTAGGTCAGGGTTTCTCATCCTGAGCGCTATGGATGTTTTGGACTGGATTCTTTGTTGTGGGGCACTGTCCTGTACACTGCAGGGTGGGTAATTAGTAGCCTCCTTGGACCCTGCCAGTAGCATGCCTTCCCACACTATGAGGATCAAACGTGTCTCCATATAATGCCAAATGTTTCCCAAAGTACAAAAGCACCCCTTGTTGAGAACCCTACTGGATAACATTGATGGAGTTTGAGACAGAAATCTCAGTTTTTAATCATTTCCTGTTTTTTTCATTTCTAGATTGTGGGGACTGTAGTCCTTTGCCATTATTGTCATTTTAGATCAGCTGAGAGTAGTGAGAGGTTGTATGGTTCCAGGGTGGGAGAGACCACCAGGCCTCCCACCCAGTGTAACTACCCTAACATGGGGGTTCCCGCTCTGAGTCCTTAGATGACAAAGGAATAGAGATGAGCCAGCCTGGGTGGATTCTGACGTTGTACCTTTTTCTGTGTATATTTTGACCAATCAATTTCATTTTACTAAAGTTTAAAGTCTTCATTCTTTATTTCACCTAGCATCTTTACTTGGTTGAAATTTTTATGATTGAATCATAGTAATCATTGTTTGTAAAGGGGGGATAATTAGGCTACACTATTTCAAGTCTGACATTGTCATTCAGCATTCAATGATTAATCTGCTTCATACTCACATATTGTGATTGGGGCTTTCAGTAGTTAGCTAGTTATGAACTAGCCCTAGGCTTTGTGTCTAGGAGAGGAATTTTGACAGCCATTAAATAGGGATAAAAGTTGTGCCATCAATGTATGAAAAATTTAAGCACAGAGTAAGCGCCACACAGTAAATATATTTGTACATTTAAAATAGGATTATTATGCCCTGACTGGTGTGGCACAGTGGGTTGAGTGCTGGCCTGTGAATCAAAAGGTTGCTGGTTCGATTCCCAGTCCAGGCACATGCCTGAGTTGCGGGCCAGGTCTCTGGTTGGGGACGTGTGAGAGGCGACCGATCAATGTTTCTCTCCTTCTTTCTCTCTCCTTCACCTCTCTCTAAAAAGTAAGTAAAATCTTTAAAAAATAAAATAAAATAGGATTATTATACTTGTATATCTCTTTAATAAGTAATTTCAGTAAATCATATTTCAAATCTTACCAGGTGTTTTTAGGTTCTAAGTAAAAATTGTTTGGTGATACTAAAGTAATATTTAAAGATAATTTATGCTTTCGGGTCACACTTGCTTAGCTCTCCTTCCTTTCCCTTAGCTTTCGCACTTGATAGTTAACACAGGAGGAGTTGCTGCCATCATTGACTGCATCGGGTCTTGCAAAGGAAACATAAGGCTGCCCGGCATCATGATGCTTGGTTATGTGGCGGCTCATTCTGAGAACCTGGCAATGGCAGTGATCATTTCCAAGGTTGGTTCTTGCTTGGTTTTCTTCTAGTTATTGTAGGAAGATATTCTAAGAATCACAGTAATACTCTCCAACAGATTATAAAATCTAACTGACCAGAGTGAAAGAAACCTGAAGACTTTTTCAGCTTCTTTCCAAGGCTTATTAGTAAGTTTCTGAAAGCAATGCTAGAATAAGGTTTATTTTGTAGGCAGTTTAAAGTTTTCATCAGTATTTAATATCTACAAAATATCAATACCTCTGAGTATTAGGATTACCTGTTTTGAAATAGTCAGTGTATTTTACATTGAAGGATCGACTGTATATATTTACAAAATGTAAAGCATGCTTTGATTAAAGGCATTACATGCCCAGTAGTCATTCTCCCCTTTCCTGACATTCAGGTAGGGGATGACAATGGCTAGGGCATCCCTTTCTATCTGCTTTCATCAGCTTTCATGAACTCATTTCTCTTCTTAGATGGGGGCAATTCAAAGCACATAGACTGTGTCCTTGCCTTAGGAATTTGGCCCCGTCTCATTTTATAACTTGGTATTAACCCACCATACAATGCATCCCTGACACATGGTAGGTGCTCAGAAATATTGATTGGATGAATAAAGATAGATTTCCTGAAGAACTCTTACAGGCTGTTTGCTAACAGTGTCTCTGGTAACTCTCTAGGGTATGTGTTTCTTATCAGCATAGAAAACCTGCTGTTCTATGTTAAACAGAAGTGTGGATTTCTGTTTTTTAATTCCCCGCTAATCCTCAGAATAAAAGGGAGCCTCAGATCTTTATTTTCTACCTATTCTTGGCTTTCCTCGCTTTTTAGCCTACACATTTATTTTGTTCTTCTATTACCGAAGACTATGATAGAGACTAGAACAGCAGTGCTGTTTCCTGAAGGGTCACTGTGGGGATATTACTAGGATTTTTGATTCTTGGTTCTTTTGTGGCTTGTCAGAAAGCTTACACATAGGAAGAATGATGAAAGAAGCAACAATTGCTTCTGCTTCCTCTATTTCCTCCCCAAAATAACAAGGAGGCAATCCCCTTCTTGGGCCTAGGGTTGCTGCTGGCCTCTCCCACCCAGTGGTCTGTCAGTTGAAGATGAAGGTGACAGCAGTAGTTTGAGGCGAACCACACAGTACTGTGTCCTTTTTCCTACATAATACTGTGAGGACTAGTAATAAACAGGACTTCACATTTAAATGATGCTTTATAATTTTCAAAGCACATTCATGTTTCTTACTTCATTTGGTATTCATAACAACCAAGGCCAGTAAGTCAAGAGTTTGGGGGTTGGGGTGGAAGAGGCTGACTTCTTTTCCTCCTGCTCCTTCAGTCTTGTTATGTCCCAGAATATGAACTTTCTGGAGAGTTGTCTCATTCTGAAGACAGATCTGACCTTTTGTATTGACAAACATTTTTAGTTGGAAAAAAGAAGCCAATGAAGAAAATTGGTCTTAATAACCGAATTTAAAGGTACAGGGGAAAAAAGTGTATATGATCATTTGGCCTCTGCTATGGTGTAGCATAACAATGTGACATTGACTTTTGTGGTACTAAATTTAAGGTAATAATTATTATAGTCTCAGATTAGTTAAAAAATTATTCCTATACAGAATCTGGAATTATAATTTGATTTGGCTATTTGAGTCTTCCTTAGATATAGAAACTATAAGGTCTTTGGGGTTCTTTAATTTGGTTTTGATTCTTTAGATAAAACTGAGTCCTAAAGTGCAAAATATAAACACGCGCTATGTAACAAAAGTAATTATTTCTACTTTAACATTTAGTCATGTTAAAATGGGCAAAACTGTCATTTTAAAGTTGACCAAAATTGATGAAAAATCTTTTACTATTTCAGGAAAGATTTTAGTGGACATATTTAATCTAAAAGTTATTTAAATAGAATTCTGGCTCATGTTATTCATTGGATTTCAAATCCATAGTAGTTATTTTGTTATCAGAATTATTATACTTAGTGAAAAGGCAATTTTAAGGAATTCCAAATTAACTTCTTTAACAAAGGAAAATAAGAGGTTTTAAAATCTAAGCATTTTAAATTTGTCACAGTGGAATTTGGTTTTGCCTGTGTACTAATCTGTGGCATCTGTTATTTGATTAAGTGCCTATCTATTTGGGGAGTAAACGCCAGTAGAGATAGTCTTAGTTTAGTTGGATTGTAACACATAATTAAAGTAAATTAGTTCTAGTCATATTATTGACTTTGATGTGTTCATTTATTGAACCATCTAGGAAAAAAGGATCAAGGCCAAAATGATTTTTTCTAATGTTTGAGAGGCATGGAAGACTCTTTAAACCTGCTCTAGAGTCATAACACTTGCTCTTTTGATCAACGCTGCAGGGTGTGCCCCAGTTATCAGTCTGTTTGTCAGAAGAATCAGAAGATCATATTAAGGCTGCTACTGCCTGGGCCTTGGGACAGATTGGGAGACACACCCCGGAGCATGCACGGGCTGTTGCCGTCACAAACACGTTGCCAGTTCTCCTTTCTTTGTACATGTCAACAGAAAGCTCTGAGGATCTTCAAGTAAAAGTAAGTGCTTAATTCTTATTGTTTTGTGAAGATTTTGACGCATTCTTAAAAATATGTAATATGAAATTGTTTCATTTTCATTATGGATAATACTGCTTTTATGAGTCAAGAAATAACAAATTTATTAGAAGAACTGCCTGCGGAGACTCTTCTTTGAAAATGGGATTCCCTTGTCTCTAAAAATCAGGGATACATTTTAAAGAAAGTTTTCTGTAGGTGCAAAGTTGTTTGTAAAATGAATGTCTAGTTGTTGCCTTCTACATTCTTGCTGACTTTTCTTATAGAATAGGAATTGAAGAATAATAGAATTTTGGAGTTAGAATTAGCTGCAGAGAACTGTAGCCCATCTTGCATTAATAAAATTGAGTCCAAAGGAATTTAAGGTGCTTTCAAACGTACAATGCCACTGAGCAGGAGGTGTTCCTGAAGCCATGATCTACCTCTCCTAACTCCGCAAGTCTGCCTGGTCTTTTAATGATATGTCTTAAATTTGTTCCTTAAAAGAAAAATGTCCATAGTATTCACTAAAGTAAACATTTTTAAATATGCATTTAAAAAATCCAGCTTTCTGAAAAAAGTATTACTAGCTACTGAAATGATTCACAAAACATGAGTATAAAGTAAGAGGGGTTGTTTAATAATTATAGAATTTCAAAGAAAGAAAATGTTTCCCGCCCTGGCTGGTGTGGCTCAGTGGATTGAGCGCCAGACTGCAAACCAAAAGGTCACAGGTTCAGTTCCAGTCAGGGCACACACCTGGGTTGTGAGCCAGGTCCCCAGTTGGGGGCATGCAATAGGCAACCACACATTGATGTTTCTTTTCTCTCTTTCTCCCTCCCTCCTCCTTTTTCTGAAAATAAATAAATAAAATCTTTAAAAAAAGAAAAAAGGAAACGTTTCCCATCATACTACCATGTTAGGAAAACATGTAACTTTTTTAAAACAGCTTTTAGAATCAACTTTTATTGAAAGAAGTGCACAGAAAAGACGATAATTCAAAATAAAATTAACAACAGTAAATTAAATTATATTTAAATTTTAATTAAAACAATAAATTAACAAATAAAAAAACATATTTGCTGAAACAACTTTAGATGATACAATGAGGCAGAAATTTTATTAGAACTGTAAAGTTCAGAGATTCTGAAAGTTATAGTGAATCATTTATCAACATACATTTTATAGAAGTGAATTTATGTATATTTGGTTATGTTTACATGTTATTTCTCTACAAATTCATTGAATGAAGCTGATTTCTAAATGAATGTTTTTTTCAGTTTTTACAAGACTTTCTGGATCAAAGCAATGATTTGGTAGATTTGGGGCTTCCCTTCTATTTCTCCAATGTTTAGTGCATTCCTTGGCAATGCTTGGTAGGACGAATAAGGCTGACAATGTGCTAAGGTCTTTTCCCATTTAAGAATTCTGTGATTCTTTGACTTTCTGGTTGAGAAATCACAGCCCCATTTTCAGTTTTGAATTGTTCAGGACAGTTTATTTACATATATGTAATTTTAGCTTATATATGTAGTCCTCTTTTGCCCTCAAATTTCTTTAACCCATTATCATTATCGTCTTTTCTTCCTCCCATATCCCACAGATTCTTCTTCTTTCCTTTTCCCTCTTTCTCACTTCTCATCCTCCTGCCCCTTCTAGTGAACCAGTGACCTGGCTCCTCTGCAAGGTTTCTTTAGGCATAAGCTGTGCTACCCAGGCTATAATAGTAATTATATTCAACTTCTAGATTATCAACAAATACATAATCAAATACACTATCACTCTCAGATTCCAGCACTTAACAACTTTTATTTTCCTGTAAGTATTGGAAATAAAGGAATCCATGAGCTAGAGCATGAATAGTTAATAGTGGAGTCAATAGTAATTATGGCCGAGAAACCCTTGCAAATAGTTTTTTAGGTAGCACTGTATAGGGATAGGCAAATGTAGGTTTACAGCTATAATACAAATAAATAATACATTAACAAATAATACAAGAATAAACTGTTTTGCATACCCACAACTGTAAACCTACTTTTGCCTACTTTTAAATTATTATGATATTATGTATAAATATCACTGTAGTTAAGATGATTTTTATTGTTTTAACAAAGGTGGTTTTAGTAAAACATTTAGGTTTACTAATAGAAGTTAACAACAGTAAGTTAAATTCTGCCTACATTTGATACAGTATTTATTTTCAAGAAATACACTGGATTTTAAATTTAAAAGTGGGATCTTTATCAATTATTGTTCATTAGCAATCTTCCAAGGCTTTGAGCCCATCCAAATATTTTCTTTTTAAAAACTTATTGATTTAAGAGAGAGAGAAACATCAATTTGTTGCTCCACTTATTTATTAATTCATTGGTTGCACCTTGTGCATGCCCTGAACAGAGATTGAATCCTCAACCTTGGTGTATTGGGATGACGCTGTAACCAGGTGAGCTACCCTACCAGGGCCAAAGATTTTCTTAATGTAGGTATCCATCATTCTTTTTCTTCTTTATCAAGGTCTCTTGGATCCTGTCAGTTGTTATGAAAGTCCAAGTCTGTTTGATTTGACATTATCTCAGTAGGGAAAAATGCAACCAAGAGCTTCAGGAACTGTCTTATGGTATTTCTCATTTGTTACTCGGCGGCAGCTTTCAAATTATAAGGCCATGTTGAAGTTTATTTTGTCCCAAAGGCATGTCAGCTTATTTTAAGCATTCTCTAATTGGTTCCAATCCAAGAGAACCAATGAGCAGCCCCTTGGAATTTCTTACATATTTTCATATAGCCTTACTATCTACCTGTGCCTGTATTATTTCAAATACCTTATTAAAAACTAAAACAAAAACAAAAACAAAACATCTTTTATTTAATGAGCTTACCTACATGTATTTTTAAACTATTCAGGTGATTGCATTTTCAACTTGTCTTGATTTAGAGACATCCTATTGAAATGTTCCATGTTATTTTTGGCATTTGAATAAATTCATTCTACTACCTTAGTTATAAAACTATTTCTAAGGCCATTATTTGATTTATTGTGTTCTTATCATAATGATTGTTCTGTTTAATTTTCAGCAGCTTTATTGAAATATAATTTACCCATTTAAAGTGATCAATTCCTTGGTGTTTAGTATATTCACAAAATTGTGTGATCACACCACAGTCTAATTTTAGAACACTTTCATTCCCCCCTTAGCTGTCACTCTGTTGTATCTTCCCTACCTAGCACCAGGCAACCATTGATTTACTTTTTGTCTTTGTATATTTGTCTCTTCTGGACATTTAATTAATTAATTAGTTAATTAATTAATTTATGACATTTAATTTAAATGGAATCATACAATATATGTGGCCTTTTGTGCCTGGCTATTTTCCCTTAGCATTAGTTTTAAGGCTCATTCTTATATATAGCATATATTGTTATTTTTCCTTTTTATTGTAAAGAAATATCCTATTGTATTATATACCATGTTTTGTTTATCCACTTAACAATTGATGAACTTTTTAAAAAGTATATTTTATTGATTATACTGTTACAGTTGTCCCAGTTTTTCCCCCTTTGCCCCCCTCTGCTCAGTACCCTCTTTTCCCCCACCAATGCCCCCTTAGGTCATGCCCATGGGTTGTGCAAACACTTATCTTTGTTTTTTTATTATAGCCATCCTAGTGGGTCTGAATTCGTAGCTCATTGTGGTTTTGATTTGTATTGATATTTCCCTGATGGTTAATGATGTCGAAAAAATGTTATCGTTTTTATGGGCCATTTATACATCTTCTTTAGAAAAAGATCTAATCAAACCCTTTGCTGCCCATTTAAAAATTAGGTTATTCTCAACTTGTAAAGGTTCTTTATATATTGGGGATACAAGTACTTATCAGATGTATGGTTTATAAGTATTTTCTCCCAATCTATGGATTATCATGTCACTTTCTTGATGGTACTTTAAAATTTAGATTAAATTAAATTTATATATTTTTTTCTTTTGTTGCTTGTGCAGTCGGAGTCATACCTGACAAGGCTTTGCCTAATCCAAGGTCACAAAATTTATTCTTACGTTCCCCTTTTATTATAACCCTTTTGGCCAAAATGCTTTCAGAACAACATTCACTTTTGAATAAAAAAAACATTTTTTTTAATTTTAAAGTTTTTATTAAAAATCATCCATAAGCAAAGCAACAATAAATAATTTTTATTATTCCTCTAATTTTTGTGAAGAACAATTGAAATGGTATCAAGTATTTATACTGACAATTTTATTTTGTTAATTACTATTTCTATGTGTATTGTTAAGAGGTGAAATACAGTGTTGCTAGTCACTGTGGTTTTTACAACAGCTTTGATCAGTGTGGACAGAGTCAGTTTTTAGAATTGACAGAAAAATGAATAAATATAGAACCGTAGGTGTTATGATGGTTCATAGGAAAACCAGACTCAAACTCAAGTTGCCCTAAATAGATAGATAACCCATGGTTCCTTCTCTGATGTCATCATATATTATGTATGTCTAAGGATAAACAATAGCTACTAAATGTGGTGACATTAGCAAAATTTATAATCTGTTGTTCATTAATTTAAAGTAAGATATTACTTGATTTACTGAATTAAAAAATAAGAACTATTTTACTTTGCTTACAGCAATAACTTAACAAAAAGCACATTTACTAAAGGCTATTAAATTTTAAATCCAAAATATGACATAATCTTGTATGTAGAAAATCCTATGGAATAAACAAACACACACATAAATACCAGAGGTACTGACTTCAGCAAAGTCATAGGGTATAAGGTCAAAATATAAAAATCAATTTTATTTCCATAGGCTAATAATGATCAATTCAGATGTGAATATATTTTCTTAATTTCAAAATAGCATCAAAAAGAGTAAATTACTTAGGAATAAAGTTAACAAAAGAAGTATAAGACTTGTATACTGAAGGCTACAAAACATTACTGAAAAAAAATTTAAAGAAAATCTGAATGGGAAGACTTTCCATGTTCATGGAGTAGAAGATTAGATATTGTTAAGATGGCAATACTCCCCAAATTGATCTACATATTCAATACAATCTCTATCAAAATCCCAGCTGGCTTCGCTGCCCCCCTCCCACTCCCCATTGAAAAGGTGATTCTAAAATTCACATAGAAATGCAAAGGACCCATACTATCCAAAACAATTTTGAAAAAGAAGGACTTACACTGCTTAATTTCAAAACTTACTACAGAGCTATAGTAATAAAGATAGTGTGGTACTTGCTTACAGAAAGACATATATACCAGTGTAAGTGAATTGAGAATCTGAAGTAGGCTCTTTTTTGGTCAATTGATTTTTCACAAAGTACCAAGACAATTAATGTAAGAAGGATAATATTTTTAGCAGATGATAATGAGACAATTATTATATCCTCATACAAAAATATTAATCTGCATCCTTATTTCATACCATACACAAGAAATAACTTAAAATAGATCATAGATATAAATATGAGTTTAAGACTATAAAACTCTTAGAGAAAACATAGGAGTAAATATTTGTACCTTAGATTAGGCATTGATTTCTTAGATATGACACCTAAAGCACAAGTGATAAAGAAAATATTGACAAATTGGTTTTCATCAAAATTAAAAACCTGTATGCTTCAAAAGACACCATTAAGAAGAAAATGAAAAGACTTGGAAAAATATTTGCAAGTCACATATTTGAGAAAGCACATATTCAAAAATATATAAAAGGATTCTTGCAAGTCAATAATAAGACAAATAATCTAAACACTGGGCAAAGATTTGAATAGAAATTTCAACAAAGGAAATATAAAAATGGCCAATCAGCACATGAAAAGATGTCAAACATCATTAATCACTAGGGAAATGCAAATCAAAATCATAATGAGATAATACTTCAAACCCACAAGAATGGCTATAATTAATAAAATGGATAGTAACAAGTATTGATCGTCATGCGGAGAATCTTAAACCTCCTTACATTACTATTGGGAATGTAAAATGTTATAGTTACATTGAAAAACAGTTCAGCAGTTTCTCAAAATGTTAAAACATAAATTTACCATCAGCATCCAAATACTCCATCCCTAAGTATTTTCCCAAGAGAAATGTAAACATCTGTTTACACAAAGACTTGTATATGAATCTTCATAGCAGCATTATCCATAATAGCCAAAGGAGGAAACAATCCAATGTCCATCAACTGGTGAATGGATAAACAAAGTGTGATAAATATGTATAATGGAATACTAGTAACAATAAAAGGAATGAAATACTAATACATGCTATAACATGGATGAACTTCATGTTGAGCTTTCCTCTATAGTTGAGTAGATTTGTTTTGCTTCTGTGAGTGGGGCAATTTCTACTAGTGATCAATAGCAGTGAAGAAGGCCAGACTCAAAAGTTCATATATCATGTGATTTCATTTATATGAAATGTCCAGAAAAGTCAAATTTATAGACAGAAATTAGATTAGTAGTTGCCTAGGGATGGTGGGGATAAGTGGGGTGAAGGAATAAGGAATGACTACAAATGGGCATGAAGTTTCTATCTGGGATGATAAAATATTCAAAAATTAGATTGTACTGATAGTGCACAGTTCTGTAAATTTACTAAAAATCTATTGAATTGTGCACTTGAAATGAATGACTTTATAGTATGTAAGTTGTATCTCAATAAAGTTGTTAAAAATATTAAGCCCAGAAATTGGCAAGTAAACAAAATCTTAATTAATATATTAATATTTTTCATGCTGGACAATACAGCTGATTATTAATCATGACATACATTCCTATATAGAAGTATATACCTGTGTTCGTATAATCATAAATCTAATATATTTCTTAACAAAGGATAGTACAGCTCAGTGAATTTCTAGGGTCATTAGAATCTAATCCTCTAGGGCTCTTGATTAATAACTTGACAGTACATCACCAATTTGGAACTGTTAAGAGTCAGGCTGTCCACATGATACAGTGAATGTGATCTCTGCTATCCTGTTAGTAGACCTTGACACCAGTTAAGTTAAATTTGTTGACCTGCTGGGTCACTGTGGTCCTAAGTTGGTTCACAAAGGTATAACTTATGTTATACTACATGTGGACAAAATTTGGGTTGCATTACATAATTTGTTGTTTCATTTAATCTAGTTTATAAAACAATATTTGAGGACAAGTATGTCAAGAGATAAGAGATTACAAGACTGCTTAGCCTCAGTCTCTGGGAAACCATAAATTCAAGAGTTTTTAATTGGAGAGCACACATGTGATGAAAGTTTTTTGCTGAATCCATTTATCAACTGTAAAATTCATGATGTGAAAAGCAAAATACTCCTTGACATTCAAGAGCATTGCTAAATGTTGAAGAGCAAGATCCCAGAAGACCAGGTCAGCTAAGGCCTCAGAGAGAGAACAGGTGATCGGAGGAAAGGCTATAAAAATGGACTGAAGCATAAACCACATACATACAAGCAGATGTGGATTTCTAGTGGAAAATAGCTGTAGATAAACCCAGTCGTGAAGCCTTCCAAGGTGAAGGGGGCAGGCTTTAATACAAAGAAACAGAATCACAAGAGCCATGGCCTTAGAGCTGGCTGCAGGAATGTGCTGCAATTATATCAGAGCCCTTCCTCAGCCACACTTTTGGCACCACCACATGGTGTCACCATGAAATACAGAGTGCTGGGGGACAGTAGGAAAGGTACCTGTGGGTACCTATTCTTTTGCTTGTGGGTGATACACCCACCCCCTTTTGTAGAGCTTTCCTCTATAGTTGAGTAGATTTGTTTTGCTTCTGTGAGTGGGGCAATTTCTACTAGTGATCAATAGCAGTGTATCTACAAATGCTCATTGAATACTGCATATAGTAGAATATTTCTGACTACATACCCATAAGCCATGAGCCTTCTGGAGAATATAGAACACCTGATAATGGCTTTCTATAGTAAACTAGGTATTTTTTCAAATTTGTTGATTAGAAGGAAGGAGTAGGGCATTAGCTAACTCAGAGTTTCATATATACAAATTTTTACACTAATAAAATGTAATACATTATTAATTTTCAGTCTAGAGCTTTATGATTTATAATTTTAATTTTCTCATAGGTATTTTAAAAGCTCAATAATACACTCTACATTTTAAAAGTTGACACAAAGATAACTGGCAGGATATTCTGTGATAAAACCAATGAAAGATAGGAGTCTTTCTGACAACTATTTTTTAAAAATAAAACAACTGTTGTCATTGCTGGGGAGTGAGTGGTATAAAGGGACTAAATGGTAATGGGAAAAACGATACAATAAAGATTGAATAAAAAAAGAAACTTCACTAAGCAAGATCCTCCATTGTGAAGTATTTTGAGTTGAGTTCACTCATCATGAATAATATATTCAACTAATTTATATATTTTAGATCTACTGGATATAAGTAAATTAAAATTTAAAATGTTCATTTTGCATTTAAAAAAATAAAACAACTGCTGCTTAGACCAGGAAATTGATTTCATTTTCAAATTCCTGGGACATGAGACATAAATTTTTGTGAAGATTTAATTGATTGCTTACTTTGGTATGTGTTTTGCTTTGTATTTCAATAGAGTAAAAAAGCCATAAAGAATATTTTACAAAAATGCACCTATTTACCAGCCCTTGAGCCATTTCTGTTTGATGCTCCTCCCAATATTCTGAAGCATGTGGTTGGACAGTTCAGTAAGGTAAGAAGTGCATTTAGCATGGAAGTGGGGGAAGAAAATGAAAATAAATTAACTTTTTTCGTTTTTTTTTTTCTGTTGGATCAATGTTTTCTTCTGTAAGATGGGGGCAGGGTTCTCCTACTTAATTCACTGATTATATTGACAGGGATAGAAACATAAATTAATAAAATTCACATTTCCTTTTTCCTCACAATCTCTGTACCATCTTTTTTAATGTTCCTAGGGAGTATATACAGTATGTCAACACATAAAAACATCATAATATAGATAATTTATATTAAGTAACTTTTAGTAATTTTCCCGGTTATCTATTAGTCTCATTCATCTGGGAACACTGAAAAGGTCTTTAAAAGAAAAAGAGAAAGATCGCTGAGCCACTGAAATATTTTTCACAAAGTTCATGCACTTACTAGAGATGCTCTCAGACAGTCATTTGAAGTTCATTGACTTATTTTATGAACGATCTAAACAAATGTAGCTGTTAAATATTTCTTAGATGATTGCAGATTAAAAGTAGTAGGGTAGGAAGGTCAAGCTGCTAGCAGGGCCAGCAGCCAGCAGGCCTGACAGCTGATAGCAAAGGCTGAGAATGACTGCGTTGCTGCAGCCATTGGTCACCAGGACGGTGACCCTAAGCTATCAAGGACTGGTTAAATTGTGCTCAGGGGATTTGATTTAAGAAAATGGGGTCTGTGGAAAGAGTATCCCATAGTGGCTCTGAGCTCAGGCTGTGGAGTTGGAGTACCTGGATGATTACCCATAAAATGGAGATAATAAGAGTGCCTGTTTCATAGGGTCATTATAAAGTTAAATGAGAGGTTATACGAAGAGTTCAGCTCAATTCCAGGCACATGTTAAGCACTCAAATGCACACAAACACACACAGTTGTTTTTAATATATAGAACATAAAAGTAATTAAGGTTGATTTAAAAATTAATAAAAATGAATGGGGTCAAGTTTATTTGACTAGTCAGTTATAATACTATATAAAGAAGCTACTACTATCCACTCATGTTCATTGCCTTTATTCCATCTGCACAACATAAAAAGTTCATACATTTCTAGAAAGACTGATTTTTACTTCTAATCATAAGCAAATTCGGGCTCATTGTTACAGGTATATTGGGCATAAATTCTCTTTTACACTATTGTTGCTTTTCAGTAGTAACAATCCAACTTGGAAAAGAAAAGGTGACATTTTAATGTGCTTCACTTTTAAAGGTGCTGCCACATGATAGCAAAGCTCGACGACTTTTTGTAACAAGTGGTGGACTTAAAAAGGTTCAAGAGATAAAAGCAGAACCTGGATCTCTTCTTCAGGAATACATCAACAGTATTAACAACTGCTACCCAGAGGAAATAGTAAGGTGGGAAAAATAGACTCTGAGAAGGTCAATATTATAATGTGGTTTTTCTGTTTTCCAATATAGATTTTATATTCACTTTGTCAAAATGTGGACTTTGAAATACTACATAAGACCAATGTACACCTTTACCTCTGCTCTTGACCACTTTATTTACCTCAAGTTAAATTAGGTTCTGATTGATATACACATTTCCAAGTCAATTGCAATGTCATATGAGACACTTCTGTACTAATTTAAGACATGTTTTATGAAAGATTACCCAAATACAGAGTTCAGATTAAATGAATCTTTAATGTGAACCTGATTTAGAAAGGACTTATAGATTCTGATTTTCAAAATCCCCTGCATATTATTGTTATTAAGCTCACATTTGTATTAATAGGAGTATTACAAATAGAAAAGAGATGTTGAGTATCAGAAAGAAAGTTACTGTCTGTATTTGAAAGGAACTTAAATAAATAATGTCGTTTATAATATGCAGGTGCTCCACAGTAATGGAGCAGGAAGCTACTTTCAAGATTAATTTTTTTAAATGAGGTTGATTTGTAAAGCACTAAACCTAAGTCTCAAATCTTATAAGCCTAAAATAACCATACCATTAACTCCAAAGTTACCAAGGAGGTAACTTTCCTTTTATTATGTGAAAAATACCCACAATACATGCAGAATTAAAAGCCATATTTATCTACTTCTACACTTATTTCTTATTTTTGCTAATTAATATTGGAGGATATTGGAGAATTTCAATTTTAAAACACATATAAACTTATAAAAGTCATATAAACTATTCTTCCTATTTAATATCAGTGGTTTTTCCTACATATGATAACACTGATTTTAAAAACAGAAATAAATTTAAGATAATTTGTTTTCTATTCACATATATTCTGCAAGTAAAATTCTTTTCAAAGATGTAAGTTTAGGTACTTTTGGGAGGTTTATGAGAACTCCTTGACCAAATATTTCCAATAAGTTAGCTTTGAAAATAATAATACATATAAAATATACAAAAGAAATAGCATATCATAAAATGTATATCTAACATATATAATTTACAAATATAATGATTAACAAAAGTTTACATAACATATATATGTAAGACCACTAAATGAAGGAAATATGAAAATCTTTTCTCGATAAGTAGATAAAATTAAATTTTACACATTTACACATCCCTTTAGGAAGAATGTTATTTCATGTAAGTTTAAAATAACTTTTAATATAATATTCTAACATAAACAAAATTATAGAAAAATGAAAAAAGCAAACTAAAGGGCTCCCCAAATGGAATGAACTACTAGAATTAACCAATGGTAAAGTACTTTCTTGAATAGAAATCTTTCTAGGATTACTTTACAGGGCATGAATGGAAACTAAAAAGCTCTTCTGTTATATAGAACCTAATTTGGTGCTTTGTCAAAATATCATTGTAAATTTTTAACTTCTAACATTCTGTAATCTTGAATTTTATTTTAAAAATTGACTAGTTATCATGAAGAATTTTGGTTAGCTAACTTTTTTCAAGTTTCTGATATATTTTTTAAAGCATTAGGTTCTATAAAATGGTGTTTTATAGAAACCTTTGAAATGTCTTTCTATGAAGAGGCAACTATAATCTTAAAATAGTTTTGTTTTTACAATCCTATTCTCAAGAATCACTTTATAACTATTTCAGAACTAATTATTCTTTATGAGACAGCTTATCAATGGTTACATCTCTCTGCTCTTATTAGCCTAAACATTTACTTCCTATTGCCTTCTAATTTTAGTAGTCTTTAAAAATTTCTAATAAAGGTAGTTGGTATGAGATAGAAGGGACCTAGGACCAGATGTTAGAATCTCTAAGTTCTAGTTCTTGTCCACTCCACAACCAGAGGTGTTTTGGGAACTCCTTTGTCTTCTGGATCTCGTCTAAACTGGGGAGAGGAAGATGCTTTTAGG
This sequence comes from Furipterus horrens, assembly GCF_987537825.1. Classification (NCBI taxonomy): domain Eukaryota; kingdom Metazoa; phylum Chordata; class Mammalia; order Chiroptera; family Furipteridae; genus Furipterus; species Furipterus horrens. Next base: position 138,437,764 of record NW_028327172.1, read on the forward strand.
AAACATTTAATTTGGGGAGGGAGGCATGCATACAGTCTTCCATTTGGCACATTTCTGATGTGGTAACTGTATAATATCCCAAATTCTACACGGTCTAGGGTGAGGTTAATTCACTTATACTCTTAAAGGCCCTTTAGAGGTAAACTGGGATAGCAGTGGTTGACAGGCATAGAAAAGGAATTTCCTCTTTTTTGGAGGTTCATTTTAGTTCTTTTATGAGGAGTATATGGTTAACAGCTACCAAATAGCAGCACAATTTTCAAAGTTTGGTTCTTTTAAAAAATCTATTCCTTGCCATTTACATAAACAAATACCTACCTTGTGTCTGACATATGTATTGTATAAGGCCTAAGAAGTTGAGACTACTTTAAAATTTGGGACTAACGTAGAGCAACAGTTATGAATTCCCCAGTGTATGACTATTTTCAAGAGATCCACTGTTGAAGGGACAATTTTTTCCAGAGTAGGAGGCCTTTAGAGTGAAAACATTCTTTAAAGTAGCTTTTTATGTTTATACAATATGTATATACCTGTTTAACTATGACTATCTGTACAAGCACACTATCAAGAAGAATGCAGCTCTGTTTTGTCCACTGTAACTTGACAAATTGTGGAAGAAATTAGTATACTATCAATTATGAGTTTTTAAATCAACCTTCTGAGGATAAAGATAACTGACAAAGGACAAAGCAAGTCTCAAACATTAGGTTTAATCTGGAGAAAACACCTTAGGAGACTTACTTATTTTAAGTGTTTTTGGAAATTTTTAAATTACACTTTAGATTTTTTTAAGTAATTTATTCTAGAATGTCTACCAAATTTTATTTGACATAATTTTATATGCATGTAAATTCTGTCCATGGTATATGAAGCATCCCACCATGCATTAACTGACATATTTAATACTTTTAGACTAAATGTTTCATAAAATGTTCTATTTATAAATATAAATTTATAGTACTATAGATGCCTAAAACAAATGAAATTAATTTCCTATATTTGTGTAATAGAATACTTGTAAACCACTTATGAAATAGCTCTTTAATATGAAGTATGCTCCCAGAAATGTGTTTTTATGGGTGACCAGATCTGATTAAAATATAACTTGAGAATAATCTCTAAGACAATCAAGATGCAGAACTTGATTAGTAATGATAGTGTTGCCTAACTTATGATAAATAATCTATTAGCTATGGTCATTAAAGAAACCTCAGTCACTTGATATAATAAAAACAAAATCGCTTTAATAAAGTACTATCACTGAATTTAAGATACCCATTTTTTTGCCACTGCTTTGATATTCCTTAAATGTTTTGTTATTTGTCTAGCACAGTCTTGTGGGTTCATGTTCTTTTTCTTGATAGTCTCTAAACTTGTGCACAAAGCATTAGTGGAGCATAATTATTCAGAGGTCTCATTTATAGAATTATTTCAGATAATAACCTCATATTGAATCTTTGGCGCTTACTGTGCTGAATCTTTTCACCAGTATCTAATAAAAATTTTTTCTTTTTCAGGTATTATTCTCCTGGATATTCAGATACACTTTTGCAGAGAGTGGACAGCTATCAACCAGCTACTAACTAAGCAAAGTTACAGTTTTCTACTCAGATTCAGAGCAGAGTAGTTATGAATAAAAGTTGTTAAACCTCTTTCTAAATATCTGAATTATTACATTCTAGATTTATTCAATGTGAAATACCTTTAGATAATATTTTCTAAATTTATGTAATACTTTAAAAATTAGTGGCTTGAATTTATGAGAAATGTTTCATGGTCATTTACACAGGATTTAATCTAAAGGTAGATTTAAAAAGACATTCAAGAACTTTAAGGCATTTGTTATTGTTCTATTAAAAACTACACACACACACACACACACACACCACATCTCCAACTAGACAGATAAAAGGTGGTATTCAAAAACTCAGTTGTTTTGGCCAATTCTTTGCAGGCACAGGCAAGGAAAACTGGCCTTGCAAATTCCATAGTAGGTTATAGAAGGAAAATAGCTGAAAGAGGAAACTTTTCATCTCAAGTTTTCTAAGCTGTTTTCTTACCCTGCCTAAACTGTTTCTTACCTTTCATGGAGCTGGAGAAGGCAGAAATCAGCATTAAGCATTATAGGACTGCAGACATGCTTTCTGCTTTCATTGAAAGGTTTCTAAGTCTAGCTTTGCTCATGAATAAACAAGGAAACAGGCATGTAAAACGGGTCATCATTATTCCCTTGTCCTAGTCACTTTCCCAAATTTCAAAAGTCACATTTTCAGAGATTACAGACATATTTGAAAAGAACACCATCAGGCTGAGACTTTACATGCATCTTTATTCACTTAGGAAGCTAAAATGGAGTGAGAGGGGGTTTCAATGAAATTTTAAATAAAAATAGCATTAGAATTGTCCTTTTCATTTTTCCTATTTACTGTGTTTCTGACCTTGGGGAATATGTGATTAGATTTAGGAATCTGATTAGTTGGCATGTGTGTGTCTTTTGATCTAAAGGGACAGTCCCTACAGTGACCTCCCTTTGGAAGACTGGAGAGAAGAATGATAATCAGGGAGCCCCTTTGCCACAGTGCTTCCAGTCTGGCTGGCTTTCTTACCCATTTACTTTGGGTATTTTCTGGATTCATCTCTATAATCATTTCCTATCAGTGCATATGGCTTTTTGCATCTTTTAGAACGTCATTTTACCCACAATTATACCATTTCTTTCTGTCTTATACAGCCTAGAATTGCTTGCAGTTTTACTTTTTAATACTTCCTTGGGCCTACTTTGTTTCCTTGCAGTGATTTCTTTGACTTATTGCATAAGAAAGTATCTTTAGTCCCAGATTTGTACCTTTCATTTTTCTCTCCTGTCTGTCTGCTTGTCTTATGAACCTTTTAAGAATCTCAGAAAATAAAGGTAGTTTTCATCTTCCTTACATTAAGACCTTTTTTTCTTAATGACCATGTTGGTAATGAAGAAACTGGTCTATATAGGATAAAATCTCTTCCGATGTTATGAATTTCTTATAATGTATTTCTAGCCATTCTATATTGTACTTGAAGGTTTTCACTTCACACACACCATTTCATAACCTATCAAATAGTACTAAACTACGAAAGTAATAAATATTTCATAGTGTATGGATGGGTGCTACAATTTAATCATATGCAATTTGGAAAATTTATGCTATGAAATGTTTCTTGACATAAAACACTTAAAAGAAAATGAAATTTTGGTTTTTTAAAGTCTATTATGAGACTTTTTAAAACAAAAAAATTTTTCTATTTGTGCTAAAATAAAAAGTGTCTCCTGCTGCTGATGTTCTTTAATATTTCACCCCTGGCTTGAATTTTGTTAGTTTTAATTCTCTGAGCAGACCAACCCTCTCTTCACTGTCCACCCTCCTCCACCCCCATCAATTTATTTAAAATTCAACTATTATTAGGATATCTCGTTTAGCTGAACAATTTATTTTAAGGACTTCAGTTTAGGAATAGAATTGGTTGAATCTTACTACTGGTTGACCTTTGTTCATTTAGTTCACCTGTTGTGGAAATATAGATGCCTATCAGTGATGCCTGAAAGAGATGTTGAAAATCTGGGTTCTAGTCATATCTGTTAAGTAGTAAGGGTGATGATACTTGCTCAGCTCACTAATAAGATGCTTGTGAAAATAATCTGCAATGATGCATGTTAACAATTTTGTAAACTGTCCCGTTCTGTGCAATCCAATATGTCACTTATGGGCAATGACAGTCAATGACAGATTATACATTTGGGCCAAAAATCAAGCAAGTGGACAGAGCAGGCCCCATACTCTTAAATAAGTGGAGTTATACCAGATGATTTATGATAAAGAAAAGCTACATTTCTTGCCCTCATGGAGTTTTCTAATGTCAACACATTTGCCTGGACACAGTGTGCAAAATAGGCACAAGATATTGAATACAAAACAGGCATGTTTCATTTAATATAAAAAACAAATGATGACCTCATATTTTTCTAAACTTTTCCTCTCAAACTCTCCCCTTAAAGGAACCATTAAAAGATCTGCTGTTTCTAAACTTGATTTGAGGTCCTGCTTAACATAAACCCTGACCTTAAATTCCTGGGTCAGGCTATCTCCCATCCAAGATGTCAAGTTTAGAAACTGACCTTAAAAGAACAAAGGATGTAGTTGCTGTGTTTTCAAATCGCCAACCCTTTGATTGAGTTAGGTGCTAGCAAATGTTGAGGCTTGTGTATACTCTGGCTTATTTGCACACCACCATCTAGAAAAGAGTGATTTGTACTTACTCTGTTTCAGAGATTAAACAGATCAAATGACAATCTTAACTGTAACTATTGCATTTACCCATTGTTTAAGGGTAAATTTAAAATTTGATTTGCTAGTAATGTTTTGTTTTTAAAAGGTCTTGGTAGACCATAAAATTGGACACATATTCAGTGATAATTGCTTTAAAGAACAGTGAGTTTTATTGTTTGTAAAAGTAAGTTTTTTACAAAATTTAGGATATATGAAAGGATAAATTAAAAAGAAAAAATAGCACTCCAAATCTCACAACCAAGAAAATAATTGTCATTAACTGTTAATATAGTTCCGAGTTCCTTTTTGAGTTTTGTACAGATAGAAAAAATTTAGAAAAGTGTATTAATGTTATACATGCTATTTAAAAATAAAAAGCAAAAGTTATAGCAGTTTGCTTGTTTCACAGAAGATGGAGTTTTAACGTTTTTGTTTTCATTTTAGTGGGTTTAGGGAAAAGGTCTCCTCAATGATAGATTAGGGATCACTATAAAATATGTATAAATGGCTTGCTTTTATTAATGATTGACTAGTGTTTACTATAGGGATTTTAAACTGAGTGCTATTTATGGCTTACCAGTTTTATAACCTTGGATCAGGAATATTATACTAATAATATGTCATTTTGCAAGGTCATTTGATATAGATATTTACATATTTTATTTTTTCTTTTAATTTTCATTTTTTAACATATTTTATAGCCTTTCCTATGCATATAGAATTTGTGGTAATGCAGTCTTGCTAGAATTTATACTAAAATATGAAATGTATACATTACTAATGGTGCTTACTTAACGTATTTTTGATATAAAGAATTTCAATTCTTTGAGAACTATTTTTAAAATTTAATCCTTATTGTATTTTTTTATATTACCTTTTAGTCCCATTATACCTCCATCCCCAGCAATCACCACACTGTTATCCATGTCCATGAGTCCTTTTTCCTTTTTGTTCAATCCCTCCACCCTCTAATCTCCCCCCTTCAATAGCTGTCATCCTGCTCTCCATCTATGAGTCTGTCCCCACTGTGAGAAACGCTCACAATAAAAACTGGGACACAGGACTTGACCAGTAAAGCGAGGCCTTTATTCACGAATCTGCAGAGCCGGGCGCACCCTCACAGCCAGGAAAATGTGTGCGCACCAAGTAGACAAAGATGGCTGGTTTTATAGTCTTAGCTTCCCCACCCTAAAATTGCCACCCTAAAGTGATTAGCTTCCTCACCCTAAAGTGTGAGTGATTAGCTTCCCCGCCCTAACGCAATTAGCTCCCCCTTCCCCGTTTCTCCATTACCGGTTACTCCGGAGTTACAATCTAACATGGTTATCTAAATGCCCCTATTGTGATTTGTAGATATGCCAGTGCTGTCAACTCCCCTCTCAGAGATCCTTTAATTACATTTGCCCTTTGTTATTGCTGATTTTGTACTGGTTTGGGAGTCACTATGTCCTTGTTTCCTACACCACTTTCCTTGTTAGTTCAGTTTGTTCATTAGTTTTCACATATGAGTGAAGTTTTATGGTATTTGTCTTTCTTTGATTGGCTCATTTCACTTAGCATAATGTTCTTCAGGCCCGTCCATACTGTTGCAAAGGGTAAAATTTTCTTCTTTTTTATGGCTGAGTAGTATTCCATTGTGTTAAGGTCCCATAGTAGTTTTAGCCACTCACCTATTGACAGACCTTTGAGAACTACTGTAACCTATGTTGGCTTCTCTGTTTTTTTGAATTTCTGTAGCATGTATAATTTAAATCATACAAATGTATGTAGTTAAAAAGCCTAAGAGAATGTCATCATTCTCCCATTTTTTCTTTACCAACTCAACTATGACCTTCTCCTAGGATGACTGATGTCTGCCCTGCTCTTCAGTCCCTAATGGTATCCAGCACTGCAGTAAGCACACAGCAGAACAGGTGGCAGGCTGGACTGAGTATTAGGGCAGCAAGGTGCTCTGTAGTCAAGTCTCCTTAAATCCCCAGGCCATAGTTCTCTGAAATATCTTCACTAGTGCAAAAGAGGACAGACTCTAGAGTTAGAGACCCACATTAGAATCTCAAAACTACTACAACCTGACTCTTTGGCTTTCTGTAAGTTCCTCATAGCACCCATTTCATAGGATCCTGAGGATTAAGCAAGGGTGAGTGAGCACAGGCCCTGGCACACAGTAAGCACTGCCACCACTAGTCTATATGATATCTTTATGTGCATGGAAAAAGGTGTACAGTCCTCAAGACACTTTATACTTCCACTTGGCAGAAATTATAATATTCTGATTTTGTTCAAGCAAGACACTTTACTGCCATCTGTTGGAAATTTTTCTTAATAAATATGCAAATAATCATGTTTACAATGTGAACCACACCCCTAGATATGTTGGTGCCCTTGTACAATCACAGCCTGTACAGCTGTGCACACAAGTGCTCCATAGATAGAATGTGCTACTCTTCTTTTCACTTTTCTATGTGGGGTTTGGAAGAGAATTCCAGATAGTACTATTATTGCATGAAACAATTCGTTTTTAAAAAGGAGTTGGTTAATCTCTATAAAAATAATCAGCACTTTATTACAAAACCTGGAACATTTGAACTTACTGCTTCCCTCAGTTCCCATTTCCCCCACAGACGCGTTATGTTCTACAATAAAACCTGTAATTTAAGTTAGCAGAGATACTAATTAAGCCATTACTCTTGTATTTATAAACACTGAATATAAGAACAAATCAGGTGACATTTTATGTATGCAAAAGCAAAACACATTTTGGAATAATCCAGATAAGCCTTTTAATCTTGATTTTTAAGATTGGGTCAAGAATATTGTCATTATTGCAAGATGGCAGGTCTTTGGAAAGCAGCTCTGCTGGGGCTCCATTCACCTTTCTTCATCCTGGAACATTTACTGGGATAGTCCTTATTCAGAGACCATTATAGTACCTTTTTTGCACACAAAAGGGAAAAATTCAGCTCAAACATACCAGTACAGTTATGAAGACTAAATTTGGATTAGGGAGAGTTTATTGGTAATGGGAACACACTCTCCCAGGATAAAGGTTTATCACCCTAGGAAGGTCCCCAGGTGCAAGGATGACTCTTGGAAGCTTAGAGAAATCAACAGCCCACACCAAGTGAAGTGGAAATGCCACAACTGCCTGGCCGACTGGAAAAAAATATCAAATGGGTCACAGAGGTGGGTATGCACATGCAGGTATGGAAAACCCACCTGCTGACTGTGTTCGAATTCCCAGAGAACACACCAGTTAACCACACATAGTGTTCTCACATAATAAAAGAAACCAAACTTTTCTATATGTGTTATATCTCCTTTCTCCTTTATAAATTTTATGTATATATTCTCTTTTATTAAATAGATTTGCCAGATATTTCTCTACTTCCTATTTTTTTCTGAAAAATATTTTTGGAATTGATCAATAATTATGTTTTTGTTTCTTAATTCATCAATTTCTGCTTCAATGTTAATTCTCCTTTTTTCACAGTTTAATTTTTAAAAAAGTACTACTCGGTTCACTTATTTTGATTCTTTCATGTTTAATTTTTCTCCTGCTAAACAATGTTAATAAGCTTGGTCTGATTTCAAATGATTTTTGGGTGTTTCTAATGATTAAATATACTCTGAGAGGAAGATTTGCTATAACGGACTATCTCCATTTAAAAAGATGTGACTTAGTCTCCTGCGGCAAATTTTTACAGAATTCTAAAAATGCTTGAGTAATGGCAATATAATTTCAGCAAGCTGAATGGGGTTAATACCTGTTCATATATAGAAAATCTATATCTTTGCTAGAACATTATCCACCCTCATATACTTGGAAAGAATCAAGTGCCAGGGTTTAAGGAGAAGCTGTCATGTTTGCTTAATGGGATATCCTCAGATACAGCATGTGTACATTTACATACATATGTGTATAGTCTGGTTTCATGATTGGAATTAACCTCAGATAAAACATTTTCAAGTGTTAAGATCAAACATTGTTCACATGATAGGAGGACAAAATTTTCACTACAAAAACCAATTCACTATGATATTGGCAGAACCTGCTTTCAAAAATAATTTTTAAGCCACAGCAATCAGACTAGAAAAAGAAATTAAAAGGCATCCAAACTGGAAAGGAGGAAGTAAAACTCATTATTCGAAGATGACATGCTAGTGTACACAGAAAACCCTAAAGACTCTACCAAAAAACTACTCGACCTAATAAGTGAATTTAGGAAAACAGTGGGATACAAGTCAATATCCAGAAATTGAAGGCATTTTTGTACACCAACAATTAAATACCAGAGACAGAAATCAGAGGAAAAGTCCCATTTACTATAGCAACAAGAAAAATAAAGTACCTAGGAATAAACTTAATCAAGGAGATAAAAGACCTGTACTTGGAAAAGTAAAGAACACTGAAGAAAGAAATTAAGGAAGACACAAATAAATGAAGCATATAGCATGTTCATGAATTGGAAGAATTAACATCATTAAAATGTCCATACTACCCAAAGCAATTTATAGGTTCAATACAATCCCTATTAAAATACCAATGACATATTTCACAAATCTAGAGCAAATATTTCAAAAAAGTATATGGAACCAGAAACTACCCCAAATAGCCTCAGCAATCTTGAGAAAGAAGAACAGAGTAGAAAGAACCACAATACCAGATATCAAACTATATTACAAGGCCACTGTAATTAAAACAGTCTGGTACTGGTATAAGAACAGACATATAGATCAATGAAACACAATAGATAGCCCAGAAATAAACCCAGATCTCTATGGTCAATTAATATTTGACAAAGGGGACAGGAGCATAAAATGGAGTAAAAATAGCCTCTTCAACAAATGGTGTTGGGAGATCTGAACAGGTACATGGGAAAAAATGAAACTAGACCACCAACTTATACCTTACACCAGAATAAACTCAAGATGGATCAAAGACTTAAATGTAAGCCATGACATCATGAAAATTCTAGAGGAAAATATATGCAGGAAAATTTCAGATATCCCACACAGCAATATTTTCTTCAATATATCTCCTAGGGCAATGGAAATAAAGGAAAGAATAAACAAATGGGGCTATATCAAGCTAAAAAGTTTCTGCTCAGCGAAAGAAAACATCAGCAAAATGAAAAGGGAATCAACTGTATGTAAGTCCTAAGTTTGTGCAGGCCCTTTAAGAGGAGTCTCCTGAAAATCCACCACCCCAACCCCCACTTGTTTTTACAGCCATAAGTTATGGGGATTTATCTTCCTGGCACTGAAACCCTGGGCTGTGTGGTCCGCCCTGGGGCTGGGATCCCATGCTCCCGAGGTATCCCTCCCAATTTTTATCTACAACCTGTGAATGTGGGACCACCTGTTTCGCTGCCTCTCCCTCTACATCGCATCTTTATGCCTCTCTGCCCGTCTCTGTGTCTCCTTGCCCACCCCCACCCGTCTGGATGAATGTGGCTTCTTTAAATCCTTGGTTGTCAGACTTCCACACGGCTTGATTTTTTGACTGTTCCGAGTGATCTTTTTTTGTGGTCTAGTTGTAATTTTTTCTGTAGTTGTGTGAGGAGGAGAAGCATATTTACCTATGCCTCCATCTTGACCAAAAGTCTAATATTTTTACATATATGTAAACAGTACTGATTTCAAAAATTAGAATTTATGGGCACACAAGGTATGCTCTGTAGGAGGCAGATGGTAAGAAGGAATTTTGTGTGTATTCCGGTTGTATTCTGGAAGTGCCCTTCAATGAACAGCCATGGAAGATAAGAGGAGAAGCAAGGACTGGCCAGAGACAGAGGTCCAGCCTCAGCTGACTCCCTGGGGAGCTCCAGAGCCAAAAGGGCCCACCAGAGTTCTTCCCCACTGGGCTGAAATTGCTGGGCCATTATACCTGCCTCTGCCAGTCCCTAGATGTGGGCTGTGCTGGGAAGGGCACAAGCCTGGTAAAAGTGGCTCCCTATAGCTGAGGCAAACCCTGAGAGGTGGCAGCCAAAGGCAGCAGCTGGGGCACCAAGTCCTCCCCTGGAAAGTGGAACTGGGTGACACATCCACATGTCCCTCAAAGTAACAAAAAAATTCTCATAATAACATGGAAACACAATTATGATGTCTGAAGAGACAAAAACAAAAACAAAAAACAGGACACAAGTTTTTATCTACCATAGTATGTAACAACTGGGCAAATCAAAGAATTAAGAACATATTTTTTTGGAGGATTTTTTTTTAATATGCTTTATTGATTATGATATTACAGTTGTCCCAATTTCTTTTCCCTTTGTTCCCCTCCACCCAGTGACCCCCCCTTCCCTCCAGTTGTCCCCCCGCCTTAGTCCATGCCCATTGGTTGTGCATATAGTTCTTCTCAACATCTTCCCGTCTACTCCACTCCCTCCTACTATGCTTCTTAATTCCTGTACCATCTCCCTCCCTTTCTCCTCTTTCCCCTCCCCACTGACCTCCCCCCATAATGTTCCCCATACCCATAATTCTTTTCCCACTCTCATTGCCTACTTAGTTTGTCTTTGTTTTGATTTTCTAGCTTCTATTGTTGGTTGTTGTGATACAGTTTTCATTTTAATATTCATAGTTTTGATCCTCCTCCTAAACAAGTTTTTTTAACGTTTCATATAACAGTGGTTTGGATGTGATGAACTCCTCCAGTTTTATCTGGTCCTGGAAGCACTTTCTCTGCCCTTCTATTCTGAATGACAGCTCTGCTGGATAGAGTAATCATGGTTGTAGGTTTTTGCTTTTCATTCCTTTGAACATTTCTTGCCAATCCCTTCTTGCCTACAGAGTTTCTTTTGAGAAATCAGCTGATAGTCTTAGTGGGGCCCCTTTGTACATGATTCTCTTCTTCTCTCTTGCTGCTTTTAAGATTCTCTCTTTATCCTTGATTTTTGACATTTTGATTATAATGTGTCTTGGTGTGGTTCTCCCTGGGTCCAGTTTTTTTGGAACTCTCTGTGCTTCCTGGACCTGTAAGCCTATTTCCTTCCCCAAGATAGGGAAGTTCTGCTTCATTATTTTTTCACATAACTTTTCAATTTCTAGTTCTTCTTCTTCACCTTCTGGCAACCCTATGATTTAGATGTTGGCCCGCTTATAGCTGTCCCAGAGGTTTCTGAGCCTCTCCACATTTTCCTCACTTTTTGTTTCCTCTTTCTGCACTGGTTGACTGTTTGTTCCTTCCCTATGTTCCAATTTGTTGATTTGATCCCTGGTTTTCTTTCCCTCACTAGTTTCGTATGTGTTGTTGTTCATCTCAGCAGGACTAGTTTTCATTCCTTCCCTGTCTTGTTTAAGATCTGCTGTCAGGTCTGTAAGTATTCATATAACCAAAGCTCTGAACTGTGCCTCAGAAAGATTTCCTATCTGCTGCTTCATTAGATTAGATATTTGCTGGCTGGTCAGCTGCGACACTGGGATCTCTATCATGACCTGTGCCATCCTACAATTTTGTGTTTACCTTTGCTTCCTGGGTGGGGCTGTCACACCTTCTACGCTATAGAGGGCAGAGCCCCATACACTCGTCACAACCGGGCAACCCTTCTTACCATGCTGTGGTGTTTTCTGTGGGGGTGGGGGTCTAAGATGGATTCCTGTCATTCACTCTCCACTGAGAGACTGCGAGTCTCCTCCATTATCCCCACCCCCTCCGGGACTCACAATCCAAGGCATTGGAATTACAATGTTGATGGGTCTGGTCTGCAGCCGGGGGTACTCACCAGATGATTCTTGCCTCCCCTTAAATATGGGTGTCTGTGCTTACCTCTGTCCCACTGCCATCACTGTTGCTGCCACTGCCAGCACAGCCTGACCTCTCCACCCCAGCTCCACCCCTCCTACCCATTCAGATGAGCACCACTTCTTTATAACTTCATACATTGGACTTCCATTTATTTCCTGGAACTTCTGGTTATTTCTGGTTTTGCATTAGTTGTATTCCTTCTTAGTTGTGAAGGGAAACAGAGAGTGTCAGTCTAGGCCTCCATCTTGGCCGGAAGTCTCCTGTGTGTCAAGAACATTTTAAAAAACATCTTCATGTTCCTAAAAAAGGACTGGAAGTAAATATTCCAAAATGTAAAAAAGTTTTTTTTTTTTCTTTCTGGAAGTGGGACTGCACATAATTTTTCTTCCTTTCACATTTCTATATTTTTCCCAAATTTTCTATGACTTTAAAGTAATCAAAATTTTCAGCCCTAGCTGGTGTGCCTCAGCGAATTGAGTGCTGGCCTGTGAACCAAAGGGTTGCCGGTTCGATTCCCAGTCAGGGCACTGGCCTGGGTTGTGGGCCAGGTGCCCAGTTGGGGGCGCACAAGAGGCAACCACACATTGATGTTGTTCTTCCTCTCATTCTCTCTCCCTTCCCCTCTCTCTAAAAATAAGTAATTCTTTAAAAATATTTTAAAGGATATCCTAGGATCTGCTTCTGTTATTTCTATCATTAAGCTTTGATACTCTTTCATGAGTTAATTCTGTGCTTATACAGAATGAGGAACATTTAATTATTATCCAATGTCTAAAATTTTAGGGTACTACATAAGAAAGAAACTGATCCTATAAACTAGTATAAACCCAGCCTTTTTAGGCAATCACAAATTCAAAGAAAAAAGTTAGTGGCCCAGACACCTGCTGGATTTAAATGACCAAGGGTCAATTATTTCTTGTTCTCAGCACTTAAAGCAGCAGTCATAACCTTCTCCAGCAGAGGGCAATGGTAGCTTAGATGAAGATAGAAATCTTCACCGCCTAACGTAGCTAGGTTCCTATGACTGGAAAATCACATTTGCTTTTCGATCATAGGAAAAAAGTAACTTATTTAGCAAGTTATATACTAAAGTTAGTTAGTTATTAGTTTATCTGAGGCAGTGGAGAGAATGAAACTTATAAATATAGTTGTTTGCTTTGTATTTTTTCTTTAAATGATGGAGTCAGCTAACCTCACAGCACCCTATAAACATTGCTCCCTTATTGTTTATTCCATGGGGTGGTCATTAGAGGAGAGGCTCTATATCAAGGTTTCTCAATCTTGACACTATGGACATTTTGGGCCAGATAGTTCTTTGTTGTCAGGGCTGTCTTGAGTATTGCAGAATGTTGAGTAATACCCACGTTCCGTAAATAATAGATGCCAGTAGCACTCTTCCACCCAGTTGTGACAACCGAAAATGTCTCCAGACACTGATAAGCATCCATTACAGGAGAAGGCACAAAAGCATCCCCAGATGACTCATTGCCCGAGATCATTATCTAGGCTAGTGTATTTGTTAAACATGGTATAGGTGTTGCCAATGAAGCAGAAAAGAGCTTTCAGTCCTGCACTGGGATGAAATATTAAAAGGAAGAATTCATTGGGCATTCCAGGCGCTGGGCTAAGAGCTTCCCAGGTAACTCAGGAGCTGCCACTTCTGTTCTGCACTCAAGCTCACCTCAGAGCAGAACTCAGCATCTTTAATTCTCCACAAATAGATTCAACTCTCAGAAAGCTTTGAAGAGAAATGGAAATATCACTAAGATATCCTGAGGAGATGAAGAAGAGAAGCCTCTTCGTTAGATTCTCCCTTCGACACCTCTGTTCTTGACCCTCCAAAATTCCTTTACCAGGCCTCTGAGGAAGCAAACTGCTGTCTTAAGCCCCAGTTCACCCAGCTCCCGGCACCCAACACCCAGCACCCGGCACAAGACAATGTGCTATTCGTCCAGCACACCCCATCCTAAGACACTTATCGAAGTCTCCCCACAACCAAACAAGTTTCTTGCTAACAAGAAATATTTTTCTTCATATTGTTACACCTTCATTCATCTCATTTTTATAGATAAGGAGACCAAGTGACTCTCCCAAATCTCACAGCTTACAGGTGATGGAAGTCAAAGTCAGAACCCAGAAACAGAGAAGGGACCCCTCTGTCAGGGCACAGTGCTGAGGGCTCATGACAATTTTATGGGGTCATGACAAAGTTTTCATGTTCATTTCTTTTAAAATAAGAAGAATGCCATTCTAAAATGTAATTTTTATTTTTTTTAATAAAGGAAGGGACCAATGAAGGCAAATGGGTCTAGAGTTCCCTAATAAAGTCATCCTGCAGCCCTGAGATCATTGGTGAGGGCATAGCTGACACACACCCACTTGCTATGGACCTGGTCTTGGTCAAACACAAAGCTAACCTCAATTCCAGGGGGAAATGCAAAAGTACAGGCCTTACCTATTATGGGTTAGTGGTATCATATTCGTATATCCATTTATTCACTCAATGAACATTTCAAATGGCCTGCTACAAATGAAAAAACTATTTTAAACTATTACTAAAATTTTGGTTTAAACAATACATTAATTCCAGGTTATAAAAATAGAGACTGTTCGTCTTATTCTACACTAAACCTTGAGTCACCACAATCTCATTAGCTCCTTTTCCAACATGGATTTGGGGGGAGAGGGCTCATGCTCCCTCACTCATTTTACCGGACCATCACTATGCCAACTAGAGGTAAGGTGACATCTTAGTCTGCTAGGGATGCCATAACAAAATACCAAGGACTGGATGGCTTACCAAAGAGACATTTATTTTCTCATAGTTCTGGAGGCCGGAAGTCTGAGATCAAGGTGCTGGCACCGTCCGGTTCTGGTGAGGACTCTCTTCCTGGCTTATGGATGGCTGCCTTCTTACTGTGTCCTTACACAGTGGAGAGAGCTCAGCTCTGCCGTCTTCTCCTCTTATTATAAGCGCACCAGTTCTACTGGGTCAGGGCTCTACCCTTTGGCCTCATTTAACCTCAATCTCCTCCTTCACACCCCCTTCTCCGACACAGTCACATGAGGGAGTTGGGGCTTCAGCATATGAATTCTGGCATGACACAATTCAGTCCATTAGGCGAGTTGGTCAAACAATTTATAGCTGGTATATTTTTAGTATTTGATTGTACATGTGACCTAAACACTCAAGGAGAAAAGGTGTAGTTCTTTAAGCATTCTTTCCAAAGCCTCGCCTCTTCTCTGCTCTTTTGCTGCAATCAGTGATGTCATCCCCTGATGTCAATCTCTTCTCTCATTGATGAAGTTAGGGAGTAATAGGGGTTATTTCTATGTGGGGCGAGGTGAGATGTTTTGGCCTGTGTTTGGTTTCTTGGTTTGAGGCTGACTGGTTGGTTTTTTCTTCTTCTTCTTTCCTACTGTGATTACAAGAAAAGGTAGGATTCCTGCCTAGGAAAAGTGGCAAATTAATTACCAAGGAAGTGACTATTCTATTCAGCAGCTAAAATTTTCTCAGTTATCTCATGTTTGCTGCTGAGCTGTATTTCTCCACATTTGAATCTATTAAACAGTCCATTTTGACAGACATATGAATAAGGGAAATAAAGATGTTTGAAAAGTTATTAAATGAGAGCACAAAACCATACTGTTAATTATATACATTTTGGTCTGATCTGAAATTTATATTCCCTGAGGCCATAGTCCCTCTTGCCTGAATGACCCTCCTTTTGATATTAGCATGAACAATTTCTTGACATTCAGAGCTCAGACATTTAATCTGAGACAGCCCTTCCCTGACCACCCAATCTACAGTCCACAGTCACACCATCCATTGTCTTATGTTAATTCCCTTCTCAGCATCACAACTCTGAGTTTCTTCCTTTTCCCTCCCTTTTTCTTTCCTTCCCTCTCCCTCTCTTCCTTGTCTGTTTTCTCACACTAGAATATAAGCTTCACAAGGGAGGGCAAGGACCTTGTCTGTCTTGTTCAACTCTGTATTCCTCATTACAAGAACATGCCTGCTGCAAAGTAGGCACTCAACAATTATTTGTAGAACAAATAAATGAATGAACAAATGAAGAAATGAGTGAAGGAACTCTCTGCAAGGAGGCTTTTTATCATTGTTCAGCATTGAGAATTCTTGCATCCACTCAAAGAAAGGAGGACTAAGGGCCAGGGACTCTGCCCAGAGGCATCTTGCTCTGTAACACCCAGTGCTCCCACCTATCTAGGCCAGCACACTCCTGGAGAAGGAGAGCAGAATTGACCTCCCAAAATATGCCACTTTGGTATATGGAGTATTTTGAGCTGTAGACATTGGAAAAACAGAAAAATGCAGGGAAAGGCTTTCTCTGAACTCCCTGCATCTGCCTACAGACAGATCCTCCAAAAGGAATTCAGTTGTCATAAATCCCCTGCTGAGCAGCTTCCTCAGCCAGGGAAGATGGACTCTCATCACTGGAGACCGGAAGTCAATACCACACCAAGATATATTTTGTCACAAACTATCATGCCTCCCATCTATTCTTCTAAGGGCCCTCATCCTTTCTGAAAATCATTTCCTTTCATCTGGGAGACCTAAGTCCCCCTCACCTTTAGGTCTGTGTTCTAAGCCACCTTGGAGAGTTCCTCATCTTTTCCTGAGTGGCATCCATGTATACATGAGGTCTCTGCGTTAATAAACCTCAGTTTTTCTCTAGTTAATCTGTCTTGTACTACAGGTTCTCAGCCAAAAACTCAGAAGGGTAGAGGGAAACTTATTTTCCCTCCCCTATAAGACCAACAGTGCAAGCAACCAGAGGGAGAAGGTGCAAAGGAAAACGAGATGCCAGGCTGGAGGAGAGGAGCTGCAGGCAGAGGGGGTGAGTTTGTCTGCTGTCCCTGTGGTGACTGGTTTATATCCAGAATGGGAGAGGACTGCTGCAAATTTCTAAATGGCATAAGTCATGTTGGTGCCAGGAGTGGCTAAGAGTCTCATCTGGCTGCCCTGGGAGATGGTAGGATTGCCCTTGTGGGTTGAAGTCTGAATAAAGTGGAGGGCTGGGGTGGGGGGTGGAGGAAAATGTGAATGAACCAGTGAGTGGAGATGCCCTAATATTCAAAAGACTAGTGAATAACTTCAGTTGTTTTCCTGAACTTTCCAAACCTCATATATTCTGGTGTCACAGTGGATGTGTAAACCTTTTGTTCTTCAACTAATTTTAAATGGGCAGAGAGAACAGAGAGCCAATTAATTTCAAAAAGAATAACCTAATGATTCAATTATATTGTGATACATTTAGAGCTAACACTATATAATGATATACAACACTAAAATGATAATACTAAAATTTGGTTTTTCTTAGAAAACTACTACTATGCAGTCACCTAATACAATTTTGGAGAGGAGAGCCACTGTGGGAAATAAGAAATGTGCATGAGGGTCCTTTTCATTAATCAGTTTTCAGGAGTGGACTTAAGCCCCTGGACTCCATCCTGTCTTCACTTTAGTAGCTAGGATACAATCAGAGATGGTTGTCAGAATAACCTCCTGGAACCATCCCTAGTAGAAGCACCTGGAATATTTCATGCAAGACCTGGTAAAGCAGAATCTCTGGGTTTGAAGGAATGTAGGAATTTGCAATTTTAAGAAGTTCCTCCATTGAGTCTTACACATTGTGTCAACACTAAGAAAAAAAAATATCCTTTCATCTTTCTCTATGTATTTCTTTATGAAGTGACCAAGTAGAAAATTTTCCTATATAGCACAGACAAGTTCCCATTTAATAACCCTCCTCCAATTTTGTGTTTGTTTTGTCTAGTCCTAAAGCTGCTTTCAATAAGAGAGTAGTAATCCTAGACCATTGAGCTTTTTTGTTTGTTTGTTTTTTAAATGGTGCTTTGATTTCAGTCAGTCTGTGTTTATATTTCCCTTGGTGTCCTCCCAGAGAAATTTAATTCCAATAAGAAAACGTGTCTACTTCTGGCCAATATGGAGGTGCAGGTAGGAATACTTTGCCTCCTCGCACAACCATAAGAAGGATCACGACTGATCTCAAAACAAAATCAACCAGTACTGCCAGAAAATAGCACTGTATAGAAGTTTGACAACCAAGGATTTAAAGAAGAAATATTCATCCAGATGGGCAGAAAGGGCAAAGCTGGGGAGCCAGAATGGAGAGGGTGAGATGTAGTGATGGTGAGGCAGTGTTGGCAAGAACAGTCCCACATTCACATGTGGCAGATAAAAACTGGGAGGGACATATGGGGAGCGATCCCAGCCCCAGGCCAGAATGCGCAGCCCAGGGTTCCAGCGCCAGGAAAATAAAGCCTCATAGCCTCTATCTGTAAAAACCAGTGGGGGCTGGGGTGGCAGAAGAAACCGCTGGTCTCTCAGGAGAGTCTGCTTAGAGGGCCTCCATAGTCCTAGAACATACACAAGCCCACCCATTCTAGGAACCATCACCAGGGCAACAGCTAGAGGGGTGCGAGTCACATATGAGAAATGGGAGAAGTGCCTGGAAAAGGGGCAAGGGCATAGCAAGCAGCATTGTTCCCTCTCAGACCCCTCTGCCACATACAGTGCCACAAAGTGGTAAAACACAACATAGCAGGTGTGACAGCTCTACCTAAGTCACAGAGGCAAACGAACACAGGAGCCTGTCAAGATGAGGAGACAGAGAAGTATGGCCAAAAAGAGAGAATGGATCAAGGTGCTAGTGATAGAACTAAGTGATGAGGAGATAGCCAACCTAACAGACACAGAGTTCAAAACACTGGTGATAAAGATACTCCCAGACTTGACAGGTATAGTTGAGTACAGCAAATGCAGAAAGGAAGAAGGGAAGGCTAAGCTAAGTGAAATGAAGGAAAATCCACACAAAACCAATGGTAAAGGGAAGGAAACTGGGGTTCAAATCAACGATTTGGAACAAAAGGAAGAAATAAAGAGTCACCTAGTACAGAATGAAAAAAAACACAAATTGAAGAAAAACGAGGAGAGGTTTAGGAATCTCTAGGACAACTTTAAACATGCCAACATCTAATACAAATCATGTGGGTGCCAGAAAGAGAAGAGGAAGAGCAAGAAATTGAAAACTTATGTGAAAAAATAATGAAGGAAAACTTCCCAAATTTGGTGAAGGAAATAGACATACAAGTCCAGGAAGCACAGAGTCCCAAACAAGCTAAACCCAAAGAGGACCACACTAAAATACATCATAATTAAAATGTCAAAGGTTAAAGATAAAGAGAGAATCTTAAAAGCAGCAAGAGGAAAGAAGAGTTACCTACAAATGGGTTCCTATAAGACTATCAGCTGATTTCTCAAAAGAAACTTTGCAGGCAAGAAGGACTGGCAAGACGTATTCACGGTAATGAAAAGCAAGGGTCTAAACCAAGATTACTTTATCCAGCAAAGCTATCATTTAGAATGGAAGGGCAGATGAAGTGCTTCCCAGACAAGGTAAAGCTAAAAGAGCTCATCACTAAGCCATTATTATATGAAATGTTAAAGGGACTTATTTAAGAAAAGGAAGATCAAAACTATGAACACTAAAATGACACCAAATTCACAACTATTAACAACAGAACCTAAAAAATAAAAACAAAAACAGACTAAGAATGCAACCAGAATAGGAACAGAATCACAGGTATGGGGATCATTTGGAGGGTTACCAGCTGGGAGGGAGAAGGAAGAGAAAAGGGGAAATCATGCTGGTATTAAGAAGCATAACTGGTAGGTACAAAATAGGGGAATTTAAGAATAATATAGGAAAGGGTGAATCCAAAGAACTTAATATGCATGCCCCATGGACGTGAACTGGGGGGGGCGGGGGGCTGGAATTGCTGAATGGAAGGAGTGTACTGGGCAGAGAGGAGCAAAGGGAAAAGAAATAGAAAAAGACTGTAACAGCATAATCAATAAAATATACTTTAAAAATAAAGAAATATTGCTCAAATGAAAGAACAGATCAAAACTCCAGAAAAAGCCCTGGCTGATGTGGCTCAGTGGATTGAGCACTGGCCTGTGAACCAAAGGGTAGCCGGTTCAATTCCAAGTCAGGGCACCGGCCTGGGATGTGGGCCAGGGCCTCAGTTGGTGGTGCACAAGAGGCAACCACACATTGATGTTTCTCTCCCTCTCTTTCTCCCTCTCTTCCCCTCTCTCTAAAAATAAAGAAAACCTTAAAAACAAACAAACAAACAAACAGAAAACCTCCAGAAAAAGAACGAAGTGAACAGGAGTTAGCCAACTTATCATATACAGAGTTCAAAACACTGGTGATAATGATGCTCAGACAACTCACTGAGACAAATCCATAAGGGAACAAATGAAGGCTACACTAGGTGAAATAAAGAAAAATACACAGAAAACCAACAGTGAAGGGAAGAAAGCCGGGGTTCAAATCATTGAATTAGAACATAAGGAAGAAATAAACAGTCAATCAGTACAGAATGAAGAAATAAGAATTCAAAAAAATGAGGAGAGAATAAGAAAACTCTGGGACATCTCCAAAAGTACCAACATCTGAATTATAGGGATGCAAGAAGGAGAAGAGGAAGAACAAGAAATTGAAAACTTATGTGAAAAAATAATGAAAGAAACTTCCCTAATCTGGGAAAGGAAATAGACATATATGTCCAGGAAGCATGAAGTGTCCCAAACAAGTTGGACCCAAAGAGAACCACACAAAGACACATCATAAAGATTAAAGATAGAGAGAGAACCTTAAAAGCAGCAAGGGAAAAGCAGAGAGTTACCTATAAAGGAGCTCCTATAAGACTCAGTGGATTTCTCAAAAGAAATTTTTCAGGTAAGAAGGGACTGGCAAGAAATATTCAACGTAATGAAAAGCAAGGACCTACAACAAAGATTACTCTATCCAGCAAAGCTGTCATTTAGAATGAAGGGCAGATAAAGTGCTTCTCAGACCAAGTAAAGCTAAAGGAGTTCATCATCACCAAGCCATTATTACATGAAATGTTAAAGGGACTTATTTAAGAAAAAGAAGATCAAAACTATGAACATTAAAATGGCAACAAACTCACAACTATCAACAACCGAATCTAAAAACAAAAACAAAACAAACTAAGCAAACAACTAGTTACAAGAACAGAATCTTAGGTATCAGCTGGGAGGGGGAAGGAGGAGAATAGGGGAAACGGTGCAGAGATTAAGAAGCATCATTGGTAGGTACAAAATAGACAGGGGGATGTTAAGAATAGTAAGGGAAATAGGGAAGCTGAAGAACTTACATGCGTGACCCATGGACATGAACTAAGGTGGGGGGGGGGGTTGCTGGAGGGAAGGGGGTACTGGGCAGAGGGGGACAAGAGAGAGAGAGAAAAAAAAGGACAACTGTAATAGCACAATCAATAAAATACACTAAAAAAGAAAGAAAATGTGTGTTTCTCCCTTCCATTTTCCATTTTTTGAGCACAATGTCCTAGGTGTGCCCAGCTTTAGACATCTGAGACTCAGAGTTGCACAGAGATGTACAAAACGTTGGCTAGCCTTCAGGAGCAACAGAAGAACATCTGAAGGAAGCCTCCAGGGGAAGAGGACCTTCCCCAAGGACACTTTGAGGACAACAGAAAACTACAGAAGTCAACTTCAATAACAATGAGAAACCAATTGTGGTTCTTTCTAGATGTGCTGTATTCATACAGGAGGGATGTTGTATTAAAGGCTGCTCATATGAGAAGGATGGCCACTACCTCCTGCTTAAGCTCCCGGAGGGGTAGGGAAATGAAATGAGGATCCTGGAAGAAATGAAAATGCCTGGAAGATGAGATCTACTCTTATGAGTAGCATAGAGCACCCAAAATAAAATACATGTATAAAGCCTCATTACTAACCACGGTAGTTTAAACTATATTCAATTCCAATGATATTCCGGTGTTTGTCAGAGGTTCTCAACCAGTCAAGTACCCAAGAATACTGTCTTTCCCCAACAGGAAATCAATAGCAGTAGACAGCAGGAACCCAGCCTGCTCCACCCAAACTTCACCAGAAAAACTCCATTCTCATATGTTTTACATTGGCTTCTACATGCGGTTTTGATTGATGAGTATCCTACTCCTTTAAATTTTCCACTAAATGTTTAAAAACCATTGTGTATAATGCTCCCTAGAGTACAGAACCTTAGGCCAAGAAAGAGAATTACCTGCCCAAGAGTCAAAGAGAGCCTGCACCTGGGCCCCCAGCGATTCCACGCCCCCGCGCGCCCCACCCCTTCCCTCCCACTCGCCCCAAACCGTGTAGTTGGCACAGGCACCTGGCCCGTACGTAACTTGTCCTCGCGCCCCACCCCCTCCCCTTTAGGCCTGCTGGAGGGCGTCCACGCGCCCCCGGTCCAATGCCTTTGGCGTAGGCACCTAAACGCGCAGCACGTCCGCGTGCCACCCGCCTCCCTCGCGCCTCCCCACGGCTGGCGCAGGCACCTCCGTCAGAGCTTGCCCATGCACCCCTAGCTTGTCCACGCACCCCTACCCCCTGCCCCGCCGTTGGTGCTCCCCTGGACGCCCGAACGCATCTGCTCGCCCCCGGCCCGTCCCGTGCTGCCTTTGGCGCCGGTATGTGTGGAACCCTGGGCACAGGTGCCGCGCGGGCACAAGCACTGGGGGACGTGGTGCTGGGGAAGGCTACGTTGAGCTTCAGGACCTGAGCCTGGTGATGACGACGAAAGGTGAGTAAACGCAGCTGCAGCGGTTAGGGGCGGAGCAGCGGAGCGCCAGAAGGCAGCAGCGGGGAGGGGAGTCGGTGCCCTCGTACTTGCTCCAGTGCGGCTCGTGCTGGCCCAGGGTGGCTTTGCTGGCAAAGTTCCTGGGCCACATCCACGTGCAGGAGCTGCACCAGATGCTGCTGAGAAAGACAGGCACGCCCCTACCCAGGCTGCGCAAAGATTGAAGACTGAGGCGCAGCGCCGCTCCTGGCGTTCGAGGGTGGGCAGCGCAGGCACACCCCAGGCGCGGACCAAGTTGGTCTTGCATCTCCCCTGGAGCCTGGAGGACACCTTCAGCATCCCCGCGGAGACCTCCTCCCGCCGCCACGCTGAGCCCCCGACCCCACGTTTCCCCCAGGCCCAGCCCTGGAGTTCAACAGTTTGATAACTCATTCCATATCCGTCCTAGTTAAGGAACATTCCTCTTCATCACCAGCAGAACAGAGGTACAAAGTTCGTGAAAAATAACACAGCTGCCACCACCACTGCTTTGCAGTTCGCCTACATGCCTTCACTGCGAATACCCGCTCAGCTGTGGGGGCTCCAACCTCTCACGGAGTTCTATAACTCCTGTTCTCTACTCGAGGCTGACAAGCATCTGGATGTGCGATTGCCTGGAGCGGTTTCTTGTTTTCTTTCTCTTATAAGCAAGAAATTCAGGCCAGTAAGCAGAGGTTAGCAGAAACAAAGTTTCGCCTGAGCAGGTTTGATTTAAAGTAGAAGAAACGCTATTCAAACAAGCACTAAATAATAAATCTGAGTAAAGTAGTCATTTGGACACAAGTGCGGAGGGAAGAGTCCTGGAGAGATTCAGAGGGTGGCGGTTAGTGCCACCTCTGCCCAGAGCATGCCTGGGAGCCCAGGGGGTCCTCACAGTCCCACCCTGGGGACCAGGCCCAGAGCGCTGGGGAGAAAGGTCTCAGCTTAGAAAGACAGGCATAACCACATGGAGACAGAAGGCAATGCTGGTGACTGTTCAGGTTCATCTGTATGCACTTAGGCACACAAGTTTATTGTTATTAGTAATAATAGGCAACTTATTGTATAAAACAGAGTTTAGCCATTTCTGTGTTCAAAGGGAGGAAAAGTTGGCAAGAGGAAACACAGACTTGTTTTGCTAGGTGGATTGGAGTCCTCAAAACCCCCAGTTTGCCGATGCATTAGGAGGGCTCATGGCTTTGATTTATTACAGGGAAAGCACAAGGCAACATTTGCAAAGGCTCCAGGGGAAAAGTCAGGGAGTATCAGGCACCAGCTTCCAATGTCCCCTCTCAGAGGAATCACAGGGGAGCACTTAACTCCCCAGCATGGACTTCTGGGACAAGTGAGAGACTGCCAGCAGACTCAGTGCCCTGAGATTCCGTTGGGTTCCTGTGCTGTGGGCATCCCTACCTGGCACACAGCCAAGTTCCAGACCCCAGAAGGAAAGCCTGTGTTCAACACAAACCACATTGTTTGTACAAACCATGTAGGCAGTAGGAACTTCCCAGAAATCTAAATTTCTAGGTGCCAGCCTGGCCAGCCTCTGGGCAGGCCTTCATGAGGACAGGGCTGCTAGCTTCCCTGCATCCTGGGTCTCATGTTTGGCCTGGTTCTCTTAAGAATCTTGGAGAAGGAGGAGGTTAAAACTGATATTTAAGTCATTTTATTTGTTGATTTAATTTGTGTTATTTTTCTCTGTAGAATCAAAAAGTGGTTAATTTTTCTTACAACTGAGTTTTTCTAACATAAAATTAATTAATTTAGTCATTTATTGAGCACCATATGCCATCTACTATTGTAGGCTCAGGAAATACAGCTGGAGCAAGACAGATACTCAGCTTTGAAGCCCCAGTGTTGAGCTGAGACAGGTTATTTCTTTTTAAAGAGATATATTAAAGCAGCTAGCCAGCTAGATACCTTTAAATATGTGATGCACACACACCTCACTGAACTCACCAGAGTGAGAAAGGACATTTTTCCTACTGACATTATTCAATAAATGTTTTTTGTTTTGTTTTGTTTTGTTTTTTAAGAAGAAGGAGAAAGAGAAACCCCTATTCTCAACACTGTAGGCCCTTCTTAGAACTTGTCTCTTAAAATGCCCTGAGATTTGGGACTGTAATCACAGTGGACATTTGCGGCCAAAACTGACCTGTTCAATAAGCATCAACTTTCCGGATGGTATGGCAAACTAACACCCTTATTTTACTTTTTCCAGAACATCATATCAAATAGATTAACATTCTCATCTCACTTGACCCACTGGGCAGGAAGAAACCTACATGCTGTGAGAAGAGAGAAGATGGGAGAAGAGTTCAGAAGTCATGGAAAGAAAAAGGTGGAAGGGGCTCTGGACAGTTTACTAAACTGTGAGTATCAGCAGCATCGAATGCCCCACTTCCTAAAAAATCTGGATTATAATTTTCTGAAGTTGGGAATGAAGGTTATTCCACATCAAATCAAGTATAGTAATTCTTAGCATTTTTGTTCACATATGCCTTTGAGAATATGATGATCATGGTAGACTGGTCCCAGGAAAAAGGTATCTATTACTTATAGACAAAATCCTGTTCTATATGAACCACTAGTTATAATATTCAAGCTAGAGCACTATTATTAACAATACACACATACAATGTAATCCTGATCACTTAACTGTCATAAAATCTTATATCTAACCTAGTTCCATTCTGTAATTTAAGCCTCTCTCCACTGTTTCTGTCCTGTTTGCTTAAGAAAAGATTATTACAGACCTGCTTGTATACGTTTTTCATATATGCTTGCAAAGAGCTATGAAATTTTATCATGATTATTCCTGAAGTTTAAACTTTTCTAATCTTTCCTTACAGAGTGTGGTATAGAGTGCTAGTTTTCAAAAACCATCTCTCTCTTCTGTGTTGGTTACTCAGCTATATTACATTTTTTGAGCCTCTCTTGCAGCTAGGTGTGGCCACATGACTAAGCTTTAAGCCAGTAATGTGTAAGCACAGTGCTCTGTGGATATTCTGAAAAAGCTCCCTCTTTTTATTCCGCCCTGTTGCCTGGAATAAAGATGCAGTAGCTGGAGATCAATAGCCATTCTGAGCCATGAATTTGAAGTGTGAAGGGCAACACTGTGTATTGACCCTTCTATTAGAAATAAATTTCATGAGACTAGGCACTTTGTTTATCTTTGCCAAAGCAATATCCCCAGCACTTAAAAATTTGTATGGCATATGTTAAGGGCTCAGGGAGAATATGGGAAAAATCAAGGAATAAATGAGTTTACTGATCAAAAAGTTTCCCAGGGGAGATTCAGCCATCAGTAGCAAATGCAAGGTCTTCATTTCTATTACAAAATCAAACTCTTACTTAATTCAAATCACATTACTCCTGTTAGCTTCCCTTTGGTTTCCCAGACTTGCAATGGTTATAGAAGGACAGGAACTTTTCTTACTGCTCTCCAATGTTCTCTTCAAACAAAATATTCTCAAATCTGTTTTCCTAATAATTCTTCTCCATATATATAAACATATTGCTTAGCAGGTCTAAAATTCTTTAATATTCAAGGTCATGCATTTCTATTTGTTGTGTGTGTCTGTTGTTAAATGCAGCCACTATTTGGTAACTTAATCTTGGGCACTGTCTCAATCTACAAGAATCATTCAAAATGGTATGCCTAGGTCTTCAGACAATAATATTATCATGGAATGGAGTCACTAGGTCCTAAGTATTTAACTAGATGCTCCTTACTGAAACAGAACTTCATCGAATCCTTTCCTATTCCACGGTGGTCTCCCACATTTCAATATATTGCTAATTGTTGTCACCAAATCTTATATCTTTTAAACTATTAAATTAAGTAGTAATCATCCCTGCTCCCCTGATTTTTGAGGTGACCTTTCTCTCTTGCTATTCTTTTAATAAAAGAGAACACTCCTGCTGGTCCTTTTAGTACCCTGTGTGATTAAAGGGTTTGTAAACGTTCACACCTTTCTGCAATTACATGCCACTTTCTTAATTTTTTTCTTCACTTTTCTCCAAAAGTTGTTGCTGTTTCTTTTAATAATTTGGGAGAAATGATTAGCCTCCTCTTCTACTTTTGTGACATACCTATTAACAGTAGAGCGCCTTGGTTTTCATTCACATTTCTTTTCAATCTACCCACCTTTGAGGAAAGATATTATTTGCTTTTTGTCAGGCATTTTGAGCTTTTCTGAAGTGTACTCTTCTCTACACATTGTATCTCTTTCCCAGAGTAGCTTTCCAAATCAAAGCCTATTAAACAGAGAAAAACAGAGGTCATCAGATGAGCTCTTCCTAAGTCTCTCCTCCACCAGAAAAGTCTCTGTGATCACTCAGTCCTTTCTCCCCCCTTACTTTCCTGGCATCCTGAAACGAACCCATCCCTGCTCTGGGGGGCACCCACATCTGCCTCCTTGGGGGCCTTGCTCTGTCAGTCTCCCTTCTCCTCTAACTTCATCCTTTTGTAAATTCCTCCATTACCTTTACCCTTTAACATATAAAAACTCACATTCTTCATCGTAAAATAAAAAATGCTAGGAATGCATCTCCCATTAATTGCTACCGCATCCCTCTTCTCAGCCAAATGTTTGGGAAGACAAGCCGTCCGCTGTTGTCTCTGCTTCACTCACTGGCTGCCGTCCTGCAGGCAGGCTCACATCCCAGCCCACCAGCTGTCATAGCCCACGGCATCTGTAGCTTTCCTGCCCTCCCACAACACGTGACTGTGTTTAGGAAATTATGCACCGGGTGCCTATGGCCTGGCACTGGGTAGGTGCTGCTGTAACAGAAATGAAAGGCAGATGTCATCCCACCCTCGTGGGGCTCAACGGGTCAGGCATTCCTGGTAATACTCAGCTTTATTTACTCCCGCTGCTCACCTCTGCATGCTTCACTGAAATGCTACTAAATCTCCCTATTCTCCAAGTCTCCTTTTTCTCTTTGTTATTACACCTATCTTCACAAAGCAATCACTTCTGTACCCATGGCTTCAATTATTATAAATGCTCTAATGACAATATAATTTTAAATGTTTTGAGTTTTATTTTACATTGGATGCCTCATTTACTAAAACCATAGATTCCAAGCTGCTCCATGAAAGCAATCACAAAAAATATGATATTCTTAGCATGCCAACTTTAAAAATTTTCCCTAATTGCTTGTTTTTTGTTTGAGTTAGTGTGTGCTATTTTCGAAAATACAAGTTGGGATATCACAAAACGAACCTGGTCTTCGAGGCCCAGCTGTCATGTTACATTCACGAAGGGGGACAGTAATTTGATAGTCCCGAGGCAGTGACAACCCTACCCAGAGAGCCTTTTGGCCCTTCGTGACGCACGGCTGGACTCAAGGGCCCCGAAAACGGCAGTGCGGGGGCTGAAGGGAGAGTCCTCTGGGCAGCCTGCCCAACCACGGGTCGAAGCCGCTTCCCCTCACCACCTTCCTTCCAGGGACTGTGTGGCTGCGCGCTCGCAGAGGCTCGGTTGCCAGTAGCAACCACATAAGGGTCATTTGCAGCCAAGGCTGCTTCTGCCGCAACCGGTACAGCTGCCGCCTCCTACACCTTGGGGGTAGGGTGGAGCATTTACAGCTACGGGGGTGACTCTCCTAGACATCTTTCGCCCTCGCCCGAAAACTCACCCTTCAGAATCCTCAGCTCCACTCAAAAGCCAGGTCCCAGGGCTTGGTCCTGCCCCTCAGGCAGACAAGAGGAGCTCTGGGAGTGAGCTGAGAGCGCACACTGCAGAGCCCGTCCGCCACACCGAACCGGCACTCGAGCCCCTGACAGAGGGGCGCCTTGCTTAGTCGCCAAACCCCAGGTGCCCTCTTCTGCACCTTGAGCTGGAATTCTTTGTCGGTGGCCACTTTGTTAGAAAGCTTTTCTTGACATCAGAAATAAGGATGGTGGTAAAGAAAGAGGTCAACACCAGATGCCCACCCCCTTTCTAGTAATATCGACAAAAACAAAAGCTTATTATGGCTGTGTCTGCTCTCGGGAATGGTGGCTTTCCTCTGGGTTAGAGCCACAGGCAAAAGCTACTATCTTCTGTCTTTGCCATGAATATTCTGCATGAAATTCATAATATAACACTCCTGTTATATCCATATACTTGTTATACAGAAGTGGATGGTTCATTTCATTAGATGAACCACAATACCCCTCAGCAGTGTGGACTGAGTCCTCTGATGCATAAAGAAAATGACTGACATTAACCCTTATGAGTTTTTCTGCCATTTCTATTTTCTGTGGTTGCAAGATACTGATTTATTTTTAATAGAACTTTTGTTAGTGTTTAAAATCGATTTTTATTGAAGAAAAATTTCCAAAGTATCTACCAAAGTCTTTTACTTAGTGAGTAGGATAACTCAGGAAATATGTGCATTGCTAAATTTCCTCACTCTTAATAAGTGTCCTGGCTTTAAATAGTCTTTAAGTTAGTTGAGTGTTTTTCGTTGATTCAGTTGAAATTTCATTCGTGCTGAAATTTCTAAGTTTAAAGCTCCCTAAGGACAAGCATCTGTTTTAGTTATCTTTGTATGCCCCAGAGTCCTTTTAACATAACAGCAAATACTTGAATTTCCAGAGCATTCCTGAAGTTCAACAACCCTCATTAGAAAAACAAAACCTTACTAATTACCACTATAAAACTTGGATATCTTTAATGAACTCAATGGAACATTTTCCAGGCTAGTGGCATTAATCAAATATCTGCATTCATTGTATTTTTACCCAACTATATTTCAAATGTTGTGGAATTGTACTAAAAATACCTGACAGATGTTTCCAGAATTCTAAGGAAAATGATAAATTGTAAATCAGAAGTTGTAACTTTGCAGTTTCCCCACCAAAAGTGTCTGAAAACTGGCTGAACAGCCATAAGTAAGATGAGATTTTAGTTACTTCCTTACTTTTATAGCGCACACACATGGAATTAATTACCTTACAGTTCAACAGGAACACTTATGGGGCTAGTATTGGATATTGCAAAATTACTAAGGCAATGCATCTTGAAATAGCCAAGTTTTTTTTTGTGACACCCGTTACATTTAAAAAAAAATTGAATTTATTGGGCTGACACTGGTTCGCCAAACCATACAGGTTTCAAGTGTACAACTCAATAAACATCATCTGCACGCCGCATCGTAGCCCATCACACTACGCAAAGTGGTCTAGGGTCCAAGGAGCTGGCTGATGTAAGGTGGTGCACGATACCCACACCCCATTCTGGTCAGCGAGAGACTGAAGACTCCCCACCCTTGACTCCCAAGCAGGACTCTGAATCCCGAGGGCAGAATGTCAGCGGGAAGCAAGGCAGACGTGAGCAGCCACCCGTGAGCTTGTCTAGCTGCAGCAGCGCTTCGAGGCCTCGGTTCTCGGGTCCCGCCTCCGCCTGCTCCAGGCTCCCCCTTTCGTGTCGGGCGCTCCAGGGCAGCCCGCGCAGGGTGCGGTTCCTCTGCAGGCTTGCCCGTGAAAGCAAAGCGAAAGAACAGAGGCCTTCCTCATCTCTCCTCTCCGCACCCGCCCCCCACCGGTGTCCCACTGTGCTGAAGCCCGCGGGGCTGCGAGGAAGCTGGAGAGAGGGGCACCCACCGACCCACGCCCAAGCTCCCGGGGCCCTGGGAGGCCCCGCGGGCGGACGCCTCCTGGAGGAGCCTGCGCCGCTTTTCCGCACTCGCGCCCTGCGGCCACAGCCTCCCGCCTCGCTGCCAGTCCTCCCACCCGCGCCCCCTTTGCTGCCGATCCAGAGACTCGCCGTGGGGGCCTCGCTAGGTTGTAAGCCGATCGACAGCCTGACTCCATTGCCAACAGGCTCCTGGTGCCTCTTCCTCCTTAGAAGGTGCGCGGAGAGCACGGAGGTGCTCGTTGGGTTCTAGAAACTTCGGAACATAGGAAGAGGCTTGGAGGTCAGGGAGGTCGGGTTGGTTTACAGCCTTCCCGTCCTCTCCAGCCCCGGCAACCCTGCCAACACTGAACGCAGGGGTCTGCCAGGGCCAGTGCAGTGGAACCCAGGACTCCGCGCCCACGCTGCGCAGGGACACTTCTGTGTCCAGGTCTGCAGAGCTTTCGGCTGGGGGCTGGCATCGAGGCGGGATGCAGCGTCCTCCCAGATCCTTGCTCCTCTGCGGGGCGTAGTGGGCGTCACAGATTCTTTCCTTTCCTCTGTGGTCCTCCCATCTTTGTCTTGCGTGTCCTGTACTAATAAAAATGTGGGAAAGCAATAGTATGTACCTTCTCCGAGAGAAAGCCAACAACGCCAAGATTTTAAAGTGGTCGTGGGCCTGGGTGGTATTGAGAGGGAGCGGCTGACAGACTTTGGCCCGGCACTTATAGATTTCTATCTGGTTGTAGGAGGTTTAGGAACAATTTTTAAAGAACATCCATGTAAATCTAAGTCTTCATTAAGATGACATTCAACACACACTCACCCCAGCGGCAATATGATTTTTATGTATGTCCCGTTGTCTTAGAAAATGTATGCTGTATTACAGACTTCTACATTAGAAGCATCAATTTTAAATATCAATCACTTTGTGCTATATGGTGCCTTTGGAGATTAATTATTCTTGTGTGTAACTTCCCTAACTACGGTCTACTTTGGGAGTGGGAAAAACTCTCTACATCCACTGAATTAGTGGAGAAGATACAGGTGTATCTTCAGAACTTTGGGGCCAGCTAAATCACTGTCACCTTAATATTTTATAGACCTTAACACTAAAAGAAACGCAAAAACTTTGAACTTTAAAATGGAAAGAGTTGACTTAAAAAGTCTCGAAAACAAAGAATGAGAAATAAGACACAAGCATAGAAATGTTAATCTTCCCCTCCTGGCCCGAAGTGTTTGAGAGTCTTCTGCCCAGCTGACAAATTTGATGGCAGAATTGGATGGTCTGCTGAGACCTAAATGTAAGATCCTGATGTTTTTCCCCCAAAAGAGTAGCAATGTAACATTTAAGATGTAACCTGTTTGCTTTCCTCATTATAGATAATATTTTGAATACATTAACTTGGTTATGGGGTTATGTTATGCCTTTATTTTTCATTAAAATATGTAAATATGGAGTTATTTCATTAATTTTAGGTTTGGTGTTGGCAAAATGATTACTGTATTCTCATAATTTGAATTACGTGCAGTTGCCAAATGAATGCCTATTTAAATGCTAACGATGTGTTTTAATTATTTAGGAGATTTCATACCTTGATACAACAGCTAATTATTCTTTAAAAACAAGCAGTATTTTCATTAATTAAGTGATGTTTTAGGTAGTCTCACCTTTTCACCTAGATTACCCTCCTCTTTGCTTCCACAGTGTGCTTAGAGCAGCAATTTTCAACTGGTGTGCCCTAGCAGGCATATTAGTGTGTCACAAGAATTTTTAAAACATGTAACACCTGACTATTTATTTAGGGGCACTGACCTCTTCCCTTAGATTGTCAAATTAAAAAAAAAAAAAAAGACCGTCGTCTACAAATGATCCCCTGATGTATGCACAAAGATATTCATCATAGCATTACTCACAATATTTCATGTCTAGTGCTGTGGGCTGCTTCAGTGAGTTATGGAACAATCATTTGATGGAATATGATAAAGCCATTCAAAGAATACTGGCAAAGCAATTTTAAAACATGGGGAAAGCCTTATGTTGTAATATTAAGTGGATAAAGGCGGCCTGCGAATAGCATGCTTTAAAACCTGTCATTATACTAGCTAAAAAAGAAAAGACAACAGCCAGCATAATAGCCATCCAGTGTGAATGAATCAAAATTATACCTATATTTTGGTCAGAGTGGCAAAATATATATATATTTTTTGGTGTGCCACAGAATGTTAGTAATTAGTTTGTTTACGTGTGCCATGAGATAAAAAGGTTGAAAATCACTGGCTTAGAGCAATTACAGCCCTTAAAACAGGGCAGGCTGCTGAATATGTAACTAGGTGCTGAAGAAAAAATATATGTAGGTTAAAACTAAAATTTCCTCTAGGCATATGTAGAATATATTCCTATGATAATGGGATTTTCTGAATTTTCACGGCAGATTTTTGAAGAAAAACAACAGGATTTTTCAACTGGCTTTATACTGTCATCTTTTTGAGTCTCGTATTCATAAATAGAGGAATGCAAAGATGATTTTTAAGTTACATATGATTAACGCAGGCATGTGCCCTGACCAAGAATTTTACGGGCAATCTTTTGGTTCACAGGCTGGTCCTCAACCCACTGAGACACACCAGCCAGGGTTAACGTCTTTAATTTCAAAGCATCTGTTTCCTTAGAGAAATGTGGTGATCATTGTGAAACTTATGCCTTAGAGTTAAGTAAAGAGATTGTGGATATCATGGGCTTCTTCTGAACTGCAGAGCAAAAGACAGGAACCTGCCTTACTGAATACACATATTGCTCTCTCTCTGATTGCTGGTCCATTCCCCAACTTTTTGAGGCTCCACACAATATCAGGACATCATCAGAGTGCTCAAGTAAGAATGAGATCTCCAAGAACTAAGTTTGCTTGGTTCCTTCTATTGAAGAAGAGATATCCAGAGGTTTCCTATCTTGGCACTTACTCAGCAGTAGCTGTGGCTATCTATTCACTTGACACCTGGTGAAATTGTAGTTTCTGATGGAGAAACATTTTAAATTGACATCTGTGATTGAAACATTTGGTATACAGTGTTTAGAGAAGCTAGAAACCAGTAATAGACTAAGTACCTAATTTTTGTTATAAGAAACTCTGTAAAGACTTAAAGTTATATAAGCTAGGGACGTCTGGTTAATATAATTTGAATTAAGACTTTTTCCAGGTGAAGATATTCTTATTCTCTCTCTCTCTCTCTCCCTCTCTGTCTTTCTCCACCCTACCCCAAGCAACAAATGAAGCCTAAATTTAAAAGACAAACCGAAACGTTTAAAAATCACACAAAAGTAAGAAAACAGAAAAGCTAGTAGTAGGAAGAGAAAGTCGTGGGAGACAGGACATTTATCACGTAGTTTCCTCGTCTGCTTTTCTCCTTGAATATTTAGGACGGCTTACCAGTGCTTTCAATGCAATATAATTAAGTGTATGAACATCATTGACCCACCAGAAATATGAAAAACCGAAATGTCAGGTATATAAAAGCTGGACTAAAGGGGAGAACGTTTGAGTTGAAGGTTGCATTGACGACAATGTATTTACCAGATCATACAGTGTCACATGTGGCATTGTTTCCTTGTTTCCCTGCACTTGCGCGGAGTTTTCCCCGCGCGTGGTGCTCCTGGACGGACGAGTTGCACGCAGTCAGGCGGCAACGCGGGTCTGGGGTCCGTTTGCACAGAACCACTCCCCCGGGGACGCCCTACTCATCGGGGTAGCGACACCCGACGGGGCACGACTCCTGCAGCGGCTGGGCGCCTTTGGCACGTCGGGGGCGCCCCTGCAGGCGGAGTTCCCCCGGGGCTGGCCGTCTTCCCAAATGCGCCCCCACCCACCCCCGCGGCCGTGACGTCACTCCCCGGACTGTCCGTTGCAGCCAGACTGCCGCGTTCCGGTTCCGGTCGGTTGACCGGGAGGCGGGAGTACACAGACAGCGCCGGCTCCCGACCCAGGACGAGTGGCCGTCTCAGCAGCTGCGTCTGTTCGCCCACAAGCCTGCGGCGGGCGGGGAGCTGCGGGGGCGGCGCCATGAGTCAGAGGCAGGTGCTGCAAGGTAGGGGCTGGGCCGGCCGCCCCGACGGCTGGGGGCGGCGGGGGCAGGGCCGACAGGGCGGCCGGCCCCACCGTTTCTCTCCCCGCAGTGTTCAAGCGGTACCAGAAGGCCCGGACTCAGTTCGTGCAGATGGTGGCAGAGCTGGCGACCAGACCCCAAAACATCGAGACCCTGCAGAACGCGGGTGAGCCCTCGCCTGAACCCGCGCCGCCTCGGACCTGCGGGGCTGTGTCACCGGGTGCCTCGGCCTTGCTCAGCGCCTCGAGGCCTTGGTCACCCTGAGTCCCCGGCCCTCCCTCGCCCGTCACCCGTATCCCCGGCCAGTCGCCGCCCTGAGTCCCCGGTTCCCCGCCTCGACCCTCTCCTCACCCCGGCCTCCCATCCCACCTCCCTCCCCCGCGGCTGAGGTCTGGGGAGGAGAAGGGCGGGGACTGGAGCACGGCGTCCGTAAATTCCTCCAACTCACCGCGAAGACGCGTTCAGACTCTTGAGCGGGCCTTTGGGAGTGAGGCTGAGAGGGTGAAGCTTACTGACGGGTGTGAGAGAGGCCCAACGTCCCTATTTCCGTCTTTATCGCCACCAGGCAAATGTCAGGTTGAAAGTCAAAGCCAAAGTAATTGCCTGGAAGTTATCTTACGTGAGTGGGAATCTACCCTAATGAGACCCGTTTTATCCGGGTGCCGGTGCATGTCACCTTGCCTTTTTAAAAGGGGAACATGATTGACATTAAATTGAAATTTTGATACTGAAATATGGGACTATAGATAACACTTAAGATACAGAATAATATGTTTTAGTATAATAGTGGCAGGTTTTCTCTTCCCATAAGTGTACAATATAGAATATATTATGGAATTTAATCAGTTCAAACTATTAGGCTAAGTGATCACCAAAGTATAAGTGACTTAAATATGACATTTTAAATAGCCACCTATAGTCTGGCTTATAAAGGGATAGGATACAAAAGGAATATAACAACATTTTAAAGTTATTGCCACCAGGATGACTAATATCTTGACAGGACACTAAGATTTTTCTTTTCCTGAGAAATTTATTTTAACATAGTTCATGTTTTCTAGATTCAAGCGCTTCTTTAGTTATTTTAAGTAGATAATGATATTCTAATGTATTTATTCCTCTAATTAAAAATAACCTATAACTTTTGTTACAAAACTTTTCTTAATAGTCGATTAAACATTCATATGGTTTATTCTTTTTTAAAATCACTCAGATATTAAAATGCTTTTGAATGAGCCACTATATGTATTATCAATTATATATTCTGATCAAGCTTTCTTTTTCAGTCATGTGACTAACTTTGATAAACCCCTGGAGGCTTGAGGGAGGAGTTGTATTTATGGTTAGACTGGCCTCAGAGCTTTAGCAGACCTTTCAGTTTCCTGTGGCTTCTAGGGAAAAGCTTTATCAAACCAGAAATTCATTTAAAGCACCCAGAGAAAAGTGTGTAATCATTGGGAGTTGAGATCCAAGGGAGTAAGTACTTCAGAGGGTTGTTGGACTAAGAGCCTGCCAGGATTGGGGAAGGTGCAGAGGCAACCTCATCAGAGCCTTTTCTCCTGGGCTTTTTGAGAACACTTGAGGTAGAGCACAATGAAGGGGGAGGCACTTGATAAATGTTGGTTGATTGATGTGACTGTATACTTAACACTTCCCTTTGCTTTTCATTTAATCATACTTTATGTGAAGGATTTTTTTCCCATGTTTTTTTTGGGGTAGAACTTTGGGGTTTCTGCTGAGTCGATATACTGACCGTAGGGGAAACCCAGGGCCCCACCTTGAGAAAAAATTTGGCCTTTCCTTGTAGTGGGTAGGATGGCGCATCTGAACACAAGTCAGACTTCCCTAATTTTCCAAGTAAATAATGATTTGGTTTTGCCATTTGCCCCATGTTTTCTATCAAAAGGGTAGCTCAACTTAAACTTTATTGTTATTCAAGTTCTATTAAAAGTCTAGGTGAAAACAAGCAACACTTACGTTTGTGTGTATGTATGTATGTGCCTCCAAAGGAAATGATCTCTATCCATATTTTCATATATTCTGTCTCTGTCTAGTCATAATCACTATTAGATTATGTACATTTACTAGATTATATCAGTTTTTCATAGAAATGCCTTTGTAGAATTAGTCTAACAATGCGCCCTCTGTTCAATTTTTAAATCAAGGTCTTAATTTTAAAAAAGACAACTTTCCCGTTGCTTCTTTAAATCTGTCATTGAAGATACTGTCCATTTTGTTATGAAGTGTTTTTAATATGGAGATACATATACTCTTTTATTCAACCAATCTTTATTAACTATTATATGTCAAGCAAGTCCTTGGTATGAAATTTCAGGAAAAAAATCTGTTCCTACTTTCTTTTATTTCACAAAGTATTGCCCCTTTTACTTTTGCCACCATAAAACTCAGTGCTGTGTTCAGAGCTCAACTGCAGCAACTCTCCCTAACCCATGCTTCTCTTAAAATTGTCAGTCCCTGTCTCCACCACATAGCTCTTAATAATTATCTTTGCACACATGTATTTTAGAGTAGATGATCTAAAAAGAATTTAGAGTAGGTGGAGTATGAATGATGTAAAAATTAATGTATCTGAAGATATATTTTTTTAACTGACCACCTTCTAAAATTTTCCTCTTCAGATATTACTCATGAAACATCTTGAAGCAGACAGTCCTTTTAGAACTGTCCTATTTATTCTCTCTATATTAATTTTCACAGCTTGTTCATACATCATTCAATAAACACTTATTGAGTGTACAAGTACCAGGTGAATGTTTAGATGCCGATCATGCAAAAACAGAAAGCCCTTAAGGAGCTTATTTGCTAATGGAGAGATATATACATAAATAAAATATTCTTTGATAAGCATCTAAAGATAGACATATGGAGCTCATATGAAGGGTACTTAACTCAGGCTTTGGGAGTGAAAGGTGCTGTTTATAGGAGATTTTTAGGAAGAGTTTCCAGGAGTTAGCCAGGCTGAGAAGGGGAAGGGGAAAGTGACTTCAGGTAGAAGGAAATTATGTGGAAAGGCACAGAGGCAAGAGAAAATACAGTATGTTTTTGATAGAAAAGGCAAATGTTTAGGTATGATTGGAACTTCTTGGGATAATAAGACAAGGGAGAGAAAAGTCAGTGTTTAGAGAGGAAAATAGGCTAATTATGAAGGACCTCATCTGAAGCTTGGATTTGTCTTGAAATTGATAGAAAGCCATTTAAGAATTTTAATTAGAGTAACATTGAGACCCTTTTTATGTTTTAAAAGATGATCTTCACAGTAGTGTGGAGAACAGATTGGAGGGATTAAAATGAGATCAGGAAACCAGGTATCAATTTTTGCTGTAGCAGTCGTGCCGGATAAGCGATATGCAGAACTTGTGGCTTAGTGGAAGGGGGCAGGGGCAAGGGGCAGTAAGGAGAGAGATGAGTTCAGGATGACCCCCAGGCTTCTGGTTGCTTAGGCACATTAACACCATTCATTACTGGAGAAAGAGGATACAAAAAGCAGAGGAAAATGGTGATTTCACTCTTAACAGTGTTGAGGTTGAAGTGTGTCTGGGATATTTATGTGCCAGTGACTATGGTAAGCAATTTGGACATACAGTGCTCTGGAGCCCAGGAGAGAGATTTTAGCTGGAAATAAAGGTTTATATTTGTGGAACTTACACGTTCACTTGAAAACTATAGTAAAGGCTCATTTTTAGATTTCTTTATATAAGTTCCAATCATTTCATCTAAAGTACATGTAAATTGAGAATCCAGCAAGATGGTGGCATAGGCAAACATGGATGGCCTCTTTGCACAACCACATCAAAATTACAACTAAAATATAGAGCGACCATCAGCCAGAACTGTCAGAAATCAAGTTGAATGGAAGTCTGACAACTACAGAATTAAAGAAACCACATCTATGGAGATGGAGCCTGCAAGCTGGTGCATATCTGAGACTCCATCAACCTGGCTAACACTGTTTGACCCACCCTGGAGATCACCAGAGACTCCACACAACCCAACTTATGTGCCCACCCAAACTGCTTTTTCACAGGACTGTCTGGTCTTGGATCATGCTTCCTAAATCCTATGGAACAAGCAGCAGTTGGCCTCAGTGAGCTCCAGGACCAGCACTAGCAGCAGCCAGCTTGGCTTTACCTGGGAATCACCAAGCCCAGCACAAGCAGCAGCAATCTTAGATTGCTTTATAGCTCAGGCAGGGTGCCCGGGGCAAAACACATATGGAGGTTGACGTTGGTCTACACCACCTGGGAAACCCCAGGGCCAGCGCACCCAGTGGATAGCTACAAACCACGTCAAGGCACCACCACTTTACGCCTACACAATTGAGTCTCCACAGAGGTTGGTGTTCAGTGGCCACAGCCAGTCCTTGCAGCTGACTGGTCTGGGTAAATCCCTTCCATAAACCTGCCAACAGCAACCAAGTTTCAACTACAAAGTAAGGGTGTACTCAGCCTACAAAAAGGGTGCACCTCGAGTACCCAGCTTAGGTGATAGGGGAGGCTGTGCCACTGGACCCTACAGAACACCTACTATATTAGGTCATACAACCAAGGCATGAAGTCAAAGCAGCTGTACCTAATATACAGAAACAAACAGAGGGCAGTGGCCAAGTTGAAGGCAAAGAAATATGGCTCAAATGAAAGAACAGAGCAAAACCACAAAAGAGAAATAAATGAAACAGAGATAGCCAACCTATCAGATGTAGAGTTCAACATTGGTGATAGGATGATCAGAGAAAATATTGAGTATGGCTACAAAATAAAGGAAGAAGTGAAGGTTATACAAAGTGAAATAAAGAAAAATATACAGGGCACCAACTGTGATGGAAAGGAAGCCAGGATTCAAATTAGTAATGTGGAACAAAAGAAAGAAATAAACATTCACCCAGAACAGAAAGAAGAAACAAGAATTGAACAACAATAAGGAGAGGATTAGGAACCTCTGGGACAACTTTAAATGTGCCAACATCCAAATCATAGGGATGACAGAAGGAGAAGAGGAAAAGCAAGAAAGTGAAAACTTATGTGAAAAAATAATGAAGGAAAACTTCCCTAATTTGGCAAAGGAAATAGACGTACAAGTCCAGGAAGCACAGAGTCCCAAACAAGCTAGACCCAAAGAGGATCACACCAAGACACATCATAATTAAAATGCCAAAGGTTAAAAATAAAGAGAGAATTTTAAAAGCAGCAAGAGAAGAGAGTTGCCTACAAAGGGGTTCCTATAAGACTATCAGCTGATTTCTCAAAAGACACTGCGTAGGCAAGAAGGAACTGGCAAGAAGCACTCAAAGTGATGAAAAACAAGGACCTACAACTTAGATTACTCCATCCAGCAAAGCTATCATTTAGTATTGAAGGGCACACAGATAAAATGCTTCCCAGACAACGTAAAGCTAAAGGAGTTCATCATCACCAAGCCTTTATTACATAAAATGTTAAAGGGACTTATTTAAGAAAAAGAAGATCAAAACTATGAACATTATAATGACAACAAACAACTATCAACAACAGAATCTAAAAAAAACAAACTAAGCAAACAACCAGAATAGGAACAGTATCATAGGTATGGGGATCATTTGGAGGGTTACCAGCTGGGAGGGGGAAGGGGGAGAAATGGGGAAATGGTGTGGGGATTAGGAAGCATAATTGGTAGGTATAAAAAGACAGGGAGATGTTAAGAATAGTATAGGAAAGGGTGAGTCCAAAGAACTTATATGCACGACCCATGGACATGAACTAAGTGGGAGGGGACTGCTGGAGGGAAGGGGGCTACTGGGTGGAGGAGAGCAAAGGGAAAAGAAATTGGGAAAACTGTAACAGCATAATCAATAAAATATACTTTTAAAAAACTGCTTTGAGCAGTGGAAAAAAACATCTCAATAGGTGTATTGCATCAAATGGAGTGTACTGTGAAGGTGACTGAAGTTTAAACATGTAATAATAAATATACAATTTTTAATAAATAAATTCTGTTTTTGTGAGAGTATATATGTATATATGCAATATGAAAATGAATAATTTCTTTTTGTCTTTGGAAATGTTTGACATTTCGTTCCTAATTTTTATATACTTTTAGCATGTAAAATCAAAATAATTAGGCCTATGTTGCATTGAAAGGAATTAAAAGAGTGAGCTATGATCATTTTAAGACTATTTTACAATCTCCTCCACCTGATTCTTTCTTGAGAATGGGAGCTGCTTAACACATATATGTAGTTCTATTCCTTGTCACCTGGTAAACCCTGATCTGTTTTTTGAATGAATGATTGTGGCAGGATCAGCAAGGTTGTTTTTGTTTTGGGTCTAACTGGTGTATTAGCAGCAATGTAGCCAGTATGGCACTGGAACAAGAAAAATAGAAAAGGAACTCAAAGCTATAAAATTGGGAGAGGGAGAGAATTGTAAAGATTTATCCTATAAGTTAAATTCAAAAATAGTTTTACACTATTTTATCAATTTGTATAGAGTAGACTAAATTGTTTTATAGATATTAGAGTATAATATATGAATTATTTTTAATATTAGACATTAGATAGATCTTGTTGGCTCCTTCAGTGGAGACCCCAATGAGGTTATTCGCTGCTGCCTAGAGACCCTACGTATCAGATATTATAGCAACTATTCAGACTGCTGTAATTTATGGACTCTAAATTTCATGCATTCGCTCATCAAGGATCAGTTACTATGGAGTCCTAATGGACAAGCAGTTAAGGTAAAAATTTTTTTTATGGTATATATACTTCATTTATCCTCTCCTCTCCTTTCCTCTCCTCTCTTCTCTTCTCCACTCCCCACTACTTCAGCTCAGTGTCTCTTGCATCATTATCTGTATTTTCAGGACAAATGTGTCGTTAAATAACAGTCTCCATGCTTGAGCTGTGTAAGAGATTAAAAAAGCATGTCCCTGGGGACTAATGATTATAAAGTACTAAGAGGCAATTTAAGGACTAGAAATTTGGGACATTATTTTCTCTAATAAGAATACTCTTATTCAGACAAAGATACTTTATTTATTTTTATTGAATTTATTGGGGTTACATTGGTTATTAAAATTATATAGGCTTCAAACGTATAATTCTATAAGGCATCATCTGTATATTGTGTGTTCACTGTCCAAAGTCTAGTCTAGGCTCCTTCCATCACCATTTATCCCCTACTTTCCCTCTCTACCTGCCCCTACCCCCAAGACAAACATATTTTTAAACGGAAATTTTAGCTGTTACTTTTTTTTTTTAATTAATTAATTAATTAATTAATTATTTTGTTTTATTTATTTATTTATTTTTAGAGAGGGGGGAAAGGAGAAAGAGAGGGAGAGAAACATCACTGTGTGGTTGCCTCTCACTCGTGCCCCCAACGGGGGACCTGACCTGCAACCTAGTCATGTGCCCTGACTGGGAATCAAACCAGCGACACTTGGCTCGCAGGCCGAGGCTCAATCCACTGAGCCACAGCAGCCAGGGCTGTTACTTTTATAGGTTCAAATATTAAAAATTTTTGAAAATTCTCATTGTGTTACTGTCTAAACTAATCAATATAGAAAAAGTGTGATAGAAGTTTCCATGTAGAAGCCTAACTCGGATATTGAATACAGGAACAGAAGGAATGAAATTATGTGTCATTTTATTAACATTATTTTTCCTGGGCCAGATACAGTAGAGAAATGGAGGAAAAAATATATAAATTAGAAAATTCCTAATATATGGACAAGTGAAATACCTTTTGCAGGGATAAAATAGTTTACTGCTAAAATTGCAAACTGAAATTTTCCAAAATTGGAGACTTGGTATATTAGCTAAATACTGTAATAATAAACACATAATTAAGTTAAATATTGTAGACCTAGATAGATAAATTCATCAAATCATTAACATAAAAGTTCAAAGTTCTTGAGATTTTAATTTAAAATAGGTTGAATAACTCAGTATGGACTGATTTTCCAATTATATTTCAACAGACAATAAACTACTCCTTTACATAAATTT
The DNA here is from genome assembly GCF_987537825.1 of Furipterus horrens. Classification (NCBI taxonomy): domain Eukaryota; kingdom Metazoa; phylum Chordata; class Mammalia; order Chiroptera; family Furipteridae; genus Furipterus; species Furipterus horrens. The sequence goes on from NW_028327172.1 coordinate 138,480,207, forward strand.
ATCAAATGAGAAAAAAAGGAAATAACAGAATCATCAGAAAAAAATAATATAAACCATAAATTATTATTTTCTTTTTTTTAAATTGTGATTCTTTTGAAACTGTTCTAAACATATGCTGCTTTATATTTTTGGCTTCTTTAATCTCTTTATTATGAAACTTTATATCCTAACAGATTTAGCTTTTCTTTTTTTATTTTACTTAAAAAATGATTTTATTTATTTATTTTTAGAGAGGAGGAAGGGAAGGAGAAAGAGAAGGTGAGAAACATCAGTGTGAGAGAGAAACATCATTTGGTTGCCTTTGGCACACACCCCTACCTGGGCGGGCCTGCAACCCAAGCATGAGCCCTTACTGGGAATCGAACCAGTGACCTTTCACTTTGTGAGAAGACACCCAGTCAACTGAGCCACACCAGTCAGGGCAGCTTTTCTTTTTTAAATGATGCATATTTGTTATCAAAAATGTCATTATATTCAACAACAACAAATAACCTAACGGAAAATGGGAAAGGGACTTGAATAGACATTTCAAAAAAGAAGATGTACAAATGGCCAATAAGCACATAAAAAGACATTCACCATCATTAATGCTAGGGATTTAAAAATCAAAACCACAATGAGATAACACTTCACACCTAGTAGGATGGCTATTATTTTTTTAAAAACATGGAAAATAAGCATTGGTGAGGCTGTGGAGACATTTGAACCCTTGCACCTTACTGATGGGAATGTAAAATGGTGAAGCTTCTGTAGAAACAGCTTAACAGTTTCTAGATAGTGGTGATTATTACACATCACTTGAAATGTACTTAGTACCACTGAATTGTACACTACAGATGGGTTAAGTGGTAATTTTTATGTTATTTAACCAGAACTAAGAAACAAACTAAAAATTAAGTAATAAAGTGAACTACAAAGAAAAGATTGACAAGTTGCTTTAAACCCAACTTTTTAGAAAGAACCCATGTTAATACTTGGTAGTAATGCTAATACCTTACTCTGTACTTTAAACTTTTTGTTGTGAGATATTTCAGAAATTATCTCCATGAAAAAAGTATAGATAATAATATAAACAACACTTATGAGCATAGACATGTTGATTTGTTTAGCAGGACCTATGACCTAGGCATGAGCAGGAGTGCTTTGTGCCTGCAAAGTTAACCAGCCTATGTGAGATTTAAACTTGCAACCGTGGCCTTGTATATGATCTAACCAAGCCAACCTAGACAGAAAAATGATCACTAAATGAAATTGGAAACTATGAAAAGCCACAGGTCTCATCATTAAATGTATCTGAGATAAGCATCATTATTCTCTGTTTATGTTATTTGCTAGTGCTATTTATTATACTTTAGTCCAATACTAAAAGTTATTTTAAGTGTTCCCTTTTATTCTGTCTCAAATGTTTCTGGATATAACATTATTCTTTTATAATATATGCTTTTATAGATCACTGGAATATATTTTTATAGAAAAGATATGGTAACATCAGTTGAATAGCCTGCTGTAAATTATGTAAAGTTTAGAAAGTCAAGGGTCACTTTGTTAGAGTTTGAACTACATCATTACCTTTCTTGTAACCTTAGACCAATACACCATCATTAAAGCACAAATAACAGTTGACTGTTTTACAGATTTTCTTGTAAGGCAGAGTTAATATAAAGAGTTGGAATATCCAATAAGATGACCAAAATGCAATTATTTGTCTCCCTTCCCCTACCTCCTCAACTTTAAATAAATATTATTTATTTAGCAGTTATCAATAACAATGTCAGAATTTCTTTTTCAAAAAGATTTTATTTATTTACTTTAGAGAAGGGGAATGGTAGGGAGAAACAGAGGAAGAGAAACATCAACCAGTTGCCTCTTGCAAGTGCCTCAGCCAAGGACCAGGCCCACAACCCAGGCATGTGCCCTGGCCAGGAATTGAACCAGCAAACTTTTGCTTGCCAGACAATGCCCAACCAAATGAACCATGTGGTCAGGGCAAGAATGTCAGAATTTCTAAATTTGCTCCACCTTTTATTAGAAGTATGACAATTTTTAAAACTTTCTCAGCCTCAATTTCCTCATCTGTAAAGTAGACATAATAATAGGGCCCACATCATAGGTTTGTTACGAGAGGTCAGTAAATTAATAATATGGAAAACAAATCCTTAAAATAATGCAATCATATAAATGCTCCATTAATATAAGCTACTTTTATTATTATTGTGAGGATGAGATACTTATTATGTACTCAACCCTAAAATGAATGTTGTGAGAGCTGATAATATGATATACTTTCTTACATCAAAGAATTTATTTATTTGGAGATAATGACAGAAATCCGATTTGCAGCCCTTCATGAATGTGAGGCCCCGGACAAATGACACTCCTAGCTCCCCTGGCTCTGAGGTAGATCCTGATAAAATTTCTGCAATAAACTCTTTCATTTGGAATCAGAGAAAAGACCCAACAGTTGGAATCAGGAAGAAAAAGAAAAGAAAGACTTCACTGAGAGGAAAAGGATCTGAACTGAGCCCTGAAAGATAGGATTTGCAAAGCCCAGGGGAGGGAAGCAGGGGAAATCTAGCCCCTTCACCCCTCCACGTGCTAGGCATTATGCTATGTGCTTCACAACCTTTCTTCACATTCGTCATGACAGCCCCGTCAGGTCACACAGCTACTATTTGCCAAATCAGGGATTTAAACTCTTCTCTAAACCCAGAACTGTTCTTATTTCCACACTATGCTACTTTGATAATTACAGGTTGTGTTATTCTGTGTCTTGGCCAGTTATATACTTCTAAACATCCCATTAGTTTTTAGTGGCTAATTTTTTGTTTTTGCTGATTTTCCCCTTCATTTTCTTATTTGCATATACGCTGAATTGTGTTTGCTTTTTAATTTAAATTTTGCTTATTTCTGTTCTTTCATAATTTAACTCAGGTGTGATGTCTTTGCTGCGGCCTCTTCTTCTGGATGTGGTCCCGACGATTCGACAGACTACTGCTTTGGCTCTTGGGAGACTGGCTGATTATAATACTGACCTAGCAGAAGCGGTTGTGAAGGGCGACATCCTTCCACAGCTTGTTTATTCATTGGCTAAGCAGAATGTAAAAATTGTTTTTTAAGTTATGTTTTTGACTTAAAAATTTTGATAGTTTGGGTACATTTACAAGGTTATAGGCCTTAGAATTATTAAGATGTTGATACACCTTCAATTCTTTAAACTGAACATAATATCTTTAGGGCATTCTGCTTTGAAGTTGGTATGCAGCTTTTTTCCATTATGGTATTAACAGATTTAAAAATGTAATGAAGTTAGACATAAAGCAATATTTCTGTGTATCAGAGTATTAAAATTATAGAATTAGTCTTAGGAATATAAAGCCTTAGGCAAACAAAAAGCTGTTTACAGAAATCTTTATATACAGATGAAATTTGGTTAATGGTAACTATAGGAGATTGCTTTAGAGCAAGGGGGAGAGACAACCAAAAGGAAGAATGTGTTTAATGGAAGGTCTGATAAAGAATTTTACCAGGTATGCAAGCATGTCAGGCCTTTTAAGGATCATCTAAGAGTGCCCCAATATATGTTTCGCCCTCTCTCTGGTTCTACTCTATGTTTCTGTACAGAGCCACCTAACAGCACCTAACAGTAGTTAAGGACCTTCCTATAGGTGGGGTCTTGGACTGTTCATTCCAGTTTGCTAGTTTATCATAACCTAGGAATATATCTTTCTTGAAATATCTTTAAGATCACATTCATATTTGTGTAACCAAAGGATGAACAATCCAATTAAAAATGGGAAAAAGATTTGAATAGACATTTATTCAAGGAACATATACACATGGCCCACCAACATGAAAAGAAATTCAACAGCTTTAGTCATTACGAAATGCAAATCAAAACCACAATGAGATAGCACATTACCTACTGGGACAGCCATACTAAAAAAGGAAAATAACAAGTGTTAGCGAAGATGTGGAGAAATCGGACCCCTTGAACATTGTTGGTAGGAGTGCAACATGGTGCAGCTGCTTGGAACAGCTTGGCAATTCTCTCAGTAACTTCAGCATAATTACCATATGACCCAGAAATTCTACTCCTAGTTATGTTTCCAAAATGATTGAAAACAGGTGTTCAAACAAAACTGTACACAAATGTTCGTAGCAGCATTATTCACAGTAGCCAAAAGAACTACAGGATAAACAAAATATTATATATCTATACAGTGGACTATTATCAGCCATAAAAAGGATCACGTAATGATATATGCTACAACATAAAATATTATGCTAAGAGAAAAAAGCCAGACACAAAGGCTACATATTATATGATTCCATTGATATGAAATATCCAGAACATGCAAATCCACAGACAGAAGCAGATTAGAGGTTGCCCAGGGCTGAGGGAGATGGGAATGAGGAATGGCTGCGTAACACATATGGAGTTCCTTGTTGGATTGATAAAAAATATTCTGGAACTATAGCTCTGACTGGTGTGGCTCAGTTGGCTGGGTGTTGTCCCATAAAGGGAAAGGTCACAGGTTCGGTTGCCAGTTAGGATACATGCTTGGTTGGGGACTTGGTCCCTGGCTGGGGCACTTGCAAGAAGCAACCGATTTATGTTTCTCTCTCACATTGATAGTTCCCTCTCTTTCTACCTCCCTTCCCCTCTCTCTAAAAATAAAGTAAAATCTTCAAAAAAATATTCTGGAACTACAAAGGTGGTTGCACAACATTGTGAGTGCACTAAATGCCACTGAATTGTATACTTTAAAATGGTTAAAACGGTAAATTTTATGTTACGTGTATTTTACCAGCATTTAAAAAAGTAAACACAAACCCTTTTGTTGAAAAACTTGCCTCATTTTTATAAATTGGAGAGTCATTTACTAATGACTGTTTTAACTCTACAAGGAGTCAAAAGAAATTTTATTTTTCTTGTAGATATTCCTTCTATCATCAATTAGTGTTAGACCTTCTTCTTCCTGAATGCTTAACTCCTTCCTTTGAGGGCAGAGTATGTATTTTGGTATCCCACATAGAAGGTTCTTAATAGAAGTTTGCTGTGTGAATGATGTCCACTAGTTATACAGAGACAAAGTATTAAGGCAGAAAAAAGACAAGAAAATGAGAATGTGAAGCATTATTCACAAGCTTCTGTCTCCACCTACCAGTCCTTTAACTCATTTCTCACAGGAGATTTAATCTCTCTTTATGAGGAACAAAGTCCTTTTACTTTTTTTTTTTTTTAAGGAAATTCCTTTGGTGAGAGATAAGATAGAAGAGAGGGATTTGAGTAAGCAGAAATTAGGAGAAAGGGGGAATGAGATCAGAAAGTGTAAATTATAGGCACTGTAGTTAGCAGTGACTATTAATACCCAATAAATTATGAATTAGAAAATTCTATAACATAAAAAGTCAAATTAGTTTAATGTAATGATACGAAATGTGTCACCATTTTTTTCCCACAATTATAAGAAAATCTGTAGAAAGCTACTTTAAAACTCTATTCTCATTTTTACAATAAATTAGTAGCTATTTGGTTACTGACATATAAAATTAAACTTTACAACAAGAATTTTAAAACTATATATCTTACATTTAAGAAACTAAAGAAATATATAAAATAAAAACATCATTACTAAAAAGCATATTTCTTATGTCACCAATATATGCTAGGTTTTGAGATTTAATGCTAAAAATATACTTGATGTATTTTCTCTCTCCTATACATTATTTTGTATCTTAATATTTTAGCCTAAATAAATAGAATGCTTTCGAAACAGGTGCCATGAGTCCCAGGCACTTTTTAGTAGTGGCTGTATGGAAATAGAAACAGAATCTAAAATATGTGATTAACTGAGTTCTATCAATAAAAGGAGGAATTAGAAGACCATTACTGTGTCATTATGTGAACCATAAAACTACAGTGAAAGTTACAGCAGAGTATACTTTCTAAGCATTTAATTTTCTAAGCATCATTTTCTTTATATAGCTATATAAAGAAAATGATGTTTTGGTTTTTATTTCTTAATCTAATAAAATTTATATGTAGAAAATATTATAAATGTGAAGCACTACTTAAAATTCATATAATGGTAAGTCATTTGTATTTATCTTTTTAAAAAAGCACTTCTAAAAAAGGATAAATATTACATCCCATTGTTTGACTAGTTTCTTTGCCAGGAAAAGTTTTAAAATGTATCATGAATGTTTTGCCTTTATGTCTATTCAATGGTTGATAAGTGCATCTCAAAACATGGTTGTTACTTCAGGATAACTTAGAACACCAGAAAGATTAGTTGAGGTCATGAAAGGCCCACCAGGCTTAGAGTCTGAGGGCAAGTAAAGTAAACATATTTGTCAGTCAACAGTTTGATTGTACTTTCTGACAATCTGAGTTCCTGTGGGTCAAATGCCTTTAGTGTAATGCAGATACATAAAAATTTCATTATTTGATGAATTTGTAGGACATATATTTTGCAGGAAATATAATATTTTATTTTATAAAACCATGTTTAGAGTAAAATATTTAAAATGTAATAGAAGACTTACATTGTTTTTGTTTAGTTACTGAACAAAAGCAATAAAGAACATCAAAAAATAAAAATGTTGCAAGATGTTTTTCTTTTCTACTTAGAAGCTGCTGAGCTTTATTATATTAATGTAATTTTTATATTGATTTTGGTCTTTTTAAACTTTTTGTTATATAAGTGCTCAACTCACTTTGAATTTTATCTATTTTACCCGTGCAGCGTTTTTACAAGAAAGCAGCTGCCTTTGTGTTACGAGCAGTTGGTAAACATTCTCCTCAACTAGCTCAGGCAATAGTTGATTGTGGGGCACTGGATACGCTGGTGATATGCTTGGAAGATTTTGACCCTGGCGTCAAAGAGGCTGCAGCCTGGGCACTTGGAAATACTGCAACACATAAGGCAGGTAATGGAGCATATGTTATAACAGAATTATTTAAGTTAATATTTATTAGGCTATTCTGGCTTTGCTTAGTAAAGCATAGGTGAGTTTTTAATAATGTTTCTATACATTTTGGGAGATAAGCTTTGAATGATGCCCAAGTTGTTTGGATTACAAACTCACACACACACACACACACACACACCCACAAAATCTAGTCTTTATCTTAACAGAAGAGAAATTTGTAGATGGGGGGCAGGAAATGGGGCAAATGAGATATTAATTCTCAAATTCTTAAATTCTCAAAAAGTAATTCTCTAAATTAATTTTAGTTTGTCACCCCTCAGTGGAATTGAGTCTTCACTCTTACTCATAATATAGGGTATTCCACATCAGCCAGGGGCCATATCATATGAGTGAGTAATGTTAAAAAGATAAGGACATGACTTTCTAGACCATGTTTGTATTCAGCCTATATTGGGCAGGAAGGAAGAGGAAAAGGAGGACCACCTTCTCTTACAAACTGACAGCCTAGTGCCTGGACCTCTTGAGTGAAGGTTGTGTTGACACACCTGGTTAGTAAAAAACACATAGGGAACAGAATTGCTAAATAATATGAACAAATAACACAACAAGAATATGCAGTTTAACAAGCATATGAAAATGACCAACTTTTCTAGTAATCAAGAACTGTATATTAAAACATAGTGCAAATATCTTTCCCCGCCTCTTATTCTTTGGGGGGGAAAAAAAGAGTAAAGCAGAAATAGAGCCAAGTGGTTAAGAGCATTGTGGCATTAGACAGGACCTGAATTTGAGTCCAAGTTCTACCACTTAGCTGGTATGTGACATTGGTTATGGCTTCTAGACTTTCTGAACCTTTACTTCCTCATCTGAAAAAAAAGGGTAACTACTTCAGAGTTACTTCAGGGATCTGTTGTAGGATGCTCAAAGAAGCTCCCTCGAGATTTGTTGTGAGGATGAGACAATACATGTGAAGCATTTAGCACAGTGCTTGGCACGTGGTAAATATTCAAAAAATGAAAGGTATTTGTATTAATACTGAAGGTTAGAGAGGACTTGATAATGTTTATGCCCATTGGTGGAGACACTACAGATTGTACAAACTTGTGGAAAGTTGTTTGGTAAAACTAATCTAAGTCACAAAATAGTTTATGGTTATTCTAAAAAGCCTGCTTTGGGAATTCATCCTAAGGAAAGAATTCCACAGAATAAAAAACTTTATTCATGCCAATGTTATTGTGGCATTTTTAAAAAATTTGGAAATGAACAGAAGTTTGTTGAAACTGGTTTTGAGGGTGATGGGTAGATGGATACTTGAGGGTTTTCCAAAAAGAACTATGTATTGTGCTTTAGGCTTCTCAAAGCACCCCGGCCAGATGGGAGCAGGTGCCCAGCCACAGACCCTATCTCAAGCCCAACTTCTCCTTCTGCTTCTGCTTCTTGCACACCACACCTAGGTTCTGTCCCTTCCACATGCTTCTGTGCAGCTTGATGGGGCACGAGACCACATACTTCTCATTCATCACATGCGTGGCATGTACATTGTCTCTGGGGTCTTTAAAGGTAGGGAAGCCATAGCCCCTGGTCTTGCCTGTGTACTTGTCATAGATCACTTTAGCCTTAAGGAAGAGTGGGAAATGGCCGAAGACACATGCCAAGATGCCATCCTTCACCTTATGCCCAGATCTCCACAGAAGATCCGGAAGTCATCTGTATCCTACGCCAGCTGGCTGGGGTCTTCCCAGCTGCTCCCAGTTGCCTGTTGAATGAGAATCTATTAAGTAAACTACCATAATTTAACCTCTAAGTTCCTGCCAAATATTTGAGGTTTTTTGATATGACAAATAATGCCTTTGCCTGAACCTGAGCCCCTGTCCCTCCCTCTGGGAATTGTGGGAAGCCTGCTGCCCCAGATATGCATGCCTGGGCTCCAGTCCTTGCCCTGGGACCAGACCCCATGGCCTGAGCCACTCTCTGGCCTCATGGCTATTGAGGTCCCAGAACGCTGGGGGAGGACAAAAAAAGGAAAACCAGAGAAAGTGAAAATAGAATCTTGTAACTATGTATTGTGCTTTATGCTTCTCAAAAGACTTTCTTTTTACATGTGTATTATATGGATCTGCTTGACTGTCTCTCATTATCTATGATCTAAAATATGTTATTTTTATAGCTATTTATTCTTGGACACACAAGTAAATCAACATCTGTATTCCAAAGATGTTTATTTCTGACAAGTAAAATGGTTCAGATAAATTTATCCCCTTACCTAAATAAACATTAACATTTATATATATTAAGGTATGCTGTTTAATTGTAGACATCGTCTTGAAATTTTTTTATATATATAATATGCATCTTTTTATTTTGTATGAAGTTTTAAAAATCTTTTAAAAATACTGTAAGATGAATGGAATTTAAAAATCAACATTATTAGCACAACATTCATATTACTGTTTACTCATGTAGATAGTACAAAATACTGCTTAATTACTGTGGTTGGTAAATTTTTGGTGCTTTAATTTTCTCTTATTGTAAACCATGCATAAAATACTTGCCTGTTGAAAAGTGCAGAACTTTCAGAGTTTAAACAGCTGACCTTTGCTTACCCTCTGAAAAAAAAAAAAAACAGCAAGCCTTTTCAGCCTAATCTACCTCAAATGTGTTCATGTAAATGGAGGTCCACCTATTGACCTGTATGCTTTTCAGCTCTGGATTGGTCCACGTGGTTGATTAAACCAGGAAGGCTGATTTGAAATGCAGATGTAGAGACATTGAAGTACACCCTCCCCTTTTTTTCTTTGCTGTATCTGTCAGGGTGAAAAATGGCTTGCACAAAGGTCAGTCACCCATACTCACTTAATTACTTTTCTTGGACCCACAGAACTGTCACAAGCTGTGGTGGATGCGGGAGCAGTTCCTCTTCTAGTACTCTGTATCCAGGAGCCAGAAATTGCTTTGAAAAGGATTGCTGCTTCGGTCCTCAGTGATATTGCAAAGCATTCTCCAGAGTTAGCACAGACAGTAGTGGATGCAGGAGCTATCGCTCACTTAGCCCAGATGATTCTGAACCCTGATGCTCAATTGAAGGTATTTAAAAATAAGTTAAAAAACAGACTTCTGTTAATCTAAGAAAATGGAAATGTGTATAGATTAATATTATACATTCAAAAATAATTAGTAAATTATTGTTGAAAACAGATGTGACTGTATTATGTATTTGGTCTTTTAATATATGAAAATTATGGTGTAAGGATTAGACAATAAAGACATGACTGGGAAAAATATGTGCAATGCTAAATATCAGAGGTAGCATCAGTATTAACATTAATCACTAAAATAAGGAATTACATAATGATTGAATCTGAGGATGGAAAGGCACTTAAAAGTTTTTCTAGCTCACCACTATATATTTAAGTTTCTTATGAAAGTTATCATATTTGTATTTTTATAACTTTCTAAATTCTGATTTTCAGTTAATTATTTCACCAATTATACTTTTACAGTATTCCCTCACTTATCGCGGGTATTACGTTCTATACCCCCCCACGATAGGTGAAAATCCGCGAAGTAGGAACCTTACATTTATTTTAGTATTTATATATATTTTAAGGATTTATAAACCCTTTCCACACACTTACAAACTGTTCCCAGTCCCTTATTAACCTTTCCCACTCCCTTATTAACCTTTTCCATACTTTTATAAACATTACTTATGTTCTTAAACATAGTCTACACTCTTAAGCCTATGTAACTTTAACAACTTACATATACAGTACCGATGTAGCCAAAAATCCGCGATAAATAATTAAATATAATATTTTTAAAAATCCTGCGATAACAGTGAGGCTGCGATAAGTGAACCGCGATATAGAGAGGGACTACTGTAAATGCTAATAGTTATATCCTAAAAGTTTTTTAAAAATTTAATGTTAATTAAGCAATGAAAAGTTCTTCAAAATGTTATCAGCATTTGTTAGTTCTGCCTGATCTTTTTTGTACTATATTATCACATGTATTGTAAATTAACAATTTAAGTATTACATAATTAAAAAATAATATTTATCCAAAGGTCATATTTTTTGATCATCTGTGATAGACATTTAAATAGTCCACAGAAAACTAAGACATTTAATTTGGAAATTAGGGGATTTAAGAAATTGAGTATTTAGGTATAAGACTAGGATGAGAATATCTCAAGACTCAGAAATCTTAGGTTATATTGGATATGTAATTGTTTTTTCTTTTTATAAAGGAATTTTACTATGTACGAAGCTGTTTCAATTATATCTGAATTCTGCAGTGGATTCTACATGATGTTTTGTTTTATTTTGGTTTTTGTTTGACAGCGTCAGGTCCTTTCAGCTCTCAGTCAGATCTCAAAACATTCTGTGGATCTGGCAGAAATGGTAGTTGAAGCAGAGATTTTTCCGGTTGTACTTACCTGTCTGAAGGACAAAGATGACTACGTGAAGAAAAATGCTTCTACTTTAATTAGAGAGATTGCAAAACATACACCTGAGGTAAAAAAGAAAAAAGGAAAAAAGCTTTAACTGCAAAAATATTAGTCAGTTTTCATTGTTAAGGAAAACATCAATTTGTGTAAAAGGCCTGGGTGCTGTGCCTCATGGTTTGGTTAGGTCAGGGTTTCTCATCCTGAGCGCTATGGATGTTTTGGACTGGATTCTTTGTTGTGGGGCACTGTCCTGTACACTGCAGGGTGGGTAATTAGTAGCCTCCTTGGACCCTGCCAGTAGCATGCCTTCCCACACTATGAGGATCAAACGTGTCTCCATATAATGCCAAATGTTTCCCAAAGTACAAAAGCGCCCCTTGTTGAGAACCCTACTGGATAACATTGATGGAGTTTGAGACAGAAACCTCAGTTTTTAATCGTTTCCTGTTTTTTTCATTTCTAGATTGTGGGGACTGTAGTCCTTTGCCATTATTGTCATTTTAGATCAGCTGAGAGTAGTGAGAGGTTGTATGGTTCCAGGGTGGGAGAGACCACCAGGTCCCCCACCCAGTGTAACTACCCTAACATGGGGGTTCCCACTCTGAGTCCTTAGATGACAAAGGAATAGAGATGAGCCAGCCTGGGTGGATTCTGACGTTGTACCTTTTTCTGTGTATATTTTGACCAATCAATTTCATTTTACTAAAGTTTAAAAGTCTTCATTCTTTATTTCACCTAGCATCTTTACTTGGTTGAAATTTTTATGATTGAATCATAGTAATCATTGTTTGTAAAGGGGGGATAATTAGGTTAGACTATTTCAAGTCTGACATTGTCATTCAGCATTCAATGATTAATCTGCTTCATACTCACATATTGTGATTGGGGCTTTCAGTAGTTAGCTAGTTATGAACTAGCCCTAGAATTTGTGTCTAGGAGAGGAATTTTGACAGCCATTAAATAGGGATAAAAGTTGTGCCATCAATGTATGAAAAATTTAAGCACAGAGTAAGCGCCACACAGTAAATATATTTGTACATTTAAAATAGGATTATTATGCCCTGACTGGTGTGGCACAGTGGGTTGAGTGCTGGCCTGTGAATCAAAAGGTTGCTGGTTCGATTCCCAGTCCAGGCACATGCCTGAGTTGCGGGCCAGGTCTCTGGTTGGGGACGTGTGAGAGGCGACCGATCAATGTTTCTCTCCTTCTTTCTCTCTCCTTCACCTCTCTCTAAAAAGTAAGTAAAATCTTTAAAAAATAAAATAAAATAGGATTATTATACTTGTATATCTCTTTAATAAGTAATTTCAGTAAATCATATTTCAAATCTTACCAGGTGTTTTTAGGTTCTAAGTAAAAATTGTTTGGCGATACTAAAGTAATATTTAAAGATAATTTATGCTTTCAGGTCACACTTGCTTAGCTCTCCTTCCTTTCCCTTAGCTTTCGCACTTGATAGATAACGCAGGAGGAGTTGCTGCCATCATTGACTGCATCGGGTCTTGCAAAGGAAACATAAGGCTGCCCGGCATCATGATGCTTGGTTATGTGGCGGCTCATTCTGAGAACCTGGCAATGGCAGTGATCATTTCCAAGGTTGGTTCTTGCTTGGTTTTCTTCTAGTTATTGTAGGAAGATATTCTAAGAATCACAGTAATACTCTCCAACAGATTATAAAATCTAACTGACCAGAGTGAAAGAAACCTGAAGACTTTTTCAGCTTCTTTCCAAGGCTTATTAGTAAGTTTCTGAAAGCAATGCTAGAATAAGGTTTATTTTGTAGGCAGTTTAAAGTTTTCATCAGTATTTAATATCTACAAAATATCAATACCTCTGAGTATTAGGATTACCTGTTTTGAAATATTCAGTGTATTTTACATTGAAGGATCGACTGTATATATTTACAAAATGTAAAGCATGCTTTGATTAAAGGCATTACATGCCCAGTAGTCATTCTCCCCTTTCCTGACATTCAGGTAGGGGATGACAATGGCTAGGGCATCCCTTTCTATCTGCTTTCATCAGCTTTCATGAACTCATTTCTCTTCTTAGATGGGGGCAATTCAAAGCACATAGACTGTGTCCTTGCCTTAGGAATTTGGCCCCGTCTCATTTTATAACTTGGTATTAACCCACCATACAATGCAGCCCTGACACATGGTAGGTGCTCAGAAATATTGATTGGATGATTAAAGATAGATTTCCTGAAGAACTCTTACAGGCTGTTTGCTAACAGTGTCTCTGGTAACTCTCTAGGGTATGTGTTTCTTATCAGCATAGAAAACCTGCTGTTCTATGTTAAACAGAAGTGTGGATTTCTGTTTTTTAATTCCCCGCTAATCCTCAGAATAAAAGGGAGCCTCAGATCTTTATTTTCTACCTATTCTTGGCTTTCCTCGCTTTTTAGCCTACACATTTATTTTGTTCTTCTATTACCGAAGACTATGATAGAGACTAGAACAGCAGTGCTGTTTCCTGAAGGGTCACTGTGGGGATATTACTAGGATTTTTGATTCTTGGTTCTTTTGTGGCTTGTCAGAAAGCTTACACATAGGAAGAATGATGAAAGAAGCAACAATTGCTTCTGCTTCCTCTATTTCCTCCCCAAAATAACAAGGAGGCACTCCCCTTCTTGGGCCTAGGGTTGCTGCTGGCCTCTCCCACCCAGTGGTCTGTCAGTTGAAGATGAAGGTGACAGCAGTAGTTTGAGGCGAACCACACAGTACTGTGTCCTTCTTTTTCCTACATAATACTGTGAGGACTAGTAATAAACAGGACTTCACATTTAAATGATGCTTTATAATTTTCAAAGCACATTCATGTTTCTTACTTCATTTGGTATTCATAACAACCAAGGCCAGTAAGTCAAGAGTTTGGGGGTTGGGGTGGAAGAGGCTGACTTCTTTTCCTCCTGCTCCTTCAGTCTTGTTATGTCCCAGAATATGAACTTTCTGGAGAGTTGTCTCATTCTGAAGACAGATCTGACCTTTTGTATTGACAAACATTTTTAGTTGGAAAAAAGAAGCCAATGAAGAAAATTGGTCTTAATAACCGAATTTAAAGGTACAGGGGAAAAAAGTGTATATGATCATTTGGCCTCTGCTATGGTGTAGCATAACAATGTGACATTGACTTTTGTGGTACTAAATTTAAGGTAATAATTATTATAGTCTCAGATTAGTTAAAAAATTATTCCTATACAGAATCTGGAATTATAATTTGATTTGGCTATTTGAGTCTTCCTTAAATATAGAAACTATAAGGTCTTTGGGGTTCTTTAGTTAATTTGGTTTTGATTCTTTAGATAAAATTGAGTCCTAAAGTGCAAAATATAAACACGCGCTATGTAACAAAAGTAATTATTTCTACTTTAACATTTAGTCATGTTAAAATGGGCAAAACTGTCATTTTAAAGTTGACCAAAATTGATGAAAAATCTTTTACTATTTCAGGAAAGATTTTAGTGGACATATTTAATCTAAAAGTTATTTAAATAGAATTCTGGCTCATGTTATTCATTGGATTTCAAATCCATAGTAGTTATTTTGTTATCAGAATTATTATACTTAGTGAAAAGGCAATTTTAAGGAATTCCAAATTAACTTCTTTAACAAAGGAAAATAAGAAAAACCTAAGCATTTTAAATTTGTCACAGTGGAATTTGGTTTTGCCTGTGTACTAATCTGTGGCATCTGTTATTTGATTAAGTGCCTATCTATTTGGGGAGTAAACGCCAGTAGAGATAGTCTTAGTTTAGTTGGATTGTAACACATAATTAAAGTAAATTAGTTCTAGTCATATTATTGACTTCGATGTGTTCATTTATTGAACCATCTAGGAAAAAAGGATCAAGGCCAAAATGATTTTTTCTAATGTTTGAGAGGCATGGAAGACTCTTTAAACCTGCTCTAGAGTCATAACACTTGCTCTTTTGATCAACGCTGCAGGGTGTGCCCCAGTTATCAGTCTGTTTGTCAGAAGAATCAGAAGATCATATTAAGGCTGCTACTGCCTGGGCCTTGGGACAGATTGGGAGACACACCCCGGAGCATGCACGGGCTGTTGCCGTCACAAACACGTTGCCAGTTCTCCTTTCTTTGTACATGTCAACAGAAAGCTCTGAGGATCTTCAAGTAAAAGTAAGTGCTTAATTCTTATTGTTTTGTGAAGATTTTGATGCATTAAAAATATGTAATTTGAAATTGTTTCATTTTCATTATGGATAATACTGCTTTTATGAGTCAAGAAATAACAAATTTATTAGAAGAACTGCCTGCGGAGACTCTTCTTTGAAAATGGGATTCCCTTGTCTCTAAAAATCAGGGATACATTTTAAAGAAAGTTTTCTGTAGGTGCAAAGTTGTTTGTAAAATGAATGTCTAGTTGTTGCCTTCTACATTCTTGCTGACTTTTCTTATAGAATAGGAATTGAAGAATAATAGAATTTTGGAGTTAGAATTAGCTGCAGAGAACTGTAGCCCATCTTGCATTAATAAAATTGAGTCCAAAGGAATTTAAGGTGCTTTCAAACGTACAATGCCACTGAGCAGGAGGTGTTCCTGAAGCCATGATCTACCTCTCCTAACTCCGCAAGTCTGCCTGGTCTTTTAATGATATGTCTTAAATTTGTTCCTTAAAAGAAAAATGTCCATAGTATTCACTAAAGTAAACATTTTTAAATATGCATTTAAAAAATCCAGCTTTCTGAAAAAAGTATTACTAGCTACTGAAATGATTCACAAAACATGAGTATAAAGTAAGAGGGGTTGTTTAATAATTATAGAATTTCAAAGAAAGAAAATGTTTCCCGCCCTGGCTGGTGTGGCTCAGTGGATTGAGCGCCAGACTGCAAACCAAAAGGTCACAGGTTCAGTTCCAGTCAGGGCACACACTTGGGTTGTGAGCCAGGTCCCCAGTTGGGGGCATGCAATAGGCAACCACACATTGATGTTTCTTTTCTCTCTTTCTCCCTCCCTCCTCCTTTTTCTGAAAATAAATAAATAAAATCTTTAAAAAAAGAAAAAAGGAAACGTTTCCCATCATACTACCATGTTAGGAAAACATGTAACTTTTTTAAAACAGCTTTTAGAATCAACTTTTATTGAAAGAAGTGCACAGAAAATACGATAATTCAAAATAAAATTAACAACAGTAAATTAAATTATATTTAAATTTTAATTAAAACAATAAATTAACAAATAAAAAAACATATTTGCTGAAACAACTTTAGATGATACAATGAGGCAGAAATTTTATTAGAACTGTAAAGTTCAGAGATTCTGAAAGTTATAGTGAATCATTTATCAACATACATTTTATAGAAGTGAATTTATGTATATTTGGTTATGTTTACATGTTATTTCTCTACAAATTCATTGAATGAAGCTGATTTCTAAATGAATGTTTTTTTCAGTTTTTACAAGACTTTCTGGATCAAAGCAATGATTTGGTAGATTTGGGGCTTCCCTTCTATTTCTCCAATGTTTAGTGCATTCCTTGGCAATGCTTGGTAGGACGAATAAGGCTGACAATGTGCTAAGGTCTTTTCCCATTTAAGAATTCTGTGATTCTTTGACTTTCTGGTTGAGAAATCACAGCCCCATTTTCAGTTTTGAATTGTTCAGGACAGTTTATTTACATATATGTAATTTTAGCTTATATATGTAGTCCTCTTTTGCCCTCAAATTTCTTTAACCCATTATCATTATCGTCTTTTCTTCCTCCCATATCCCACAGATTCTTCTTCTTTCCTTTTCCCTCTTTCTCACTTCTCATCCTCCTGCCCCTTCTAGTGAACCAGTGACCTGGCTCCTCTGCAAGGTTTCTTTAGGCATAAGCTGTGCTACCCAGGCTATAATAGTAATTATATTCAACTTCTAGATTATCAACAAATACATAATCAAATACACTATCACTCTCAGATTCCAGCACTTAACAACTTTTATTTTCCTGTAAGTATTGGAAATAAAGGAATCCATGAGCTAGAGCATGAATAGTTAATAGTGGAGTCAATAGTAATTATGGCCGAGAAACCCTTGCAAATAGTTTTTTAGGTAGCACTGTATAGGGATAGGCAAATGTAGGTTTACAGCTATAATACAAATAAATAATACATTAACAAATAATACAAGAATAAACTGTTTTGCATACCCACAACTGTAAACCTACTTTTGCCTACTTTTAAATTATTATGATATTATGTATAAATATCACTGTAGTTAAGATGATTTTTATTGTTTTAACAAAGGTGGTTTTAGTAAAACATTTAGGTTTACTAATAGAAGTTAACAACAGTAAGTTAAATTCTGCCTACATTTGATACAGTATTTATTTTCAAGAAATACACTGGATTTTAAATTTAAAAGTGGGATCTTTATCAATTATTGTTCATTAGCAATCTTCCAAGGCTTTGAGCCCATCCAAATATTTTCTTTTTAAAAACTTATTGATTTAAGAGAGAGAGAAACATCAATTTGTTGCTCCACTTATTTATTAATTCATTGGTTGCACCTTGTGCATGCCCTGAACAGAGATTGAATCCTCAACCTTGGTGTATTGGGATGACGCTGTAACCAGGTGAGCTACCCTACCAGGGCCAAAGATTTTCTTAATGTAGGTATCCATCATTCTTTTTCTTCTTTATCAAGGTCTCTTGGATCCTGTCAGTTGTTATGAAAGTCCAAGTCTGTTTGATTTGACATTATCTCAGTAGGGAAAAATGCAACCAAGAGCTTCAGGAACTGTCTTATGGTATTTCTCATTTGTTACTCGGCGGCAGCTTTCAAATTATAAGGCCATGTTGAAGTTTATTTTGTCCCAAAGGCATGTCAGCTTATTTTAAGCATTCTCTAATTGGTTCCAATCCAAGAGAACCAATGAGCAGCCCCTTGGAATTTCTTACATATTTTCATATAGCCTTACTATCTACCTGTGCCTGTATTATTTCAAATACCTTATTAAAAACTAAAACAAAAACAAAAACAAAACATCTTTTATTTAATGAGCTTACCTACATGTATTTTTAAACTATTCAGGTGATTGCATTTTCAACTTGTCTTGATTTAGAGACATCCTATTGAAATGTTCCATGTTATTTTTGGCATTTGAATAAATTCATTCTACTACCTTAGTTATAAAACTATTTCTAAGGCCATTATTTGATTTATTGTGTTCTTATCATAATGATTGTTCTGTTTAATTTTCAGCAGCTTTATTGAAATATAATTTACCCATTTAAAGTGATCAATTCCTTGGTGTTTAGTATATTCACAAAATTGTGTGATCACACCACAGTCTAATTTTAGAACACTTTCATTCCCCCCTTAGCTGTCACTCTGTTGTATCTTCCCTACCTAGCACCAGGCAACCATTGATTTACTTTTTGTCTTTGTATATTTGTCTCTTCTGGACATTTAATTAATTAATTAGTTAATTAATTAATTTATGACATTTAATTTAAATGGAATCATACAATATATGTGGCCTTTTGTGCCTGGCTATTTTCCCTTAGCATTAGTTTTAAGGCTCATTCTTATATATAGCATATATTGTTATTTTTCCTTTTTATTGTAAAGAAATATCCTATTGTATTATATACCATGTTTTGTTTATCCACTTAACAATTGATGAACTTTTTAAAAAGTATATTTTATTGATTATACTGTTACAGTTGTCCCAGTTTTTCCCCCTTTGCCCCCCTCTGCTCAGTACCCTCTTTTCCCCCACCAATGCCCCCTTAGGTCATGCCCATGGGTTGTGCAAACACTTATCTTTGTTTTTTTATTATAGCCATCCTAGTGGGTCTGAATTCGTAGCTCATTGTGGTTTTGATTTGTATTGATATTTCCCTGATGGTTAATGATGTCGAAAAAATGTTATCGTTTTTATGGGCCATTTATACATCTTCTTTAGAAAAAGATCTAATCAAACCCTTTGCTGCCCATTTAAAAATTAGGTTATTCTCAACTTGTAAAGGTTCTTTATATATTGGGGATACAAGTACTTATCAGATGTATGGTTTATAAGTATTTTCTCCCAATCTATGGATTATCATGTCACTTTCTTGATGGTACTTTAAAATTTAGATTAAATTAAATTTATATATTTTTTTCTTTTGTTGCTTGTGCAGTCGGAGTCATACCTGACAAGGCTTTGCCTAATCCAAGGTCACAAAATTTATTCTTACGTTCCCCTTTTATTATAACTCTTTTGGCCAAAATGCTTTCAGAACAACATTCACTTTTGAATAAAAAAAACATTTTTTTTTAATTTTAAAGTTTTTATTAAAAATCATCCATAAGCAAAGCAACAATAAATAATTTTTATTATTCCTCTAATTTTTGTGAAGAACAATTGAAATGGTATCAAGTATTTATACTGACAATTTTATTTTGTTAATTACTATTTCTATGTGTATTGTTAAGAGGTGAAATACAGTGTTGCTAGTCACTGTGGTTTTTACAACAGCTTTGATCAGTGTGGACAGAGTCAGTTTTTAGAATTGACAGAAAAATGAATAAATATAGAACCGTAGGTGTTATGATGGTTCATAGGAAAACCAGACTCAAACTCAAGTTGCCCTAAATAGATAGATAACCCATGGTTCCTTCTCTGATGTCATCATATATTATGTATGTCTAAGGATAAACAATAGCTACTAAATGTGGTGACATTAGCAAAATTTATAATCTGTTGTTCATTAATTTAAAGTAAGATATTACTTGATTTACTGAATTAAAAAATAAGAACTATTTTACTTTGCTTACAGCAATAACTTAACAAAAAGCACATTTACTAAAGGCTATTAAATTTTAAATCCAAAATATGACATAATCTTGTATGTAGAAAATCCTATGGAATAAACAAACACACACATAAATACCAGAGGTACTGACTTCAGCAAAGTCATAGGGTATAAGGTCAAAATATAAAAATCAATTTTATTTCCATAGGCTAATAATGATCAATTCAGATGTGAATATATTTTCTTAATTTCAAAATAGCATCAAAAAGAGTAAATTACTTAGGAATAAAGTTAACAAAAGAAGTATAAGACTTGTATACTGAAGGCTACAAAACATTACTGAAAAAAAATTTAAAGAAAATCTGAATGGGAAGACTTTCCATGTTCATGGAGTAGAAGATTAGATATTGTTAAGATGGCAATACTCCCCAAATTGATCTACATATTCAATACAATCTCTATCAAAATCCCAGCTGGCTTCGCTGCCCCCCTCCCACTCCCCATTGAAAAGGTGATTCTAAAATTCACATAGAAATGCAAAGGACCCATACTATCCAAAACAATTTTGAAAAAGAAGGACTTACACTGCTTAATTTCAAAACTTACTACAGAGCTATAGTAATAAAGATAGTGTGGTACTTGCTTACAGAAAGACATATATACCAGTGTAAGTGAATTGAGAATCTGAAGTAGGCTCTTTTTTGGTCAATTGATTTTTCACAAAGTACCAAGACAATTAATGTAAGAAGGATAATATTTTTAGCAGATGATAATGAGACAATTATTATATCCTCATACAAAAATATTAATCTGCATCCTTATTTCATACCATACACAAGAAATAACTTAAAATAGATCATAGATATAAATATGAGTTTAAGACTATAAAACTCTTAGAGAAAACATAGGAGTAAATATTTGTACCTTAGATTAGGCATTGATTTCTTAGATATGACACCTAAAGCACAAGTGATAAAGAAAATATTGACAAATTGGTTTTCATCAAAATTAAAAACCTGTATGCTTCAAAAGACACCATTAAGAAGAAAATGAAAAGACTTGGAAAAATATTTGCAAGTCACATATTTGAGAAAGCACATATTCAAAAATATATAAAAGGATTCTTGCAAGTCAATAATAAGACAAATAATCTAAACACTGGGCAAAGATTTGAATAGAAATTTCACCAAAGGAAATATAAAAATGGCCAATCAGCACATGAAAAGATGTCAAACATCATTAATCACTAGGGAAATGCAAATCAAAATCATAATGAGATAATACTTCAAACCCACAAGAATGGCTATAATTAATAAAATGGATAGTAACAAGTATTGATCGTCATGCGGAGAATCTTAAACCTCCTTACATTACTATTGGGAATGTAAAATGTTATAGTTACATTGAAAAACAGTTCAGCAGTTTCTCAAAATGTTAAAACATAAATTTACCATCAGCATCCAAATACTCCATCCCTAAGTATTTTCCCAAGAGAAATGTAAACATCTGTTTACACAAAGACTTGTATATGAATCTTCATAGCAGCATTATCCATAATAGCCAAAGGAGGAAACAATCCAATGTCCATCAACTGGTGAATGGATAAACAAAGTGTGATAAATATGTATAATGGAATACTAGTAACAATAAAAGGAATGAAATACTAATACATGCTATAACATGGATGAACTTCATGTTGAGCTTTCCTCTATAGTTGAGTAGATTTGTTTTGCTTCTGTGAGTGGGGCAATTTCTACTAGTGATCAATAGCAGTGAAGAAGGCCAGACTCAAAAGTTCATATATCATGTGATTTCATTTATATGAAATGTCCAGAAAAGTCAAATTTATAGACAGAAATTAGATTAGTAGTTGCCTAGGGATGGTGGGGATAAGTGGGGTGAAGGAATAAGGAATGACTACAAATGGGCATGAAGTTTCTATCTGGGATGATAAAATATTCAAAAATTAGATTGTACTGATAGTGCACAGTTCTGTAAATTTACTAAAAATCTATTGAATTGTGCACTTGAAATGAATGACTTTATAGTATGTAAGTTGTATCTCAATAAAGTTGTTAAAAATATTAAGCCCAGAAATTGGCAAGTAAACAAAATCTTAATTAATATATTAATATTTTTCATGCTGGACAATACAGCTGATTATTAATCATGACATACATTCCTATATAGAAGTATATACCTGTGTTCGTATAATCATAAATCTAATATATTTCTTAACAAAGGATAGTACAGCTCAGTGAATTTCTAGGGTCATTAGAATCTAATCCTCTAGGGCTCTTGATTAATAACTTGACAGTACATCACCAATTTGGAACTGTTAAGAGTCAGGCTGTCCACATGATACAGTGAATGTGATCTCTGCTATCCTGTTAGTAGACCTTGACACCAGTTAAGTTAAATTTGTTGACCTGCTGGGTCACTGTGGTCCTAAGTTGGTTCACAAAGGTATAACTTATGTTATACTACATGTGGACAAAATTTGGGTTGCATTACATAATTTGTTGTTTCATTTAATCTAGTTTATAAAACAATATTTGAGGACAAGTATGTCAAGAGATAAGAGATTACAAGACTGCTTAGCCTCAGTCTCTGGGAAACCATAAATTCAAGAGTTTTTAATTGGAGAGCACACATGTGATGAAAGTTTTTTGCTGAATCCATTTATCAACTGTAAAATTCATGATGTGAAAAGCAAAATACTCCTTGACATTCAAGAGCATTGCTAAATGTTGAAGAGCAAGATCCCAGAAGACCAGGTCAGCTAAGGCCTCAGAGAGAGAACAGGTGATCGGAGGAAAGGCTATAAAAATGGACTGAAGCATAAACCACATACATACAAGCAGATGTGGATTTCTAGTGGAAAATAGCTGTAGATAAACCCAGTCGTGAAGCCTTCCAAGGTGAAGGGGGCAGGCTTTAATACAAAGAAACAGAATCACAAGAGCCATGGCCTTAGAGCTGGCTGCAGGAATGTGCTGCAATTATATCAGAGCCCTTCCTCAGCCACACTTTTGGCACCACCACATGGTGTCACCATGAAATACAGAGTGCTGGGGGACAGTAGGAAAGGTACCTGTGGGTACCTATTCTTTTGCTTGTGGGTGATACACCCACCCCCTTTTGTAGAGCTTTCCTCTATAGTTGAGTAGATTTGTTTTGCTTCTGTGAGTGGGGCAATTTCTACTAGTGATCAATAGCAGTGTATCTACAAATGCTCATTGAATACTGCATATAGTAGAATATTTCTGACTACATACCCATAAGCCATGAGCCTTCTGGAGAATATAGAACACCTGATAATGGCTTTCTATAGTAAACTAGGTATTTTTTCAAATTTGTTGATTAGAAGGAAGGAGTAGGGCATTAGCTAACTCAGAGTTTCATATATACAAATTTTTACACTAATAAAATGTAATACATTATTAATTTTCAGTCTAGAGCTTTATGATTTATAATTTTAATTTTCTCATAGGTATTTTAAAAGCTCAATAATACACTCTACATTTTAAAAGTTGACACAAAGATAACTGGCAGGATATTCTATGATAAAACCAATGAAAGATAGGAGTCTTTCTGACAACTATTTTTTAAAAATAAAACAACTGTTGTCATTGCTGGGGAGTGAGTGGTATAAAGGGACTAAATGGTAATGGGAAAAACGATACAATAAAGATTGAATAAAAAAAGAAACTTCACTAAGCAAGATCCTCCATTGTGAAGTATTTTGAGTTGAGTTCACTCATCATGAATAATATATTCAACTAATTTATATATTTTAGATCTACTGGATATAAGTAAATTAAAATTTAAAATGTTCATTTTGCATTTAAAAAAATAAAACAACTGCTGCTTAGACCAGGAAATTGATTTCATTTTCAAATTCCTGGGACATGAGACATAAATTTTTGTGAAGATTTAATTGATTGCTTACTTTGGTATGTGTTTTGCTTTGTATTTCAATAGAGTAAAAAAGCCATAAAGAATATTTTACAAAAATGCACCTATTTACCAGCCCTTGAGCCATTTCTGTTTGATGCTCCTCCTAATATTCTGAAGCATGTGGTTGGACAGTTCAGTAAGGTAAGAAGTGCATTTAGCATGGAAGTGGGGGAAGAAAATGAAAATAAATTAACTTTTTTCGTTTTTTTTTTTCTGTTGGATCAATGTTTTCTTCTGTAAGATGGGGGCAGGGTTCTCCTACTTAATTCACTGATTATATTGACAGGGATAGAAACATAAATTAATAAAATTCACATTTCCTTTTTCCTCACAATCTCTGTACCATCTTTTTTAATGTTCCTAGGGAGTATATACAGTATGTCAACACATAAAAACATCATAATATAGATAATTTATATTAAGTAACTTTTAGTAATTTTCCCGGTTATCTATTAGTCTCATTCATCTGGGAACACTGAAAAGGTCTTTAAAAGAAAAAGAGAAAGATCGCTGAGCCACTGAAATATTTTTCACAAAGTTCATGCACTTACTAGAGATGCTCTCAGACAGTCATTTGAAGTTTATTGACTTATTTTATGAACGATCTAAACAAATGTAGCTGTTAAATATTTCTTAGATGATTGCAGATTAAAAGTAGTAGGGTAGGAAGGTCAAGCTGCTAGCAGGGCCAGCAGCCAGCAGGCCTGACAGCTGATAGCAAAGGCTGAGAATGACTGCGTTGCCGCAGCCATTGGTCACCAGGACGGTGACCCTAAGCTATCAAGGACTGGTTAAATTGTGCTCAGGGGATTTGATTTAAGAAAATGGGGTCTGTGGAAAGAGTATCCCATAGTGGCTCTGAGCTCAGGCTGTGGAGTTGGGGTACCTGGATTTATATTTGGGAACTGTAATATCTTTAGCAAAGTCTTAACCTCTTTAAACCTTGGTATGATTACCCATAAAATGGAGATAATAAGAGTGCCTGTTTCATAGGGTCATTGTAAAGTTAAATGAGAGGTTATACGAAGAGTTCAGCTCAATTCCAGGCACATGTTAAGCACTCAAATGCACACAAACACACACAGTTGTTTTTAATATATAGAACATAAAAGTAATTAAGGTTGATTTAAAAATTAATAAAAATGAATGGGGTCAAGTTTATTTGACTAGTCAGTTATAATACTATATAAAGAAGCTACTACTATCCACTCATGTTCATTGCCTTTATTCCATCTGCACAACATAAAAAGTTCATACATTTCTAGAAAGACTGATTTTTACTTCTAATCATAAGCAAATTCGGGCTCATTGTTACAGGTATATTGGGCATAAATTCTCTTTTACACTATTGTTGCTTTTCAGTAGTAACAATCCAACTTGGAAAAGAAAAGGTGACATTTTAATGTGCTTCACTTTTAAAGGTGCTGCCACATGATAGCAAAGCTCAACGACTTTTTGTAACAAGTGGTGGACTTAAAAAGGTTCAAGAGATAAAAGCAGAACCTGGATCTCTTCTTCAGGAATACATCAACAGTATTAACAACTGCTACCCAGAGGAAATAGTAAGGTGGGAAAAATAGACTCTGAGAAGGTCAATATTATAATGTGGTTTTTCTGTTTTCCAATATAGATTTTATATTCACTTTGTCAAAATGTGGACTTTGAAATACTACATAAGACCAATGTACACCTTTACCTCTGCTCTTGACCACTTTATTTACCTCAAGTTAAATTAGGTTCTGATTGATATACACATTTCCAAGTCAATTGCAATGTCATATGAGACACTTCTGTACTAATTTAAGACATGTTTTATGAAAGATTACCCAAATACAGAGTTCAGATTAAATGAATCTTTAATGTGAACCTGATTTAGAAAGGACTTATAGATTCTGATTTTCAAAATCCCCTGCATATTATTGTTATTAAGCTCACATTTGTATTAATAGGAGTATTACAAATAGAAAAGAGATGTTGAGTATCAGAAAGAAAGTTACTGTCTGTATTTGAAAGGAACTTAAATAAATAATGTCGTTTATAATATGCAGGTGCTCCACAGTAATGGAGCAGGAAGCTACTTTCAAGATTAATTTTTTTAAATGAGGTTGATTTGTAAAGCACTAAACCTAAGTCTCAAATCTTATAAGCCTAAAATAACCATACCATTAACTCCAAAGTTACCAAGGAGGTAACTTTCCTTTTATTATGTGAAAAATACCCACAATACATGCAGAATTAAAAGCCATATTTATCTACTTCTACACTTATTTCTTATTTTTGCTAATTAATATTGGAGGATATTAGAGAATTTCAATTTTAAAACACATATAAACTTATAAAAGTCATATAAACTATTCTTCCTATTTAATATCAGTGGTTTTTCCTACATATGATAACACTGATTTTAAAAACAGAAATAAATTTAAGATAATTTGTTTTCTATTCACATATATTCTGCAAGTAAAATTCTTTTCAAAGATGTAAGTTTAGGTACTTTTGGGAGGTTTATGAGAACTCCTTGACCAAATATTTCCAATAAGTTAGCTTTGAAAATAATAATACATATAAAATATACAAAAGAAATAGCATATCATAAAATGTATATCTAACATATATAATTTACAAATATAATGATTAACAAAAGTTTACATAACATATATATGTAAGACCACTAAATGAAGGAAATATGAAAATCTTTTCTCGATAAGTAGATAAAATGAAATTTTACACATTTACACATCCCTTTAGGAAGAATGTTATTTCATGTAAGTTTAAAATAACTTTTAATATAATATTCTAACATAAACAAAATTATAGAAAAATGAAAAAAAGCAAACTAAAGGGCTCCCCAAATGGAATGAACTACTAGAATTAACCAATGGTAAAGTACTTTCTTGAATAGAAATCTTTCTAGGATTACTTTACAGGGCATGAATGGAAACTAAAAAGCTCTTCTGTTATATAGAACCTAATTTGGTGCTTTGTCAAAATATCATTGTAAATTTTTAACTTCTAACATTCTGTAATCTTGAATTTTATTTTAAAAATTGACTAGTTATCATGAAGAATTTTGGTTAGCTAACTTTTTCAAGTTTCTGATATATTTTTTAAAGCATTAGGTTCTATAAAATGGTGTTTTATAGAAACCTTTGAAATGTCTTTCTATGAAGAGGCAAATATAATCTTAAAATAGTTTTGTTTTTACAATCCTATTCTCAAGAATCACTTTATAACTATTTCAGAACTAATTATTCTTTATAAGACAGCTTATCAATGGTTACATCTCTCTGCTCTTATTAGCCTAAACATTTACTTCCTATTGCCTTCTAATTTTAGTAGTCTTTAAAAATTTCTAATAAAGGTAGTTGGTATGAGATAGAAGGGACCTAGGACCAGATGTTAGAATCTCTAAGTTCTAGTTCTTGTCCACTCCACAGCCAGAGGTGTTCTGGGAACTCCTTTGTCTTCTGGATCTCATCTAAACTGGGGAGAGGAAGATGCTTTTAGGAAACATTTAATTTGGGGAGGGAGGCATGCATACAGTCTTCCATTTGGCACATTTCTGATGTGGTAACTGTATAATATCCCAAATTCTACACGGTCTAGGGTGAGGTTAATTCACTTATACTCTTAAAGGCCCTTTAGAGGTAAACTGGGATAGCAGTGGTTGACAGGCATAGAAAAGGAATTTCCTCTTTTTTGGAGGTTCATTTTAGTTCTTTTATGAGGAGTATATGGTTAACAGCTACCAAATAGCAGCACAATTTTCAAAGTTTGGTTCTTTTAAAAAATCTATTCCTTGCCATTTACATAAACAAATACCTACCTTGTGTCTGACATATGTATTGTATAAGGCCTAAGAAGTTGAGACTACTTTAAAATTTGGGACTAACGTAGAGCAACAGTTATGAATTCCCCAGTGTATGACTATTTTCAAGAGGTCCACTGTTGAAGGGACAATTTTTTCCAGAGTAGGAGGCCTTTAGAGTGAAAACATTCTTTAAAGTAGCTTTTTATGTTTATACAATATGTATATACCTGTTTAACTATGACTATCTGTACAAGCACACTATCAAGAAGAATGCAGCTCTGTTTTGTCCACTGTAACTTGACAAATTGTGGAAGAAATTAGTATACTATCAATTATGAGTTTTTAAATCAACCTTCTGAGGATAAAGATAACTGACAAAGGACAAAGCAAGTCTCAAACATTAGGTTTAATCTGGAGAAAACACCTTAGGAGACTTACTTATTTTAAGTGTTTTTGGAAATTTTTAAATTACACTTTAGATTTTTTTAAGTAATTTATTCTAGAATGTCTACCAAATTTTATTTGACATAATTTTATATGCATGTAAATTCTGTCCATGGTATATGAAGCATCCCACCATGCATTAACTGACATATTTAATACTTTTAGACTAAATGTTTCATAAAATGTTCTATTTATAAATATAAATTTATAGTACTATAGATGCCTAAAACAAATGAAATTAATTTCCTATATTTGTGTAATAGAATACTTGTAAACCACTTATGAAATAGCTCTTTAATATGAAGTATGCTCCCAGAAATGTGTTTTTATGGGTGACCAGATCTGATTAAAATATAACTTGAGAATAATCTCTAAGACAATCAAGATGCAGAACTTGATTAGTAATGATAGTGTTGCCTAACTTATGATAAATAATCTATTAGCTATGGTCATTAAAGAAACCTCAGTCACTTGATATAATAAAAACAAAATCGCTTTAATAAAGTACTATCACTGGATTTAAGATACCCATTTTTTTGTCACTGCTTTGATATTCCTTAAATGTTTTGTTATTTGTCTAGCACAGTCTTGTGGGTTCATGTTCTTTTTCTTGATAGTCTCTAAACTTGTGCACAAAGCATTAGTGGAGCATAATTATTCAGAGGTCTCATTTATAGAATTATTTCAGATAATAACCTCATATTGAATCTTTGGCGCTTACTGTGCTGAATCTTTTCACCAGTATCTAATAAAATTTTTTTCTTTTTCAGGTATTATTCTCCTGGATATTCAGATACACTTTTGCAGAGAGTGGACAGCTATCAACCACCTACTAACTAAGCAAAGTTACATTTTTCTACTCAGATTCAGAGCAGAGTAGTTATGAATAAAAGTTGTTAAACCTCTTTCTAAATATCTGAATTATTACATTCTAGATTTATTCAATGTGAAATACCTTTAGATAATATTTTCTAAATTTATGTAATACTTTAAAAATTAGTGGCTTGAATTTATGAGAAATGTTTCATGGTCATTTACACAGGATTTAATCTAAAGGTAGATTTAAAAAGACATTCAAGAACTTTAAGGCATTTGTTATTGTTCTATTAAAAACTACACACACACACACACACACACACCACATCTCCAACTAGACAGATAAAAGGTGGTATTCAAAAACTCAGTTGTTTTGGCCAATTCTTTGCAGGCACAGGCAAGGAAAACTGGCCTTGCAAATTCCATAGTAGGTTATAGAAGGAAAATAGCTGAAAGAGGAAACTTTTCATCTCAAGTTTTCTAAGCTGTTTTCTTACCCTGCCTAAACTGTTTCTTACCTTTCATGGAGCTGGAGAAGGCAGAAATCAGCATTAAGCATTATAGGACTGCAGACATGCTTTCTGCTTTCATTGAAAGGTTTCTAAGTCTAGCTTTGCTCATGAATAAACAAGGAAACAGGCATGTAAAACGGGTCATCATTATTCCCTTGTCCTAGTCACTTTCCCAAATTTCAAAAGTCACATTTTCAGAGATTACAGACATATTTGAAAAGAACACCATCAGGCTGAGACTTTACATGCATCTTTATTCACTTAGGAAGCTAAAATGGAGTGAGAGGGGGTTTCAATGAAATTTTAAATAAAAATAGCATTAGAATTGTCCTTTTCATTTTTCCTATTTACTGTGTTTCTGACCTTGGGGAATATGTGATTAGATTTAGGAATCTGATTAGTTGGCATGTGTGTGTCTTTTGATCTAAAGGGACAGTCCCTACAGTGACCTCCCTTTGGAAGACTGGAGAGAAGAATGATAATCAGGGAGCCCCTTTGCCACAGTGCTTCCAGTCTGGCTGGCTTTCTTACCCATTTACTTTGGGTATTTTCTGGATTCATCTCTATAATCATTTCCTATCAGTGCATATGGCTTTTTGCATCTTTTAGAACGTCATTTTACCCACAATTATACCATTTCTTTCTGTCTTATACAGCCTAGAATTGCTTGCAGTTTTACTTTTTAATACTTCCTTGGGCCTATTTTGTTTCCTTGCAGTGATTTCTTTGACTTATTGCATAAGAAAGTATCTTTAGTCCCAGATTTGTACCTTTCATTTTTCTCTCCTGTCTGTCTGCTTGTCTTATGAACCTTTTAAGAATCTCAGAAAATAAAGGTAGTTTTCATCTTCCTTACATTAAGACCTTTTTTTCTTAATGACCATGTTGGTAATGAAGAAACTGGTCTATATAGGATAAAATCTCTTCCGATGTTATGAATTTCTTATAATGTATTTCTAGCCATTCTATATTGTACTTGAAGGTTTTCACTTCACACACACCATTTCATAACCTATCAAATAGTACTAAACTACGAAAGTAATAAATATTTCATAGTGTATGGATGGGTGCTACAATTTAATCATATGCAATTTGGAAAATTTATGCTATGAAATGTTTCTTGACATAAAACACTTAAAAGAAAATGAAATTTTGGTTTTTTAAAGTCTATTATGAGACTTTTTAAAACAAAAAAATTTTTCTATTTGTGCTAAAATAAAAAGTGTCTCCTGCTGCTGATGTTCTTTAATATTTCACCCCTGGCTTGAATTTTGTTAGTTTTAATTCTCTGAGCAGACCAACCCTCTCTTCACTGTCCACCCTCCTCCACCCCCATCAATTTATTTAAAATTCAACTATTATTAGGATATCTCGTTTAGCTGAACAATTTATTTTAAGGACTTCAGTTTAGGAATAGAATTGGTTGAATCTTACTACTGGTTGACCTTTGTTCATTTAGTTCACCTGTTGTGGAAATATAGATGCCTATCAGTGATGCCTGAAAGAGATGTTGAAAATCTGGGTTCTAGTCATATCTGTTAAGTAGTAAGGGTGATGATACTTGCTCAGCTCACTAATAAGATGCTTGTGAAAATAATCTGCAATGATGCATGTTAACAATTTTGTAAACTGTCCCGTTCTGTGCAATCCAATATGTCACTTATGGGCAATGACAGTCAATGACAGATTATACATTTGGGCCAAAAATCAAGCAAGTGGACAGAGCAGGCCCCATACTCTTAAATAAGTGGAGTTATACCAGATGATTTATGATAAAGAAAAGCTACATTTCTTGCCCTCATGGAGTTTTCTAATGTCAACACATTTGCCTGGACACAGTGTGCAAAATAGGCACAAGATATTGAATACAAAACAGGCATGTTTCATTTAATATAAAAAACAAATGATGACCTCATATTTTTCTAAACTTTTCCTCTCAAACTCTCCCCTTAAAGGAACCATTAAAAGATCTGCTGTTTCTAAACTTGATTTGAGGTCCTGCTTAACATAAACCCTGACCTTAAATTCCTGGGTCAGGCTATCTCCCATCCAAGATGTCAAGTTTAGAAACTGACCTTAAAAGAACAAAGGATGTAGTTGCTGTGTTTTCAAATCGCCAACCCTTTGATTGAGTTAGGTGCTAGCAAATGTTGAGGCTTGTGTATACTCTGGCTTATTTGCACACCACCATCTAGAAAAGAGTGATTTGTACTTACTCTGTTTCAGAGATTAAACAGATCAAATGACAATCTTAACTGTAACTATTGCATTTACCCATTGTTTAAGGGTAAATTTAAAATTTGATTTGCTAGTAATGTTTTGTTTTTAAAAGGTCTTGGTAGACCATAAAATTGGACACATATTCAGTGATAATTGCTTTAAAGAACAGTGAGTTTTATTGTTTGTAAAAGTAAGTTTTTTACAAAATTTAGGATATATGAAAGGATAAATTAAAAAGAAAAAATAGCACTCGAAATCTCACAACCAAGAAAATAATTGTCATTAACTGTTAATATAGTTCCGAGTTCCTTTTTGAGTTTTGTACAGATAGAAAAAATTTAGAAAAGTGTATTAATGTTATACATGCTATTTAAAAATAAAAAGCAAAAGTTATAGCAGTTTGCTTGTTTCACAGAAGATGGAGTTTTAACGTTTTTGTTTTCATTTTAGTGGGTTTAGGGAAAAGGTCTCCTCAATGATAGATTAGGGATCACTATAAAATATGTATAAATGGCTTGCTTTTATTAATGATTGACTAGTGTTTACTATAGAGATTTTAAACTGAGTGCTATTTATGGCTTACCAGTTTTATAACCTTGGATCAGGAATATTATACTAATAATATGTCATTTTGCAAGGTCATTTGATATAGATATTTACATATTTTATTTTTTCTTTTAATTTTCATTTTTTAACATTTTATAGCCTTTCCTATGCATATAGAATTTGTGGTAATGCAGTCTTGCTAGAATTTATACTAAAATATGAAATGTATACATTACTAATGGTGCTTACTTAACGTATTTTTGATATAAAGAATTTCAATTCTTTGAGAACTATTTTTAAAATTTAATCCTTATTGTATTTTTTTATATTACCTTTTAGTCCCATTATACCTCCATCCCCAGCAATCACCACACTGTTATCCATGTCCATGAGTCCTTTTTCCTTTTTGTTCAATCCCTCCACCCTCTAATCTCCCCCCTTCAATAGCTGTCATCCTGCTCTCCATCTATGAGTCTGTCCCCACTGTGAGAAACGCTCACAATAAAAACTGGGACACAGGACTTGACCAGTAAAGCGAGGCCTTTATTCACGAATCTGCAGAGCCGGGCGCACCCTCACAGCCAGGAAAATGTGCGCGCACCAAGTAGACAAAGATGGCTGGTTTTATAGTCTTAGCTTCCCCACCCTAAAATTGCCACCCTAAAGTGATTAGCTTCCTCACCCTAAAGTGTGAGTGATTAGCTTCCCCGCCCTAACGCAATTAGCTCCCCCTTCCCCGTTTCTCCATTACCGGTTACTCCGGAGTTACAATCTAACATGGTTATCTAAATGCCCCTATTGTGATTTGTAGATATGCCAGTGCTGTCAACTCCCCTCTCAGAGATCCTTTAATTACATTTGCCCTTTGTTATTACTGATTTTGTACTGGTTTGGGAGTCACTATGTCCTTGTTTCCTACACCACTTTCCTTGTTAGTTCAGTTTGTTCATTAGTTTTCACATATGAGTGAAGTTTTATGGTATTTGTCTTTCTTTGATTGGCTCATTTCACTTAGCATAATGTTCTTCAGGCCCGTCCATACTGTTGCAAAGGGTAAAATTTTCTTCTTTTTTATGGCTGAGTAGTATTCCATTGTGTTAAGGTCCCATAGTAGTTTTAGCCACTCACCTATTGACAGACCTTTGAGAACTACTGTAACCTATGTTGGCTTCTCTGTTTTTTTGAATTTCTGTAGCATGTATAATTTAAATCATACAAATGTATGTAGTTAAAAAGCCTAAGAGAATGTCATCATTCTCCCATTTTTTCTTTACCAACTCAACTATGACCTTCTCCTAGGATGACTGATGTCTGCCCTGCTCTTCAGTCCCTAATGGTATCCAGCACTGCAGTAAGCACACAGCAGAACAGGTGGCAGGCTGGACTGAGTATTAGGGCAGCAAGGTGCTCTGTAGTCAAGTCTCCTTAAATCCCCAGGCCATAGTTCTCTGAAATATCTTCACTAGTGCAAAAGAGGACAGACTCTAGAGTTAGAGACCCACATTAGAATCTCAAAACTACTACAACCTGACTCTTTGGCTTTCTGTAAGTTCCTCATAGCACCCATTTCATAGGATCCTGAGGATTAAGCAAGGGTGAGTGAGCACAGGCCCTGGCACACAGTAAGCACTGCCACCACTAGTCTATATGATATCTTTATGTGCATGGAAAAAGGTGTACTGTCCTCAAGACACTTTATACTTCCATTTGGCAGAAATTGTAATATTCTGATTTTGTTCAAGCAAGACACTTTACTGCCATCTGTTGGAAATTTTTCTTAATAAATATGCAAATAATCATGTTTACAATGTGAACCACACCCCTAGATATGTTGGTGCCCTTGTACAATCACAGCCTGTACAGCTGTGCACACAAGTGCTCCATAGATAGAATGTGCTACTCTTCTTTTCACTTTTCTATGTGGGGTTTGGAAGAGAATTCCAGATAGTACTATTATTGCATGAAACAATTCGTTTTTAAAAAGGAGTTGGTTAATCTCTATAAAAATAATCAGCACTTTATTACAAAACCTGGAACATTTGAACTTACTGCTTCCCTCAGTTCCCATTTCCCCCACAGACGCGTTATGTTCTACAATAAAACCTGTAATTTAAGTTAGCAGAGATACTAATTAAGCCATTACTCTTGTATTTATAAACACTGAATATAAGAACAAATCAGGTGACATTTTATGTATGCAAAAGCAAAACACATTTTGGAATAATCCAGATAAGCCTTTTAATCTTGATTTTTAAGATTGGGTCAAGAATATTGTCATTATTGCAAGATGGCAGGTCTTTGGAAAGCAGCTCTGCTGGGGCTCCATTCACCTTTCTTCATCCTGGAACATTTACTGGGATAGTCCTTATTCAGAGACCATTATAGTACCTTTTTTGCACACAAAAGGGAAAAATTCAGCTCAAACATACCAGTACAGTTATGAAGACTAAATTTGGATTAGGGAGAGTTTATTGGTAATGGGAACACACTCTCCCAGGATAAAGGTTTATCACCCTAGGAAGGTCCCCAGGTGCAAGGATGACTCTTGGAAGCTTAGAGAAATCAACAGCCCACACCAAGTGAAGTGGAAATGCCACAACTGCCTGGCCGACTGGAAAAAAATATCAAATGGGTCACAGAGGTGGGTATGCACATGCAGGTATGGAAAACCCACCTGCTGACTGTGTTCGAATTCCCAGAGAACACACCAGTTAACCACACATAGTGTTCTCACATAATAAAAGAAACCAAACTTTTCTATATGTGTTATATCTCCTTTCTCCTTTATAAATTTTATGTATATATTCTCTTTTATTAAATAGATTTGCCAGATATTTCTCTACTTCCTATTTTTTTCTGAAAAATATTTTTGGAATTGATCAATAATTATGTTTTTGTTTCTTAATTCATCAATTTCTGCTTCAATGTTAATTCTCCTTTTTTCACAGTTTAATTTTTAAAAAAGTACTACTCGGTTCACTTATTTTGATTCTTTCATGTTTAATTTTTCTCCTGCTAAACAATGTTAATAAGCTTGGTCTGATTTCAAATGATTTTTGGGTGTTTCTAATGATTAAATATACTCTGAGAGGAAGATTTGCTATAACGGACTATCTCCATTTAAAAAGATGTGACTTAGTCTCCTGCGGCAAATTTTTACAGAATTCTAAAAATGCTTGAGTAATGGCAATATAATTTCAGCAAGCTGAATGGGGTTAATACCTGTTCATATATAGAAAATCTATATCTTTGCTAGAACATTATCCACCCTCATATACTTGGAAAGAATCAAGTGCCAGGGTTTAAGGAGAAGCTGTCATGTTTGCTTAATGGGATATCCTCAGATACAGCATGTGTACATTTACATACATATGTGTATAGTCTGGTTTCATGATTGGAATTAACCTCAGATAAAACATTTTCAAGTGTTAAGATCAAACATTGTTCACATGATAGGAGGACAAAATTTTCACTACAAAAACCAATTCACTATGATATTGGCAGAACCTGCTTTCAAAAATAATTTTTAAGCCACAGCAATCAGACTAGAAAAAGAAATTAAAAGGCATCCAAACTGGAAAGGAGGAAGTAAAACTCATTATTCGAAGATGACATGCTAGTGTACACAGAAAACCCTAAAGACTCTACCAAAAAACTACTCGACCTAATAAGTGAATTTAGGAAAACAGTGGGATACAAGTCAATATCCAGAAATTGAAGGCATTTTTGTACACCAACAATTAAATACCAGAGACAGAAATCAGAGGAAAAGTCCCATTTACTATAGCAACAAGAAAAATAAAGTACCTAGGAATAAACTTAATCAAGGAGATAAAAGACCTGTACTTGGAAAAGTAAAGAACACTGAAGAAAGAAATTAAGGAAGACACAAATAAATGAAGCATATAGCATGTTCATGAATTGGAAGAATTAACATCATTAAAATGTCCATACTACCCAAAGCAATTTATAGGTTCAATACAATCCCTATTAAAATACCAATGACATATTTCACAAATCTAGAGCAAATATTTCAAAAAAGTATATGGAACCAGAAACTACCCCAAATAGCCTCAGCAATCTTGAGAAAGAAGAACAGAGTAGAAAGAACCACAATACCAGATATCAAACTATATTACAAGGCCACTGTAATTAAAACAGTCTGGTACTGGTATAAGAACAGACATATAGATCAATGAAACACAATAGATAGCCCAGAAATAAACCCAGATCTCTATGGTCAATTAATATTTGACAAAGGGGACAGGAGCATAAAATGGAGTAAAAATAGCCTCTTCAACAAATGGTGTTGGGAGATCTGAACAGGTACATGGGAAAAAATGAAACTAGACCACCAACTTATACCTTACACCAGAATAAACTCAAGATGGATCAAAGACTTAAATGTAAGCCATGACATCATGAAAATTCTAGAGGAAAATATATGCAGGAAAATTTCAGATATCCCACACAGCAATATTTTCTTCAATATATCTCCTAGGGCAATGGAAATAAAGGAAAGAATAAACAAATGGGGCTATATCAAGCTAAAAAGTTTCTGCTCAGCGAAAGAAAACATCAGCAAAATGAAAAGGGAATCAACTGTATGTAAGTCCTAAGTTTGTGCAGGCCCTTTAAGAGGAGTCTCCTGAAAATCCACCACCCCAACCCCCACTTGTTTTTACAGCCATAAGTTATGGGGATTTATCTTCCTGGCACTGAAACCCTGGGCTGTGTGGTCCGCCCTGGGGCTGGGATCCCATGCTCCCGAGGTATCCCTCCCAATTTTTATCTACAACCTGTGAATGTGGGACCACCTGTTTCGCTGCCTCTCCCTCTACATCGCATCTTTATGCCTCTCTGCCCGTCTCTGTGTCTCCTTGCCCACCCCCACCCGTCTGGATGAATGTGGCTTCTTTAAATCCTTGGTTGTCAGACTTCCACACGGCTTGATTTTTTGACTGTTCCGAGTGATCTTTTTTTGTGGTCTAGTTGTAATTTTTTCTGTAGTTGTGTGAGGAGGAGAAGCATATTTACCTATGCCTCCATCTTGACCAAAAGTCTAATATTTTTACATATATGTAAACAGTACTGATTTCAAAAATTAGAATTTATGGGCACACAAGGTATGCTCTGTAGGAGGCAGATGGTAAGAAGGAATTTTGTGTGTATTCCGGTTGTATTCTGGAAGTGCCCTTCAATGAACAGCCATGGAAGATAAGAGGAGAAGCAAGGACTGGCCAGAGACAGAGGTCCAGCCTCAGCTGACTCCCTGGGGAGCTCCAGAGCCAAAAGGGCCCACCAGAGTTCTTCCCCACTGGGCTGAAATTGCTGGGCCATTATACCTGCCTCTGCCAGTCCCTAGATGTGGGCTGTGCTGGGAAGGGCACAAGCCTGGTAAAAGTGGCTCCCTATAGCTGAGGCAAACCCTGAGAGGTGGCAGCCAAAGGCAGCAGCTGGGGCACCAAGTCCTCCCCTGGAAAGTGGAACTGGGTGACACATCCACATGTCCCTCAAAGTAACAAAAAAATTCTCATAATAACATGGAAACACAATTATGATGTCTGAAGAGACAAAAACAAAAACAAAAAACAGGACACAAGTTTTTATCTACCATAGTATGTAACAACTGGGCAAATCAAAGAATTAAGAACATATTTTTTTGGAGGTTTTTTTTTAATATGCTTTATTGATTATGATATTACAGTTGTCCCAATTTCTTTTCCCTTTGTTCCCCTCCACCCAGTGACCCCCCCTTCCCTCCAGTTGTCCCCCCGCCTTAGTCCATGCCCATTGGTTGTGCATATAGTTCTTCTCAACATCTTCCCGTCTACTCCACTCCCTCCTACTATGCTTCTTAATTCCTGTACCATCTCCCTCCCTTTCTCCTCTTTCCCCTCCCCACTGACCTCCCCCCATAATGTTCCCCATACCCATAATTCTTTTCCCACTCTCATTGCCTACTTAGTTTGTCTTTGTTTTGATTTTCTAGCTTCTATTGTTGGTTGTTGTGATACAGTTTTCATTTTAATATTCATAGTTTTGATCCTCCTCCTAAACAAGTTTTTTTAACGTTTCATATAACAGTGGTTTGGATGTGATGAACTCCTCCAGTTTTATCTGGTCCTGGAAGCACTTTCTCTGCCCTTCTATTCTGAATGACAGCTCTGCTGGATAGAGTAATCATGGTTGTAGGTTTTTGCTTTTCATTCCTTTGAACATTTCTTGCCAATCCCTTCTTGCCTACAGAGTTTCTTTTGAGAAATCAGCTGATAGTCTTAGTGGGGCCCCTTTGTACATGATTCTCTTCTTCTCTCTTGCTGCTTTTAAGATTCTCTCTTTATCCTTGATTTTTGACATTTTGATTATAATGTGTCTTGGTGTGGTTCTCCCTGGGTCCAGTTTTTTTGGAACTCTCTGTGCTTCCTGGACCTGTAAGCCTATTTCCTTCCCCAAGATAGGGAAGTTCTGCTTCATTATTTTTTCACATAACTTTTCAATTTCTAGTTCTTCTTCTTCACCTTCTGGCAACCCTATGATTTAGATGTTGGCCCGCTTATAGCTGTCCCAGAGGTTTCTGAGCCTCTCCACATTTTCCTCACTTTTTG
Organism: Furipterus horrens; assembly: GCF_987537825.1. Classification (NCBI taxonomy): domain Eukaryota; kingdom Metazoa; phylum Chordata; class Mammalia; order Chiroptera; family Furipteridae; genus Furipterus; species Furipterus horrens. The sequence goes on from NW_028327172.1 coordinate 138,519,254, forward strand.
TTTCCTCTTTCTGCACTGGTTGACTGTTTGTTCCTTCCCTATGTTCCAATTTGTTGATTTGATCCCTGGTTTTCTTTCCCTCACTAGTTTCGTATGTGTTGTTGTTCATCTCAGCAGGACTAGTTTTCATTCCTTCCCTGTCTTGTTTAAGATCTGCTGTCAGGTCTGTAAGTATTCATATAACCAAAGCTCTGAACTGTGCCTCAGAAAGATTTCCTATCTGCTGCTTCATTAGATTAGATATTTGCTGGCTGGTCAGCTGCGACACTGGGATCTCTATCATGACCTGTGCCATCCTACAATTTTGTGTTTACCTTTGCTTCCTGGGTGGGGCTGTCACACCTTCTACGCTATAGAGGGCAGAGCCCCATACACTCGTCACAACCGGGCAACCCTTCTTACCATGCTGTGGTGTTTTCTGTGGGGGTGGGGGTCTAAGATGGATTCCTGTCATTCACTCTCCACTGAGAGACTGCGAGTCTCCTCCATTATCCCCACCCCCTCCGGGACTCACAATCCAAGGCATTGGAATTACAATGTTGATGGGTCTGGTCTGCAGCCGGGGGTACTCACCAGATGATTCTTGCCTCCCCTTAAATATGGGTGTCTGTGCTTACCTCTGTCCCACTGCCATCACTGTTGCTGCCACTGCCAGCACAGCCTGACCTCTCCACCCCAGCTCCACCCCTCCTACCCATTCAGATGAGCACCACTTCTTTATAACTTCATACATTGGACTTCCATTTATTTCCTGGAACTTCTGGTTATTTCTGGTTTTGCATTAGTTGTATTCCTTCTTAGTTGTGAAGGGAAACAGAGAGTGTCAGTCTAGGCCTCCATCTTGGCCGGAAGTCTCCTGTGTGTCAAGAACATTTTAAAAAACATCTTCATGTTCCTAAAAAAGGACTGGAAGTAAATATTCCAAAATGTAAAAAAGTTTTTTTTTTTTCTTTCTGGAAGTGGGACTGCACATAATTTTTCTTCCTTTCACATTTCTATATTTTTCCCAAATTTTCTATGACTTTAAAGTAATCAAAATTTTCAGCCCTAGCTGGTGTGCCTCAGCGAATTGAGTGCTGGCCTGTGAACCAAAGGGTTGCCGGTTCGATTCCCAGTCAGGGCACTGGCCTGGGTTGTGGGCCAGGTGCCCAGTTGGGGGCGCACAAGAGGCAACCACACATTGATGTTGTTCTTCCTCTCATTCTCTCTCCCTTCCCCTCTCTCTAAAAATAAGTAATTCTTTAAAAATATTTTAAAGGATATCCTAGGATCTGCTTCTGTTATTTCTATCATTAAGCTTTGATACTCTTTCATGAGTTAATTCTGTGCTTATACAGAATGAGGAACATTTAATTATTATCCAATGTCTAAAATTTTAGGGTACTACATAAGAAAGAAACTGATCCTATAAACTAGTATAAACCCAGCCTTTTTAGGCAATCACAAATTCAAAGAAAAAAGTTAGTGGCCCAGACACCTGCTGGATTTAAATGACCAAGGGTCAATTATTTCTTGTTCTCAGCACTTAAAGCAGCAGTCATAACCTTCTCCAGCAGAGGGCAATGGTAGCTTAGATGAAGATAGAAATCTTCACCGCCTAACGTAGCTAGGTTCCTATGACTGGAAAATCACATTTGCTTTTCGATCATAGGAAAAAAGTAACTTATTTAGCAAGTTATATACTAAAGTTAGTTAGTTATTAGTTTATCTGAGGCAGTGGAGAGAATGAAACTTATAAATATAGTTGTTTGCTTTGTATTTTTTCTTTAAATGATGGAGTCAGCTAACCTCACAGCACCCTATAAACATTGCTCCCTTATTGTTTATTCCATGGGGTGGTCATTAGAGGAGAGGCTCTATATCAAGGTTTCTCAATCTTGACACTATGGACATTTTGGGCCAGATAGTTCTTTGTTGTCAGGGCTGTCTTGAGTATTGCAGAATGTTGAGTAATACCCACGTTCCGTAAATAATAGATGCCAGTAGCACTCTTCCACCCAGTTGTGACAACCGAAAATGTCTCCAGACACTGATAAGCATCCATTACAGGAGAAGGCACAAAAGCATCCCCAGATGACTCATTGCCCGAGATCATTATCTAGGCTAGTGTATTTGTTAAACATGGTATAGGTGTTGCCAATGAAGCAGAAAAGAGCTTTCAGTCCTGCACTGGGATGAAATATTAAAAGGAAGAATTCATTGGGCATTCCAGGCGCTGGGCTAAGAGCTTCCCAGGTAACTCAGGAGCTGCCACTTCTGTTCTGCACTCAAGCTCACCTCAGAGCAGAACTCAGCATCTTTAATTCTCCACAAATAGATTCAACTCTCAGAAAGCTTTGAAGAGAAATGGAAATATCACTAAGATATCCTGAGGAGATGAAGAAGAGAAGCCTCTTCGTTAGATTCTCCCTTCGACACCTCTGTTCTTGACCCTCCAAAATTCCTTTACCAGGCCTCTGAGGAAGCAAACTGCTGTCTTAAGCCCCAGTTCACCCAGCTCCCGGCACCCAACACCCAGCACCCGGCACAAGACAATGTGCTATTCGTCCAGCACACCCCATCCTAAGACACTTATCGAAGTCTCCCCACAACCAAACAAGTTTCTTGCTAACAAGAAATATTTTTCTTCATATTGTTACACCTTCATTCATCTCATTTTTATAGATAAGGAGACCAAGTGACTCTCCCAAATCTCACAGCTTACAGGTGATGGAAGTCAAAGTCAGAACCCAGAAACAGAGAAGGGACCCCTCTGTCAGGGCACAGTGCTGAGGGCTCATGACAATTTTATGGGGTCATGACAAAGTTTTCATGTTCATTTCTTTTAAAATAAGAAGAATGCCATTCTAAAATGTAATTTTTATTTTTTTTAATAAAGGAAGGGACCAATGAAGGCAAATGGGTCTAGAGTTCCCTAATAAAGTCATCCTGCAGCCCTGAGATCATTGGTGAGGGCATAGCTGACACACACCCACTTGCTATGGGCCTGGTCTTGGTCAAACACAAAGCTAACCTCAATTCCAGGGGGAAATGCAAAAGTACAGGCCTTACCTATTATGGGTTAGTGGTATCATATTCGTATATCCATTTATTCACTCAATGAACATTTCAAATGGCCTGCTACAAATGAAAAAACTATTTTAAACTATTACTAAAATTTTGGTTTAAACAATACATTAATTCCAGGTTATAAAAATAGAGACTGTTCGTCTTATTCTACACTAAACCTTGAGTCACCACAATCTCATTAGCTCCTTTTCCAACATGGATTTGGGGGGAGAGGGCTCATGCTCCCTCACTCATTTTACCGGACCATCACTATGCCAACTAGAGGTAAGGTGACATCTTAGTCTGCTAGGGATGCCATAACAAAATACCAAGGACTGGATGGCTTACCAAAGAGACATTTATTTTCTCATAGTTCTGGAGGCCGGAAGTCTGAGATCAAGGTGCTGGCACCGTCCGGTTCTGGTGAGGACTCTCTTCCTGGCTTATGGATGGCTGCCTTCTTACTGTGTCCTTACACAGTGGAGAGAGCTCAGCTCTGCCGTCTTCTCCTCTTATTATAAGCGCACCAGTTCTACTGGGTCAGGGCTCTACCCTTTGGCCTCATTTAACCTCAATCTCCTCCTTCACACCCCCTTCTCCGACACAGTCACATGAGGGAGTTGGGGCTTCAGCATATGAATTCTGGCATGACACAATTCAGTCCATTAGGCGAGTTGGTCAAACAATTTATAGCTGGTATATTTTTAGTATTTGATTGTACATGTGACCTAAACACTCAAGGAGAAAAGGTGTAGTTCTTTAGGCATTCTTTCCAAAGCCTCGCCTCTTCTCTGCTCTTTTGCTGCAATCAGTGATGTCATCCCCTGATGTCAATCTCTTCTCTCATTGCTGAAGTTAAGGAGTAATAGGGGTTATTTCTATGTGGGGCGAGGTGAGATGTTTTGGCCTGTGTTTGGTTTCTTGGTTTGAGGCTGACTGGTTGGTTTTTTCTTCTTCTTCTTTCCTATTGTGATTACAAGAAAAGGTAGGATTCCTGCCTAGGAAAAGTGGCAAATTAATTACCAAGGAAGTGACTATTCTATTCAGCAGCTAAAATTTTCTCAGTTATCTCATGTTTGCTGCTGAGCTGTATTTCTCCACATTTGAATCTATTAAACATTTTGACAGAGATATGAATAAGGGAAAAAAAGATGTTTGAAAAGTTATTAAATGAGAGCACAAAACCATACTGTTAATTATATACGTTTTGGTCTGACCTGAAATTTATATTCCCTGAGGCCATAGTCCCTCTTGCCTGAATGACCCTCCTTTTGATATTAGCATGAACAATTTCTTGACATTCAGAGCTCAGACATTTAATCTGAGACAGCCCTTCCCTGACCACCCAATCTACAGTCCACAGTCACACCATCCATTGTCTTATGTTAATTCCCTTCTCAGCATCACAACTCTGAGTTTCTTCCTTTTCCCTCCCTTTTTCTTTCCTTCCCTCTCCCTCTCTTCCTTGTCTGTTTTCTCACACTAGAATATAAGCTTCACAAGGGAGGGCAAGGACCTTGTCTGTCTTGTTCAACTCTGTATTCCTCATTACAAGAACATGCCTGCTGCAAAGTAGGCACTCAACAATTATTTGTAGAACAAATAAATGAATGAACAAATGAAGAAATGAGTGAAGGAACTCTCTGCAAGGAGGCTTTTTATCATTGTTCAGCATTGAGAATTCTTGCATCCACTCAAAGAAAGGAGGACTAAGGGCCAGGGACTCTGCCCAGAGGCATCTTGCTCTGTAACACCCAGTGCTCCCACCTATCTAGGCCAGCACACTCCTGGAGAAGGAGAGCAGAATTGACCTCCCAAAATATGCCACTTTGGTATATGGAGTATTTTGAGCTGTAGACATTGGAAAAACAGAAAAATGCAGGGAAAGGCTTTCTCTGAACTCCCTGCATCTGCCTACAGACAGATCCTCCAAAAGGAATTCAGTTGTCATAAATCCCCTGCTGAGCAGCTTCCTCAGCCAGGGAAGATGGACTCTCATCACTGGAGACCGGAAGTCAATACCACACCAAGATATATTTTGTCACAAACTATCATGCCTCCCATCTATTCTTCTAAGGGCCCTCATCCTTTCTGAAAATCATTTCCTTTCATCTGGGAGACCTAAGTCCCCCTCACCTTTAGGTCTGTGTTCTAAGCCACCTTGGAGAGTTCCTCATCTTTTCCTGAGTGGCATCCATGTATACATGAGGTCTCTGCGTTAATAAACCTCAGTTTTTCTCTAGTTAATCTGTCTTGTACTACAGGTTCTCAGCCAAAAACTCAGAAGGGTAGAGGGAAACTTATTTTTCCTCCCCTATAAGACCAACAGTGCAAGCAACCAGAGGGAGAAGGTGCAAAGGAAAACGAGATGCCAGGCTGGAGGAGAGGAGCTGCAGGCAGAGGGGGTGAGTTTGTCTGCTGTCCCTGTGGTGACTGGTTTATATCCAGAATGGGAGAGGACTGCTGCAAATTTCTAAATGGCATAAGTCATGTTGGTGCCAGGAGTGGCTAAGAGTCTCATCTGGCTGCCCTGGGAGATGGTAGGATTGCCCTTGTGGGTTGAAGTCTGAATAAAGTGGAGGGCTGGGGTGGGGGGGTGGAGGAAAATGTGAATGAACCAGTGAGTGGAGATGCCCTAATATTCAAAAGACTAGTGAATAATTTCAGTTGTTTTCCTGAACTTTCCAAACCTCATATATTCTGGTGTCACAGTGGATGTGTAAACCTTTTGTTCTTCAACTAATTTTAAATGGGCAGAGAGAACAGAGAGCCAATTAATTTCAAAAAGAATAACCTAATGATTCAATTATATTGTGATACATTTAGAGCTAACACTATATAATGATATACAACACTAAAATGATAATACTAAAATTTGGTTTTTCTTAGAAAACTACTACTATGCAGTCACCTAATACAATTTTGGAGAGGAGAGCCACTGTGGGAAATAAGAAATGTGCATGAGGGTCCTTTTCATTAATCAGTTTTCAGGAGTGGACTTAAGCCCCTGGACTCCATCCTGTCTTCACTTTAGTAGCTAGGATACAATCAGAGATGGTTGTCAGAATAACCTCCTGGAACCATCCCTAGTAGAAGCACCTGGAATATTTCATGCAAGACCTGGTAAAGCAGAATCTCTGGGTTTGAAGGAATGTAGGAATTTGCAATTTTAAGAAGTTCCTCCATTGAGTCTTACACATTGTGTCAACACTAAGAAAAAAAATACCCTTTCATCTTTCTCTATGTATTTCTTTATGAAGTGACCAAGTAGAAAATTTTCCTATATAGCACAGACAAGTTCCCATTTAATAACCCTCCTCCAATTTTGTGTTTGTTTTGTCTAGTCCTAAAGCTGCTTTCAATAAGAGAGTAGTAATCCTAGACCATTGAGCTTTTTTGTTTGTTTGTTTTTTAAATGGTGCTTTGATTTCAGTCAGTCTGTGTTTATATTTCCCTTGGTGTCCTCCCAGAGAAATTTAATTCCAATAAGAAAACGTGTCTACTTCTGGCCAATATGGAGGTGCAGGTAGGAATACTTTGCCTCCTCGCACAACCATAAGAAGGATCACGACTGATCTCAAAACAAAATCAACCAGTACTGCCAGAAAATAGCACTGTATAGAAGTTTGACAACCAAGGATTTAAAGAAGAAATATTCATCCAGATGGGCAGAAAGGGCAAAGCTGGGGAGCCAGAATGGAGAGGGTGAGATGTAGTGATGGTGAGGCAGTGTTGGCAAGAACAGTCCCACATTCATATGTGGCAGATAAAAACTGGGAGGGACACATGGGGAGCGATCCCAGCCCCAGGCCAGAATGCGCAGCCCAGGGTTCCAGCGCCAGGAAAATAAAGCCTCATAGCCTCTATCTGTAAAAACCAGTGGGGGCTGGGGTGGCAGAAGAAACCGCTGGTCTCTCAGGAGAGTCTGCTTAGAGGGCCTCCATAGTCCTAGAACATACACAAGCCCACCCATTCTAGGAACCATCACCAGGGCAACAGCTAGAGGGGTGCGAGTCACATATGAGAAATGGGAGAAGTGCCTGGAAAAGGGGCAAGGGCATAGCAAGCAGCATTGTTCCCTCTCAGACCCCTCTGCCACATACAGTGCCACAAAGTGGTAAAACACAACATAGCAGGTGTGACAGCTCTACCTAAGTCACAGAGGCAAACGAACACAGGAGCCTGTCAAGATGAGGAGACAGAGAAGTATGGCCAAAAAGAGAGAATGGATCAAGGTCCTAGTGATAGAACTAAGTGATGAGGAGATAGCCAACCTAACAGACACAGAGTTCAAAACACTGGTGATAAAGATACTCCCAGACTTGACAGGTATAGTTGAGTACAGCAAATGCAGAAAGGAAGAAGGGAAGGCTAAGCTAAGTGAAATGAAGGAAAATCCACACAAAACCAATGGTAAAGGGAAGGAAACTGGGGTTCAAATCAACGATTTGGAACAAAAGGAAGAAATAAAGAGTCACCTAGTACAGAATGAAAAAAAACACAAATTGAAGAAAAACGAGGAGAGGTTTAGGAATCTCTAGGACAACTTTAAACATGCCAACATCTAATACAAATCATGTGGGTGCCAGAAAGAGAAGAGGAAGAGCAAGAAATTGAAAACTTATGTGAAAAAATAATGAAGGAAAACTTCCCAAATTTGGTGAAGGAAATAGACATACAAGTCCAGGAAGCACAGAGTCCCAAACAAGCTAAACCCAAAGAGGACCACACTAAAATACATCATAATTAAAATGTCAAAGGTTAAAGATAAAGAGAGAATCTTAAAAGCAGCAAGAGGAAAGAAGAGTTACCTACAAATGGGTTCCTATAAGACTATCAGCTGATTTCTCAAAAGAAACTTTGCAGGCAAGAAGGACTGGCAAGACGTATTCACGGTAATGAAAAGCAAGGGTCTAAACCAAGATTACTTTATCCAGCAAAGCTATCATTTAGAATGGAAGGGCAGATGAAGTGCTTCCCAGACAAGGTAAAGCTAAAAGAGCTCATCACTAAGCCATTATTATATGAAATGTTAAAGGGACTTATTTAAGAAAAGGAAGATCAAAACTATGAACACTAAAATGACACCAAATTCACAACTATTAACAACAGAACCTAAAAAATAAAAACAAAAACAGACTAAGAATGCAACCAGAATAGGAACAGAATCACAGGTATGGGGATCATTTGGAGGGTTACCAGCTGGGAGGGAGAAGGAAGAGAAAGGGGGAAATCATGCTGGTATTAAGAAGCATAACTGGTAGGTACAAAATAGGGGAATTTAAGAATAATATAGGAAAGGGTGAATCCAAAGAACTTAATATGCATGCCCCATGGACGTGAACTGGGGGGGGGGGGGCTGGAATTGCTGAATGGAAGGAGTGTACTGGGCAGAGAGGAGCAAAGGGAAAAGAAATAGAAAAAGACTGTAACAGCATAATCAATAAAATATACTTTAAAAATAAAGAAATATTGCTCAAATGAAAGAACAGATCAAAACTCCAGAAAAAGCCCTGGCTGATGTGGCTCAGTGGATTGAGCACTGGCCTGTGAACCAAAGGGTAGCCGGTTCAATTCCAAGTCAGGGCACCGGCCTGGGATGTGGGCCAGGGCCTCAGTTGGTGGTGCACAAGAGGCAACCACACATTGATGTTTCTCTCCCTCTCTTTCTCCCTCTCTTCCCCTCTCTCTAAAAATAAAGAAAACCTTAAAAACAAACAAACAAACAAACAGAAAACCTCCAGAAAAAGAACGAAGTGAACAGGAGTTAGCCAACCTATCATATACAGAGTTCAAAACACTGGTGATAATGATGCTCAGACAACTCACTGAGACAAATCCATAAGGGAACAAATGAAGGCTACACTAGGTGAAATAAAGAAAAATACACAGAAAACCAACAGTGAAGGGAAGAAAGCCGGGGTTCAAATCATTGAATTAGAACATAAGGAAGAAATAAACAGTCAATCAGTACAGAATGAAGAAATAAGAATTCAAAAAAATGAGGAGAGAATAAGAAAACTCTGGGACATCTCCAAAAGTACCAACATCTGAATTATAGGGATGCAAGAAGGAGAAGAGGAAGAACAAGAAATTGAAAACTTATGTGAAAAAATAATGAAAGAAACTTCCCTAATCTGGGAAAGGAAATAGACATATATGTCCAGGAAGCACGAAGTGTCCCAAACAAGTTGGACCCAAAGAGAACCACACAAAGACACATCATAAAGATTAAAGATAGAGAGAGAACCTTAAAAGCAGCAAGGGAAAAGCAGAGAGTTACCTATAAAGGAGCTCCTATAAGACTCAGTGGATTTCTCAAAAGAAATTTTTCAGGTAAGAAGGGACTGGCAAGAAATATTCAACGTAATGAAAAGCAAGGACCTACAACAAAGATTACTCTATCCAGCAAAGCTGTCATTTAGAATGAAGGGCAGATAAAGTGCTTCTCAGACCAAGTAAAGCTAAAGGAGTTCATCATCACCAAGCCATTATTACATGAAATGTTAAAGGGACTTATTTAAGAAAAAGAAGATCAAAACTATGAACATTAAAATGGCAACAAACTCACAACTATCAACAACCGAATCTAAAAACAAAAACAAAACAAACTAAGCAAACAACTAGTACAAGAACAGAATCTTAGGTATCAGCTGGGAGGGGGAAGGAGGAGAATAGGGGAAATGGTGCAGAGATTAAGAAGCATCATTGGTAGGTACAAAATAGACAGGGGGATGTTAAGAATAGTAAGGGAAATAGGGAAGCTGAAGAACTTACATGCGTGACCCATGGACATGAACTAAGGTGGGGGGGGTTGCTGGAGGGAAGGGGGTACTGGGCAGAGGGGGACAAGAGAGAGAGAGAAAAAAAAGGACAACTGTAATAGCACAATCAATAAAATACACTAAAAAAGAAAGAAAATGTGTGTTTCTCCCTTCCATTTTCCATTTTTTGAGCACAATGTCCTAGGTGTGCCCAGCTTTAGACATCTGAGACTCAGAGTTGCACAGAGATGTACAAAACGTTGGCTAGCCTTCAGGAGCAACAGAAGAACATCTGAAGGAAGCCTCCAGGGGAAGAGGACCTTCCCCAAGGACACTTTGAGGACAACAGAAAACTACAGAAGTCAACTTCAATAACAATGAGAAACCAATTGTGGTTCTTTCTAGATGTGTTGTATTCATACAGGAGGGATGTTGTATTAAAGGCTGCTCATATGAGAAGGATGGCCACTACCTCCTGCTTAAGCTCCCGGAGGGGTAGGGAAATGAAATGAGGATCCTGGAAGAAATGAAAATGCCTGGAAGATGAGATCTACTCTTATGAGTAGCATAGAGCACCCAAAATAAAATACATGTATAAAGCCTCATTACTAACCACGGTAGTTTAAACTATATTCAATTCCAATGATATTCCGGTGTTTGTCAGAGGTTCTCAACCAGTCAAGTACCCAAGAATACTGTCTTTCCCCAACAGGAAATCAATAGCAGTAAACAGCAGGAACCCAGCCTGCTCCACCCAAACTTCACCAGAAAAACTCCATTCTCATATGTTTTACATTGGCTTCTACATGCGGTTTTGATTGATGAGTATCCTACTCCTTTAAATTTTCCACTAAATGTTTAAAAACCATTGTGTATAATGCTCCCTAGAGTACAGAACCTTAGGCCAAGAAAGAGAATTACCTGCCCAAGAGTCAAAGAGAGCCTGCACCTGGGCCCCCAGCGATTCCACGCCCCCGCGCGCCCCACCCCTTCCCTCCCACTCGCCCCAAACCGTGTAGTTGGCACAGGCACCTGGCCCGTACGTAACTTGTCCTCGCGCCCCACCCCCTCCCCTTTAGGCCTGCTGGAGGGCGTCCACGCGCCCCCGGTCCAATGCCTTTGGCGTAGGCACCTAAACGCGCAGCACGTCCGCGTGCCACCCGCCTCCCTCGCGCCTCCCCACGGCTGGCGCAGGCACCTCCGTCAGAGCTTGCCCATGCACCCCTAGCTTGTCCACGCACCCCTACCCCCTGCCCCGCCGTTGGTGCTCCCCTGGACGCCCGAACGCATCTGCTCGCCCCCGGCCCGTCCCGTGCTGCCTTTGGCGCCGGTATGTGTGGAACCCTGGGCACAGGTGCCGCGCGGGCACAAGCACTGGGGGACGTGGTGCTGGGGAAGGCTACGTTGAGCTTCAGGACCTGAGCCTGGTGATGACGACGAAAGGTGAGTAAACGCAGCTGCAGCGGTTAGGGGCGGAGCAGCGGAGCGCCAGAAGGCAGCAGCGGGGAGGGGAGTCGGTGCCCTCGTACTTGCTCCAGTGCGGCTCGTGCTGGCCCAGGGTGGCTTTGCTGGCAAAGTTCCTGGGCCACATCCACGTGCAGGAGCTGCACCAGATGCTGCTGAGAAAGACAGGCACGCCCCTACCCAGGCTGCGCAAAGATTGAAGACTGAGGTGCAGCGCCGCTCCTGGCGTTCGAGGGTGGGCAGCGCAGGCACACCCCAGGCGCGGACCAAGTTGGTCTTGCATCTCCCCTGGAGCCTGGAGGACACCTTCAGCATCCCCGCGGAGACCTCCTCCCGCCGCCAGGCTGAGCCCCCGACCCCACGTTTCCCCCAGGCCCAGCCCTGGAGTTCAACAGTTTGATAACTCATTCCATATCCGTCCTAGTTAAGGAACATTCCTCTTCATCACCAGCAGAACAGAGGTACAAAGTTCGTGAAAAATAACACAGCTGCCACCACCACTGCTTTGCAGTTCGCCTACATGCCTTCACTGCGAATACCCGCTCAGCTGTGGGGGCTCCAACCTCTCACGGAGTTCTATAACTCCTGTTCTCTACTCGAGGCTGACAAGCATCTGGATGTGCGATTGCCTGGAGCGGTTTCTTGTTTTCTTTCTCTTATAAGCAAGAAATTCAGGCCAGTAAGCAGAGGTTAGCAGAAACAAAGTTTCGCCTGAGCAGGTTTGATTTAAAGTAGAAGAAACGCTATTCAAACAAGCACTAAATAATAAATCTGAGTAAAGTAGTCATTTGGACACAAGTGCGGAGGGAAGAGTCCTGGAGAGATTCAGAGGGTGGCGGTTAGTGCCACCTCTGCCCAGAGCATGCCTGGGAGCCCAGGGGGTCCTCACAGTCCCACCCTGGGGACCAGGCCCAGAGCGCTGGGGAGAAAGGTCTCAGCTTAGAAAGACAGGCATAACCACATGGAGACAGAAGGCAATGCTGGTGACTGTTCAGGTTCATCTGTATGCACTTAGGCACACAAGTTTATTGTTATTAGTAATAATAGGCAACTTATTGTATAAAACAGAGTTTAGCCATTTCTGTGTTCAAAGGGAGGAAAAGTTGGCAAGAGGAAACACAGACTTGTTTTGCTAGGTGGATTGGAGTCCTCAAAACCCCCAGTTTGCCGATGCATTAGGAGGGCTCATGGCTTTGATTTATTACAGGGAAAGCACAAGGCAACATTTGCAAAGGCTCCAGGGGAAAAGTCAGGGAGTATCAAGCACCAGCTTCCAATGTCCCCTCTCAGAGGAATCACAGGGGAGCACTTAACTCCCCAGCATGGACTTCTGGGACAAGTGAGAGACTGCCAGCAGACTCAGTGCCCTGAGATTCCGTTGGGTTCCTGTGCTGTGGGCATCCCTACCTGGCACACAGCCAAGTTCCAGACCCCAGAAGGAAAGCCTGTGTTCAACACAAACCACATTGTTTGTACAAACCATGTAGGCAGTAGGAACTTCCCAGAAATCTAAATTTCTAGGTGCCAGCCTGGCCAGCCTCTGGGCAGGCCTTCATGAGGACAGGGCTGCTAGCTTCCCTGCATCCTGGGTCTCATGTTTGGCCTGGTTCTCTTAAGAATCTTGGAGAAGGAGGAGGTTAAAACTGATATTTAAGTCATTTTATTTGTTGATTTAATTTGTGTTATTTTTCTCTGTAGAATCAAAAAGTGGTTAATTTTTCTTACAACTGAGTTTTTCTAACATAAAATTAATTAATTTAGTCATTTATTGAGCACCATATGCCATCTTCTATTGTAGGCTCAGGAAATACAGCTGGAGCAAGACAGATACTCAGCTTTGAAGCCCCAGTGTTGAGCTGAGACAGGTTATTTCTTTTTAAAGAGATATATTAAAGCAGCTAGCCAGCTAGATACCTTTAAATATGTGATGCACACACACCTCACTGAACTCACCAGAGTGAGAAAGGACATTTTTCCTACTGACATTATTCAATAAATGTTTTTTGTTTTGTTTTGTTTTGTTTTTTAAGAAGAAGGAGAAAGAGAAACCCCTATTCTCAACACTGTAGGCCCTTCTTAGAACTTGTCTCTTAAAATGCCCTGAGATTTGGGACTGTAATCACAGTGGACATTTGCGGCCAAAACTGACCTGTTCAATAAGCATCAACTTTCCGGATGGTATGGCAAACTAACACCCTTATTTTACTTTTTTCAGAACATCATATCAAATAGATTAACATTCTCATCTCACTTGACCCACTGGGCAGGAAGAAACCTACATGCTGTGAGAAGAGAGAAGATGGGAGAAGAGTTCAGAAGTCATGGAAAGAAAAAGGTGGAAGGGGCTCTGGACAGTTTACTAAACTGTGAGTATCAGCAGCATCGAATGCCCCACTTCCTAAAAAATCTGGATTATAATTTTCTGAAGTTGGGAATGAAGGTTATTCCACATCAAATCAAGTATAGTAATTCTTAGCATTTTTGTTCACATATGCCTTTGAGAATATGATGATCATGGTAGACTGGTCCCAGGAAAAAGGTATCTATTACTTATAGACAAAATCCTGTTCTATATGAACCACTAGTTATAATATTCAAGCTAGAGCACTATTATTAACAATACACACATACAATGTAATCCTGATCACTTAACTGTCATAAAATCTTATATCTAACCTAGTTCCATTCTGTAATTTAAGCCTCTCTCCACTGTTTCTGTCCTGTTTGCTTAAGAAAAGATTATTACAGACCTGCTTGTATACGTTTTTCATATATGCTTGCAAAGAGCTATGAAATTTTATCATGATTATTCCTGAAGTTTAAACTTTTCTAATCTTTCCTTACAGAGTGTGGTATAGAGTGCTAGTTTTCAAAAACCATCTCTCTCTTCTGTGTTGGTTACTCAGCTATATTACATTTTTTGAGCCTCTCTTGCAGCTAGGTGTGGCCACATGACTAAGCTTTAAGCCAGTAATGTGTAAGCACAGTGCTCTGTGGATATTCTGAAAAAGCTCCCTCTTTTTATTCTGCCCTGTTGCCTGGAATAAAGATGCAGTAGCTGGAGATCAATAGCCATTCTGAGCCATGAATTTGAAGTGTGAAGGGCAACACTGTGTATTGACCCTTCTATTAGAAATAAATTTCATGAGACTAGGCACTTTGTTTATCTTTGCCAAAGCAATATCCCCAGCACTTAAAAATTTGTATGGCATATGTTAAGGGCTCAGGGAGAATATGGGAAAAATCAAGGAATAAATGAGTTTACTGATCAAAAAGTTTCCCAGGGGAGATTCAGCCATCAGTAGCAAATGCAAGGTCTTCATTTCTATTACAAAATCAAACTCTTACTTAATTCAAATCACATTACTCCTGTTAGCTTCCCTTTGGTTTCCCAGACTTGCAATGGTTATAGAAGGACAGGAACTTTTCTTACTGCTCTCCAATGTTCTCTTCAAACAAAATATTCTCAAATCTGTTTTCCTAATAATTCTTCTCCATATATATAAACATATTGCTTAGCAGGTCTAAAATTCTTTAATATTCAAGGTCATGCATTTCTATTTGTTGTGTGTGTCTGTTGTTAAATGCAGCCACTATTTGGTAACTTAATCTTGGGCACTGTCTCAATCTACAAGAATCATTCAAAATGGTATGCCTAGGTCTTCAGACAATAATATTATCATGGAATGGAGTCACTAGGTCCTAAGTATTTAACTAGATGCTCCTTACTGAAACAGAACTTCATCGAATCCTTTCCTATTCCACGGTGGTCTCCCACATTTCAATATATTGCTAATTGTTGTCACCAAATCTTATATCTTTTAAACTATTAAATTAAGTAGTAATCATCCCTGCTCCCCTGATTTTTGAGGTGACCTTTCTCTCTTGCTATTCTTTTAATAAAAGAGAACACTCCTGCTGGTCCTTTTAGTACCCTGTGTGATTAAAGGGTTTGTAAACGTTCACACCTTTCTGCAATTACATGCCACTTTCTTAATTTTTTTCTTCACTTTTCTCCAAAAGTTGTTGCTGTTTCTTTTAATAATTTGGGGGAAATGATTAGCCTCCTCTTCTACTTTTGTGACATACCTATTAACAGTAGAGCGCCTTGGTTTTCATTCACATTTCTTTTCAATCTACCCACCTTTGAGGAAAGATATTATTTGCTTTTTGTCAGGCATTTTGAGCTTTTCTGAAGTGTACTCTTCTCTACACATTGTATCTCTTTCCCAGAGTAGCTTTCCAAATCAAAGCCTATTAAACAGAGAAAAACAGAGGTCATCAGATGAGCTCTTCCTAAGTCTCTCCTCCACCAGAAAAGTCTCTGTGATCACTCAGTCCTTTCTCCCCCCTTACTTTCCTGGCATCCTGAAACGAACCCATCCCTGCTCTGGGGGGCACCCACATCTGCCTCCTTGGGGGCCTTGCTCTGTCAGTCTCCCTTCTCCTCTAACTTCATCCTTTTGTAAATTCCTCCATTACCTTTACCCTTTAACATATAAAAACTCACATTCTTCATCGTAAAATAAAAAATGCTAGGAATGCATCTCCCATTAATTGCTACCGCATCCCTCTTCTCAGCCAAATGTTTGGGAAGACAAGCCGTCCGCTGTTGTCTCTGCTTCACTCACTGGCTGCCGTCCTGCAGGCAGGCTCACATCCCAGCCCACCAGCTGTCATAGCCCACGGCATCTGTAGCTTTCCTGCCCTCCCACAACACGTGACTGTGTTTAGGAAATTATGCACCGGGTGCCTATGGCCTGGCACTGGGTAGGTGCTGCTGTAACAGAAATGAAAGGCAGATGTCATCCCACCCTCGTGGGGCTCAACGGGTCAGGCATTCCTGGTAATACTCAGCTTTATTTACTCCCGCTGCTCACCTCTGCATGCTTCACTGAAATGCTACTAAATCTCCCTATTCTCCAAGTCTCCTTTTTCTCTTTGTTATTACACCTATCTTCACAAAGCAATCACTTCTGTACCCATGGCTTCAATTATTATAAATGCTCTAATGACAATATAATTTTAAATGTTTTGAGTTTTATTTTACATTGGATGCCTCATTTACTAAAACCATAGATTCCAAGCTGCTCCATGAAAGCAATCACAAAAAATATGATATTCTTAGCATGCCAACTTTAAAAATTTTCCCTAATTGCTTGTTTTTTGTTTGAGTTAGTGTGTGCTATTTTCGAAAATACAAGTTGGGATATCACAAAACGAACCTGGTCTTCGAGGCCCAGCTGTCATGTTACATTCACGAAGGGGGACAGTAATTTGATAGTCCCGAGGCAGTGACAACCCTACCCAGAGAGCCTTTTGGCCCTTCGTGACGCACGGCTGGACTCAAGGGCCCCGAAAACGGCAGTGCGGGGGCTGAAGGGAGAGTCCTCTGGGCAGCCTGCCCAACCACGGGTCGAAGCCGCTTCCCCTCACCACCTTCCTTCCAGGGACTGTGTGGCTGCGCGCTCGCAGAGGCTCGGTTGCCAGTAGCAACCACATAAGGGTCATTTGCAGCCAAGGCTGCTTCTGCCGCAACCGGTACAGCTGCCGCCTCCTACACCTTGGGGGTAGGGTGGAGCATTTACAGCTACGGGGGTGACTCTCCTAGACATCTTTCGCCCTCGCCCGAAAACTCACCCTTCAGAATCCTCAGCTCCACTCAAAAGCCAGGTCCCAGGGCTTGGTCCTGCCCCTCAGGCAGACAAGAGGAGCTCTGGGAGTGAGCTGAGAGCGCACACTGCAGAGCCCGTCCGCCACACCGAACCGGCACTCGAGCCCCTGACAGAGGGGCGCCTTGCTTAGTCGCCAAACCCCAGGTGCCCTCTTCTGCACCTTGAGCTGGAATTCTTTGTCGGTGGCCACTTTGTTAGAAAGCTTTTCTTGACATCAGAAATAAGGATGGTGGTAAAGAAAGAGGTCAACACCAGATGCCCACCCCCTTTCTAGTAATATCGACAAAAACAAAAGCTTATTATGGCTGTGTCTGCTCTCGGGAATGGTGGCTTTCCTCTGGGTTAGAGCCACAGGCAAAAGCTACTATCTTCTGTCTTTGCCATGAATATTCTGCATGAAATTCATAATATAACACTCCTGTTATATCCATATACTTGTTATACAGAAGTGGATGGTTCATTTCATTAGATGAACCACAATACCCCTCAGCAGTGTGGACTGAGTCCTCTGATGCATAAAGAAAATGACTGACATTAACCCTTATGAGTTTTTCTGCCATTTCTATTTTCTGTGGTTGCAAGATACTGATTTATTTTTAATAGAACTTTTGTTAGTGTTTAAAATCGATTTTTATTGAAGAAAAATTTCCAAAGTATCTACCAAAGTCTTTTACTTAGTGAGTAGGATAACTCAGGAAATATGTGCATTGCTAAATTTCCTCACTCTTAATAAGTGTCCTGGCTTTAAATAGTCTTTAAGTTAGTTGAGTGTTTTTCGTTGATTCAGTTGAAATTTCATTCGTGCTGAAATTTCTAAGTTTAAAGCTCCCTAAGGACAAGCATCTGTTTTAGTTATCTTTGTATGCCCCAGAGTCCTTTTAACATAACAGCAAATACTTGAATTTCCAGAGCATTCCTGAAGTTCAACAACCCTCATTAGAAAAACAAAACCTTACTAATTACCACTATAAAACTTGGATATCTTTAATGAACTCAATGGAACATTTTCCAGGCTAGTGGCATTAATCAAATATCTGCATTCATTGTATTTTTACCCAACTATATTTCAAATGTTGTGGAATTGTACTAAAAATACCTGACAGATGTTTCCAGAATTCTAAGGAAAATGATAAATTGTAAATCAGAAGTTGTAACTTTGCAGTTTCCCCACCAAAAGTGTCTGAAGACTGGCTGAACAGCCATAAGTAAGATGAGATTTTAGTTACTTCCTTACTTTTATAGCGCACACACATGGAATTAATTACCTTACAGTTCAACAGGAACACTTATGGGGCTAGTATTGGATATTGAAAAATTACTAAGGCAATGCATTTTGAAATAGCCAATTTTTTTTGTGACACCCGTTACATTTAAAAAAAAATTGAATTTATTGGGCTGACACTGGTTCGCCAAACCATACAGGTTTCAAGTGTACAACTCAATAAACATCATCTGCACGCCGCATCGTAGCCCATCACACTACGCAAAGTGGTCTAGGGTCCAAGGAGCTGGCTGATGTAAGGTGGTGCACGATACCCACACCCCATTCTGGTCAGCGAGAGTCTGAAGACTCCCCACCCTTGACTCCCAAGCAGGACTCTGAATCCCGAGGGCAGAATGTCAGCGGGAAGCAAGGCAGACGTGAGCAGCCACCCGTGAGCTTGTCTAGCTGCAGCAGCGCTTCGAGGCCTCGGTTCTCGGGTCCCGCCTCCGCCTGCTCCAGGCTCCCCCTTTCGTGTCGGGCGCTCCAGGGCAGCCCGCGCAGGGTGCGGTTCCTCTGCAGGCTTGCCCGTGAAAGCAAAGCGAAAGAACAGAGGCCTTCCTCATCTCTCCTCTCCGCACCCGCCCCCCACCGGTGTCCCACTGTGCTGAAGCCCGCGGGGCTGCGAGGAAGCTGGAGAGAGGGGCACCCACCGACCCACGCCCAAGCTCCCGGGGCCCTGGGAGGCCCCGCGGGCGGACGCCTCCTGGAGGAGCCTGCGCCGCTTTTCCGCACTCGCGCCCTGCGGCCACAGCCTCCCGCCTCGCTGCCAGTCCTCCCACCCGCGCCCCCTTTGCTGCCAATCCAGAGACTCGCCGTGGGGGCCTCGCTAGGTTGTAAGCCGATCGACAGCCTGACTCCATTGCCAACAGGCTCCTGGTGCCTCTTCCTCCTTAGAAGGTGCGCGGAGAGCACGGAGGTGCTCGTTGGGTTCTAGAAACTTCGGAACATAGGAAGAGGCTTGGAGGTCAGGGAGGTCGGGTTGGTTTACAGCCTTCCCGTCCTCTCCAGCCCCGGCAACCCTGCCAACACTGAACGCAGGGGTCTGCCAGGGCCAGTGCAGTGGAACCCAGGACTCCGCGCCCACGCTGCGCAGGGACACTTCTGTGTCCAGGTCTGCAGAGCTTTCGGCTGGGGGCTGGCATCGAGGCGGGATGCAGCGTCCTCCCAGATCCTTGCTCCTCTGCGGGGCGTAGTGGGCGTCACAGATTCTTTCCTTTCCTCTGTGGTCCTCCCATCTTTGTCTTGCGTGTCCTGTACTAATAAAAATGTGGGAAAGCAATAGTATGTACCTTCTCCGAGAGAAAGCCAACAACGCCAAGATTTTAAAGTGGTCGTGGGCCTGGGTGGTATTGAGAGGGAGCGGCTGACAGACTTTGGCCCGGCACTTATAGATTTCTATCTGGTTGTAGGAGGTTTAGGAACAATTTTTAAAGAACATCCATGTAAATCTAAGTCTTCATTAAGATGACATTCAACACACACTCACCCCAGCGGCAATATGATTTTTATGTATGTCCCGTTGTCTTAGAAAATGTATGCTGTATTACAGACTTCTACATTAGAAGCATCAATTTTAAATATCAATCACTTTGTGCTATATGGTGCCTTTGGAGATTAATTATTCTTGTGTGTAACTTCCCTAACTACGGTCTACTTTGGGAGTGGGAAAAACTCTCTACATCCACTGAATTAGTGGAGAAGATACAGGTGTATCTTCAGAACTTTGGGGCCAGCTAAATCACTGTCACCTTAATATTTTATAGACCTTAACACTAAAAGAAACGCAAAAACTTTGAACTTTAAAATGGAAAGAGTTGACTTAAAAAGTCTCGAAAACAAAGAATGAGAAATAAGACACAAGCATAGAAATGTTAATCTTCCCCTCCTGGCCCGAAGTGTTTGAGAGTCTTCTGCCCAGCTGACAAATTTGATGGCAGAATTGGATGGTCTGCTGAGACCTAAATGTAAGATCCTGATGTTTTTCCCCCAAAAGAGTAGCAATGTAACATTTAAGATGTAACCTGTTTGCTTTCCTCATTATAGATAATATTTTGAATACATTAACTTGGTTATGGGGTTATGTTATGCCTTTATTTTTCATTAAAATATGTAAATATGGAGTTATTTCATTAATTTTAGGTTTGGTGTTGGCAAAATGATTACTGTATTCTCATAATTTGAATTACGTGCAGTTGCCAAATGAATGCCTATTTAAATGCTAACGATGTGTTTTAATTATTTAGGAGATTTCATACCTTGATACAACAGCTAATTATTCTTTAAAAACAAGCAGTATTTTCATTAATTAAGTGATGTTTTAGGTAGTCTCACCTTTTCACCTAGATTACCCTCCTCTTTGCTTCCACAGTGTGCTTAGAGCAGCAATTTTCAACTGGTGTGCCCTAGCAGGCATATTAGTGTGTCACAAGAATTTTTAAAACATGTAACACCTGACTATTTATTTAGGGGCACTGACCTCTTCCCTTAGATTGTCAAATTAAAAAAAAAAAAAAAAAGACCGTCGTCTACAAATGATCCCCTGATGTATGCACAAAGATATTCATCATAGCATTACTCACAATATTTCATGTCTAGTGCTGTGGGCTGCTTCAGTGAGTTATGGAACAATCATTTGATGGAATATGATAAAGCCATTCAAAGAATACTGGCAAAGCAATTTTAAAACATGGGGAAAGCCTTATGTTGTAATATTAAGTGGATAAAGGCGGCCTGCGAATAGCATGCTTTAAAACCTATCATTATACTAGCTAAAAAAGAAAAGACAACAGCCAGCATAATAGCCATCCAGTGTGAATGAATCAAAATTATACCTATATTTTGGTCAGAGTGGCAAAATATATATATATTTTTTGGTGTGCCACAGAATGTTAGTAATTAGTTTGTTTACGTGTGCCATGAGATAAAAAGGTTGAAAATCACTGGCTTAGAGCAATTACAGCCCTTAAAACAGGGCAGGCTGCTGAATATGTAACTAGGTGCTGAAGAAAAAATATATGTAGGTTAAAACTAAAATTTCCTCTAGGCATATGTAGAATATATTCCTATGATAATGGGATTTTCTGAATTTTCACGGCAGATTTTTGAAGAAAAACAACAGGATTTTTCAACTGGCTTTATACTGTCATCTTTTTGAGTCTCGTATTCATAAATAGAGGAATGCAAAGATGATTTTTAAGTTACATATGATTAACGCAGGCATGTGCCCTGACCAAGAATTTTACGGGCAATCTTTTGGTTCACAGGCTGGTCCTCAACCCACTGAGACACACCAGCCAGGGTTAACGTCTTTAATTTCAAAGCATCTGTTTCCTTAGAGAAATGTGGTGATCATTGTGAAACTTATGCCTTAGAGTTAAGTAAAGAGATTGTGGATATCATGGGCTTCTTCTGAACTGCAGAGCAAAAGACAGGAACCTGCCTTACTGAATACACATATTGCTCTCTCTCTGATTGCTGGTCCATTCCCCAACTTTTTGAGGCTCCACACAATATCAGGACATCATCAGAGTGCTCAAGTAAGAATGAGATCTCCAAGAACTAAGTTTGCTTGGTTCCTTCTATTGAAGAAGAGATATCCAGAGGTTTCCTATCTTGGCACTTACTCAGCAGTAGCTGTGGCTATCTATTCACTTGACACCTGGTGAAATTGTAGTTTCTGATGGAGAAACATTTTAAATTGACATCTGTGATTGAAACATTTGGTATACAGTGTTTAGAGAAGCTAGAAACCAGTAATAGACTAAGTACCTAATTTTTGTTATAAGAAACTCTGTAAAGACTTAAAGTTATATAAGCTAGGGACGTCTGGTTAATATAATTTGAATTAAGACTTTTTCCAGGTGAAGATATTCTTATTCTCTCTCTCTCTCTCTCCCTCTCTGTCTTTCTCCACCCTACCCCAAGCAACAAATGAAGCCTAAATTTAAAAGACAAACCGAAACGTTTAAAAATCACACAAAAGTAAGAAAACAGAAAAGCTAGTAGTAGGAAGAGAAAGTCGTGGGAGACAGGACATTTATCACGTAGTTTCCTCGTCTGCTTTTCTCCTTGAATATTTAGGACGGCTTACCAGTGCTTTCAATGCAATATAATTAAGTGTATGAACATCATTGACCCACCAGAAATATGAAAAACCGAAATGTCAGGTATATAAAAGCTGGACTAAAGGGGAGAACGTTTGAGTTGAAGGTTGCATTGACGACAATGTATTTACCAGATCATACAGTGTCACATGTGGCATTGTTTCCTTGTTTCCCTGCACTTGCGCGGAGTTTTCCCCGCGCGTGGTGCTCCTGGACGGACGAGTTGCACGCAGTCAGGCGGCAACGCGGGTCTGGGGTCCGTTTGCACAGAACCACTCCCCCGGGGACGCCCTACTCATCGGGGTAGCGACACCCGACGGGGCACGACTCCTGCAGCGGCTGGGCGCCTTTGGCACGTCGGGGGCGCCCCTGCAGGCGGAGTTCCCCCGGGGCTGGCCGTCTTCCCAAATGCGCCCCCACCCACCCCCGCGGCCGTGACGTCACTCCCCGGACTGTCCGTTGCAGCCAGACTGCCGCGTTCCGGTTCCGGTCGGTTGACCGGGAGGCGGGAGTACACAGACAGCGCCGGCTCCCGACCCAGGACGAGTGGCCGTCTCAGCAGCTGCGTCTGTTCGCCCACAAGCCTGCGGCGGGCGGGGAGCTGCGGGGGCGGCGCCATGAGTCAGAGGCAGGTGCTGCAAGGTAGGGGCTGGGCCGGCCGCCCCGACGGCTGGGGGCGGCGGGGGCAGGGCCGACAGGGCGGCCGGCCCCACCGTTTCTCTCCCCGCAGTGTTCAAGCGGTACCAGAAGGCCCGGACTCAGTTCGTGCAGATGGTGGCAGAGCTGGCGACCAGACCCCAAAACATCGAGACCCTGCAGAACGCGGGTGAGCCCTCGCCTGAACCCGCGCCGCCTCGGACCTGCGGGGCTGTGTCACCGGGTGCCTCGGCCTTGCTCAGCGCCTCGAGGCCTTGGTCACCCTGAGTCCCCGGCCCTCCCTCGCCCGTCACCCGTATCCCCGGCCAGTCGCCGCCCTGAGTCCCCGGTTCCCCGCCTCGACCCTCTCCTCACCCCGGCCTCCCATCCCACCTCCCTCCCCCGCGGCTGAGGTCTGGGGAGGAGAAGGGCGGGGACTGGAGCACGGCGTCCGTAAATTCCTCCAACTCACCGCGAAGACGCGTTCAGACTCTTGAGCGGGCCTTTGGGAGTGAGGCTGAGAGGGTGAAGCTTACTGACGGGTGTGAGAGAGGCCCAACGTCCCTATTTCCGTCTTTATCGCCACCAGGCAAATGTCAGGTTGAAAGTCAAAGCCAAAGTAATTGCCTGGAAGTTATCTTACGTGAGTGGGAATCTACCCTAATGAGACCCGTTTTATCCGGGTGCCGGTGCATGTCACCTTGCCTTTTTAAAAGGGGAACATGATTGACATTAAATTGAAATTTTGATACTGAAATATGGGACTATAGATAACACTTAAGATACAGAATAATATGTTTTAGTATAATAGTGGCAGGTTTTCTCTTCCCATAAGTGTACAATATAGAATATATTATGGAATTTAATCAGTTCAAACTATTAGGCTAAGTGATCACCAAAGTATAAGTGACTTAAATATGACATTTTAAATAGCCACCTATAGTCTGGCTTATAAAGGGATAGGATACAAAAGGAATATAACAACATTTTAAAGTTATTGCCACCAGGATGACTAATATCTTGACAGGACACTAAGATTTTTCTTTTCCTGAGAAATTTATTTTAACATAGTTCATGTTTTCTAGATTCAAGCGCTTCTTTAGTTATTTTAAGTAGATAATGATATTCTAATGTATTTATTCCTCTAATTAAAAATAACCTATAACTTTTGTTACAAAACTTTTCTTAATAGTCGATTAAACATTCATATGGTTTATTCTTTTTTAAAATCACTCAGATATTAAAATGCTTTTGAATGAGCCACTATATGTATTATCAATTATATATTCTGATCAAGCTTTCTTTTTCAGTCATGTGACTAACTTTGATAAACCCCTGGAGGCTTGAGGGAGGAGTTGTATTTATGGTTAGACTGGCCTCAGAGCTTTAGCAGACCTTTCAGTTTCCTGTGGCTTCTAGGGAAAAGCTTTATCAAACCAGAAATTCATTTAAAGCACCCAGAGAAAAGTGTGTAATCATTGGGAGTTGAGATCCAAGGGAGTAAGTACTTCAGAGGGTTGTTGGACTAAGAGCCTGCCAGGATTGGGGAAGGTGCAGAGGCAACCTCATCAGAGCCTTTTCTCCTGGGCTTTTTGAGAACACTTGAGGTAGAGCACAATGAAGGGGGAGGCACTTGATAAATGTTGGTTGATTGATGTGACTGTATACTTAACACTTCCCTTTGCTTTTCATTTAATCATACTTTATGTGAAGGATTTTTTTCCCATGTTTTTTTTGGGGTAGAACTTTGGGGTTTCTGCTGAGTCGATATACTGACCGTAGGGGAAACCCAGGGCCCCACCTTGAGAAAAAATTTGGCCTTTCCTTGTAGTGGGTAGGATGGCGCATCTGAACACAAGTCAGACTTCCCTAATTTTCCAAGTAAATAATGATTTGGTTTTGCCATTTGCCCCATGTTTTCTATCAAAAGGGTAGCTCAACTTAAACTTTATTGTTATTCAAGTTCTATTAAAAGTCTAGGTGAAAACAAGCAACACTTACGTTTGTGTGTATGTATGTATGTGCCTCCAAAGGAAATGATCTCTATCCATATTTTCATATATTCTGTCTCTGTCTAGTCATAATCACTATTAGATTATGTACATTTACTAGATTATATCAGTTTTTCATAGAAATGCCTTTGTAGAATTAGTCTAACAATGCGCCCTCTGTTCAATTTTTAAATCAAGGTCTTAATTTTAAAAAAGACAACTTTCCCGTTGCTTCTTTAAATCTGTCATTGAAGATACTGTCCATTTTGTTATGAAGTGTTTTTAATATGGAGATACATATACTCTTTTATTCAACCAATCTTTATTAACTATTATATGTCAAGCAAGTCCTTGGTATGAAATTTCAGGAAAAAAATCTGTTCCTACTTTCTTTTATTTCACAAAGTATTTCCCCTTTTACTTTTGCCACCATAAAACTCAGTGCTGTGTTCAGAGCTCAACTGCAGCAACTCTCCCTAACCCATGCTTCTCTTAAAATTGTCAGTCCCTGTCTCCACCACATAGCTCTTAATAATTATCTTTGCACACATGTATTTTAGAGTAGATGATCTAAAAAGAATTTAGAGTAGGTGGAGTATGAATGATGTAAAAATTAATGTATCTGAAGATATATTTTTTTAACTGACCACCTTCTAAAATTTTCCTCTTCAGATATTACTCATGAAACATCTTGAAGCAGACAGTCCTTTTAGAACTGTCCTATTTATTCTCTCTATATTAATTTTCACAGCTTGTTCATACATCATTCAATAAACACTTATTGAGTGTACAAGTACCAGGTGAATGTTTAGATGCCGATCATGCAAAAACAGAAAGCCCTTAAGGAGCTTATTTGCTAATGGAGAGATATATACATAAATAAAATATTCTTTGATAAGCATCTAAAGATAGACATATGGAGCTCATATGAAGGGTACTTAACTCAGGCTTTGGGAGTGAAAGGTGCTGTTTATAGGAGATTTTTAGGAAGAGTTTCCAGGAGTTAGCCAGGCTGAGAAGGGGAAGGGGAAAGTGACTTCAGGTAGAAGGAAATTATGTGGAAAGGCACAGAGGCAAGAGAAAATACAGTATGTTTTTGATAGAAAAGGCAAATGTTTAGGTATGATTGGAACTTCTTGGGATAATAAGACAAGGAAGAGAAAAGTCAGTGTTTAGAGAGGAAAATAGGCTAATTATGAAGGACCTCATCTGAAGCTTGGATTTGTCTTGAAATTGATAGAAAGCCATTTAAGAATTTTAATTAGAGTAACATTGAGACCCTTTTTATGTTTTAAAAGATGATCTTCACAGTAGTGTGGAGAACAGATTGGAGGGATTAAAATGAGATCAGGAAACCAGGTATCAATTTTTGCTGTAGCAGTCATGCCAGATAAGCGATATGCAGAACTTGTGGCTTAGTGGAAGGGGGCAGGGGCAAGGGGCAGTAAGGAGAGAGATGAGTTCAGGATGACCCCCAGGCTTCTGGTTGCTTAGGCACATTAACACCATTCATTACTGGAGAAAGAGGATACAAAAAGCAGAGGAAAATGGTGATTTCACTCTTAACAGTGTTGAGGTTGAAGTGTGTCTGGGATATTTATGTGCCAGTGACTATGGTAAGCAATTTGGACATACAGTGCTCTGGAGCCCAGGAGAGAGATTTTAGCTGGAAATAAAGGTTTATATTTGTGGAACTTACACGTTCACTTGAAAACTATAGTAAAGGCTCATTTTTAGATTTCTTTATATAAGTTCCAATCATTTCATCTAAAGTACATGTAAATTGAGAATCCAGCAAGATGGTGGCATAGGCAAACATGGATGGCCTCTTTGCACAACCACATCAAAATTACAACTAAAATATAGAGCGACCATCAGCCAGAACTGTCAGAAATCAAGTTGAATGGAAGTCTGACAACTACAGAATTAAAGAAACCACATCTATGGAGATGGAGCCTGCAAGCTGGTGCATATCTGAGACTCCATCAACCTGGCTAACACTGTTTGACCCACCCTGGAGATCACCAGAGACTCCACACAACCCAACTTATGTGCCCACCCAAACTGCTTTTTCACAGGACTGTCTGGTCTTGGATCATGCTTCCTAAATCCTATGGAACAAGCAGCAGTTGGCCTCAGTGAGCTCCAGGACCAGCACTAGCAGCAGCCAGCTTGGCTTTACCTGGGAATCACCAAGCCCAGCACAAGCAGCAGCAATCTTAGATTGCTTTATAGCTCAGGCAGGGTGCCCGGGGCAAAACACATATGGAGGTTGACGTTGGTCTACACCACCTGGGAAACCCCAGGGCCAGCGCACCCAGTGGATAGCTACAAACCACGTCAAGGCACCACCACTTTACGCCTACACAATTGAGTCTCCACAGAGGTTGGTGTTCAGTGGCCACAGCCAGTCCTTGCAGCTGACTGGTCTGGGTAAATCCCTTCCATAAACCTGCCAACAGCAACCAAGTTTCAACTACAAAGTAAGGGTGTACTCAGCCTACAAAAAGGGTGCACCTCGAGTACCCAGCTTAGGTGATAGGGGAGGCTGTGCCACTGGACCCTACAGAACACCTACTATATTAGGTCATACTACCAAGGCATGAAGTCAAAGCAGCTGTACCTAATATACAGAAACAAACAGAGGGCAGTGGCCAAGTTGAAGGCAAAGAAATATGGCTCAAATGAAAGAACAGAGCAAAACCACAAAAGAGAAATAAATGAAACAGAGATAGCCAACCTATCAGATGTAGAGTTCAACATTGGTGATAGGATGATCAGAGAAAATATTGAGTATGGCTACAAAATAAAGGAAGAAGTGAAGGTTATACAAAGTGAAATAAAGAAAAATATACAGGGCACCAACTGTGATGGAAAGGAAGCCAGGATTCAAATTAGTAATGTGGAACAAAAGAAAGAAATAAACATTCACCCAGAACAGAAAGAAGAAACAAGAATTGAACAACAATAAGGAGAGGATTAGGAACCTCTGGGACAACTTTAAATGTGCCAACATCCAAATCATAGGGATGACAGAAGGAGAAGAGGAAAAGCAAGAAAGTGAAAACTTAATGTGAAAAAATAATGAAGGAAAACTTCCCTAATTTGGCAAAGGAAATAGACGTACAAGTCCAGGAAGCACAGAGTCCCAAACAAGCTAGACCCAAAGAGGATCACACCAAGACACATCATAATTAAAATGCCAAAGGTTAAAAATAAAGAGAGAATTTTAAAAGCAGCAAGAGAAGAGAGTTGCCTACAAAGGGGTTCCTATAAGACTATCAGCTGATTTCTCAAAAGACACTGCGTAGGCAAGAAGGAACTGGCAAGAAGCACTCAAAGTGATGAAAAACAAGGACCTACAACTTAGATTACTCCATCCAGCAAAGCTATCATTTAGTATTGAAGGGCACACAGATAAAATGCTTCCCAGACAACGTAAAGCTAAAGGAGTTCATCATCACCAAGCCTTTATTACATAAAATGTTAAAGGGACTTATTTAAGAAAAAGAAGATCAAAACTATGAACATTATAATGACAACAAACAACTATCAACAACAGAATCTAAAAAAAACAAACTAAGCAAACAACCAGAATAGGAACAGTATCATAGGTATGGGGATCATTTGGAGGGTTACCAGCTGGGAGGGGGAAGGGGGAGAAATGGGGAAATGGTGTGGGGATTAGGAAGCATAATTGGTAGGTATAAAAAGACAGGGAGATGTTAAGAATAGTATAGGAAAGGGTGAGTCCAAAGAACTTATATGCACGACCCATGGACATGAACTAAGTGGGAGGGGACTGCTGGAGGGAAGGGGGCTACTGGGTGGAGGAGAGCAAAGGGAAAAGAAATTGGGAAAACTGTAACAGCATAATCAATAAAATATACTTTTAAAAAACTGCTTTGAGCAGTGGAAAAAAACATCTCAATAGGTGTATTGCATCAAATGGAGTGTACTGTGAAGGTGACTGAAGTTTAAACATGTAATAATAAATATACAATTTTTAATAAATAAATTCTGTTTTTGTGAGAGTATATATGTATATATGCAATATGAAAATGAATAATTTCTTTTTGTCTTTGGAAATGTTTGACATTTCGTTCCTAATTTTTATATACTTTTAGCATGTAAAATCAAAATAATTAGGCCTATGTTGCATTGAAAGGAATTAAAAGAGTGAGCTATGATCATTTTAAGACTATTTTACAATCTCCTCCACCTGATTCTTTCTTGAGAATGGGAGCTGCTTAACACATATATGTAGTTCTATTCCTTGTCACCTGGTAAACCCTGATCTGTTTTTTGAATGAATGATTGTGGCAGGATCAGCAAGGTTGTTTTTGTTTTGGGTCTAACTGGTGTATTAGCAGCAATGTAGCCAGTATGGCACTGGAACAAGAAAAATAGAAAAGGAACTCAAAGCTATAAAATTGGGAGAGGGAGAGAATTGTAAAGATTTATCCTATAAGTTAAATTCAAAAATAGTTTTACACTATTTTATCAATTTGTATAGAGTAGACTAAATTGTTTTATAGATATTAGAGTATAATATATGAATTATTTTTAATATTAGACATTAGATAGATCTTGTTGGCTCCTTCAGTGGAGACCCCAATGAGGTTATTCGCTGCTGCCTAGAGACCCTACGTATCAGATATTATAGCAACTATTCAGACTGCTGTAATTTATGGACTCTAAATTTCATGCATTCGCTCATCAAGGATCAGTTACTATGGAGTCCTAATGGACAAGCAGTTAAGGTAAAAATTTTTTTTATGGTATATATACTTCATTTATCCTCTCCTCTCCTTTCCTCTCCTCTCTTCTCTTCTCCACTCCCCACTACTTCAGCTCAGTGTCTCTTGCATCATTATCTGTATTTTCAGGACAAATGTGTCGTTAAATAACAGTCTCCATGCTTGAGCTGTGTAAGAGATTAAAAAAGCATGTCCCTGGGGACTAATGATTATAAAGTACTAAGAGGCAATTTAAGGACTAGAAATTTGGGACATTATTTTCTCTAATAAGAATACTCTTATTCAGACAAAGATACTTTATTTATTTTTATTGAATTTATTGGGGTTACATTGGTTATTAAAATTATATAGGCTTCAAACGTATAATTCTATAAGGCATCATCTGTATATTGTGTGTTCACTGTCCAAAGTCTAGTCTAGGCTCCTTCCATCACCATTTATCCCCTACTTTCCCTCTCTACCTGCCCCTACCCCCAAGACAAACATATTTTTAAACGGAAATTTTAGCTGTTACTTTTTTTTTTAATTAATTAATTAATTAATTATTTTGTTTTATTTATTTATTTATTTTTAGAGAGGGGGGAAAGGAGAAAGAGAGGGAGAGAAACATCACTGTGTGGTTGCCTCTCACTCGTGCCCCCAACGGGGGACCTGACCTGCAACCTAGTCATGTGCCCTGACTGGGAATCAAACCAGCGACACTTGGCTCGCAGGCCGAGGCTCAATCCACTGAGCCACAGCAGCCAGGGCTGTTACTTTTATAGGTTCAAATATTAAAAATTTTTGAAAATTCTCATTGTGTTACTGTCTAAACTAATCAATATAGAAAAAGTGTGATAGAAGTTTCCATGTAGAAGCCTAACTCGGATATTGAATACAGGAACAGAAGGAATGAAATTATGTGTCATTTTATTAACATTATTTTTCCTGGGCCAGATACAGTAGAGAAATGGAGGAAAAAATATATAAATTAGAAAATTCCTAATATATGGACAAGTGAAATACCTTTTGCAGGGATAAAATAGTTTACTGCTAAAATTGCAAACTGAAATTTTCCAAAATTGGAGACTTGGTATATTAGCTAAATACTGTAATAATAAACACATAATTAAGTTAAATATTGTAGACCTAGATAGATAAATTCATCAAATCATTAACATAAAAGTTCAAAGTTCTTGAGATTTTAATTTAAAATAGGTTGAATAACTCAGTATGGACTGATTTTCCAATTATATTTCAACAGACAATAAACTACTCCTTTACATAAATTTATCAAATGAGAAAAAAAGGAAATAACAGAATCATCAGAAAAAAATAATATAAACCATAAATTATTATTTTCTTTTTTTTAAATTGTGATTCTTTTGAAACTGTTCTAAACATATGCTGCTTTATATTTTTGGCTTCTTTAATCTCTTTATTATGAAACTTTAAATATATCCTAACAGATTTAGCTTTTCTTTTTTTATTTTACTTAAAAAATGATTTTATTTATTTATTTTTAGAGAGGAGGAAGGGAAGGAGAAAGAGAAGGTGAGAAACATCAGTGTGAGAGAGAAACATCATTTGGTTGCCTTTGGCACACACCCCTACCTGGGCGGGCCTGCAACCCAAGCATGAGCCCTTACTGAGAATCGAACCAGTGACCTTTCACTTTGTGAGAAGACACCCAGTCAACTGAGCCACACCAGTCAGGGCAGCTTTTCTTTTTTAAATGATGCATATTTATTATCAAAAATGTCATTATATTCAACAACAACAAATAACCTAACGGAAAATGGGAAAGGGACTTGAATAGACATTTCAAAAAAGAAGATGTACAAATGGCCAATAAGCACATAAAAAGACATTCACCATCATTAATGCTAGGGATTTAAAAATCAAAACCACAATGAGATAACACTTCACACCTAGTAGGATGGCTATTATTTTTTTAAAAACATGGAAAATAAGCATTGGTGAGGCTGTGGAGACATTTGAACCCTTGCACCTTACTGATGGGAATGTAAAATGGTGAAGCTTCTGTAGAAACAGCTTAACAGTTTCTAGATAGTGGTGATTATTACACATCACTTGAAATGTACTTAGTACCACTGAATTGTACACTACAGATGGGTTAAGTGGTAATTTTTATGTTATTTAACCAGAACTAAGAAACAAACTAAAAATTAAGTAATAAAGTGAACTACAAAGAAAAGATTGACAAGTTGCTTTAAACCCAACTTTTTAGAAAGAACCCATGTTAATACTTGGTAGTAATGCTAATACCTTACTCTGTACTTTAAACTTTTTGTTGTGAGATATTTCAGAAATTATCTCCATGAAAAAAGTATAGATAATAATATAAACAACACTTATGAGCATAGACATGTTGATTTGTTTAGCAGGACCTATGACCTAGGCATGAGCAGGAGTGCTTTGTGCCTGCAAAGTTAACCAGCCTATGTGAGATTTAAACTTGCAACCGTGGCCTTGTATATGATCTAACCAAGCCAACCTAGACAGAAAAATGATCACTAAATGAAATTGGAAACTATGAAAAGCCACAGGTCTCATCATTAAATGTATCTGAGATAAGCATCATTATTCTCTGTTTATGTTATTTGCTAGTGCTATTTATTATACTTTAGTCCAATACTAAAAGTTATTTTAAGTGTTCCCTTTTATTCTGTCTCAAATGTTTCTGGATATAACATTATTCTTTTATAATATATGCTTTTATAGATCACTGGAATATATTTTTATAGAAAAGATATGGTAACATCAGTTGAATAGCCTGCTGTAAATTATGTAAAGTTTAGAAAGTCAAGGGTCACTTTGTTAGAGTTTGAACTACATCATTACCTTTCTTGTAACCTTAGACCAATACACCATCATTAAAGCACAAATAACAGTTGACTGTTTTACAGATTTTCTTGTAAGGCAGAGTTAATATAAAGAGTTGGAATATCCAATAAGATGACCAAAATGCAATTATTTGTCTCCCTTCCCCTACCTCCTCAACTTTAAATAAATATTATTTATTTAGCAGTTATCAATAACAATGTCAGAATTTCTTTTTCAAAAAGATTTTATTTATTTACTTTAGAGAAGGGGAATGGTAGGGAGAAACAGAGGAAGAGAAACATCAACCAGTTGCCTCTTGCAAGTGCCTCAGCCAAGGACCAGGCCCACAACCCAGGCATGTGCCCTGGCCAGGAATTGAACCAGCAAACTTTTGCTTGCCAGACAATGCCCAACCAAATGAACCATGTGGTCAGGGCAAGAATGTCAGAATTTCTAAATTTGCTCCACCTTTTATTAGAAGTATGACAATTTTTAAAACTTTCTCAGCCTCAATTTCCTCATCTGTAAAGTAGACATAATAATAGGGCCCACATCATAGGTTTGTTACGAGAGGTCAGTAAATTAATAATATGGAAAACAAATCCTTAAAATAATGCAATCATATAAATGCTCCATTAATATAAGCTACTTTTATTATTATTGTGAGGATGAGATACTTATTATGTACTCAACCCTAAAATGAATGTTGTGAGAGCTGATAATATGATATACTTTCTTACATCAAAGAATTTATTTATTTGGAGATAATGACAGAAATCCGATTTGCAGCCCTTCATGAATGTGAGGCCCCGGACAAATGACACTCCTAGCTCCCCTGGCTCTGAGGTAGATCCTGATAAAATTTCTGCAATAAACTCTTTCATTTGGAATCAGAGAAAAGACCCAACAGTTGGAATCAGGAAGAAAAAGAAAAGAAAGACTTCACTGAGAGGAAAAGGATCTGAACTGAGCCCTGAAAGATAGGATTTGCAAAGCCCAGGGGAGGGAAGCAGGGGAAATCTAGCCCCTTCACCCCTCCACGTGCTAGGCATTATGCTATGTGCTTCACAACCTTTCTTCACATTCGTCATGACAGCCCCGTCAGGTCACACAGCTACTATTTGCCAAATCAGGGATTTAAACTCTTCTCTAAACCCAGAACTGTTCTTATTTCCACACTATGCTACTTTGATAATTACAGGTTGTGTTATTCTGTGTCTTGGCCAGTTATATACTTCTAAACATCCCATTAGTTTTTAGTGGCTAATTTTTTGTTTTTGCTGATTTTCCCCTTCATTTTCTTATTTGCATATACGCTGAATTGTGTTTGCTTTTTAATTTAAATTTTGCTTATTTCTGTTCTTTCATAATTTAACTCAGGTGTGATGTCTTTGCTGCGGCCTCTTCTTCTGGATGTGGTCCCGACGATTCGACAGACTACTGCTTTGGCTCTTGGGAGACTGGCTGATTATAATACTGACCTAGCAGAAGCGGTTGTGAAGGGCGACATCCTTCCACAGCTTGTTTATTCATTGGCTGAGCAGAATGTAAAAATTGTTTTTTAAGTTATGTTTTTGACTTAAAAATTTTGATAGTTTGGGTACATTTACAAGGTTATAGGCCTTAGAATTATTAAGATGTTGATACACCTTCAATTCTTTAAACTGAACATAATATCTTTAGGGCATTCTGCTTTGAAGTTGGTATGCAGCTTTTTTCCATTATGGTATTAACAGATTTAAAAATGTAATGAAGTTAGACATAAAGCAATATTTCTGTGTATCAGAGTATTAAAATTATAGAATTAGTCTTAGGAATATAAAGCCTTAGGCAAACAAAAAGCTGTTTACAGAAATCTTTATATACAGATGAAATTTGGTTAATGGTAACTATAGGAGATTGCTTTAGAGCAAGGGGGAGAGACAACCAAAAGGAAGAATGTGTTTAATGGAAGGTCTGATAAAGAATTTTACCAGGTATGCAAGCATGTCAGGCCTTTTAAGGATCATCTAAGAGTGCCCCAATATATGTTTCGCCCTCTCTCTGGTTCTACTCTATGTTTCTGTACAGAGCCACCTAACAGCACCTAACAGTAGTTAAGGACCTTCCTATAGGTGGGGTCTTGGACTGTTCATTCCAGTTTGCTAGTTTATCATAACCTAGGAATATATCTTTCTTGAAATATCTTTAAGATCACATTCATATTTGTGTAACCAAAGGATGAACAATCCAATTAAAAATGGGAAAAAGATTTGAATAGACATTTATTCAAGGAACATATACACATGGCCCACAAACATGAAAAGAAATTCAACAGCTTTAGTCATTACGAAATGCAAATCAAAACCACAATGAGATAGCACATTACCTACTGGGACAGCCATACTAAAAAAGGAAAATAACAAGTGTTAGCGAAGATGTGGAGAAATCGGACCCCTTGAACATTGTTGGTAGGAGTGCAACATGGTGCAGCTGCTTGGAACAGCTTGGCAATTCTCTCAGTAACTTCAGCATAATTACCATATGACCCAGAAATTCTACTCCTAGTTATGTTTCCAAAATGATTGAAAACAGGTGTTCAAACAAAACTGTACACAAATGTTCGTAGCAGCATTATTCACAGTAGCCAAAAGAACTACAGGATAAACAAAATATTATATATCTATACAGTGGACTATTATCAGCCATAAAAAGGATCACGTAATGATATATGCTACAACATAAAATATTATGCTAAGAGAAAAAAGCCAGACACAAAGGCTACATATTATATGATTCCATTGATATGAAATATCCAGAACATGCAAATCCACAGACAGAAGCAGATTAGAGGTTGCCCAGGGCTGAGGGAGATGGGAATGAGGAATGGCTGCGTAACACATATGGAGTTCCTTGTTGGATTGATAAAAAATATTCTGGAACTATAGCTCTGACTGGTGTGGCTCAGTTGGCTGGGTGTTGTCCCATAAAGGGAAAGGTCACAGGTTCGGTTGCCAGTTAGGATACATGCTTGGTTGGGGACTTGGTCCCTGGCTGGGGCACTTGCAAGAAGCAACCGATTTATGTTTCTCTCTCACATTGATAGTTCCCTCTCTTTCTACCTCCCTTCCCCTCTCTCTAAAAATAAAGTAAAATCTTCAAAAAAATATTCTGGAACTACAAAGGTGGTTGCACAACATTGTGAGTGCACTAAATGCCACTGAATTGTATACTTTAAAATGGTTAAAACGGTAAATTTTATGTTACGTGTATTTTACCAGCATTTAAAAAAGTAAACACAAACCCTTTTGTTGAAAAACTTGCCTCATTTTTATAAATTGGAGAGTCATTTACTAATGACTGTTTTAACTCTACAAGGAGTCAAAAGAAATTTTATTTTTCTTGTAGATATTCCTTCTATCATCAATTAGTGTTAGACCTTCTTCTTCCTGAATGCTTAACTCCTTCCTTTGAGGGCAGAGTATGTATTTTGGTATCCCACATAGAAGGTTCTTAATAGAAGTTTGCTGTGTGAATGATGTCCACTAGTTATACAGAGACAAAGTATTAAGGCAGAAAAAAGACAAGAAAATGAGAATGTGAAGCATTATTCACAAGCTTCTGTCTCCACCTACCAGTCCTTTAACTCATTTCTCACAGGAGATTTAATCTCTCTTTATGAGGAACAAAGTCCTTTTACTTTTTTTTTTTTTAAGGAAATTCCTTTGGTGAGAGATAAGATAGAAGAGAGGGATTTGAGTAAGCAGAAATTAGGAGAAAGGGGGAATGAGATCAGAAAGTGTAAATTATAGGCACTGTAGTTAGCAGTGACTATTAATACCCAATAAATTATGAATTAGAAAATTCTATAACATAAAAAGTCAAATTAGTTTAATGTAATGATACGAAATGTGTCACCATTTTTTTCCCACAATTATAAGAAAATCTGTAGAAAGCTACTTTAAAACTCTATTCTCATTTTTACAATAAATTAGTAGCTATTTGGTTACTGACATATAAAATTAAACTTTACAACAAGAATTTTAAAACTATATATCTTACATTTAAGAAACTAAAGAAATATATAAAATAAAAACATCATTACTAAAAAGCATATTTCTTATGTCACCAATATATGCTAGGTTTTGAGATTTAATGCTAAAAATATACTTGATGTATTTTCTCTCTCCTATACATTATTTTGTATCTTAATATTTTAGCCTAAATAAATAGAATGCTTTCGAAACAGGTGCCATGAGTCCCAGGCACTTTTTAGTAGTGGCTGTATGGAAATAGAAACAGAATCTAAAATATGTGATTAACTGAGTTCTATCAATAAAAGGAGGAATTAGAAGACCATTACTGTGTCATTATGTGAACCATAAAACTACAGTGAAAGTTACAGCAGAGTATACTTTCTAAGCATTTAATTTTCTAAGCATCATTTTCTTTATATAGCTATATAAAGAAAATGATGTTTTGGTTTTTATTTCTTAATCTAATAAAATTTATATGTAGAAAATATTATAAATGTGAAGCACTACTTAAAATTCATATAATGGTAAGTCATTTGTATTTATCTTTTTAAAAAAGCACTTCTAAAAAAGGATAAATATTACATCCCATTGTTTGACTAGTTTCTTTGCCAGGAAAAGTTTTAAAATGTATCATGAATGTTTTGCCTTTATGTCTATTCAATGGTTGATAAGTGCATCTCAAAACATGGTTGTTACTTCAGGATAACTTAGAACACCAGAAAGATTAGTTGAGGTCATGAAAGGCCCACCAGGCTTAGAGTCTGAGGGCAAGTAAAGTAAACATATTTGTCAGTCAACAGTTTGATTGTACTTTCTGACAATCTGAGTTCCTGTGGGTCAAATGCCTTTAGTGTAATGCAGATACATAAAAATTTCATTATTTGATGAATTTGTAGGACATATATTTTGCAGGAAATATAATATTTTATTTTATAAAACCATGTTTAGAGTAAAATATTTAAAATGTAATAGAAGACTTACATTGTTTTTGTTTAGTTACTGAACAAAAGCAATAAAGAACATCAAAAAATAAAAATGTTGCAAGATGTTTTTCTTTTCTACTTAGAAGCTGCTGAGCTTTATTATATTAATGTAATTTTTATATTGATTTTGGTCTTTTTAAACTTTTTGTTATATAAGTGCTCAACTCACTTTGAATTTTATCTATTTTACCCGTGCAGCGTTTTTACAAGAAAGCAGCTGCCTTTGTGTTACGAGCAGTTGGTAAACATTCTCCTCAACTAGCTCAGGCAATAGTTGATTGTGGGGCACTGGATACGCTGGTGATATGCTTGGAAGATTTTGACCCTGGCGTCAAAGAGGCTGCAGCCTGGGCACTTGGAAATACTGCAACACATAAGGCAGGTAATGGAGCATATGTTATAACAGAATTATTTAAGTTAATATTTATTAGGCTATTCTGGCTTTGCTTAGTAAAGCATAGGTGAGTTTTTAATAATGTTTCTATACATTTTGGGAGATAAGCTTTGAATGATGCCCAAGTTGTTTGGATTACAAACTCACACACACACACACACACACACACACACAAAATCTAGTCTTTATCTTAACAGAAGAGAAATTTGTAGATGGGGGGCAGGAAATGGGGCAAATGAGATATTAATTCTCAAATTCTTAAATTCTCAAAAAGTAATTCTCTAAATTAATTTTAGTTTGTCACCCCTCAGTGGAATTGAGTCTTCACTCTTACTCATAATATAGGGTATTCCACATCAGCCAGGGGCCATATCATATGAGTGAGTAATGTTAAAAAGATAAGGACATGACTTTCTAGACCATGTTTGTATTCAGCCTATATTGGGCAGGAAGGAAGAGGAAAAGGAGGACCACCTTCTCTTACAAACTGACAGCCTAGTGCCTGGACCTCTTGAGTGAAGGTTGTGTTGACACACCTGGTTAGTAAAAAACACATAGGGAACAGAATTGCTAAATAATATGAACAAATAACACAACAAGAATATGCAGTTTAACAAGCATATGAAAATGACCAACTTTTCTAGTAATCAAGAACTGTATATTAAAACATAGTGCAAATATCTTTCCCCGCCTCTTATTCTTTGGGGGGGAAAAAAAGAGTAAAGCAGAAATAGAGCCAAGTGGTTAAGAGCATTGTGGCATTAGACAGGACCTGAATTTGAGTCCAAGTTCTACCACTTAGCTGGTATGTGACATTGGTTATGGCTTCTAGACTTTCTGAACCTTTACTTCCTCATCTGAAAAAAAAGGGTAACTACTTCAGAGTTACTTCAGGGATCTGTTGTAGGATGCTCAAAGAAGCTCCCTCGAGATTTGTTGTGAGGATGAGACAATACATGTGAAGCATTTAGCACAGTGCTTGGCACGTGGTAAATATTCAAAAAATGAAAGGTATTTGTATTAATACTGAAGGTTAGAGAGGACTTGATAATGTTTATGCCCATTGGTGGAGACACTACAGATTGTACAAACTTGTGGAAAGTTGTTTGGTAAAACTAATCTAAGTCACAAAATAGTTTATGGTTATTCTAAAAAGCCTGCTTTGGGAATTCATCCTAAGGAAAGAATTCCACAGAATAAAAAACTTTATTCATGCCAATGTTATTGTGGCATTTTTAAAAAATTTGGAAATGAACAGAAGTTTGTTGAAACTGGTTTTGAGGGTGATGGGTAGATGGATACTTGAGGGTTTTCCAAAAAGAACTATGTATTGTGCTTTAGGCTTCTCAAAGCACCCCGGCCAGATGGGAGCAGGTGCCCAGCCACAGACCCTATCTCAAGCCCAACTTCTCCTTCTGCTTCTGCTTCTTGCACACCACACCTAGGTTCTGTCCCTTCCACATGCTTCTGTGCAGCTTGATGGGGCACGAGACCACATACTTCTCATTCATCACATGCGTGGCATGTACATTGTCTCTGGGGTCTTTAAAGGTAGGGAAGCCATAGCCCCTGGTCTTGCCTGTGTACTTGTCATAGATCACTTTAGCCTTAAGGAAGAGTGGGAAATGGCCGAAGACACATGCCAAGATGCCATCCTTCACCTTATGCCCAGATCTCCACAGAAGATCCGGAAGTCATCTGTATCCTACGCCAGCTGGCTGGGGTCTTCCCAGCTGCTCCCAGTTGCCTGTTGAATGAGAATCTATTAAGTAAACTACCATAATTTAACCTCTAAGTTCCTGCCAAATATTTGAGGTTTTTTGATATGACAAATAATGCCTTTGCCTGAACCTGAGCCCCTGTCCCTCCCTCTGGGAATTGTGGGAGGCCTGCTGCCCCAGATATGCATGCCTGGGCTCCAGTCCTTGCCCTGGGACCAGACCCCATGGCCTGAGCCACTCTCTGGCCTCATGGCTATTGAGGTCCCAGAACGCTGGGGGAGGACAAAAAAAGGAAAACCAGAGAAAGTGAAAATAGAATCTTGTAACTATGTATTGTGCTTTATGCTTCTCAAAAGACTTTCTTTTTACATGTGTATTATATGGATCTGCTTGACTGTCTCTCATTATCTATGATCTAAAATATGTTATTTTTATAGCTATTTATTCTTGGACACACAAGTAAATCAACATCTGTATTCCAAAGATGTTTATTTCTGACAAGTAAAATGGTTCAGATAAATTTATCCCCTTACCTAAATAAACATTAACATTTATATATATTAAGGTATGCTGTTTAATTGTAGACATCGTCTTGAAATTTTTTTATATATATAATATGCATCTTTTTATTTTGTATGAAGTTTTAAAAATCTTTTAAAAATACTGTAAGATGAATGGAATTTAAAAATCAACATTATTAGCACAACATTCATATTACTGTTTACTCATGTAGATAGTACAAAATACTGCTTAATTACTGTGGTTGGTAAATTTTTGGTGCTTTAATTTTCTCTTATTGTAAACCATGCATAAAATACTTGCCTGTTGAAAAGTGCAGAACTTTCAGAGTTTAAACAGCTGACCTTTGCTTACCCTCTGAAAAAAAAAAAAAACAGCAAGCCTTTTCAGCCTAATCTACCTCAAATGTGTTCATGTAAATGGAGGTCCACCTATTGACCTGTATGCTTTTCAGCTCTGGATTGGTCCACGTGGTTGATTAAACCAGGAAGGCTGATTTGAAATGCAGATGTAGAGACATTGAAGTACACCCTCCCCTTTTTTTCTTTGCTGTATCTGTCAGGGTGAAAAATGGCTTGCACAAAGGTCAGTCACCCATACTCACTTAATTACTTTTCTTGGACCCACAGAACTGTCACAAGCTGTGGTGGATGCGGGAGCAGTTCCTCTTCTAGTACTCTGTATCCAGAAGCCAGAAATTGCTTTGAAAAGGATTGCTGCTTCGGTCCTCAGTGATATTGCAAAGCATTCTCCAGAGTTAGCACAGACAGTAGTGGATGCAGGA
The DNA here is from genome assembly GCF_987537825.1 of Furipterus horrens. Lineage (NCBI taxonomy): Eukaryota > Metazoa > Chordata > Mammalia > Chiroptera > Furipteridae > Furipterus > Furipterus horrens. The sequence goes on from NW_028327172.1 coordinate 138,560,202, forward strand.
GCTATCGCTCACTTAGCCCAGATGATTCTGAACCCTGATGCTCAATTGAAGGTATTTAAAAATAAGTTAAAAAACAGACTTCTGTTAATCTAAGAAAATGGAAATGTGTATAGATTAATATTATACATTCAAAAATAATTAGTAAATTATTGTTGAAAACAGATGTGACTGTATTATGTATTTGGTCTTTTAATATATGAAAATTATGGTGTAAGGATTAGACAATAAAGACATGACTGGGAAAAATATGTGCAATGCTAAATATCAGAGGTAGCATCAGTATTAACATTAATCACTAAAATAAGGAATTACATAATGATTGAATCTGAGGATGGAAAGGCACTTAAAAGTTTTTCTAGCTCACCACTATATATTTAAGTTTCTTATGAAAGTTATCATATTTGTATTTTTATAACTTTCTAAATTCTGATTTTCAGTTAATTATTTCACCAATTATACTTTTACAGTATTCCCTCACTTATCGCGGGTATTACGTTCTATACCCCCCCACGATAGGTGAAAATCCGCGAAGTAGGAACCTTACATTTATTTTAGTATTTATATATATTTTAAGGATTTATAAACCCTTTCCACACACTTACAAACTGTTCCCAGTCCCTTATTAACCTTTCCCACTCCCTTATTAACCTTTTCCATACTTTTATAAACATTACTTATGTTCTTAAACATAGTCTACACTCTTAAGCCTATGTAACTTTAACAACTTACATATACAGTACCGATGTAGCCAAAAATCCGCGATAAATAATTAAATATAATATTTTTAAAAATCCTGCGATAACAGTGAGGCTGCGATAAGTGAACCGCGATATAGAGAGGGACTACTGTAAATGCTAATAGTTATATCCTAAAAGTTTTTTAAAAATTTAATGTTAATTAAGCAATGAAAAATTCTTCAAAATGTTATCAGCATTTGTTAGTTCTGCCTGATCTTTTTTGTACTATATTATCACATGTATTGTAAATTAACAATTTAAGTATTACATAATTAAAAAATAATATTTATCCAAAGGTCATATTTTTTGATCATCTGTGATAGACATTTAAATAGTCCACAGAAAACTAAGACATTTAATTTGGAAATTAGGGGATTTAAGAAATTGAGTATTTAGGTATAAGACTAGGATGAGAATATCTCAAGACTCAGAAATCTTAGGTTATATTGGATATGTAATTGTTTTTTCTTTTTATAAAGGAATTTTACTATGTACGAAGCTGTTTCAATTATATCTGAATTCTGCAGTGGATTCTACATGATGTTTTGTTTTATTTTGGTTTTTGTTTGACAGCGTCAGGTCCTTTCAGCTCTCAGTCAGATCTCAAAACATTCTGTGGATCTGGCAGAAATGGTAGTTGAAGCAGAGATTTTTCCGGTTGTACTTACCTGTCTGAAGGACAAAGATGACTACGTGAAGAAAAATGCTTCTACTTTAATTAGAGAGATTGCAAAACATACACCTGAGGTAAAAAAGAAAAAAGGAAAAAAGCTTTAACTGCAAAAATATTAGTCAGTTTTCATTGTTAAGGAAAACATCAATTTGTGTAAAAGGCCTGGGTGCTGTGCCTCATGGTTTGGTTAGGTCAGGGTTTCTCATCCTGAGCGCTATGGATGTTTTGGACTGGATTCTTTGTTGTGGGGCACTGTCCTGTACACTGCAGGGTGGGTAATTAGTAGCCTCCTTGGACCCTGCCAGTAGCATGCCTTCCCACACTATGAGGATCAAACGTGTCTCCATATAATGCCAAATGTTTCCCAAAGTACAAAAGCGCCCCTTGTTGAGAACCCTACTGGATAACATTGATGGAGTTTGAGACAGAAACCTCAGTTTTTAATCGTTTCCTGTTTTTTTCATTTCTAGATTGTGGGGACTGTAGTCCTTTGCCATTATTGTCATTTTAGATCAGCTGAGAGTAGTGAGAGGTTGTATGGTTCCAGGGTGGGAGAGACCACCAGGTCCCCCACCCAGTGTAACTACCCTAACATGGGGGTTCCCACTCTGAGTCCTTAGATGACAAAGGAATAGAGATGAGCCAGCCTGGGTGGATTCTGACGTTGTACCTTTTTCTGTGTATATTTTGACCAATCAATTTCATTTTACTAAAGTTTAAAAGTCTTCATTCTTTATTTCACCTAGCATCTTTACTTGGTTGAAATTTTTATGATTGAATCATAGTAATCATTGTTTGTAAAGGGGGGATAATTAGGTTAGACTATTTCAAGTCTGACATTGTCATTCAGCATTCAATGATTAATCTGCTTCATACTCACATATTGTGATTGGGGCTTTCAGTAGTTAGCTAGTTATGAACTAGCCCTAGAATTTGTGTCTAGGAGAGGAATTTTGACAGCCATTAAATAGGGATAAAAGTTGTGCCATCAATGTATGAAAAATTTAAGCACAGAGTAAGCGCCACACAGTAAATATATTTGTACATTTAAAATAGGATTATTATGCCCTGACTGGTGTGGCACAGTGGGTTGAGTGCTGGCCTGTGAATCAAAAGGTTGCTGGTTCGATTCCCAGTCCAGGCACATGCCTGAGTTGCGGGCCAGGTCTCTGGTTGGGGACGTGTGAGAGGCGACCGATCAATGTTTCTCTCCTTCTTTCTCTCTCCTTCACCTCTCTCTAAAAAGTAAGTAAAATCTTTAAAAAATAAAATAAAATAGGATTATTATACTTGTATATCTCTTTAATAAGTAATTTCAGTAAATCATATTTCAAATCTTACCAGGTGTTTTTAGGTTCTAAGTAAAAATTGTTTGGCGATACTAAAGTAATATTTAAAGATAATTTATGCTTTCAGGTCACACTTGCTTAGCTCTCCTTCCTTTCCCTTAGCTTTCGCACTTGATAGATAACGCAGGAGGAGTTGCTGCCATCATTGACTGCATCGGGTCTTGCAAAGGAAACATAAGGCTGCCCGGCATCATGATGCTTGGTTATGTGGCGGCTCATTCTGAGAACCTGGCAATGGCAGTGATCATTTCCAAGGTTGGTTCTTGCTTGGTTTTCTTCTAGTTATTGTAGGAAGATATTCTAAGAATCACAGTAATACTCTCCAACAGATTATAAAATCTAACTGACCAGAGTGAAAGAAACCTGAAGACTTTTTCAGCTTCTTTCCAAGGCTTATTAGTAAGTTTCTGAAAGCAATGCTAGAATAAGGTTTATTTTGTAGGCAGTTTAAAGTTTTCATCAGTATTTAATATCTACAAAATATCAATACCTCTGAGTATTAGGATTACCTGTTTTGAAATATTCAGTGTATTTTACATTGAAGGATCGACTGTATATATTTACAAAATGTAAAGCATGCTTTGATTAAAGGCATTACATGCCCAGTAGTCATTCTCCCCTTTCCTGACATTCAGGTAGGGGATGACAATGGCTAGGGCATCCCTTTCTATCTGCTTTCATCAGCTTTCATGAACTCATTTCTCTTCTTAGATGGGGGCAATTCAAAGCACATAGACTGTGTCCTTGCCTTAGGAATTTGGCCCCGTCTCATTTTATAACTTGGTATTAACCCACCATACAATGCAGCCCTGACACATGGTAGGTGCTCAGAAATATTGATTGGATGATTAAAGATAGATTTCCTGAAGAACTCTTACAGGCTGTTTGCTAACAGTGTCTCTGGTAACTCTCTAGGGTATGTGTTTCTTATCAGCATAGAAAACCTGCTGTTCTATGTTAAACAGAAGTGTGGATTTCTGTTTTTTAATTCCCCGCTAATCCTCAGAATAAAAGGGAGCCTCAGATCTTTATTTTCTACCTATTCTTGGCTTTCCTCGCTTTTTAGCCTACACATTTATTTTGTTCTTCTATTACCGAAGACTATGATAGAGACTAGAACAGCAGTGCTGTTTCCTGAAGGGTCACTGTGGGGATATTACTAGGATTTTTGATTCTTGGTTCTTTTGTGGCTTGTCAGAAAGCTTACACATAGGAAGAATGATGAAAGAAGCAACAATTGCTTCTGCTTCCTCTATTTCCTCCCCAAAATAACAAGGAGGCACTCCCCTTCTTGGGCCTAGGGTTGCTGCTGGCCTCTCCCACCCAGTGGTCTGTCAGTTGAAGATGAAGGTGACAGCAGTAGTTTGAGGCGAACCACACAGTACTGTGTCCTTCTTTTTCCTACATAATACTGTGAGGACTAGTAATAAACAGGACTTCACATTTAAATGATGCTTTATAATTTTCAAAGCACATTCATGTTTCTTACTTCATTTGGTATTCATAACAACCAAGGCCAGTAAGTCAAGAGTTTGGGGGTTGGGGTGGAAGAGGCTGACTTCTTTTCCTCCTGCTCCTTCAGTCTTGTTATGTCCCAGAATATGAACTTTCTGGAGAGTTGTCTCATTCTGAAGACAGATCTGACCTTTTGTATTGACAAACATTTTTAGTTGGAAAAAAGAAGCCAATGAAGAAAATTGGTCTTAATAACCGAATTTAAAGGTACAGGGGAAAAAAGTGTATATGATCATTTGGCCTCTGCTATGGTGTAGCATAACAATGTGACATTGACTTTTGTGGTACTAAATTTAAGGTAATAATTATTATAGTCTCAGATTAGTTAAAAAATTATTCCTATACAGAATCTGGAACTATAATTTGATTTGGCTATTTGAGTCTTCCTTAAATATAGAAACTATAAGGTCTTTGGGGTTCTTTAGTTAATTTGGTTTTGATTCTTTAGATAAAATTGAGTCCTAAAGTGCAAAATATAAACACGCGCTATGTAACAAAAGTAATTATTTCTACTTTAACATTTAGTCATGTTAAAATGGGCAAAACTGTCATTTTAAAGTTGACCAAAATTGATGAAAAATCTTTTACTATTTCAGGAAAGATTTTAGTGGACATATTTAATCTAAAAGTTATTTAAATAGAATTCTGGCTCATGTTATTCATTGGATTTCAAATCCATAGTAGTTATTTTGTTATCAGAATTATTATACTTAGTGAAAAGGCAATTTTAAGGAATTCCAAATTAACTTCTTTAACAAAGGAAAATAAGAAAAACCTAAGCATTTTAAATTTGTCACAGTGGAATTTGGTTTTGCCTGTGTACTAATCTGTGGCATCTGTTATTTGATTAAGTGCCTATCTATTTGGGGAGTAAACGCCAGTAGAGATAGTCTTAGTTTAGTTGAATTGTAACACATAATTAAAGTAAATTAGTTCTAGTCATATTATTGACTTCGATGTGTTCATTTATTGAACCATCTAGGAAAAAAGGATCAAGGCCAAAATGATTTTTTCTAATGTTTGAGAGGCATGGAAGACTCTTTAAACCTGCTCTAGAGTCATAACACTTGCTCTTTTGATCAACGCTGCAGGGTGTGCCCCAGTTATCAGTCTGTTTGTCGGAAGAATCAGAAGATCATATTAAGGCTGCTACTGCCTGGGCCTTGGGACAGATTGGGAGACACACCCCGGAGCATGCACGGGCTGTTGCCGTCACAAACACGTTGCCAGTTCTGCTTTCTTTGTACATGTCAACAGAAAGCTCTGAGGATCTTCAAGTAAAAGTAAGTGCTTAATTCTTATTGTTTTGTGAAGATTTTGACGCATTCTTAAAAATATGTAATTTGAAATTGTTTCATTTTCATTATGGATAATACTGCTTTTATGAGTCAAGAAATAACAAATTTATTAGAAGAACTGCCTGTGGAGACTCTTCTTTGAAAATGGGATTCCCTTGTCTCTAAAAATCAGGGATACATTTTAAAGAAAGTTTTCTGTAGGTGCAAAGTTGTTTGTAAAATGAATGTCTAGTTGTTGCCTTCTACATTCTTGCTGACTTTTCTTATAGAATAGGAATTGAAGAATAATAGAATTTTGGAGTTAGAATTAGCTGCAGAGAACTGTAGCCCATCTTGCATTAATAAAATTGAGTCCAAAGGAATTTAAGGTGCTTTCAAACGTACAATGCCACTGAGCAGGAGGTGTTCCTGAAGCCATGATCTACCTCTCCTAACTCCGCAAGTCTGCCTGGTCTTTTAATGATATGTCTTAAATTTGTTCCTTAAAAGAAAAATGTCCATAGTATTCACTAAAGTAAACATTTTTAAATATGCATTTAAAAAATCCAGCTTTCTGAAAAAAGTATTACTAGCTACTGAAATGATTCACAAAACATGAGTATAAAGTAAGAGGGGTTGTTTAATAATTATAGAATTTCAAAGAAAGAAAATGTTTCCCGCCCTGGCTGGTGTGGCTCAGTGGATTGAGCGCCAGACTGCAAACCAAAAGGTCACAGGTTCAGTTCCAGTCAGGGCACACACCTGGGTTGTGAGCCAGGTCCCCAGTTGGGGGCATGCAATAGGCAACCACACATTGATGTTTCTTTTCTCTCTTTCTCCCTCCCTCCTCCTTTTTCTGAAAATAAATAAATAAAATCTTTAAAAAAAGAAAAAAGGAAACGTTTCCCATCATACTACCATGTTAGGAAAACATGTAACTTTTTTAAAACAGCTTTTAGAATCAACTTTTATTGAAAGAAGTGCACAGAAAAGATGATAATTCAAAATAAAATTAACAACAGTAAATTAAATTATATTTAAATTTTAATTAAAACAATAAATTAACAAATAAAAAAACATATTTGCTGAAACAACTTTAGATGATACAATGAGGCAGAAATTTTATTAGAACTGTAAAGTTCAGAGATTCTGAAAGTTATAGTGAATCATTTATCAACATACATTTTATAGAAGTGAATTTATGTATATTTGGTTATGTTTACATGTTATTTCTCTACAAATTCATTGAAGCTGATTTCTAAATGAGTGTTTTTTTCAGTTTTTACAAGACTTTCTGGATCAAAGCAATGATTTGGTAGATTTGGGGCTTCCCTTCTATTTCTCCAATGTTTAGTGCATTCCTTGGCAATGCTTGGTAGGACGAATAAGGCTGACAATGTGCTAAGGTCTTTTCCCATTTAAGAATTCTGTGATTCTTTGACTTTCTGGTTGAGAAATCACAGCCCCATTTTCAGTTTTGAATTGTTCAGGACAGTTTATTTACATATATGTAATTTTAGCTTATATATGTAGTCCTCTTTTGCCCTCAAATTTCTTTAACCCATTATCATTATCGTCTTTTCTTCCTCCCATATCCCACAGATTCTTCTTCTTTCCTTTTCCCTCTTTCTCACTTCTCATCCTCCTGCCCCTTCTAGTGAACCAGTGACCTGGCTCCTCTGCAAGGTTTCTTTAGGCATAAGCTGTGCTACCCAGGCTATAATAGTAATTATATTCAACTTCTAGATTATCAACAAATACATAATCAAATACACTATCACTCTCAGATTCCAGCACTTAACAACTTTTATTTTCCTGTAAGTATTGGAAATAAAGGAATCCATGAGCTAGAGCATGAATAGTTAATAGTGGAGTCAATAGTAATTATGGCCGAGAAACCCTTGCAAATAGTTTTTTAGGTAGCACTGTATAGGGATAGGCAAATGTAGGTTTACAGCTATAATACAAATAAATAATACATTAACAAATAATACAAGAATAAACTGTTTTGCATACCCACAACTGTAAACCTACTTTTGCCTACTTTTAAATTATTATGATATTATGTATAAATATCACTGTAGTTAAGATGATTTTTATTGTTTTAACAAAGGTGGTTTTAGTAAAACATTTAGGTTTACTAATAGAAGTTAACAACAGTAAGTTAAATTCTGCCTACATTTGATACAGTATTTATTTTCAAGAAATACACTGGATTTTAAATTTAAAAGTGGGATCTTTATCAATTATTGTTCATTAGCAATCTTCCAAGGCTTTGAGCCCATCCAAATATTTTCTTTTTAAAAACTTATTGATTTAAGAGAGAGAGAAACATCAATTTGTTGCTCCACTTATTTATTAATTCATTGGTTGCACCTTGTGCATGCCCTGAACAGAGATTGAATCCTCAACCTTGGTGTATTGGGATGACGCTGTAACCAGGTGAGCTACCCTACCAGGGCCAAAGATTTTCTTAATGTAGGTATCCATCATTCTTTTTCTTCTTTATCAAGGTCTCTTGGATCCTGTCAGTTGTTATGAAAGTCCAAGTCTGTTTGATTTGACATTATCTCAGTAGGGAAAAATGCAACCAAGAGCTTCAGGAACTGTCTTATGGTATTTCTCATTTGTTACTCGGCGGCAGCTTTCAAATTATAAGGCCATGTTGAAGTTTATTTTGTCCCAAAGGCATGTCAGCTTATTTTAAGCATTCTCTAATTGGTTCCAATCCAAGAGAACCAATGAGCAGCCCCTTGGAATTTCTTACATATTTTCATATAGCCTTACTATCTACCTGTGCCTGTATTATTTCAAATACCTTATTAAAAACTAAAACAAAAACAAAAACAAAACATCTTTTATTTAATGAGCTTACCTACATGTATTTTTAAACTATTCAGGTGATTGCATTTTCAACTTGTCTTGATTTAGAGACATCCTATTGAAATGTTCCATGTTATTTTTGGCATTTGAATAAATTCATTCTACTACCTTAGTTATAAAACTATTTCTAAGGCCATTATTTGATTTATTGTGTTCTTATCATAATGATTGTTCTGTTTAATTTTCAGCAGCTTTATTGAAATATAATTTACCCATTTAAAGTGATCAATTCCTTGGTGTTTAGTATATTCACAAAATTGTGTGATCACACCACAGTCTAATTTTAGAACACTTTCATTCCCCCCTTAGCTGTCACTCTGTTGTATCTTCCCTACCTAGCACCAGGCAACCATTGATTTACTTTTTGTCTTTGTATATTTGTCTCTTCTGGACATTTAATTAATTAATTAGTTAATTAATTAATTTATGACATTTAATTTAAATGGAATCATACAATATATGTGGCCTTTTGTGCCTGGCTATTTTCCCTTAGCATTAGTTTTAAGGCTCATTCTTATATATAGCATATATTGTTATTTTTCCTTTTTATTGTAAAGAAATATCCTATTGTATTATATACCATGTTTTGTTTATCCACTTAACAATTGATGAACTTTTTAAAAAGTATATTTTATTGATTATACTGTTACAGTTGTCCCAGTTTTTCCCCCTTTGCCCCCCTCTGCTCAGTACCCTCTTTTCCCCCACCAATGCCCCCTTAGGTCATGCCCATGGGTTGTGCAAACACTTATCTTTGTTTTTTTATTATAGCCATCCTAGTGGGTCTGAATTCATAGCTCATTGTGGTTTTGATTTGTATTGATATTTCCCTGATGGTTAATGATGTCGAAAAAATGTTATCGTTTTTATGGGCCATTTATACATCTTCTTTAGAAAAAGATCTAATCAAACCCTTTGCTGCCCATTTAAAAATTAGGTTATTCTCAACTTGTAAAGGTTCTTTATATATTGGGGATACAAGTACTTATCAGATGTATGGTTTATAAGTATTTTCTCCCAATCTATGGATTATCATGTCACTTTCTTGATGGTACTTTAAAATTTAGATTAAATTAAATTTATATATTTTTTTCTTTTGTTGCTTGTGCAGTCGGAGTCATACCTGACAAGGCTTTGCCTAATCCAAGGTCACAAAATTTATTCTTACGTTCCCCTTTTATTATAACTCTTTTGGCCAAAATGCTTTCAGAACAACATTCACTTTTGAATAAAAAAAACATTTTTTTTTAATTTTAAAGTTTTTATTAAAAATCATCCATAAGCAAAGCAACAATAAATAATTTTTATTATTCCTCTAATTTTTGTGAAGAACAATTGAAATGGTATCAAGTATTTATACTGACAATTTTATTTTGTTAATTACTATTTCTATGTGTATTGTTAAGAGGTGAAATACAGTGTTGCTAGTCACTGTGGTTTTTACAACAGCTTTGATCAGTGTGGACAGAGTCAGTTTTTAGAATTGACAGAAAAATGAATAAATATAGAACCGTAGGTGTTATGATGGTTCATAGGAAAACCAGACTCAAACTCAAGTTGCCCTAAATAGATAGATAACCCATGGTTCCTTCTCTGATGTCATCATATATTATGTATGTCTAAGGATAAACAATAGCTACTAAATGTGGTGACATTAGCAAAATTTATAATCTGTTGTTCATTAATTTAAAGTAAGATATTACTTGATTTACTGAATTAAAAAATAAGAACTATTTTACTTTGCTTACAGCAATAACTTAACAAAAAGCACATTTACTAAAGGCTATTAAATTTTAAATCCAAAATATGACATAATCTTGTATGTAGAAAATCCTATGGAATAAACAAACACACACATAAATACCAGAGGTACTGACTTCAGCAAAGTCATAGGGTATAAGGTCAAAATATAAAAATCAATTTTATTTCCATAGGCTAATAATGATCAATTCAGATGTGAATATATTTTCTTAATTTCAAAATAGCATCAAAAAGAGTAAATTACTTAGGAATAAAGTTAACAAAAGAAGTATTAGACTTGTATACTGAAGGCTACAAAACATTACTGAAAAAAAATTTAAAGAAAATCTGAATGGGAAGACTTTCCATGTTCATGGAGTAGAAGATTAGATATTGTTAAGATGGCAATACTCCTCAAATTGATCTACATATTCAATACAATCTCTATCAAAATCCCAGCTGGCTTCGCTGCCCCCCTCCCACTCCCCATTGAAAAGGTGATTCTAAAATTCACATAGAAATGCAAAGGACCCATACTATCCAAAACAATTTTGAAAAAGAAGGACTTACACTGCTTAATTTCAAAACTTACTACAGAGCTATAGTAATAAAGATAGTGTGGTACTTGCTTACAGAAAGACATATATACCAGTGTAAGTGAATTGAGAATCTGAAGTAGGCTCTTTTTTGGTCAATTGATTTTTCACAAAGTACCAAGACAATTAATGTAAGAAGGATAATATTTTTAGCAGATGATAATGAGACAATTATTATATCCTCATACAAAAATATTAATCTGCATCCTTATTTCATACCATACACAAGAAATAACTTAAAATAGATCATAGATATAAATATGAGTTTAAGACTATAAAACTCTTAGAGAAAACATAGGAGTAAATATTTGTACCTTAGATTAGGCATTGATTTCTTAGATATGACACCTAAAGCACAAGTGATAAAGAAAATATTGACAAATTGGTTTTCATCAAAATTAAAAACCTGTATGCTTCAAAAGACACCATTAAGAAGAAAATGAAAAGACTTGGAAAAATATTTGCAAGTCACATATTTGAGAAAGCACATATTCAAAAATATATAAAAGGATTCTTGCAAGTCAATAATAAGACAAATAATCTAAACACTGGGCAAAGATTTGAATAGAAATTTCACCAAAGGAAATATAAAAATGGCCAATCAGCACATGAAAAGATGTCAAACATCATTAATCACTAGGGAAATGCAAATCAAAATCATAATGAGATAATACTTCAAACCCACAAGAATGGCTATAATTAATAAAATGGATAGTAACAAGTATTGATCGTCATGCGGAGAATCTTAAACCTCCTTACATTACTATTGGGAATGTAAAATGTTATAGTTACATTGAAAAACAGTTCAGCAGTTTCTCAAAATGTTAAAACATAAATTTACCATCAGCATCCAAATACTCCATCCCTAAGTATTTTCCCAAGAGAAATGTAAACATCTGTTTACACAAAGACTTGTATATGAATCTTCATAGCAGCATTATCCATAATAGCCAAAGGAGGAAACAATCCAATGTCCATCAACTGGTGAATGGATAAACAAAGTGTGATAAATATGTATAATGGAATACTAGTAACAATAAAAGGAATGAAATACTAATACATGCTATAACATGGATGAACTTCATGTTGAGCTTTCCTCTATAGTTGAGTAGATTTGTTTTGCTTCTGTGAGTGGGGCAATTTCTACTAGTGATCAATAGCAGTGAAGAAGGCCAGACTCAAAAGTTCATATATCATGTGATTTCATTTATATGAAATGTCCAGAAAAGTCAAATTTATAGACAGAAATTAGATTAGTAGTTGCCTAGGGATGGTGGGGATAAGTGGGGTGAAGGAATAAGGAATGACTACAAATGGGCATGAAGTTTCTATCTGGGATGATAAAATATTCAAAAATTAGATTGTACTGATAGTGCACAGTTCTGTAAATTTACTAAAAATCTATTGAATTGTGCACTTGAAATGAATGACTTTATAGTATGTAAGTTGTATCTCAATAAAGTTGTTAAAAATATTAAGCCCAGAAATTGGCAAGTAAACAAAATCTTAATTAATATATTAATATTTTTCATGCTGGACAATACAGCTGATTATTAATCATGACATACATTCCTATATAGAAGTATATACCTGTGTTCGTATAATCATAAATCTAATATATTTCTTAACAAAGGATAGTACAGCTCAGTGAATTTCTAGGGTCATTAGAATCTAATCCTCTAGGGCTCTTGATTAATAACTTGACAGTACATCACCAATTTGGAACTGTTAAGAGTCAGGCTGTCCACATGATACAGTGAATGTGATCTCTGCTATCCTGTTAGTAGACCTTGACACCAGTTAAGTTAAATTTGTTGACCTGCTGGGTCACTGTGGTCCTAAGTTGGTTCACAAAGGTATAACTTATGTTATACTACATGTGGACAAAATTTGGGTTGCATTACATAATTTGTTGTTTCATTTAATCTAGTTTATAAAACAATATTTGAGGACAAGTATGTCAAGAGATAAGAGATTACAAGACTGCTTAGCCTCAGTCTCTGGGAAACCATAAATTCAAGAGTTTTTAATTGGAGAGCACACATGTGATGAAAGTTTTTTGCTGAATCCATTTATCAACTGTAAAATTCATGATGTGAAAAGCAAAATACTCCTTGACATTCAAGAGCATTGCTAAATGTTGAAGAGCAAGATCCCAGAAGACCAGGTCAGCTAAGGCCTCAGAGAGAGAACAGGTGATCGGAGGAAAGGCTATAAAAATGGACTGAAGCATAAACCACATACATACAAGCAGATGTGGATTTCTAGTGGAAAATAGCTGTAGATAAACCCAGTCGTGAAGCCTTCCAAGGTGAAGGGGGCAGGCTTTAATACAAAGAAACAGAATCACAAGAGCCATGGCCTTAGAGCTGGCTGCAGGAATGTGCTGCAATTATATCAGAGCCCTTCCTCAGCCACACTTTTGGCACCACCACATGGTGTCACCATGAAATACAGAGTGCTGGGGGACAGTAGGAAAGGTACCTGTGGGTACCTATTCTTTTGCTTGTGGGTGATACACCCACCCCCTTTTGTAGAGCTTTCCTCTATAGTTGAGTAGATTTGTTTTGCTTCTGTGAGTGGGGCAATTTCTACTAGTGATCAATAGCAGTGTATCTACAAATGCTCATTGAATACTGCATATAGTAGAATATTTCTGACTACATACCCATAAGCCATGAGCCTTCTGGAGAATATAGAACACCTGATAATGGCTTTCTATAGTAAACTAGGTATTTTTTCAAATTTGTTGATTAGAAGGAAGGAGTAGGGCATTAGCTAACTCAGAGTTTCATATATACAAATTTTTACACTAATAAAATGTAATACATTATTAATTTTCAGTCTAGAGCTTTATGATTTATAATTTTAATTTTCTCATAGGTATTTTAAAAGCTCAATAATACACTCTACATTTTAAAAGTTGACACAAAGATAACTGGCAGGATATTCTATGATAAAACCAATGAAAGATAGGAGTCTTTCTGACAACTATTTTTTAAAAATAAAACAACTGTTGTCATTGCTGGGGAGTGAGTGGTATAAAGGGACTAAATGGTAATGGGAAAAACGATACAATAAAGATTGAATAAAAAAAGAAACTTCACTAAGCAAGATCCTCCATTGTGAAGTATTTTGAGTTGAGTTCACTCATCATGAATAATATATTCAACTAATTTATATATTTTAGATCTACTGGATATAAGTAAATTAAAATTTAAAATGTTCATTTTGCATTTAAAAAAATAAAACAACTGCTGCTTAGACCAGGAAATTGATTTCATTTTCAAATTCCTGGGACATGAGACATAAATTTTTGTGAAGATTTAATTGATTGCTTACTTTGGTATGTGTTTTGCTTTGTATTTCAATAGAGTAAAAAAGCCATAAAGAATATTTTACAAAAATGCACCTATTTACCAGCCCTTGAGCCATTTCTGTTTGATGCTCCTCCTAATATTCTGAAGCATGTGGTTGGACAGTTCAGTAAGGTAAGAAGTGCATTTAGCATGGAAGTGGGGGAAGAAAATGAAAATAAATTAACTTTTTTCGTTTTTTTTTTTCTGTTGGATCAATGTTTTCTTCTGTAAGATGGGGGCAGGGTTCTCCTACTTAATTCACTGATTATATTGACAGGGATAGAAACATAAATTAATAAAATTCACATTTCCTTTTTCCTCACAATCTCTGTACCATCTTTTTTAATGTTCCTAGGGAGTATATACAGTATGTCAACACATAAAAACATCATAATATAGATAATTTATATTAAGTAACTTTTAGTAATTTTCCCGGTTATCTATTAGTCTCATTCATCTGGGAACACTGAAAAGGTCTTTAAAAGAAAAAGAGAAAGATCGCTGAGCCACTGAAATATTTTTCACAAAGTTCATGCACTTACTAGAGATGCTCTCAGACAGTCATTTGAAGTTTATTGACTTATTTTATGAACGATCTAAACAAATGTAGCTGTTAAATATTTCTTAGATGATTGCAGATTAAAAGTAGTAGGGTAGGAAGGTCAAGCTGCTAGCAGGGCCAGCAGCCAGCAGGCCTGACAGCTGATAGCAAAGGCTGAGAATGACTGCGTTGCCGCAGCCATTGGTCACCAGGACGGTGACCCTAAGCTATCAAGGACTGGTTAAATTGTCCTCAGGGGATTTGATTTAAGAAAATGGGGTCTGTGGAAAGAGTATCCCATAGTGGCTCTGAGCTCAGGCTGTGGAGTTGGGGTACCTGGATTTATATTTGGGAACTGTAATATCTTTAGCAAAGTCTTAACCTCTTTAAACCTTGGTATGATTACCCATAAAATGGAGATAATAAGAGTGCCTGTTTCATAGGGTCATTGTAAAGTTAAATGAGAGGTTATACGAAGAGTTCAGCTCAATTCCAGGCACATGTTAAGCACTCAAATGCACACAAACACACACAGTTGTTTTTAATATATAGAACATAAAAGTAATTAAGGTTGATTTAAAAATTAATAAAAATGAATGGGGTCAAGTTTATTTGACTAGTCAGTTATAATACTATATAAAGAAGCTACTACTATCCACTCATGTTCATTGCCTTTATTCCATCTGCACAACATAAAAAGTTCATACATTTCTAGAAAGACTGATTTTTACTTCTAATCATAAGCAAATTCGGGCTCATTGTTACAGGTATATTGGGCATAAATTCTCTTTTACACTATTGTTGCTTTTCAGTAGTAACAATCCAACTTGGAAAAGAAAAGGTGACATTTTAATGTGCTTCACTTTTAAAGGTGCTGCCACATGATAGCAAAGCTCAACGACTTTTTGTAACAAGTGGTGGACTTAAAAAGGTTCAAGAGATAAAAGCAGAACCTGGATCTCTTCTTCAGGAATACATCAACAGTATTAACAACTGCTACCCAGAGGAAATAGTAAGGTGGGAAAAATAGACTCTGAGAAGGTCAATATTATAATGTGGTTTTTCTGTTTTCCAATATAGATTTTATATTCACTTTGTCAAAATGTGGACTTTGAAATACTACATAAGACCAATGTACACCTTTACCTCTGCTCTTGACCACTTTATTTACCTCAAGTTAAATTAGGTTCTGATTGATATACACATTTCCAAGTCAATTGCAATGTCATATGAGACACTTCTGTACTAATTTAAGACATGTTTTATGAAAGATTACCCAAATACAGAGTTCAGATTAAATGAATCTTTAATGTGAACCTGATTTAGAAAGGACTTATAGATTCTGATTTTCAAAATCCCCTGCATATTATTGTTATTAAGCTCACATTTGTATTAATAGGAGTATTACAAATAGAAAAGAGATGTTGAGTATCAGAAAGAAAGTTACTGTCTGTATTTGAAAGGAACTTAAATAAATAATGTCGTTTATAATATGCAGGTGCTCCACAGTAATGGAGCAGGAAGCTACTTTCAAGATTAATTTTTTTAAATGAGGTTGATTTGTAAAGCACTAAACCTAAGTCTCAAATCTTATAAGCCTAAAATAACCATACCATTAACTCCAAAGTTACCAAGGAGGTAACTTTCCTTTTATTATGTGAAAAATACCCACAATACATGCAGAATTAAAAGCCATATTTATCTACTTCTACACTTATTTCTTATTTTTGCTAATTAATATTGGAGGATATTAGAGAATTTCAATTTTAAAACACATATAAACTTATAAAAGTCATATAAACTATTCTTCCTATTTAATATCAGTGGTTTTTCCTACATATGATAACACTGATTTTAAAAACAGAAATAAATTTAAGATAATTTGTTTTCTATTCACATATATTCTGCAAGTAAAATTCTTTTCAAAGATGTAAGTTTAGGTACTTTTGGGAGGTTTATGAGAACTCCTTGACCAAATATTTCCAATAAGTTAGCTTTGAAAATAATAATACATATAAAATATACAAAAGAAATAGCATATCATAAAATGTATATCTAACATATATAATTTACAAATATAATGATTAACAAAAGTTTACATAACATATATATGTAAGACCACTAAATGAAGGAAATATGAAAATCTTTTCTCGATAAGTAGATAAAATGAAATTTTACACATTTACACATCCCTTTAGGAAGAATGTTATTTCATGTAAGTTTAAAATAACTTTTAATATAATATTCTAACATAAACAAAATTATAGAAAAATGAAAAAAAGCAAACTAAAGGGCTCCCCAAATGGAATGAACTACTAGAATTAACCAATGGTAAAGTACTTTCTTGAATAGAAATCTTTCTAGGATTACTTTACAGGGCATGAATGGAAACTAAAAAGCTCTTCTGTTATATAGAACCTAATTTGGTGCTTTGTCAAAATATCATTGTAAATTTTTAACTTCTAACATTCTGTAATCTTGAATTTTATTTTAAAAATTGACTAGTTATCATGAAGAATTTTGGTTAGCTAACTTTTTCAAGTTTCTGATATATTTTTTAAAGCATTAGGTTCTATAAAATGGTGTTTTATAGAAACCTTTGAAATGTCTTTCTATGAAGAGGCAAATATAATCTTAAAATAGTTTTGTTTTTACAATCCTATTCTCAAGAATCACTTTATAACTATTTCAGAACTAATTATTCTTTATAAGACAGCTTATCAATGGTTACATCTCTCTGCTCTTATTAGCCTAAACATTTACTTCCTATTGCCTTCTAATTTTAGTAGTCTTTAAAAATTTCTAATAAAGGTAGTTGGTATGAGATAGAAGGGACCTAGGACCAGATGTTAGAATCTCTAAGTTCTAGTTCTTGTCCACTCCACAGCCAGAGGTGTTCTGGGAACTCCTTTGTCTTCTGGATCTCATCTAAACTGGGGAGAGGAAGATGCTTTTAGGAAACATTTAATTTGGGGAGGGAGGCATGCATACAGTCTTCCATTTGGCACATTTCTGATGTGGTAACTGTATAATATCCCAAATTCTACACGGTCTAGGGTGAGGTTAATTCACTTATACTCTTAAAGGCCCTTTAGAGGTAAACTGGGATAGCAGTGGTTGACAGGCATAGAAAAGGAATTTCCTCTTTTTTGGAGGTTCATTTTAGTTCTTTTATGAGGAGTATATGGTTAACAGCTACCAAATAGCAGCACAATTTTCAAAGTTTGGTTCTTTTAAAAAATCTATTCCTTGCCATTTACATAAACAAATACCTACCTTGTGTCTGACATATGTATTGTATAAGGCCTAAGAAGTTGAGACTACTTTAAAATTTGGGACTAACGTAGAGCAACAGTTATGAATTCCCCAGTGTATGACTATTTTCAAGAGGTCCACTGTTGAAGGGACAATTTTTTCCAGAGTAGGAGGCCTTTAGAGTGAAAACATTCTTTAAAGTAGCTTTTTATGTTTATACAATATGTATATACCTGTTTAACTATGACTATCTGTACAAGCACACTATCAAGAAGAATGCAGCTCTGTTTTGTCCACTGTAACTTGACAAATTGTGGAAGAAATTAGTATACTATCAATTATGAGTTTTTAAATCAACCTTCTGAGGATAAAGATAACTGACAAAGGACAAAGCAAGTCTCAAACATTAGGTTTAATCTGGAGAAAACACCTTAGGAGACTTACTTATTTTAAGTGTTTTTGGAAATTTTTAAATTACACTTTAGATTTTTTTAAGTAATTTATTCTAGAATGTCTACCAAATTTTATTTGACATAATTTTATATGCATGTAAATTCTGTCCATGGTATATGAAGCATCCCACCATGCATTAACTGACATATTTAATACTTTTAGACTAAATGTTTCATAAAATGTTCTATTTATAAATATAAATTTATAGTACTATAGATGCCTAAAACAAATGAAATTAATTTCCTATATTTGTGTAATAGAATACTTGTAAACCACTTATGAAATAGCTCTTTAATATGAAGTATGCTCCCAGAAATGTGTTTTTATGGGTGACCAGATCTGATTAAAATATAACTTGAGAATAATCTCTAAGACAATCAAGATGCAGAACTTGATTAGTAATGATAGTGTTGCCTAACTTATGATAAATAATCTATTAGCTATGGTCATTAAAGAAACCTCAGTCACTTGATATAATAAAAACAAAATCGCTTTAATAAAGTACTATCACTGGATTTAAGATACCCATTTTTTTGTCACTGCTTTGATATTCCTTAAATGTTTTGTTATTTGTCTAGCACAGTCTTGTGGGTTCATGTTCTTTTTCTTGATAGTCTCTAAACTTGTGCACAAAGCATTAGTGGAGCATAATTATTCAGAGGTCTCATTTATAGAATTATTTCAGATAATAACCTCATATTGAATCTTTGGCGCTTACTGTGCTGAATCTTTTCACCAGTATCTAATAAAATTTTTTTCTTTTTCAGGTATTATTCTCCTGGATATTCAGATACACTTTTGCAGAGAGTGGACAGCTATCAACCACCTACTAACTAAGCAAAGTTACATTTTTCTACTCAGATTCAGAGCAGAGTAGTTATGAATAAAAGTTGTTAAACCTCTTTCTAAATATCTGAATTATTACATTCTAGATTTATTCAATGTGAAATACCTTTAGATAATATTTTCTAAATTTATGTAATACTTTAAAAATTAGTGGCTTGAATTTATGAGAAATGTTTCATGGTCATTTACACAGGATTTAATCTAAAGGTAGATTTAAAAAGACATTCAAGAACTTTAAGGCATTTGTTATTGTTCTATTAAAAACTACACACACACACACACACACACACCACATCTCCAACTAGACAGATAAAAGGTGGTATTCAAAAACTCAGTTGTTTTGGCCAATTCTTTGCAGGCACAGGCAAGGAAAACTGGCCTTGCAAATTCCATAGTAGGTTATAGAAGGAAAATAGCTGAAAGAGGAAACTTTTCATCTCAAGTTTTCTAAGCTGTTTTCTTACCCTGCCTAAACTGTTTCTTACCTTTCATGGAGCTGGAGAAGGCAGAAATCAGCATTAAGCATTATAGGACTGCAGACATGCTTTCTGCTTTCATTGAAAGGTTTCTAAGTCTAGCTTTGCTCATGAATAAACAAGGAAACAGGCATGTAAAACGGGTCATCATTATTCCCTTGTCCTAGTCACTTTCCCAAATTTCAAAAGTCACATTTTCAGAGATTACAGACATATTTGAAAAGAACACCATCAGGCTGAGACTTTACATGCATCTTTATTCACTTAGGAAGCTAAAATGGAGTGAGAGGGGGTTTCAATGAAATTTTAAATAAAAATAGCATTAGAATTGTCCTTTTCATTTTTCCTATTTACTGTGTTTCTGACCTTGGGGAATATGTGATTAGATTTAGGAATCTGATTAGTTGGCATGTGTGTGTCTTTTGATCTAAAGGGACAGTCCCTACAGTGACCTCCCTTTGGAAGACTGGAGAGAAGAATGATAATCAGGGAGCCCCTTTGCCACAGTGCTTCCAGTCTGGCTGGCTTTCTTACCCATTTACTTTGGGTATTTTCTGGATTCATCTCTATAATCATTTCCTATCAGTGCATATGGCTTTTTGCATCTTTTAGAACGTCATTTTACCCACAATTATACCATTTCTTTCTGTCTTATACAGCCTAGAATTGCTTGCAGTTTTACTTTTTAATACTTCCTTGGGCCTATTTTGTTTCCTTGCAGTGATTTCTTTGACTTATTGCATAAGAAAGTATCTTTAGTCCCAGATTTGTACCTTTCATTTTTCTCTCCTGTCTGTCTGCTTGTCTTATGAACCTTTTAAGAATCTCAGAAAATAAAGGTAGTTTTCATCTTCCTTACATTAAGACCTTTTTTTCTTAATGACCATGTTGGTAATGAAGAAACTGGTCTATATAGGATAAAATCTCTTCCGATGTTATGAATTTCTTATAATGTATTTCTAGCCATTCTATATTGTACTTGAAGGTTTTCACTTCACACACACCATTTCATAACCTATCAAATAGTACTAAACTACGAAAGTAATAAATATTTCATAGTGTATGGATGGGTGCTACAATTTAATCATATGCAATTTGGAAAATTTATGCTATGAAATGTTTCTTGACATAAAACACTTAAAAGAAAATGAAATTTTGGTTTTTTAAAGTCTATTATGAGACTTTTTAAAACAAAAAAATTTTTCTATTTGTGCTAAAATAAAAAGTGTCTCCTGCTGCTGATGTTCTTTAATATTTCACCCCTGGCTTGAATTTTGTTAGTTTTAATTCTCTGAGCAGACCAACCCTCTCTTCACTGTCCACCCTCCTCCACCCCCATCAATTTATTTAAAATTCAACTATTATTAGGATATCTCGTTTAGCTGAACAATTTATTTTAAGGACTTCAGTTTAGGAATAGAATTGGTTGAATCTTACTACTGGTTGACCTTTGTTCATTTAGTTCACCTGTTGTGGAAATATAGATGCCTATCAGTGATGCCTGAAAGAGATGTTGAAAATCTGGGTTCTAGTCATATCTGTTAAGTAGTAAGGGTGATGATACTTGCTCAGCTCACTAATAAGATGCTTGTGAAAATAATCTGCAATGATGCATGTTAACAATTTTGTAAACTGTCCCGTTCTGTGCAATCCAATATGTCACTTATGGGCAATGACAGTCAATGACAGATTATACATTTGGGCCAAAAATCAAGCAAGTGGACAGAGCAGGCCCCATACTCTTAAATAAGTGGAGTTATACCAGATGATTTATGATAAAGAAAAGCTACATTTCTTGCCCTCATGGAGTTTTCTAATGTCAACACATTTGCCTGGACACAGTGTGCAAAATAGGCACAAGATATTGAATACAAAACAGGCATGTTTCATTTAATATAAAAAACAAATGATGACCTCATATTTTTCTAAACTTTTCCTCTCAAACTCTCCCCTTAAAGGAACCATTAAAAGATCTGCTGTTTCTAAACTTGATTTGAGGTCCTGCTTAACATAAACCCTGACCTTAAATTCCTGGGTCAGGCTATCTCCCATCCAAGATGTCAAGTTTAGAAACTGACCTTAAAAGAACAAAGGATGTAGTTGCTGTGTTTTCAAATCGCCAACCCTTTGATTGAGTTAGGTGCTAGCAAATGTTGAGGCTTGTGTATACTCTGGCTTATTTGCACACCACCATCTAGAAAAGAGTGATTTGTACTTACTCTGTTTCAGAGATTAAACAGATCAAATGACAATCTTAACTGTAACTATTGCATTTACCCATTGTTTAAGGGTAAATTTAAAATTTGATTTGCTAGTAATGTTTTGTTTTTAAAAGGTCTTGGTAGACCATAAAATTGGACACATATTCAGTGATA
Source organism: Furipterus horrens (assembly GCF_987537825.1). Taxonomy (NCBI): domain Eukaryota; kingdom Metazoa; phylum Chordata; class Mammalia; order Chiroptera; family Furipteridae; genus Furipterus; species Furipterus horrens. The sequence continues at coordinate 138,582,277 of NW_028327172.1, forward strand.
ATTGCTTTAAAGAACAGTGAGTTTTATTGTTTGTAAAAGTAAGTTTTTTACAAAATTTAGGATATATGAAAGGATAAATTAAAAAGAAAAAATAGCACTCGAAATCTCACAACCAAGAAAATAATTGTCATTAACTGTTAATATAGTTCCGAGTTCCTTTTTGAGTTTTGTACAGATAGAAAAAATTTAGAAAAGTGTATTAATGTTATACATGCTATTTAAAAATAAAAAGCAAAAGTTATAGCAGTTTGCTTGTTTCACAGAAGATGGAGTTTTAACGTTTTTGTTTTCATTTTAGTGGGTTTAGGGAAAAGGTCTCCTCAATGATAGATTAGGGATCACTATAAAATATGTATAAATGGCTTGCTTTTATTAATGATTGACTAGTGTTTACTATAGAGATTTTAAACTGAGTGCTATTTATGGCTTACCAGTTTTATAACCTTGGATCAGGAATATTATACTAATAATATGTCATTTTGCAAGGTCATTTGATATAGATATTTACATATTTTATTTTTTCTTTTAATTTTCATTTTTTAACATTTTATAGCCTTTCCTATGCATATAGAATTTGTGGTAATGCAGTCTTGCTAGAATTTATACTAAAATATGAAATGTATACATTACTAATGGTGCTTACTTAACGTATTTTTGATATAAAGAATTTCAATTCTTTGAGAACTATTTTTAAAATTTAATCCTTATTGTATTTTTTTATATTACCTTTTAGTCCCATTATACCTCCATCCCCAGCAATCACCACACTGTTATCCATGTCCATGAGTCCTTTTTCCTTTTTGTTCAATCCCTCCACCCTCTAATCTCCCCCCTTCAATAGCTGTCATCCTGCTCTCCATCTATGAGTCTGTCCCCACTGTGAGAAACGCTCACAATAAAAACTGGGACACAGGACTTGACCAGTAAAGCGAGGCCTTTATTCACGAATCTGCAGAGCCGGGCGCACCCTCACAGCCAGGAAAATGTGCGCGCACCAAGTAGACAAAGATGGCTGGTTTTATAGTCTTAGCTTCCCCACCCTAAAATTGCCACCCTAAAGTGATTAGCTTCCTCACCCTAAAGTGTGAGTGATTAGCTTCCCCGCCCTAACGCAATTAGCTCCCCCTTCCCCGTTTCTCCATTACCGGTTACTCCGGAGTTACAATCTAACATGGTTATCTAAATGCCCCTATTGTGATTTGTAGATATGCCAGTGCTGTCAACTCCCCTCTCAGAGATCCTTTAATTACATTTGCCCTTTGTTATTACTGATTTTGTACTGGTTTGGGAGTCACTATGTCCTTGTTTCCTACACCACTTTCCTTGTTAGTTCAGTTTGTTCATTAGTTTTCACATATGAGTGAAGTTTTATGGTATTTGTCTTTCTTTGATTGGCTCATTTCACTTAGCATAATGTTCTTCAGGCCCGTCCATACTGTTGCAAAGGGTAAAATTTTCTTCTTTTTTATGGCTGAGTAGTATTCCATTGTGTTAAGGTCCCATAGTAGTTTTAGCCACTCACCTATTGACAGACCTTTGAGAACTACTGTAACCTATGTTGGCTTCTCTGTTTTTTTGAATTTCTGTAGCATGTATAATTTAAATCATACAAATGTATGTAGTTAAAAAGCCTAAGAGAATGTCATCATTCTCCCATTTTTTCTTTACCAACTCAACTATGACCTTCTCCTAGGATGACTGATGTCTGCCCTGCTCTTCAGTCCCTAATGGTATCCAGCACTGCAGTAAGCACACAGCAGAACAGGTGGCAGGCTGGACTGAGTATTAGGGCAGCAAGGTGCTCTGTAGTCAAGTCTCCTTAAATCCCCAGGCCATAGTTCTCTGAAATATCTTCACTAGTGCAAAAGAGGACAGACTCTAGAGTTAGAGACCCACATTAGAATCTCAAAACTACTACAACCTGACTCTTTGGCTTTCTGTAAGTTCCTCATAGCACCCATTTCATAGGATCCTGAGGATTAAGCAAGGGTGAGTGAGCACAGGCCCTGGCACACAGTAAGCACTGCCACCACTAGTCTATATGATATCTTTATGTGCATGGAAAAAGGTGTACTGTCCTCAAGACACTTTATACTTCCATTTGGCAGAAATTGTAATATTCTGATTTTGTTCAAGCAAGACACTTTACTGCCATCTGTTGGAAATTTTTCTTAATAAATATGCAAATAATCATGTTTACAATGTGAACCACACCCCTAGATATGTTGGTGCCCTTGTACAATCACAGCCTGTACAGCTGTGCACACAAGTGCTCCATAGATAGAATGTGCTACTCTTCTTTTCACTTTTCTATGTGGGGTTTGGAAGAGAATTCCAGATAGTACTATTATTGCATGAAACAATTCGTTTTTAAAAAGGAGTTGGTTAATCTCTATAAAAATAATCAGCACTTTATTACAAAACCTGGAACATTTGAACTTACTGCTTCCCTCAGTTCCCATTTCCCCCACAGACGCGTTATGTTCTACAATAAAACCTGTAATTTAAGTTAGCAGAGATACTAATTAAGCCATTACTCTTGTATTTATAAACACTGAATATAAGAACAAATCAGGTGACATTTTATGTATGCAAAAGCAAAACACATTTTGGAATAATCCAGATAAGCCTTTTAATCTTGATTTTTAAGATTGGGTCAAGAATATTGTCATTATTGCAAGATGGCAGGTCTTTGGAAAGCAGCTCTGCTGGGGCTCCATTCACCTTTCTTCATCCTGGAACATTTACTGGGATAGTCCTTATTCAGAGACCATTATAGTACCTTTTTTGCACACAAAAGGGAAAAATTCAGCTCAAACATACCAGTACAGTTATGAAGACTAAATTTGGATTAGGGAGAGTTTATTGGTAATGGGAACACACTCTCCCAGGATAAAGGTTTATCACCCTAGGAAGGTCCCCAGGTGCAAGGATGACTCTTGGAAGCTTAGAGAAATCAACAGCCCACACCAAGTGAAGTGGAAATGCCACAACTGCCTGGCCGACTGGAAAAAAATATCAAATGGGTCACAGAGGTGGGTATGCACATGCAGGTATGGAAAACCCACCTGCTGACTGTGTTCGAATTCCCAGAGAACACACCAGTTAACCACACATAGTGTTCTCACATAATAAAAGAAACCAAACTTTTCTATATGTGTTATATCTCCTTTCTCCTTTATAAATTTTATGTATATATTCTCTTTTATTAAATAGATTTGCCAGATATTTCTCTACTTCCTATTTTTTTCTGAAAAATATTTTTGGAATTGATCAATAATTATGTTTTTGTTTCTTAATTCATCAATTTCTGCTTCAATGTTAATTCTCCTTTTTTCACAGTTTAATTTTTAAAAAAGTACTACTCGGTTCACTTATTTTGATTCTTTCATGTTTAATTTTTCTCCTGCTAAACAATGTTAATAAGCTTGGTCTGATTTCAAATGATTTTTGGGTGTTTCTAATGATTAAATATACTCTGAGAGGAAGATTTGCTATAACGGACTATCTCCATTTAAAAAGATGTGACTTAGTCTCCTGCGGCAAATTTTTACAGAATTCTAAAAATGCTTGAGTAATGGCAATATAATTTCAGCAAGCTGAATGGGGTTAATACCTGTTCATATATAGAAAATCTATATCTTTGCTAGAACATTATCCACCCTCATATACTTGGAAAGAATCAAGTGCCAGGGTTTAAGGAGAAGCTGTCATGTTTGCTTAATGGGATATCCTCAGATACAGCATGTGTACATTTACATACATATGTGTATAGTCTGGTTTCATGATTGGAATTAACCTCAGATAAAACATTTTCAAGTGTTAAGATCAAACATTGTTCACATGATAGGAGGACAAAATTTTCACTACAAAAACCAATTCACTATGATATTGGCAGAACCTGCTTTCAAAAATAATTTTTAAGCCACAGCAATCAGACTAGAAAAAGAAATTAAAAGGCATCCAAACTGGAAAGGAGGAAGTAAAACTCATTATTCGAAGATGACATGCTAGTGTACACAGAAAACCCTAAAGACTCTACCAAAAAACTACTCGACCTAATAAGTGAATTTAGGAAAACAGTGGGATACAAGTCAATATCCAGAAATTGAAGGCATTTTTGTACACCAACAATTAAATACCAGAGACAGAAATCAGAGGAAAAGTCCCATTTACTATAGCAACAAGAAAAATAAAGTACCTAGGAATAAACTTAATCAAGGAGATAAAAGACCTGTACTTGGAAAAGTAAAGAACACTGAAGAAAGAAATTAAGGAAGACACAAATAAATGAAGCATATAGCATGTTCATGAATTGGAAGAATTAACATCATTAAAATGTCCATACTACCCAAAGCAATTTATAGGTTCAATACAATCCCTATTAAAATACCAATGACATATTTCACAAATCTAGAACAAATATTTCAAAAAAGTATATGGAACCAGAAACTACCCCAAATAGCCTCAGCAATCTTGAGAAAGAAGAACAGAGTAGAAAGAACCACAATACCAGATATCAAACTATATTACAAGGCCACTGTAATTAAAACAGTCTGGTACTGGTATAAGAACAGACATATAGATCAATGAAACACAATAGATAGCCCAGAAATAAACCCAGATCTCTATGGTCAATTAATATTTGACAAAGGGGACAGGAGCATAAAATGGAGTAAAAATAGCCTCTTCAACAAATGGTGTTGGGAGATCTGAACAGGTACATGGGAAAAAATGAAACTAGACCACCAACTTATACCTTACACCAGAATAAACTCAAGATGGATCAAAGACTTAAATGTAAGCCATGACATCATGAAAATTCTAGAGGAAAATATATGCAGGAAAATTTCAGATATCCCACACAGCAATATTTTCTTCAATATATCTCCTAGGGCAATGGAAATAAAGGAAAGAATAAACAAATGGGGCTATATCAAGCTAAAAAGTTTCTGCTCAGCGAAAGAAAACATCAGCAAAATGAAAAGGGAATCAACTGTATGTAAGTCCTAAGTTTGTGCAGGCCCTTTAAGAGGAGTCTCCTGAAAATCCACCACCCCAACCCCCACTTGTTTTTACAGCCATAAGTTATGGGGATTTATCTTCCTGGCACTGAAACCCTGGGCTGTGTGGTCCGCCCTGGGGCTGGGATCCCATGCTCCCGAGGTATCCCTCCCAATTTTTATCTACAACCTGTGAATGTGGGACCACCTGTTTCGCTGCCTCTCCCTCTACATCGCATCTTTATGCCTCTCTGCCCGTCTCTGTGTCTCCTTGCCCACCCCCACCCGTCTGGATGAATGTGGCTTCTTTAAATCCTTGGTTGTCAGACTTCCACACGGCTTGATTTTTTGACTGTTCCGAGTGATCTTTTTTTGTGGTCTAGTTGTAATTTTTTCTGTAGTTGTGTGAGGAGGAGAAGCATATTTACCTATGCCTCCATCTTGACCAAAAGTCTAATATTTTTACATATATGTAAACAGTACTGATTTCAAAAATTAGAATTTATGGGCACACAAGGTATGCTCTGTAGGAGGCAGATGGTAAGAAGGAATTTTGTGTGTATTCCGGTTGTATTCTGGAAGTGCCCTTCAATGAACAGCCATGGAAGATAAGAGGAGAAGCAAGGACTGGCCAGAGACAGAGGTCCAGCCTCAGCTGACTCCCTGGGGAGCTCCAGAGCCAAAAGGGCCCACCAGAGTTCTTCCCCACTGGGCTGAAATTGCTGGGCCATTATACCTGCCTCTGCCAGTCCCTAGATGTGGGCTGTGCTGGGAAGGGCACAAGCCTGGTAAAAGTGGCTCCCTATAGCTGAGGCAAACCCTGAGAGGTGGCAGCCAAAGGCAGCAGCTGGGGCACCAAGTCCTCCCCTGGAAAGTGGAACTGGGTGACACATCCACATGTCCCTCAAAGTAACAAAAAAATTCTCATAATAACATGGAAACACAATTATGATGTCTGAAGAGACAAAAACAAAAACAAAAAACAGGACACAAGTTTTTATCTACCATAGTATGTAACAACTGGGCAAATCAAAGAATTAAGAACATATTTTTTTGGAGGTTTTTTTTTAATATGCTTTATTGATTATGATATTACAGTTGTCCCAATTTCTTTTCCCTTTGTTCCCCTCCACCCAGTGACCCCCCCTTCCCTCCAGTTGTCCCCCCGCCTTAGTCCATGCCCATTGGTTGTGCATATAGTTCTTCTCAACATCTTCCCGTCTACTCCACTCCCTCCTACTATGCTTCTTAATTCCTGTACCATCTCCCTCCCTTTCTCCTCTTTCCCCTCCCCACTGACCTCCCCCCATAATGTTCCCCATACCCATAATTCTTTTCCCACTCTCATTGCCTACTTAGTTTGTCTTTGTTTTGATTTTCTAGCTTCTATTGTTGGTTGTTGTGATACAGTTTTCATTTTAATATTCATAGTTTTGATCCTCCTCCTAAACAAGTTTTTTTAACGTTTCATATAACAGTGGTTTGGATGTGATGAACTCCTCCAGTTTTATTTTGTCCTGGAAGCACTTTCTCTGCCCTTCTATTCTGAATGACAGCTCTGCTGGATAGAGTAATCATGGTTGTAGGTTTTTGCTTTTCATTCCTTTGAACATTTCTTGCCAATCCCTTCTTGCCTACAGAGTTTCTTTTGAGAAATCAGCTGATAGTCTTAGTGGGGCCCCTTTGTACATGATTCTCTTCTTCTCTCTTGCTGCTTTTAAGATTCTCTCTTTATCCTTGATTTTTGACATTTTGATTATAATGTGTCTTGGTGTGGTTCTCCCTGGGTCCAGTTTTTTTGGAACTCTCTGTGCTTCCTGGACCTGTAAGCCTATTTCCTTCCCCAAGATAGGGAAGTTCTGCTTCATTATTTTTTCACATAACTTTTCAATTTCTAGTTCTTCTTCTTCACCTTCTGGCAACCCTATGATTTAGATGTTGGCCCGCTTATAGCTGTCCCAGAGGTTTCTGAGCCTCTCCACATTTTCCTCACTTTTTGTTTCCTCTTTCTGCACTGGTTGACTGTTTGTTCCTTCCCTATGTTCCAATTTGTTGATTTGATCCCTGGTTTTCTTTCCCTCACTAGTTTCGTATGTGTTGTTGTTCATCTCAGCAGGACTAGTTTTCATTCCTTCCCTGTCTTGTTTAAGATCTGCTGTCAGGTCTGTAAGTATTCATATAACCAAAGCTCTGAACTGTGCCTCAGAAAGATTTCCTATCTGCTGCTTCATTAGATTAGATATTTGCTGGCTGGTCAGCTGCGACACTGGGATCTCTATCATGACCTGTGCCATCCTACAATTTTGTGTTTACCTTTGCTTCCTGGGTGGGGCTGTCACACCTTCTACGCTATAGAGGGCAGAGCCCCATACACTCGTCACAACCGGGCAACCCTTCTTACCATGCTGTGGTGTTTTCTGTGGGGGTGGGGGTCTAAGATGGATTCCTGTCATTCACTCTCCACTGAGAGACTGCGAGTCTCCTCCATTATCCCCACCCCCTCCGGGACTCACAATCCAAGGCATTGGAATTACAATGTTGATGGGTCTGGTCTGCAGCCGGGGGTACTCACCAGATGATTCTTGCCTCCCCTTAAATATGGGTGTCTGTGCTTACCTCTGTCCCACTGCCATCACTGTTGCTGCCACTGCCAGCACAGCCTGACCTCTCCACCCCAGCTCCACCCCTCCTACCCATTCAGATGAGCACCACTTCTTTATAACTTCATACATTGGACTTCCATTTATTTCCTGGAACTTCTGGTTATTTCTGGTTTTGCATTAGTTGTATTCCTTCTTAGTTGTGAAGGGAAACAGAGAGTGTCAGTCTAGGCCTCCATCTTGGCCGGAAGTCTCCTGTGTGTCAAGAACATTTTAAAAAACATCTTCATGTTCCTAAAAAAGGACTGGAAGTAAATATTCCAAAATGTAAAAAAGTTTTTTTTTTTTTCTTTCTGGAAGTGGGACTGCACATAATTTTTCTTCCTTTCACATTTCTATATTTTTCCCAAATTTTCTATGACTTTAAAGTAATCAAAATTTTCAGCCCTAGCTGGTGTGCCTCAGCGAATTGAGTGCTGGCCTGTGAACCAAAGGGTTGCCGGTTCGATTCCCAGTCAGGGCACTGGCCTGGGTTGTGGGCCAGGTGCCCAGTTGGGGGCGCACAAGAGGCAACCACACATTGATGTTGTTCTTCCTCTCATTCTCTCTCCCTTCCCCTCTCTCTAAAAATAAGTAATTCTTTAAAAATATTTTAAAGGATATCCTAGGATCTGCTTCTGTTATTTCTATCATTAAGCTTTGATACTCTTTCATGAGTTAATTCTGTGCTTATACAGAATGAGGAACATTTAATTATTATCCAATGTCTAAAATTTTAGGGTACTACATAAGAAAGAAACTGATCCTATAAACTAGTATAAACCCAGCCTTTTTAGGCAATCACAAATTCAAAGAAAAAAGTTAGTGGCCCAGACACCTGCTGGATTTAAATGACCAAGGGTCAATTATTTCTTGTTCTCAGCACTTAAAGCAGCAGTCATAACCTTCTCCAGCAGAGGGCAATGGTAGCTTAGAGGAAGATAGAAATCTTCACCGCCTAACGTAGCTAGGTTCCTATGACTGGAAAATCACATTTGCTTTTCGATCATAGGAAAAAAGTAACTTATTTAGCAAGTTATATACTAAAGTTAGTTAGTTATTAGTTTATCTGAGGCAGTGGAGAGAATGAAACTTATAAATATAGTTGTTTGCTTTGTATTTTTTCTTTAAATGATGGAGTCAGCTAACCTCACAGCACCCTATAAACATTGCTCCCTTATTGTTTATTCCATGGGGTGGTCATTAGAGGAGAGGCTCTATATCAAGGTTTCTCAATCTTGACACTATGGACATTTTGGGCCAGATAGTTCTTTGTTGTCAGGGCTGTCTTGAGTATTGCAGAATGTTGAGTAATACCCACGTTCCGTAAATAATAGATGCCAGTAGCACTCTTCCACCCAGTTGTGACAACCGAAAATGTCTCCAGACACTGATAAGCATCCATTACAGGAGAAGGCACAAAAGCATCCCCAGATGACTCATTGCCCGAGATCATTATCTAGGCTAGTGTATTTGTTAAACATGGTATAGGTGTTGCCAATGAAGCAGAAAAGAGCTTTCAGTCCTGCACTGGGATGAAATATTAAAAGGAAGAATTCATTGGGCATTCCAGGCGCTGGGCTAAGAGCTTCCCAGGTAACTCAGGAGCTGCCACTTCTGTTCTGCACTCAAGCTCACCTCAGAGCAGAACTCAGCATCTTTAATTCTCCACAAATAGATTCAACTCTCAGAAAGCTTTGAAGAGAAATGGAAATATCACTAAGATATCCTGAGGAGATGAAGAAGAGAAGCCTCTTCGTTAGATTCTCCCTTCGACACCTCTGTTCTTGACCCTCCAAAATTCCTTTACCAGGCCTCTGAGGAAGCAAACTGCTGTCTTAAGCCCCAGTTCACCCAGCTCCCGGCACCCAACACCCAGCACCCGGCACAAGACAATGTGCTATTCGTCCAGCACACCCCATCCTAAGACACTTATCGAAGTCTCCCCACAACCAAACAAGTTTCTTGCTAACAAGAAATATTTTTCTTCATATTGTTACACCTTCATTCATCTCATTTTTATAGATAAGGAGACCAAGTGACTCTCCCAAATCTCACAGCTTACAGGTGATGGAAGTCAAAGTCAGAACCCAGAAACAGAGAAGGGACCCCTCTGTCAGGGCACAGTGCTGAGGGCTCATGACAATTTTATGGGGTCATGACAAAGTTTTCATGTTCATTTCTTTTAAAATAAGAAGAATGCCATTCTAAAATGTAATTTTTATTTTTTTTAATAAAGGAAGGGACCAATGAAGGCAAATGGGTCTAGAGTTCCCTAATAAAGTCATCCTGCAGCCCTGAGATCATTGGTGAGGGCATAGCTGACACACACCCACTTGCTATGGGCCTGGTCTTGGTCAAACACAAAGCTAACCTCAATTCCAGGGGGAAATGCAAAAGTACAGGCCTTACCTATTATGGGTTAGTGGTATCATATTCGTATATCCATTTATTCACTCAATGAACATTTCAAATGGCCTGCTACAAATGAAAAAACTATTTTAAACTATTACTAAACTTTTGGTTTAAACAATACATTAATTCCAGGTTATAAAAATAGAGACTGTTCGTCTTATTCTACACTAAACCTTGAGTCATTAGCTCCTTTTCCAACATGGATTTGGGGGGAGAGGGCTCATGCTCCCTCACTCATTTTACCGGACCATCACTATGCCAACTAGAGGTAAGGTGACATCTTAGTCTGCTAGGGATGCCATAACAAAATACCAAGGACTGGATGGCTTACCAAAGAGACATTTATTTTCTCATAGTTCTGGAGGCCGGAAGTCTGAGATCAAGGTGCTGGCACCGTCCGGTTCTGGTGAGGACTCTCTTCCTGGCTTATGGATGGCTGCCTTCTTACTGTGTCCTTACACAGTGGAGAGAGCTCAGCTCTGCCGTCTTCTCCTCTTATTATAAGCGCACCAGTTCTACTGGGTCAGGGCTCTACCCTTTGGCCTCATTTAACCTCAATCTCCTCCTTCACACCCCCTTCTCCGACACAGTCACATGAGGGAGTTGGGGCTTCAGCATATGAATTCTGGCATGACACAATTCAGTCCATTAGGCGAGTTGGTCAAACAATTTATAGCTGGTATATTTTTAGTATTTGATTGTACATGTGACCTAAACACTCAAGGAGAAAAGGTGTAGTTCTTTAGGCATTCTTTCCAAAGCCTCGCCTCTTCTCTGCTCTTTTGCTGCAATCAGTGATGTCATCCCCTGATGTCAATCTCTTCTCTCATTGCTGAAGTTAAGGAGTAATAGGGGTTATTTCTATGTGGGGCGAGGTGAGATGTTTTGGCCTGTGTTTGGTTTCTTGGTTTGAGGCTGACTGGTTGGTTTTTTCTTCTTCTTCTTTCCTATTGTGATTACAAGAAAAGGTAGGATTCCTGCCTAGGAAAAGTGGCAAATTAATTACCAAGGAAGTGACTATTCTATTCAGCAGCTAAAATTTTCTCAGTTATCTCATGTTTGCTGCTGAGCTGTATTTCTCCACATTTGAATCTATTAAACATTTTGACAGAGATATGAATAAGGGAAATAAAGATGTTTGAAAAGTTATTAAATGAGAGCACAAAACCATACTGTTAATTATATACGTTTTGGTCTGATCTGAAATTTATATTCCCTGAGGCCATAGTCCCTCTTGCCTGAATGACCCTCCTTTTGATATTAGCATGAACAATTTCTTGACATTCAGAGCTCAGACATTTAATCTGAGACAGCCCTTCCCTGACCACCCAATCTACAGTCCACAGTCACACCATCCATTGTCTTATGTTAATTCCCTTCTCAGCATCACAACTCTGAGTTTCTTCCTTTTCCCTCCCTTTTTCTTTCCTTCCCTCTCCCTCTCTTCCTTGTCTGTTTTCTCACACTAGAATATAAGCTTCACAAGGGAGGGCAAGGACCTTGTCTGTCTTGTTCAACTCTGTATTCCTCATTACAAGAACATGCCTGCTGCAAAGTAGGCACTCAACAATTATTTGTAGAACAAATAAATGAATGAACAAATGAAGAAATGAGTGAAGGAACTCTCTGCAAGGAGGCTTTTTATCATTGTTCAGCATTGAGAATTCTTGCATCCACTCAAAGAAAGGAGGACTAAGGGCCAGGGACTCTGCCCAGAGGCATCTTGCTCTGTAACACCCAGTGCTCCCACCTATCTAGGCCAGCACACTCCTGGAGAAGGAGAGCAGAATTGACCTCCCAAAATATGCCACTTTGGTATATGGAGTATTTTGAGCTGTAGACATTGGAAAAACAGAAAAATGCAGGGAAAGGCTTTCTCTGAACTCCCTGCATCTGCCTACAGACAGATCCTCCAAAAGGAATTCAGTTGTCATAAATCCCCTGCTGAGCAGCTTCCTCAGCCAGGGAAGATGGACTCTCATCACTGGAGACCGGAAGTCAATACCACACCAAGATATATTTTGTCACAAACTATCATGCCTCCCATCTATTCTTCTAAGGGCCCTCATCCTTTCTGAAAATCATTTCCTTTCATCTGGGAGACCTAAGTCCCCCTCACCTTTAGGTCTGTGTTCTAAGCCACCTTGGAGAGTTCCTCATCTTTTCCTGAGTGGCATCCATGTATACATGAGGTCTCTGCGTTAATAAACCTCAGTTTTTCTCTAGTTAATCTGTCTTGTACTACAGGTTCTCAGCCAAAAACTCAGAAGGGTAGAGGGAAACTTATTTTTCCTCCCCTATAAGACCAACAGTGCAAGCAACCAGAGGGAGAAGGTGCAAAGGAAAACGAGATGCCAGGCTGGAGGAGAGGAGCTGCAGGCAGAGGGGGTGAGTTTGTCTGCTGTCCCTGTGGTGACTGGTTTATATCCAGAATGGGAGAGGACTGCTGCAAATTTCTAAATGGCATAAGTCATGTTGGTGCCAGGAGTGGCTAAGAGTCTCATCTGGCTGCCCTGGGAGATGGTAGGATTGCCCTTGTGGGTTGAAGTCTGAATAAAGTGGAGGGCTGGGGTGGGGGGTGGAGGAAAATGTGAATGAACCAGTGAGTGGAGATGCCCTAATATTCAAAAGACTAGTGAATAACTTCAGTTGTTTTCCTGAACTTTCCAAACCTCATATATTCTGGTGTCACAGTGGATGTGTAAACCTTTTGTTCTTCAACTAATTTTAAATGGGCAGAGAGAACAGAGAGCCAATTAATTTCAAAAAGAATAACCTAATGATTCAATTATATTGTGATACATTTAGAGCTAACACTATATAATGATATACAACACTAAAATGATAATACTAAAATTTGGTTTTTCTTAGAAAACTACTACTATGCAGTCACCTAATACAATTTTGGAGAGGAGAGCCACTGTGGGAAATAAGAAATGTGCATGAGGGTCCTTTTCATTAATCAGTTTTCAGGAGTGGACTTAAGCCCCTGGACTCCATCCTGTCTTCACTTTAGTAGCTAGGATACAATCAGAGATGGTTGTCAGAATAACCTCCTGGAACCATCCCTAGTAGAAGCACCTGGAATATTTCATGCAAGACCTGGTAAAGCAGAATCTCTGGGTTTGAAGGAATGTAGGAATTTGCAATTTTAAGAAGTTCCTCCATTGAGTCTTACACATTGTGTCAACACTAAGAAAAAAAATACCCTTTCATCTTTCTCTATGTATTTCTTTATGAAGTGACCAAGTAGAAAATTTTCCTATATAGCACAGACAAGTTCCCATTTAATAACCCTCCTCCAATTTTGTGTTTGTTTTGTCTAGTCCTAAAGCTGCTTTCAATAAGAGAGTAGTAATCCTAGACCATTGAGCTTTTTTGTTTGTTTGTTTTTTAAATGGTGCTTTGATTTCAGTCAGTCTGTGTTTATATTTCCCTTGGTGTCCTCCCAGAGAAATTTAATTCCAATAAGAAAACGTGTCTACTTCTGGCCAATATGGAGGTGCAGGTAGGAATACTTTGCCTCCTCGCACAACCATAAGAAGGATCACGACTGATCTCAAAACAAAATCAACCAGTACTGCCAGAAAATAGCACTGTATAGAAGTTTGACAACCAAGGATTTAAAGAAGAAATATTCATCCAGATGGGCAGAAAGGGCAAAGCTGGGGAGCCAGAATGGAGAGGGTGAGATGTAGTGATGGTGAGGCAGTGTTGGCAAGAACAGTCCCACATTCATATGTGGCAGATAAAAACTGGGAGGGACACATGGGGAGCGATCCCAGCCCCAGGCCAGAATGCGCAGCCCAGGGTTCCAGCGCCAGGAAAATAAAGCCTCATAGCCTCTATCTGTAAAAACCAGTGGGGGCTGGGGTGGCAGAAGAAACCGCTGGTCTCTCAGGAGAGTCTGCTTAGAGGGCCTCCATAGTCCTAGAACATACACAAGCCCACCCATTCTAGGAACCATCACCAGGGCAACAGCTAGAGGGGTGCGAGTCACATATGAGAAATGGGAGAAGTGCCTGGAAAAGGGGCAAGGGCATAGCAAGCAGCATTGTTCCCTCTCAGACCCCTCTGCCACATACAGTGCCACAAAGTGGTAAAACACAACATAGCAGGTGTGACAGCTCTACCTAAGTCACAGAGGCAAACGAACACAGGAGCCTGTCAAGATGAGGAGACAGAGAAGTATGGCCAAAAAGAGAGAATGGATCAAGGTCCTAGTGATAGAACTAAGTGATGAGGAGATAGCCAACCTAACAGACACAGAGTTCAAAACACTGGTGATAAAGATACTCCCAGACTTGACAGGTATAGTTGAGTACAGCAAATGCAGAAAGGAAGAAGGGAAGGCTAAGCTAAGTGAAATGAAGGAAAATCCACACAAAACCAATGGTAAAGGGAAGGAAACTGGGGTTCAAATCAACGATTTGGAACAAAAGGAAGAAATAAAGAGTCACCTAGTACAGAATGAAAAAAAACACAAATTGAAGAAAAACGAGGAGAGGTTTAGGAATCTCTAGGACAACTTTAAACATGCCAACATCTAATACAAATCATGTGGGTGCCAGAAAGAGAAGAGGAAGAGCAAGAAATTGAAAACTTATGTGAAAAAATAATGAAGGAAAACTTCCCAAATTTGGTGAAGGAAATAGACATACAAGTCCAGGAAGCACAGAGTCCCAAACAAGCTAAACCCAAAGAGGACCACACTAAAATACATCATAATTAAAATGTCAAAGGTTAAAGATAAAGAGAGAATCTTAAAAGCAGCAAGAGGAAAGAAGAGTTATTACCTACAAATGGGTTCCTATAAGACTATCAGCTGATTTCTCAAAAGAAACTTTGCAGGCAAGAAGGACTGGCAAGACGTATTCACGGTAATGAAAAGCAAGGGTCTAAACCAAGATTACTTTATCCAGCAAAGCTATCATTTAGAATGGAAGGGCAGATGAAGTGCTTCCCAGACAAGGTAAAGCTAAAAGAGCTCATCACTAAGCCATTATTATATGAAATGTTAAAGGGACTTATTTAAGAAAAGGAAGATCAAAACTATGAACACTAAAATGACACCAAATTCACAACTATTAACAACAGAACCTAAAAAATAAAAACAAAAACAGACTAAGAATGCAACCAGAATAGGAACAGAATCACAGGTATGGGGATCATTTGGAGGGTTACCAGCTGGGAGGGAGAAGGAAGAGAAAAGGGGAAATCATGCTGGTATTAAGAAGCATAACTGGTAGGTACAAAATAGGGGAATTTAAGAATAATATAGGAAAGGGTGAATCCAAAGAACTTAATATGCATGCCCCATGGACGTGAACTGGGGGGGGCGGGGGGCTGGAATTGCTGAATGGAAGGAGTGTACTGGGCAGAGAGGAGCAAAGGGAAAAGAAATAGAAAAAGACTGTAACAGCATAATCAATAAAATATACTTTAAAAATAAAGAAATATTGCTCAAATGAAAGAACAGATCAAAACTCCAGAAAAAGCCCTGGCTGATGTGGCTCAGTGGATTGAGCACTGGCCTGTGAACCAAAGGGTAGCCGGTTCAATTCCAAGTCAGGGCACCGGCCTGGGATGTGGGCCAGGGCCTCAGTTGGTGGTGCACAAGAGGCAACCACACATTGATGTTTCTCTCCCTCTCTTTCTCCCTCTCTTCCCCTCTCTCTAAAAATAAAGAAAACCTTAAAAACAAACAAACAAACAAACAGAAAACCTCCAGAAAAAGAACGAAGTGAACAGGAGTTAGCCAACCTATAATATACAGAGTTCAAAACACTGGTGATAATGATGCTCAGACAACTCACTGAGACAAATCCATAAGGGAACAAATGAAGGCTACACTAGGTGAAATAAAGAAAAATACACAGAAAACCAACAGTGAAGGGAAGAAAGCCGGGGTTCAAATCATTGAATTAGAACATAAGGAAGAAATAAACAGTCAATCAGTACAGAATGAAGAAATAAGAATTCAAAAAAATGAGGAGAGAATAAGAAAACTCTGGGACATCTCCAAAAGTACCAACATCTGAATTATAGGGATGCAAGAAGGAGAAGAGGAAGAACAAGAAATTGAAAACTTATGTGAAAAAATAATGAAAGAAACTTCCCTAATCTGGGAAAGGAAATAGACATATATGTCCAGGAAGCACGAAGTGTCCCAAACAAGTTGGACCCAAAGAGAACCACACAAAGACACATCATAAAGATTAAAGATAGAGAGAGAACCTTAAAAGCAGCAAGGGAAAAGCAGAGAGTTACCTATAAAGGAGCTCCTATAAGACTCAGTGGATTTCTCAAAAGAAATTTTTCAGGTAAGAAGGGACTGGCAAGAAATATTCAACGTAATGAAAAGCAAGGACCTACAACAAAGATTACTCTATCCAGCAAAGCTGTCATTTAGAATGAAGGGCAGATAAAGTGCTTCTCAGACCAAGTAAAGCTAAAGGAGTTCATCATCACCAAGCCATTATTACATGAAATGTTAAAGGGACTTATTTAAGAAAAAGAAGATCAAAACTATGAACATTAAAATGGCAACAAACTCACAACTATCAACAACCGAATCTAAAAACAAAAACAAAACAAACTAAGCAAACAACTAGTACAAGAACAGAATCTTAGGTATCAGCTGGGAGGGGGAAGGAGGAGAATAGGGGAAACGGTGCAGAGATTAAGAAGCATCATTGGTAGGTACAAAATAGACAGGGGGATGTTAAGAATAGTAAGGGAAATAGGGAAGCTGAAGAACTTACATGCGTGACCCATGGACATGAACTAAGGTGGGGGGGGGTTGCTGGAGGGAAGGGGGTACTGGGCAGAGGGGGACAAGAGAGAGAGAGAAAAAAAAGGACAACTGTAATAGCACAATCAATAAAATACACTAAAAAAGAAAGAAAATGTGTGTTTCTCCCTTCCATTTTCCATTTTTTGAGCACAATGTCCTAGGTGTGCCCAGCTTTAGACATCTGAGACTCAGAGTTGCACAGAGATGTACAAAACGTTGGCTAGCCTTCAGGAGCAACAGAAGAACATCTGAAGGAAGCCTCCAGGGGAAGAGGACCTTCCCCAAGGACACTTTGAGGACAACAGAAAACTACAGAAGTCAACTTCAATAACAATGAGAAACCAATTGTGGTTCTTTCTAGATGTGCTGTATTCATACAGGAGGGATGTTGTATTAAAGGCTGCTCATATGAGAAGGATGGCCACTACCTCCTGCTTAAGCTCCCGGAGGGGTAGGGAAATGAAATGAGGATCCTGGAAGAAATGAAAATGCCTGGAAGATGAGATCTACTCTTATGAGTAGCATAGAGCACCCAAAATAAAATACATGTATAAAGCCTCATTACTAACCACGGTAGTTTAAACTATATTCAATTCCAATGATATTCCGGTGTTTGTCAGAGGTTCTCAACCAGTCAAGTACCCAAGAATACTGTCTTTCCCCAACAGGAAATCAATAGCAGTAGACAGCAGGAACCCAGCCTGCTCCACCCAAACTTCACCAGAAAAACTCCATTCTCATATGTTTTACATTGGCTTCTACATGCGGTTTTGATTGATGAGTATCCTACTCCTTTAAATTTTCCACTAAATGTTTAAAAACCATTGTGTATAATGCTCCCTAGAGTACAGAACCTTAGGCCAAGAAAGAGAATTACCTGCCCAAGAGTCAAAGAGAGCCTGCACCTGGGCCCCCAGCGATTCCACGCCCCCGCGCGCCCCACCCCTTCCCTCCCACTCGCCCCAAACCGTGTAGTTGGCACAGGCACCTGGCCCGTACGTAACTTGTCCTCGCGCCCCACCCCCTCCCCTTTAGGCCTGCTGGAGGGCGTCCACGCGCCCCCGGTCCAATGCCTTTGGCGTAGGCACCTAAACGCGCAGCACGTCCGCGTGCCACCCGCCTCCCTCGCGCCTCCCCACGGCTGGCGCAGGCACCTCCGTCAGAGCTTGCCCATGCACCCCTAGCTTGTCCACGCACCCCTACCCCCTGCCCCGCCGTTGGTGCTCCCCTGGACGCCCGAACGCATCTGCTCGCCCCCGGCCCGGCCCGTGCTGCCTTTGGCGCCGGTATGTGTGGAACCCTGGGCACAGGTGCCGCGCGGGCACAAGCACTGGGGGACGTGGTGCTGGGGAAGGCTACGTTGAGCTTCAGGACCTGAGCCTGGTGATGACGACGAAAGGTGAGTAAACGCAGCTGCAGCGGTTAGGGGCGGAGCAGCGGAGCGCCAGAAGGCAGCAGCGGGGAGGGGAGTCGGTGCCCTCGTACTTGCTCCAGTGCGGCTCGTGCTGGCCCAGGGTGGCTTTGCTGGCAAAGTTCCTGGGCCACATCCACGTGCAGGAGCTGCACCAGATGCTGCTGAGAAAGACAGGCACGCCCCTACCCAAGCTGCGCAAAGATTGAAGACTGAGGTGCAGCGCCGCTCCTGGCGTTCGAGGGTGGGCAGCGCAGGCACACCCCAGGCGCGGACCAAGTTGGTCTTGCATCTCCCCTGGAGCCTGGAGGACACCTTCAGCATCCCCGCGGAGACCTCCTCCCGCCGCCAGGCTGAGCCCCCGACCCCACGTTTCCCCCAGGCCCAGCCCTGGAGTTCAACAGTTTGATAACTCATTCCATATCCGTCCTAGTTAAGGAACATTCCTCTTCATCACCAGCAGAACAGAGGTACAAAGTTCGTGAAAAATAACACAGCTGCCACCACCACTGCTTTGCAGTTCGCCTACATGCCTTCACTGCGAATACCCGCTCAGCTGTGGGGGCTCCAACCTCTCACGGAGTTCTATAACTCCTGTTCTCTACTCGAGGCTGACAAGCATCTGGATGTGCGATTGCCTGGAGCGGTTTCTTGTTTTCTTTCTCTTATAAGCAAGAAATTCAGGCCAGTAAGCAGAGGTTAGCAGAAACAAAGTTTCGCCTGAGCAGGTTTGATTTAAAGTAGAAGAAACGCTATTCAAACAAGCACTAAATAATAAATCTGAGTAAAGTAGTCATTTGGACACAAGTGCGGAGGGAAGAGTCCTGGAGAGATTCAGAGGGTGGCGGTTAGTGCCACCTCTGCCCAGAGCATGCCTGGGAGCCCAGGGGGTCCTCACAGTCCCACCCTGGGGACCAGGCCCAGAGCGCTGGGGAGAAAGGTCTCAGCTTAGAAAGACAGGCATAACCACATGGAGACAGAAGGCAATGCTGGTGACTGTTCAGGTTCATCTGTATGCACTTAGGCACACAAGTTTATTGTTATTAGTAATAATAGGCAACTTATTGTATAAAACAGAGTTTAGCCATTTCTGTGTTCAAAGGGAGGAAAAGTTGGCAAGAGGAAACACAGACTTGTTTTGCTAGGTGGATTGGAGTCCTCAAAACCCCCAGTTTGCCGATGCATTAGGAGGGCTCATGGCTTTGATTTATTACAGGGAAAGCACAAGGCAACATTTGCAAAGGCTCCAGGGGAAAAGTCAGGGAGTATCAGGCACCAGCTTCCAATGTCCCCTCTCAGAGGAATCACAGGGGAGCACTTAACTCCCCAGCATGGACTTCTGGGACAAGTGAGAGGCTGCCAGCAGACTCAGTGCCCTGAGATTCCGTTGGGTTCCTGTGCTGTGGGCATCCCTACCTGGCACACAGCCAAGTTCCAGACCCCAGAAGGAAAGCCTGTGTTCAACACAAACCACATTGTTTGTACAAACCATGTAGGCAGTAGGAACTTCCCAGAAATCTAAATTTCTAGGTGCCAGCCTGGCCAGCCTCTGGGCAGGCCTTCATGAGGACAGGGCTGCTAGCTTCCCTGCATCCTGGGTCTCATGTTTGGCCTGGTTCTCTTAAGAATCTTGGAGAAGGAGGAGGTTAAAACTGATATTTAAGTCATTTTATTTGTTGATTTAATTTGTGTTATTTTTCTCTGTAGAATCAAAAAGTGGTTAATTTTTCTTACAACTGAGTTTTTCTAACATAAAATTAATTAATTTAGTCATTTATTGAGCACCATATGCCATCTTCTATTGTAGGCTCAGGAAATACAGCTGGAGCAAGACAGATACTCAGCTTTGAAGCCCCAGTGTTGAGCTGAGACAGGTTATTTCTTTTTAAAGAGATATATTAAAGCAGCTAGCCAGCTAGATACCTTTAAATATGTGATGCACACACACCTCACTGAACTCACCAGAGTGAGAAAGGACATTTTTCCTACTGACATTATTCAATAAATGTTTTTTGTTTTGTTTTGTTTTGTTTTTTAAGAAGAAGGAGAAAGAGAAACCCCTATTCTCAACACTGTAGGCCCTTCTTAGAACTTGTCTCTTAAAATGCCCTGAGATTTGGGACTGTAATCACAGTGGACATTTGGGGCCAAAACTGACCTGTTCAATAAGCATCAACTTTCCGGATGGTATGGCAAACTAACACCCTTATTTTACTTTTTCCAGAGCATCATATCAAATAGATTAACATTCTCATCTCACTTGACCCACTGGGCAGGAAGAAACCTACATGCTGTGAGAAGAGAGAAGATGGGAGAAGAGTTCAGAAGTCATGGAAAGAAAAAGGTGGAAGGGGCTCTGGACAGTTTACTAAACTGTGAGTATCAGCAGCATCGAATGCCCCACTTCCTAAAAAATCTGGATTATAATTTTCTGAAGTTGGGAATGAAGGTTATTCCACATCAAATCAAGTATAGTAATTCTTAGCATTTTTGTTCACATATGCCTTTGAGAATATGATGATCATGGTAGACTGGTCCCAGGAAAAAGGTATCTATTACTTATAGACAAAATCCTGTTCTATATGAACCACTAGTTATAATATTCAAGCTAGAGCACTATTATTAACAATACACACATACAATGTAATCCTGATCACTTAACTGTCGTAAAATCTTATATCTAACCTAGTTCCATTCTGTAGTTTAAGCCTCTCTCCACTGTTTCTGTCCTGTTTGCTTAAGAAAAGATTATTACAGACCTGCTTGTATACGTTTTTCATATATGCTTGCAAAGAGCTATGAAATTTTATCATGATTATTCCTGAAGTTTAAACTTTTCTAATCTTTCCTTACAGAGTGTGGTATAGAGTGCTAGTTTTCAAAAACCATCTCTCTCTTCTGTGTTGGTTACTCAGCTATATTACATTTTTTGAGCCTCTCTTGCAGCTAGGTGTGGCCACATGACTAAGCTTTAAGCCAGTAATGTGTAAGCACAGTGCTCTGTGGATATTCTGAAAAAGCTCCCTCTTTTTATTCCGCCCTGTTGCCTGGAATAAAGATGCAGTAGCTGGAGATCAATAGCCATTCTGAGCCATGAATTTGAAGTGTGAAGGGCAACACTGTGTATTGACCCTTCTATTAGAAATAAATTTCATGAGACTAGGCACTTTGTTTATCTTTGCCAAAGCAATATCCCCAGCACTTAAAAATTTGTATGGCATATGTTAAGGGCTCAGGGAGAATATGGGAAAAATCAAGGAATAAATGAGTTTACTGATCAAAAAGTTTCCCAGGGGAGATTCAGCCATCAGTAGCAAATGCAAGGTCTTCATTTCTATTACAAAATCAAACTCTTACTTAATTCAAATCACATTACTCCTGTTAGCTTCCCTTTGGTTTCCCAGACTTGCAATGGTTATAGAAGGACAGGAACTTTTCTTACTGCTCTCCAATGTTCTCTTCAAACAAAATATTCTCAAATCTGTTTTCCTAATAATTCTTCTCCATATATATAAACATATTGCTTAGCAGGTCTAAAATTCTTTAATATTCAAGGTCATGCATTTCTATTTGTTGTGTGTGTCTGTTGTTAAATGCAGCCACTATTTGGTAACTTAATCTTGGGCACTGTCTCAATCTACAAGAATCATTCAAAATGGTATGCCTAGGTCTTCAGACAATAATATTATCATGGAATGGAGTCACTAGGTCCTAAGTATTTAACTAGATGCTCCTTACTGAAACAGAACTTCATCGAATCCTTTCCTATTCCACGGTGGTCTCCCACATTTCAATATATTGCTAATTGTTGTCACCAAATCTTATATCTTTTAAACTATTAAATTAAGTAGTAATCATCCCTGCTCCCCTGATTTTTGAGGTGACCTTTCTCTCTTGCTATTCTTTTAATAAAAGAGAACACTCCTGCTGGTCCTTTTAGTACCCTGTGTGATTAAAGGGTTTGTAAACGTTCACACCTTTCTGCAATTACATGCCACTTTCTTAATTTTTTTCTTCACTTTTCTCCAAAAGTTGTTGCTGTTTCTTTTAATAATTTGGGAGAAATGATTAGCCTCCTCTTCTACTTTTGTGACATACCTATTTACAGTAGAGCGCCTTGGTTTTCATTCACATTTCTTTTCAATCTACCCACCTTTGAGGAAAGATATTATTTGCTTTTTGTCAGGCATTTTGAGCTTTTCTGAAGTGTACTCTTCTCTACACATTGTATCTCTTTCCCAGAGTAGCTTTCCAAATCAAAGCCTATTAAACAGAGAAAAACAGAGGTCATCAGATGAGCTCTTCCTAAGTCTCTCCTCCACCAGAAAAGTCTCTGTGACCACTCAGTCCTTTCTCCCCCCTTACTTTCCTGGCATCCTGAAACGAACCCATCCCTGCTCTGGGGGGCACCCACATCTGCCTCCTTGGGGGCCTTGCTCTGTCAGTCTCCCTTCTCCTCTAACTTCATCCTTTTGTAAATTCCTCCATTACCTTTACCCTTTAACATATAAAAACTCACATTCTTCATCGTAAAATAAAAAATGCTAGGAATGCATCTCCCATTAATTGCTACCGCATCCCTCTTCTCAGCCAAATGTTTGGGAAGACAAGCCGTCCGCTGTTGTCTCTGCTTCACTCACTGGCTGCCGTCCTGCAGGCAGGCTCACATCCCAGCCCACCAGCTGTCATAGCCCACGGCATCTGTAGCTTTCCTGCCCTCCCACAACACGTGACTGTGTTTAGGAAATTATGCACCGGGTGCCTATGGCCTGGCACTGGGTAGGTGCTGCTGTAACAGAAATGAAAGGCAGATGTCATCCCACCCTCGTGGGGCTCAACGGGTCAGGCATTCCTGGTAATACTCAGCTTTATTTACTCCCGCTGCTCACCTCTGCATGCTTCACTGAAATGCTACTAAATCTCCCTATTCTCCAAGTCTCCTTTTTCTCTTTGTTATTACACCTATCTTCACAAAGCAATCACTTCTGTACCCATGGCTTCAATTATTATAAATGCTCTAATGACAATATAATTTTAAATGTTTTAAGTTTTATTTTACATTGGATGCCTCATTTACTAAAACCATAGATTCCAAGCTGCTCCATGAAAGCAATCACAAAAAATATGATATTCTTAGCATGCCAACTTTAAAAATTTTCCCTAATTGCTTGTTTTTTGTTTGAGTTAGTGTGTGCTATTTTCGAAAATACAAGTTGGGATATCACAAAACGAACCTGGTCTTCGAGGCCCAGCTGTCATGTTACATTCACGAAGGGGGACAGTAATTTGATAGTCCCGAGGCAGTGACAACCCTACCCAGAGAGCCTTTTGGCCCTTCGTGACGCACGGCTGGACTCAAGGGCCCCGAAAACGGCAGTGCGGGGGCTGAAGGGAGAGTCCTCTGGGCAGCCTGCCCAACCACGGGTCGAAGCCGCTTCCCCTCACCACCTTCCTTCCAGGGACTGTGTGGCTGCGCGCTCGCAGAGGCTCGGTTGCCAGTAGCAACCACATAAGGGTCATTTGCAGCCAAGGCTGCTTCTGCCGCAACCGGTACAGCTGCCGCCTCCTACACCTTGGGGGTAGGGTGGAGCATTTACAGCTACGGGGGTGACTCTCCTAGACATCTTTCGCCCTCGCCCGAAAACTCACCCTTCAGAATCCTCAGCTCCACTCAAAAGCCAGGTCCCAGGGCTTGGTCCTGCCCCTCAGGCAGACAAGAGGAGCTCTGGGAGTGAGCTGAGAGCGCACACTGCAGAGCCCGTCCGCCACACCGAACCGGCACTCGAGCCCCTGACAGAGGGGCGCCTTGCTTAGTCGCCAAACCCCAGGTGCCCTCTTCTGCACCTTGAGCTGGAATTCTTTGTCGGTGGCCACTTTGTTAGAAAGCTTTTCTTGACATCAGAAATAAGGATGGTGGTAAAGAAAGAGGTCAACACCAGATGCCCACCCCCTTTCTAGTAATATCGACAAAAACAAAAGCTTATTATGGCTGTGTCTGCTCTCGGGAATGGTGGCTTTCCTCTGGGTTAGAGCCACAGGCAAAAGCTACTATCTTCTGTCTTTGCCATGAATATTCTGCATGAAATTCATAATATAACACTCCTGTTATATCCATATACTTGTTATACAGAAGTGGATGGTTCATTTCATTAGATGAACCACAATACCCCTCAGCAGTGTGGACTGAGTCCTCTGATGCATAAAGAAAATGACTGACATTAACCCTTATGAGTTTTTCTGCCATTTCTATTTTCTGTGGTTGCAAGATACTGATTTATTTTTAATAGAACTTTGTTAGTGTTTTAAATCGATTTTTATTGAAGAAAAATTTCCAAAGTATCTACCAAAGTCTTTTACTTAGTGAGTAGGATAACTCAGGAAATATGTGCATTGCTAAATTTCTTCACTCTTAATAAGTGTCCTGGCTTTAAATAGTCTTTAAGTTAGTTGAGTGTTTTTCGTTGATTCAGTTGAAATTTCATTCGTGCTGAAATTTCTAAGTTTAAAGCTCCCTAAGGACAAGCATCTGTTTTAGTTATCTTTGTATGCCCCAGAGTCCTTTTAACATAACAGCAAATACTTGAATTTCCAGAGCATTCCTGAAGTTCAACAACCCTCATTAGAAAAACAAAACCTTACTAATTACCACTATAAAACTTGGATATCTTTAATGAACTCAATGGAACATTTTCCAGGCTAGTGGCATTAATCAAATATCTGCATTCATTGTATTTTTACCCAACTATATTTCAAATGTTGTGGAATTGTACTAAAAATACCTGACAGATGTTTCCAGAATTCTAAGGAAAATGATAAATTGTAAATCAGAAGTTGTAACTTTGCAGTTTCCCCACCAAAAGTGTCTGAAGACTGGCTGAACAGCCATAAGTAAGATGAGATTTTAGTTACTTCCTTACTTTTATAGCGCACACACATGGAATTAATTACCTTACAGTTCAACAGGAACACTTATGGGGCTAGTATTGGATATTGAAAAATTACTAAGGCAATGCATTTTGAAATAGCCAATTTTTTTTTGTGACACCCGTTACATTTAAAAAAAAATTGAATTTATTGGGCTGACACTGGTTCGCCAAACCATACAGGTTTCAAGTGTACAACTCAATAAACATCATCTGCACGCCGCATCGTAGCCCATCACACTACGCAAAGTGGTCTAGGGTCCAAGGAGCTGGCTGATGTAAGGTGGTGCACGATACCCACACCCCATTCTGGTCAGCGAGAGTCTGAAGACTCCCCACCCTTGACTCCCAAGCAGGACTCTGAATCCCGAGGGCAGAATGTCAGCGGGAAGCAAGGCAGACGTGAGCAGCCACCCGTGAGCTTGTCTAGCTGCAGCAGCGCTTCGAGGCCTCGGTTCTCGGGTCCCGCCTCCACCTGCTCCAGGCTCCCCCTTTCGTGTCGGGCGCTCCAGGGCGGCCCGCGCAGGGTGCGGTTCCTCTGCAGGCTTGCCGGTGAAAGCAAAGCGAAAGAACAGAGGCCTTCCTCATCTCTCCTCTCCGCACCCGCCCCCCACCGGTGTCCCACTGTGCTGAAGCCCGCGGGGCTGCGAGGAAGCTGGAGAGAGGGACACCCACCGACACACGCCCAAGCTCCCGGGGCCCTGGGAGGCCCCGCGGGCGGACGCCTCCTGGAGGAGCCTGCGCCGCTTTTCCGCACTCGCGCCCTGCGGCCACAGCCTCCCGCCTCGCTGCCAGTCCTCCCACCCGCGCCCCCTTTGCTGCCGATCCAGAGACTCGCCGTGGGGGCCTCGCTAGGTTGTAAGCCGATCGACAGCCTGACCCCATTGCCAACAGGCTCCTGGTGCCTCTTCCTCCTTAGAAGGTGCGCGGAGAGCACGGAGGTGCTCGTTGGGTTCTAGAAACTTCGGAACATAGGAAGAGGCTTGGAGGTCAGGGAGGTCGGGTTGGTTTACAGCCTTCCCGTCCTCTCCAGCCCCGGCAACCCTGCCAACACTGAACGCAGGGGTCTGCCAGGGCCAGTGCAGTGGAACCCAGGACTCCGCGCCCACGCTGCGCAGGGACACTTCTGTGTCCAGGTCTGCAGAGCTTTCGGCTGGGGGCTGGCATCGAGGCGGGATGCAGCGTCCTCCCAGATCCTTGCTCCTCTGCGGGGCGTAGTGGGCGTCACAGATTCTTTCCTTTCCTCTGTGGTCCTCCCATCTTTGTCTTGCATGTCCTGTACTAATAAAAATGTGGGAAAGCAATAGTACATACGTACCTTCTCCGAGAGAAAGCCAACAACGCCAAGATTTTAAAGTGGTCGTGGGCCTGGGTGGTATTGAGAGGGAGCGGCTGACAGACTTTGGCCCGGCACTTATAGATTTCTATCTGGTTGTAGGAGGTTTAGGAACAATTTTTAAAGAACATCCATGTAAATCTAAGTCTTCATTAAGATGACATTCAACACACACACACCCCAGCGGCAATATGATTTTTATGTATGTCCCGTTGATTCGACAGACTGCTGCTTTGGCTCTTGGGAGACTGGCTGATTATAATACTGACCTAGCAGAAGCGGTTGTGAAGGGCGACATCCTTCCACAGCTTGTTTATTCATTGGCTGAGCAGAATGTAAAAATTGTTTTTTAAGTTATGTTTTTGACTTAAAAATTTTGATAGTTTGGGTACATTTACAAGGTTATAGGCCTTAGAATTATTAAGATGTTGATACACCTTCAATTCTTTAAACTGAACATAATATCTTTAGGGCATTCTGCTTTGAAGTTGGTATGCAGCTTTTTTCCATTATGGTATTAACAGATTTAAAAATGTAATGAAGTTAGACATAAAGCAATATTTCTGTGTATCAGAGTATTAAAATTATAGAATTAGTCTTAGGAATATAAAGCCTTAGGCAAACAAAAAGCTGTTTACAGAAATCTTTATATACAGATGAAATTTGGTTAATGGTAACTATAGGAGATTGCTTTAGAGCAAGGGGGAGAGACAACCAAAAGGAAGAATGTGTTTAATGGAAGGTCTGATAAAGAATTTTACCAGGTATGCAAGCATGTCAGGCCTTTTAAGGATCATCTAAGAGTGCCCCAATATATGTTTCGCCCTCTCTCTGGTTCTACTCTATGTTTCTGTACAGAGCCACCTAACAGCACCTAACAGTAGTTAAGGACCTTCCTATAGGTGGGGTCTTGGACTGTTCATTCCAGTTTGCTAGTTTATCATAACCTAGGAATATATCTTTCTTGAAATATCTTTAAGATCACATTCATATTTGTGTAACCAAAGGATGAACAATCCAATTAAAAATGGGAAAAAGATTTGAATAGACATTTATTCAAGGAACATATACACATGGCCCACAATCATGAAAAGAAATTCAACAGCTTTAGTCATTACGAAATGCAAATCAAAACCACAATGAGATAGCACATTACCTACTGGGACAACCATACTAAAAAAGGAAAATAACAAGTGTTAGCGAAGATGTGGAGAAATCGGACCCCTTGTACATTGTTGGTAGGAGTGTAACATGGTGCAGCTGCTTGGAACAGCTTGGCAATTCTCTCAGTAACTTCAGCATAATTACCATATGACCCAGAAATTCTACTCCTAGTTATGTTTCAGCCATTCTCGGCGGTGCAGATAGACTCTTAAGAAGCTACACCATCGTCTCTCGAGACGGACGGCTGCCGACGACGATTTAAAATTTCATTGAAACCCCCTCTCACTCCATTTTAGCTTCCTAAGTGAATAAAGATGCATGTAAAGTCTGAGCCTGATGGTGTTCTTTTCAAATATATCTTTAATCTCTGAAAATGTGACTTTTGAAATTTGGGAAAGTGACTAGGACAAGGGAATAATGATGACCCGTTTTACATGCCTGTTTCCTTGTTTATTCATGAGCAAAGCTAGACTTAGAAACCTTTCAATGAAAGCAGAAAGCATGTCTGCAGTCCTATAATGCTTAATGCTGATTTCTGCCTTCTCCAGCTCCATGAAAGGTAAGAAACAGTTTAGGCAGGGTAAGAAAACAGCTTAGAAAACTTGAGATGAAAAGTTTCCTCTTTCAGCTATTTTCCTTCTATAACTTGCTATGGAATTTGCAAGGCCAGTTTTCCTTGCCTGTGCCTGCAAAGAATTGGCCAAAACAACTGAGTTTTTGAATACCACCTTTTATCTGTCTAGTTGGAGATGTGGTGTGTGTGTGTGTGTGTGTGTGTGTGTGTGTGTGTAGTTTTTAATAGAACAATAACAAATGCCTTAAAGTTCTTGAATGTCTTTTTAAATCTACCTTTAGATTAAATCCTGTGTAAATGACCATGAAACATTTCTCATAAATCCAAGCCACTAATTTTTAAAGTATTACATAAATTTAGAAAATATTATCTAAAGGTATTTCACATTGAATAAATCTAGAATGTAATAATTCAGATATTTAGAAAGAGGTTTAACAACTTTTATTCATAACTACTCTGCTCTGAATCTGAGTAGAAAACTGTAACTTTGCTTAGTTAGTAGGTGGTTGATAGCTGTCCACTCTCTGCAAAAGTGTATCTGAATATCCAGGAGAATAATACCTGAAAAAGAAAAAATTTTTATTAGATACTGGTGAAAAGATTCAGCACAGTAAGCGCCAAAGATTCAATATGAGGTTATTATCTGAAATAATTCTATAAATGAGACCTCTGAATAATTATGCTCCACTAATGCTTTGTGCACAAGTTTAGAGACTATCAAGAAAAAGAACATGAACCCACAAGACTGTGCTAGACAAATAACAAAACATTTAAGGAATATCAAAGCAGTGGCAAAAAAATGGGTATCTTAAATCCAGTGATAGTATTTTATTAAAGCGATTTTGCTTTTATTATATCAAGTGACTGAGGTTTCTTTAATGACCATAGCTAATAGATTATTTATCATAAGTTAGACAACACTATCATTACTAATCAAGTTCTGCATCTTGATTGTCTTAGAGATTATTCTCAAGTTATATTTTAATCAGATCTGGTCACCCATAAAAACACATTTCTGGGAGCATACTTCATATTAAAGAGCTATTTCATAAATGGTTTACAAGTATTCTATTACACAAATATAGGAAATTAATTTCATTTGTTTTAGGCATCTATAGTACTATAAATTTATATTTATAAATAGAACATTTTATGAAACATTTAGTCTAAAAGTATTAAATATGTCAGTTAATGCATGGTGGGATGCTTCATATACCATGGACAGAATTTACATGCATATAAAATTATGTCAAATAAAATTTGGTAGACATTCTAGAATAAATTACTTAAAAAAATCTAAAGTGTAATTTAAAAATTTCCAAAAACACTTAAAATAAGTAAGTCTCCTAAGGTGTTTTCTCCAGATTAAACCTAATGTTTGAGACTTGCTTTGTCCTTTGTCAGTTATCTTTATCCTCAGAAGGTTGATTTAAAAACTCATAATTGATAGTATACTAATTTCTTCCACAATTTGTCAAGTTATAGTGGACAAAACAGAGCTGCATTCTTCTTGATAGTGTGCTTGTACAGATAGTCATAGTTAAACAGGTATATACATATTGTATAAACATAAAAAGCTACTTTAAAGAATGTTTTCCCTCTAAAGGCCTCCTACTCTGGAAAAAATTGTCCCTTCAACAGTGGATCTCTTGAAAATAGTCATACACTGGGGAATTCATAACTGTTGCTCTACGTTAGTCCCAAATTTTAAAGTAGTCTCAACTTCTTAGGCCTTATACAATACATATGTCAGACACAAGGTAGGTATTTGTTTATGTAAATGGCAAGGAGTAGATTTTTTAAAAGAACCAAACTTTGAAAATTGTGCTGCTATTTGGTAGCTGTTAACCATATACTCCTCATAAAAGAACTAAAATGAACCTCCAAAAAAGAGGAAATTCCTTTTCTATGCCTGTCAACCACTGCTATCCCAGTTTACCTCTAAAGGGCCTTTAAGAGTATAAGTGAATTAACCTCACCCTAGACCATGTAGAATTTGGGATATTATACAGTTACCACATCAGAAATGTGCCAAATGGAAGACTGTATGCATGCCTCCCTCCCCAAATTAAATGTTTCCTAAAAGCATCTTCCTCTCCCCAGTTTAGACGAGATCCAGAAGACAAAGGAGTTCCCAAAACACCTCTGGCTGTGGAGTGGACAAGAACTAGAACTTAGAGATTCTAACATCTAGTCCTAGGTCCCTTCTATCTCATACCAACTACCTTTATTAGAAATTTTTAAAGACTACTAAAATTAGAAGGCAATAGGAAGTAAATGTTTAGGCTAATAAGAGCAGAGAGATGTAACCATTGATAAGCTGTCTTATAAAGAATAATTAGTTCTGAAATAGTTATAAAGTGATCCTTGAGAATAGGATTGTAAAAACAAAACTATTTTAAGATTATATTTGCCTCTTCATAGAAAGACATTTCAAAGGTTTCTATAAAACACCATTTTATAGAACCTCGTCGTCGTCGGCAGCCGTCCGTCTCGAGAGACGATGGTGTAGCCTCTTAAGAGTCTATCTGCACCGCCGAGAATGGTTGTGCAGTCCGACTCGGGAGTGACACGGTATCTGTCTCCTCCCGTGTTGAATCGACATCTTGCGATGAAGCTACAGAGCCTGGGCAGGGTGATATGGAGGGTCTGCTGTTGCCCATGCAGCAGACCCCCCCTCTCTTCGCAGCTGAAGGGTCCAAGGGAAAGACGGAGTCAATACAGCTTGGCTTCAGGTGCGCCGCAGGAGTTGCCGGTGTTGACTACAACGTCAAACCGCCTTAGGGACTCCGGCTCCGGATTTTCTGTCGGGGTTTACTCCCTTAGCCTTTCCCCTGAAGAGGTATGCCGCAAGGCAGTGGAGGTTTTTTGGAGTCAGAGTTTTCCTTCTCTGATGTACCCTGACTGGAAGATCGAACCAGCGACACTTAGCTCGCAGGCCGACGCTCAATCCACTGAGCCAAACCAGCCAAGGGCCAATATGTAGGAAAAACCACTGAGATTAAATAGGAAGAATAGTTTATATGACTTTTATAAGTTTATACGTGTTTTAAAATTGAAATTCTCCAATATCCTCCAATATTAATTAGCAAAAATAAGAAATAAGTGTAGAAGTAGATAAATATGGCTTTTAATACTGCATGTATTGTGGGTATTTTTCACATAATGAAAGTTACCTCCTTGGTAACTTTGGAGTTAATGGTATGGTTATTTTAGGCTTATAAGATTTGAGACTTAGGTTTAGTGCTTTTCAAATCAACCTCATTTAAAAAAATTAATCTTGAAAGTAGCTTCCTGCTCCATTACTGTGGAGCACCTGCATATTATAAACGACATTATTTATTTAAGTTCCTTTCAAATACAGACAGTAACTTTTTTTCTTTTTTTTTTTTTTTTTACATCACAACATTGTTTATTATGTGAATTTTTTACAATACAAACAAAAAAATACGGAGATGCAATATATGAATACAGCTAAAAGCAGAATGGTGACTTTTTTTCCTTTTTAAGAGGCCATGATTCCCATTTCTAGTAAAAGAAAGGGACTGCACATAGATAGAAATACGTTGGTCGTTAGCTCCACAATTTTGCCTAGAAATGATCTATAAATGCATTTTCCCCTGCTACTTACCATAAAGTGTAAAAAGGGAATTAAGGAAAGTTTCCTTTAGATGCTATATTCTATTTTAGCAGGGCCAATATATGGAAAATACCTAAATTAAATGTTATTACAAAAAGGAAGCAGTAATGAGATTCTGGCTAAAGAGGGCACTAAATGAGAATAATATATATTTAAAGAATCCAAAACAACAAACAAACAAAAAAGGCTGTTATAAAAAAGCTCTAGGTGCATTGTAAGCATATACTTTTTTTTTTCCATGTGTACTTTTAAACAATGGAAGTGTCAAAAAATAGGGTCAACTGTGTCGGACTAAATTACATTATTGTATACGCTGCGCGGGATGGGGCCTTTGTGTTATAACTGTCACAGTGAAGCATAGTTTGTATCATATTATGGCAATTTATCCTCAGCGAGAACCTTTCAGAGTCCTTTTATTTTGGAATATCCTGTAAACAGTCAAACCACCAGAACATGATTGTACAATAGTAAAATGTTTTCTTGCATTAAATTGAAGACATCTGTTCAATAAAAAAAAAAGAAAAGAAAATGTAGGAAAGTACTTAGAGGTGTTTGTTTCTAAGTACACAACACCCTAGATAATTCAAGGCATCTTAATCTCCATCAAGAACAAAAAAATAATAATAATTTTTGTCATGCTGTTAAATCCATCATTAAGGATAAAACTGGTGCAAATTGGTCAAACGGATCCAACAAACACTGATGTCCAAGCTGGCATATTGGCAACTAGTACGTAACTGGTGGTCAACAGAGGGTTTAAAAGATCTTCCCTTTCTTCTTGTTCTTTTCCAAGGTTCTTGAAGAGTTCTGTTGTTCTAAAATACGTTGCTGGGCTTCCCAGTTTGCTTTCTCATCCTCAAACTGACGGCGTTTTTCCTCCAATTCTTTGTGCTGTGCCTCCAGATTCTTCTTCATCTGCTCATGGCGCCGCTGGAGCTCAGCTTCAGAGTCCTTCAGTTTCTGAACTTTTTCTTTGACCTTCATCTCAAACACCTGCTCCATCTCCATCTCCATCTTCTTCATCTTCGCTACATGCTCCCTTCTTTCTTCTTCCATTTGTGCCAGGGGGCTCTTGGTCAGCTGCCCTTTGTTCTTGTTGTTGTCCACCCCATTGTAGGTCACGGCGGCCAGCTTTCTGCTCCGGTAGTTCTCATAGTGCACGTTGTTAGTGACATCTTTCAGGTCCTGCATGTGGGTTCTTATCAACATATTTCTTAGAATTGTGAAATCACAATGTTCACCATTTTCAACTTCAGCAACCCCCCAAGGATACTGCCTTCCTCTGACCCTTTTGCCATTCACTTCAATGATGGTATTACTGCCCACCACCGCGAGAGGTAACCGGTCCTTTATCTTTTTAACAAGCTTATTTTCTTCTTCATCATCTGTCTCTGGAAATTCATATATTTTAATTTTATGTTCTTGGATTTCTTTCATTATCTGCTTTTTAAACTGCTGGCACTCCTCCGGTGTGAGCGTGTCTGCTTTGGCGATGAGTGGGATGATGTTCACTTTTTCGTGCAATCGCTTCATAAACTCAATATCCAATGGTTTAAGTCCGTGTCCTGAAGGAGCGATGAAGTATAAACAACACTGCACCCTGCTGTCAGGCATCTGACGTCTGTTCACCCGAGACTCTGCATTTAGGTAGTCCTCAAATTTACTATCGATGTAGTCGATCACTGGCTGCCAACAATTGCTATTATCCACTGCATCTCCAAATCCCGGGGTATCAACTATCGTGAGCAGCAACTGAACCCCACCTTCTTTGATTAAAACTTTGGATTGTTCCACCTGCACAGTCTTTTTTATTCTATGGGAAGGACCTGGATATTCTGGAGAATACAAATCTGTGAGGAATAATGAGTTGATTAACGTCGACTTTCCCAATCCAGATTCACCCACGACCATAAGTGTGAATTCAAACCCTCTCTTCACTGACTTTCTGTATACTTGATTTGGGAGATTTGCAAACCCCACATAGCCTTCAAGGTTCTTCTGTTGGGCTACCATGGTGCTGCTGTTGACGCTCCTCTCCTCAGCAGCAGCGGATCTCGCACTCGTAACTTTCTTTCTGATACTCAACATCTCTTTTCTATTTGTAATACTCCTATTAATACAAATGTGAGCTTAATAACAATAATATGCAGGGGATTTTGAAAATCGGAATCTATAGGTCCTTTCTAAATCAGGTTCACATTAAAGATTCATTTAATCTGAACTCTGTATTTGGGTAATCTTTCATAAAACATGTCTTAAATTAGTACAGAAGTGTCTCATATGACATTGCAATTGACTTGGAAATGTGTATATCAATCAGAACCTAATTTAACTTGAGGTAAATAAAGTGGTCAAGAGCAGAGGTAAAGGTGTACATTGGTCTTATGTAGTATTTCAAAGTCCACATTTTGACAAAGTGAATATAAAATCTATATTGGAAAACAGAAAAACCACATTATAATATTGACCTTCTCAGAGTCTATTTTTCCCACCTTACTATTTCCTCTGGGTAGCAGTTGTTAATACTGTTGATGTATTCCTGAAGAAGAGATCCAGGTTCTGCTTTTATCTCTTGAACCTTTTTAAGTCCACCACTTGTTACAAAAAGTCGTTGAGCTTTGCTATCATGTGGCAGCACCTTTAAAAGTGAAGCACATTAAAATGTCACCTTTTCTTTTCCAAGTTGGATTGTTACTACTGAAAAGCAACAATAGTGTAAAAGAGAATTTATGCCCAATATACCTGTAACAATGAGCCCGAATTTGCTTATGATTAGAAGTAAAAATCAGTCTTTCTAGAAATGTATGAACTTTTTATGTTGTGCAGATGGAATAAAGGCAATGAACATGAGTGGATAGTAGTAGCTTCTTTATAATAGTATTATAACTGACTAGTCAAATAAATTTGACCCCATTCATTTTTATTAATTTTTAAATCAACCTTAATTACTTTTATGTTCTATATATTAAAAACAACTGTGTGTGTTTGTGTGCATTTGAGTGCTTAACATGTGCCTGGAATTGAGCTGAACTCTTCATATAACCTCTCATTTAACTTTACAATGACCCTATGAAACAGGCACTCTTATTATCTCCATTTTATGGGTAATCATACCAAGGTTTAAAGAGGTTAAGACTTTGCTAAAGATATTACAGTTCCCAAATATAAATCCAGGTACCCCAACTCCACAGCCTGAGCTCAGAGCCACTATGGGATACTCTTTCCACAGACCCCATTTTCTTAAATCAAATCCCCTGAGCACAATTTAACCGGTCCTTGATAGCTTAGGGTCACCGTCCTGGTGACCAATGGCTGTGGCAACGCAGTCATTCTCAGCCTTTGCTATCAGTTGTCAGGCCTGCTGGCTGCTGGCCCTGCTAGCAGCTTGACCTTCCTACCCTACTACTTTTAATCTGCAATCATCTAAGAAATACTTAACAGCTACATTTGTTTAGATCGTTCATAAAATAAGTCAATAAACTTCAAATGACTGTCTGAGAGCATCTCTAGTAAGTGCATGAACTTTGTGAAAAATATTTCAGTGGCTCAGCGATCTTTCTCTTTTTCTTTTAAAGACCTTTTCAGTGTTCCCAGATGAATGAGACTAATAGATAACCGGGAAAATTACTAAAAGTTACTTAATATAAATTATCTATATTATGATGTTTTTATGTGTTGACATACTGTATACTCCCTAGGAACATTAAAAAAGACGGTACAGAGATTGTGAGGAAAAAGGAAATGTGAATTTTATTTATGTTTCTATCCCTGTCAATATAATCAGTGAATTAAGTAGGAGAACCCTGCCCCCATCTTACAGAAGAAAACATTGATCCAACAGAAAAAAAAAATGAAAAAAGTTAATTTATTTTCATTTTCTTCCCCCACTTCCATGCTAAATGCACTTCTTACCTTACTGAACTGTCCAACCACATGCTTCAGAATATTGGGAGGAGCATCAAACAGAAATGGCTCAAGGGCTGGTAAATAGGTGCATTTTTGTAAAATATTCTTTATGGCTTTTTTACTCTATTGAAATACAAAGCAAAACACATACCAATGTAAGCAATCAATTAAATCTTCACAAAAATTTATGTCTCATGTCCCAGGAATTTGAAAATGAAATCAATTTCCTGGTCTAAGCAGCAGTTGTTTTATTTTTTTAAATGCAAAATGAACATTTTAAATTTTAATTTACTTATATCCAGTAGATCTAAAATATATAAATTAGTTGAATATATTATTCATGATGAGTGAACTCAACTCAAAATACTTCACAATGGAAGATCTTGCTTAGTGAAGTTTCTTTTTTTATTCAATCTTTATTGTATCGTTTTTCCCATTACCATTTAGTCCCTTTATACCACTCACTCCCCAGCAATGACAACAGTTGTTTTATTTTTAAAAAATAGTTGTCAGAAAGACTCCTATCTTTCATTGGTTTTATCATAGAATATCCTGCCAGTTATCTTTGTGTCAACTTTTAAAATGTAGAGTGTATTATTGAGCTTTTAAAATACCTATGAGAAAATTAAAATTATAAATCATAAAGCTCTAGACTGAAAATTAATAATGTATTACATTTTATTAGTGTAAAAATTTGTATATATGAAACTCTGAGTTAGCTAATGCCCTACTCCTTCCTTCTAATCAACAAATTTGAAAAAATACCTAGTTTACTATAGAAAGCCATTATCAGGTGTTCTATATTCTCCAGAAGGCTCATGGCTTATGGGTATGTAGTCAGAAATATTCTACTATATGCAGTATTCAATGAGCATTTGTAGATACACTGCTATTGATCACTAGTAGAAATTGCCCCACTCACAGAAGCAAAACAAATCTACTCAACTATAGAGGAAAGCTCTACAAAAGGGGGTGGGTGTATCACCCACAAGCAAAAGAATAGGTACCCACAGGTACCTTTCCTACTGTCCCCCAGCACTCTGTATTTCATGGTAACACCATGTGGTGGTGCCAAAAGTGTGGCTGAGGAAGGGCTCTGATATAATTGCAGCACATTCCTGCAGCCAGCTCTAAGGCCATGGCTCTTGTGATTCTGTTTCTTTGTATTAAAGCCTGCCCCCTTCACCTTGGAAGGCTTCACGACTGGGTTTATCTACAGCTATTTTCCACTAGAAATCCACATCTGCTTGTATGTATGTGGTTTATGCTTCAGTCCATTTTTATAGCCTTTCCTCCGATCACCTGTTCTCTCTCTGAGGCCTTAGCTGACCTGGTCTTCTGGGATCTTGCTCTTCAACATTTAGCAATGCTCTTGAATGTCAAGGAGTATTTTGCTTTTCACATCATGAATTTTACAGTTGATAAATGGATTCAGCAAAAAACTTTCATCACATGTGTGCTCTCCAATTAAAAACTCTTGAATTTATGGTTTCCCAGAGACTGAGGCTAAGCAGTCTTGTAATCTCTTATCTCTTGACATACTTGTCCTCAAATATTGTTTTATAAACTAGATTAAATGAAACAACAAATTATGTAATGCAACCCAAATTTTGTCCACATGTAGTATAACATAAGTTATACCTTTGTGAACCAACTTAGGACCACAGTGACCCAGCAGGTCAACAAATTTAACTTAACTGGTGTCAAGGTCTACTAACAGGATAGCAGAGATCACATTCACTGTATCATGTGGACAGCCTGACTCTTAACAGTTCCAAATTGGTGATGTACTGTCAAGTTATTAATCAAGAGCCCTAGAGGATTAGATTCTAATGACCCTAGAAATTCACTGAGCTGTACTATCCTTTGTTAAGAAATATATTAGATTTATGACTATACGAACCCAGGTATATACTTCTATATAGGAATGTATGTCATGATTAATAATCAGCTGTATTGTCCAGCATGAAAGAAATATTAATATATTAATTAAGATTTTGTTTACTTGCCAATTTCTGGGCTTAATATTTTTAACAACTTTATTGAGATACAACTTACATACTATAAAGTCATTCATTTCAACTGCACAATTCAATAGATTTTTAGTAAATTTACAGAACTGTGCACTATCAGTACAATCTAATTTTTGAATATTTTATCATCCCAGATAGAAACTTCATGCCCATTTGTAGTCATTCCTTATTCCTTCACCCCACTTATCCCCACCATCCCTAGGCAACTACTAATCTAATTTCTGTCTATAAATTTGACTTTTCTGGACATTTCATATAAATGAAATCACATGATATATGAACTTTTGAGTCTGGCCTTCTTCACTGCTATTGATCATTAGTAGAAATTGCCCCACTCACAGAAGCAAAACAAATCTACTCAACTATAGAGGAAAGCTCAACATGAAGTTCATCCATGTTATAGCATGTATTAGTATTTCATTCCTTTTATTGTTACTAGTATTCCATTATACATATTTATCACATTTTGTTTATCCATTCACCAGCTGATGGACATTGGATTGTTTCCTCCTTTGGCTATTATGGATAATGCTGCTATGAAGATTCATATACAAGTCTTTGTGTAAACAGATGTTTACATTTCTCTTGGGAAAATACTTAGGGATGGAGTATTTGGATGCTGATGGTAAATTTATGTTTTAACATTTTGAGAAACTGCTGAACTGTTTTTCAATGTAACTATAACATTTTACATTCCCAATAGTAATGTAAGGAGGTTTAAGATTCTCCGCATGACGATCAATACTTGTTACTATCCATTTTATTAATTATAGCCATTCTTGTGGGTTTGAAGTATTATCTCATTATGATTTTGATTTGCATTTCCCTAGTGATTAATGATGTTTGACATCTTTTCATGTGCTGATTGGCCATTTTTATATTTCCTTTGGTGAAATTTCTATTCAAATCTTTGCCCAGTGTTTAGGTTATTTGTCTTATTATTGACTTGCAAGAATCCTTTTATATATTTTTGAATACGTGCTTTCTCAAATATGTGACTTGCAAATATTTTTCCAAGTCTTTTCATTTTCTTCTTAATGGTGTCTTTTGAAGCATACAGGTTTTTAATTTTGATGAAAACCAATTTGTCAATATTTTCTTTATCACTTGTGCTTTAGGTGTCATATCTAAGAAATCAATGCCTAATCTAAGGTACAAATATTTACTCCTATGTTTTCTCTAAGAGTTTTATAGTCTTAAACTCATATTTATATCTATGATCTATTTTAAGTTATTTCTTGTGTATGGTATGAAATAAGGATGCAGATTAATATTTTTGTATGAGGATATAATAATTGTCTCATTATCATCTGCTAAAAATATTATCCTTCTTACATTAATTGTCTTGGTACTTTGTGAAAAATCAATTGACCAAAAAAGAGCCTACTTCAGATTCTCAATTCACTTACACTGATATATATGTCTTTCTGTAACCAAGTACCACACTATCTTTATTACTATAGCTCTGTAGTAAGTTTTGAAATTAAGCAGTGTAAGTCCTTCTTTTTCAAAATTGTTTTGGATAGTATGGGTCCTTTGCATTTCTATGTGAATTTTAGAATCACCTTTTCAATGGGGAGTGGGAGGGGGGCAGCGAAGCCAGCTGGGATTTTGATAGAGATTGTATTGAATATGTAGATCAATTTGGGGAGTATTGCCATCTTAACAATATCTAATCTTCTACTCCATGAACATGGAAAGTCTTCCCATTCAGATTTTCTTTAAATTTTTTTTCAGTAATGTTTTGTAGCCTTCAGTATACAAGTCTAATACTTCTTTTGTTAACTTTATTCCTAAGTAATTTACTCTTTTTGATGCTATTTTGAAATTAAGAAAATATATTCACATCTGAATTGATCATTATTAGCCTATGGAAATAAAATTGATTTTTATATTTTGACCTTATACCCTATGACTTTGCTGAAGTCAGTACCTCTGGTATTTATGTGTGTGTGTGTTTGTTTATTCCATAGGATTTTCTACATACAAGATTATGTCATATTTTGGATTTAAAATTTAATAGCCTTTAGTAAATGTGCTTTTTGTTAAGTTATTGCTGTAAGCAAAGTAAAATAGTTCTTATTTTTTAATTCAGTAAATCAAGTAATATCTTACTTTAAATTAATGAACAACAGATTATAAATTTTGCTAATGTCACCACATTTAGTAGCTATTGTTTATCCTTAGACATACATAATATATGATGACGTCAGAGAAGGAACCATGGGTTATCTATCTATTTAGGGCAACTTGAGTTTGAGCTTGGTTTTCCTATGAACCATCATAACACCTACGGTTCTATATTTATTCATTTTTCTGTCATTTCTAAAAACTGATTCTGTCCACACTGATCAAAGCTGTTGTAAAAACCACAGTGACTAGCAACACTGTATTTCACCTCTTAACAATACACATAGAAATAGTAATTAACAAAATAAAATTGTCAGTATAAATACTTGATACCATTTCAATTGTTCTTCACAAAAATTAGAGGAATAATAAAAATTATTTATTGTTGCTTTGCTTATGGATGATTTTTAATAAAAACTTTAAAATTAAAAAAAATGTTTTTTTATTCAAAAGTGAATGTTGTTCTGAAAGCATTTTGGCCAAAAGAGTTATAATAAAAGGGGAACGTAAGAATAAATTTTGTGACCTTGGATTAGGCAAAGCCTTGTCAGGTATGACTCCGACTGCACAAGCAACAAAAGAAAAAAATATATAAATTTAATTTAATTTAAATTTTAAAGTACCATCAAGAAAATGACACGATAATCCATAGATTGGGAGAAAATACTTATAAACCATACATCTGATAAGTACTTGTATCCCCAATATATAAAGAACCTTTACAAGTTGAGAATAACCTAATTTTTAAATGGGCAGCAAAGGGTTTGATTAGATCTTTTTCTAAAGAAGATGTATAAATGGCCCATAAAAATGATAACATTTTTTCGACATCATTAACCATCAGGGAAATATCAATACAAATCAAAACCACAATGAGCTATGAATTCAGACCCACTAGGATGGCTATAATAAAAAAACAAAGATAAGTGTTTGCACAACCCATGGGCATGAACTAAGGGGGCATTGGTGGGGGAAAAGAGGGTACTGGGCAGAGGGGGGCAAAGGGGGAAAAACTGGGACAACTGTAACAGTATAATCAATAAAATATACTTTTTAAAAAGTTCATCAATTGTTAAGTGGATAAACAAAACATGGTATATAATACAATAGGATATTTCTTTACAATAAAAAGGAAAAATAACAATATATGCTATATATAAGAATGAGCCTTAAAACTAATGCTAAGGGAAAATAGCCAGGCACAAAAGGCCACATATATTGTATGATTCCATTTAAATTAAATGTCATAAATTAATTAATTAACTAATTAATTAATTAAATGTCCAGAAGAGACAAATATACAAAGACAAAAAGTAAATCAATGGTTGCCTGGT
Organism: Furipterus horrens; assembly: GCF_987537825.1. Lineage (NCBI taxonomy): Eukaryota > Metazoa > Chordata > Mammalia > Chiroptera > Furipteridae > Furipterus > Furipterus horrens. The sequence continues at coordinate 138,623,581 of NW_028327172.1, forward strand.
GCTAGGTAGGGAAGATACAACAGAGTGACAGCTAAGGGGGGAATGAAAGTGTTCTAAAATTAGACTGTGGTGTGATCACACAATTTTGTGAATATACTAAACACCAAGGAATTGATCACTTTAAATGGGTAAATTATATTTCAATAAAGCTGCTGAAAATTAAACAGAACAATCATTATGATAAGAACACAATAAATCAAATAATGGCCTTAGAAATAGTTTTATAACTAAGGTAGTAGAATGAATTTATTCAAATGCCAAAAATAACATGGAACATTTCAATAGGATGTCTCTAAATCAAGACAAGTTGAAAATGCAATCGCCTGAATACTTTAAAAATACATGTAGGTAAGCTCATTAAATAAAAGATGTTTTGTTTTTGTTTTTGTTTTAGTTTTTAATAAGGTATTTGAAATAATACAGGCACAGATAGATAGTAAGGCTATGTGAAAATATGTAAGAAATTCCAAGGGGCTGCTCATTGGTTCTCTTGGATTGGAACCAATTAGAGAATGCTTAAAATAAGCTGACATGCCTTTGGGACAAAATAAACTTCAACATGGCCTTATAATTTGAAAGCTGCCGCCGAGTAACAAATGAGAAATACCATAAGACAGTTCCTGAAGCTCTTGGTTGCATTTTTCCCTACTGAGATAATGTCAAATCAAACAGACTTGGACTTTCATAACAACTGACAGGATCCAAGAGACCTTGATAAAGAAGAAAAAGAATGATGGATACCTACATTAAGAAAATCTTTGGCCCTGGTAGGGTAGCTCACCTGGTTACAGCGTCATCCCAATACACCAAGGTTGAGGATTCAATCTCTGTTCAGGGCATGCACAAGGTGCAACCAATGAATTAATAAATAAGTGGAGCAACAAATTGATGTTTCTCTCTCTCTTAAATCAATAAGTTTTTAAAAAGAAAATATTTGGATGGGCTCAAAGCCTTGGAAGATTGCTAATGAACAATAATTGATAAAGATCCCACTTTTAAATTTAAAATCCAGTGTATTTCTTGAAAATAAATACTGTATCAAATGTAGGCAGAATTTAACTTACTGTTGTTAACTTCTATTAGTAAACCTAAATGTTTTACTAAAACCACCTTTGTTAAAACAATAAAAATCATCTTAACTACAGTGATATTTATACATAATATCATAATAATTTAAAAGTAGGCAAAAGTAGGTTTACAGTTGTGGGTATGCAAAACAGTTTATTCTTGTATTATTTGTTAATGTATTATTTATTTGTATTATAGCTGTAAACCTACATTTGCCTATCCCTATACAGTGCTACCTAAAAAACTATTTGCAAGGGTTTCTCGGCCATAATTACTATTGACTCCACTATTAACTATTCATGCTCTAGCTCATGGATTCCTTTATTTCCAATACTTACAGGAAAATAAAAGTTGTTAAGTGCTGGAATCTGAGAGTGATAGTGTATTTGATTATGTATTTGTTGATAATCTAGAAGTTGAATATAATTACTATTATAGCCTGGGTAGCACAGCTTATGCCTAAAGAAACCTTGCAGAGGAGCCAGGTCACTGGTTCACTAGAAGGGGCAGGAGGATGAGAAGTGAGAAAGAGGGAAAAGGAAAGAAGAAGAATCTGTGGGATATGGGAGGAAGAAAAGACGATAATGATAATGGGTTAAAGAAATTTGAGGGCAAAAGAGGACTACATATATAAGCTAAAATTACATATATGTAAATAAACTGTCCTGAACAATTCAAAACTGAAAATGGGGCTGTGATTTCTCAACCAGAAAGTCAAAGAATCACAGAATTCTTAAATGGGAAAAGACCTTAGCACATTGTCAGCCTTATTCGTCCTACCAAGCATTGCCAAGGAATGCACTAAACATTGGAGAAATAGAAGGGAAGCCCCAAATCTACCAAATCATTGCTTTGATCCAGAAAGTCTTGTAAAAACTGAAAAAAACACTCATTTAGAAATCAGCTTCAATGAATTTGTAGAGAAATAACATGTAAACATAACCAAATATACATAAATTCACTTCTATAAAATGTATGTTGATAAATGATTCACTATAACTTTCAGAATCTCTGAACTTTACAGTTCTAATAAAATTTCTGCCTCATTGTATCATCTAAAGTTGTTTCAGCAAATATGTTTTTTTATTTGTTAATTTATTGTTTTAATTAAAATTTAAATATAATTTAATTTACTGTTGTTAATTTTATTTTGAATTATCGTCTTTTCTGTGCACTTCTTTCAATAAAAGTTGATTCTAAAAGCTGTTTTAAAAAAGTTACATGTTTTCCTAACATGGTAGTATGATGGGAAACGTTTCCTTTTTTCTTTTTTTAAAGATTTTATTTATTTATTTTCAGAAAAAGGAGGAGGGAGGGAGAAAGAGAGAAAAGAAACATCAATGTGTGGTTGCCTATTGCATGCCCCCAACTGGGGACCTGGCTCACAACCCAGGTGTGTGCCCTGACTGGAACTGAACCTGTGACCTTTTGGTTTGCAGTCTGGCGCTCAATCCACTGAGCCACACCAGCCAGGGCGGGAAACATTTTCTTTCTTTGAAATTCTATAATTATTAAACAACCCCTCTTACTTTATACTCATGTTTTGTGAATCATTTCAGTAGCTAGTAATACTTTTTTCAGAAAGCTGGATTTTTTAAATGCATATTTAAAAATGTTTACTTTAGTGAATACTATGGACATTTTTCTTTTAAGGAACAAATTTAAGACATATCATTAAAAGACCAGGCAGACTTGCGGAGTTAGGAGAGGTAGATCATGGCTTCAGGAACACCTCCTGCTCAGTGGCATTGTACGTTTGAAAGCACCTTAAATTCCTTTGGACTCAATTTTATTAATGCAAGATGGGCTACAGTTCTCTGCAGCTAATTCTAACTCCAAAATTCTATTATTCTTCAATTCCTATTCTATAAGAAAAGTCAGCAAGAATGTAGAAGGCAACAACTAGACATTCATTTTACAAACAACTTTGCACCTACAGAAAACTTTCTTTAAAATGTATCCCTGATTTTTAGAGACAAGGGAATCCCATTTTCAAAGAAGAGTCTCCACAGGCAGTTCTTCTAATAAATTTGTTATTTCTTGACTCATAAAAGCAGTATTATCCATAATGAAAATGAAACAATTTCAAATTACATATTTTTAAGAATGCGTCAAAATCTTCACAAAACAATAAGAATTAAGCACTTACTTTTACTTGAAGATCCTCAGAGCTTTCTGTTGACATGTACAAAGAAAGCAGAACTGGCAACGTGTTTGTGACGGCAACAGCCCGTGCATGCTCCGGGGTGTGTCTCCCAATCTGTCCCAAGGCCCAGGCAGTAGCAGCCTTAATATGATCTTCTGATTCTTCCGACAAACAGACTGATAACTGGGGCACACCCTGCAGCGTTGATCAAAAGAGCAAGTGTTATGACTCTAGAGCAGGTTTAAAGAGTCTTCCATGCCTCTCAAACATTAGAAAAAATCATTTTGGCCTTGATCCTTTTTTCCTAGATGGTTCAATAAATGAACACATCGAAGTCAATAATATGACTAGAACTAATTTACTTTAATTATGTGTTACAATTCAACTAAACTAAGACTATCTCTACTGGCGTTTACTCCCCAAATAGATAGGCACTTAATCAAATAACAGATGCCACAGATTAGTACACAGGCAAAACCAAATTCCACTGTGACAAATTTAAAATGCTTAGGTTTTTCTTATTTTCCTTTGTTAAAGAAGTTAATTTGGAATTCCTTAAAATTGCCTTTTCACTAAGTATAATAATTCTGATAACAAAATAACTACTATGGATTTGAAATCCAATGAATAACATGAGCCAGAATTCTATTTAAATAACTTTTAGATTAAATATGTCCACTAAAATCTTTCCTGAAATAGTAAAAGATTTTTCATCAATTTTGGTCAACTTTAAAATGACAGTTTTGCCCATTTTAACATGACTAAATGTTAAAGTAGAAATAATTACTTTTGTTACATAGCGCGTGTTTATATTTTGCACTTTAGGACTCAATTTTATCTAAAGAATCAAAACCAAATTAACTAAAGAACCCCAAAGACCTTATAGTTTCTATATTTAAGGAAGACTCAAATAGCCAAATCAAATTATAATTCCAGATTCTGTATAGGAATAATTTTTTAACTAATCTGAGACTATAATAATTATTACCTTAAATTTAGTACCACAAAAGTCAATGTCACATTGTTATGCTACACCATAGCAGAGGCCAAATGATCATATACACTTTTTTCCCCTGTACCTTTAAATTCGGTTATTAAGACCAATTTTCTTCATTGGCTTCTTTTTTCCAACTAAAAATGTTTGTCAATACAAAAGGTCAGATCTGTCTTCAGAATGAGACAACTCTCCAGAAAGTTCATATTCTGGGACATAACAAGACTGAAGGAGCAGGAGGAAAAGAAGTCAGCCTCTTCCACCCCAACCCCCAAACTCTTGACTTACTGGCCTTGGTTGTTATGAATACCAAATGAAGTAAGAAACATGAATGTGCTTTGAAAATTATAAAGCATCATTTAAATGTGAAGTCCTGTTTATTACTAGTCCTCACAGTATTATGTAGGAAAAAGAAGGACACAGTACTGTGTGGTTCGCCTCAAACTACTGCTGTCACCTTCATCTTCAACTGACAGACCACTGGGTGGGAGAGGCCAGCAGCAACCCTAGGCCCAAGAAGGGGAGTGCCTCCTTGTTATTTTGGGGAGGAAATAGAGGAAGCAGAAGCAATTGTTGCTTCTTTCATCATTCTTCCTATGTGTAAGCTTTCTGACAAGCCACAAAAGAACCAAGAATCAAAAATCCTAGTAATATCCCCACAGTGACCCTTCAGGAAACAGCACTGCTGTTCTAGTCTCTATCATAGTCTTCGGTAATAGAAGAACAAAATAAATGTGTAGGCTAAAAAGCGAGGAAAGCCAAGAATAGGTAGAAAATAAAGATCTGAGGCTCCCTTTTATTCTGAGGATTAGCGGGGAATTAAAAAACAGAAATCCACACTTCTGTTTAACATAGAACAGCAGGTTTTCTATGCTGATAAGAAACACATACCCTAGAGAGTTACCAGAGACACTGTTAGCAAACAGCCTGTAAGAGTTCTTCAGGAAATCTATCTTTAATCATCCAATCAATATTTCTGAGCACCTACCATGTGTCAGGGCTGCATTGTATGGTGGGTTAATACCAAGTTATAAAATGAGACGGGGCCAAATTCCTAAGGCAAGGACACAGTCTATGTGCTTTGAATTGCCCCCATCTAAGAAGAGAAATGAGTTCATGAAAGCTGATGAAAGCAGATAGAAAGGGATGCCCTAGCCATTGTCATCCCCTACCTGAATGTCAGGAAAGGGGAGAATGACTACTGGGCATGTAATGCCTTTAATCAAAGCATGCTTTACATTTTGTAAATATATACAGTCGATCCTTCAATGTAAAATACACTGAATATTTCAAAACAGGTAATCCTAATACTCAGAGGTATTGATATTTTGTAGATATTAAATACTGATGAAAACTTTAAACTGCCTACAAAATAAACCTTATTCTAGCATTGCTTTCAGAAACTTACTAATAAGCCTTGGAAAGAAGCTGAAAAAGTCTTCAGGTTTCTTTCACTCTGGTCAGTTAGATTTTATAATCTGTTGGAGAGTATTACTGTGATTCTTAGAATATCTTCCTACAATAACTAGAAGAAAACCAAGCAAGAACCAACCTTGGAAATGATCACTGCCATTGCCAGGTTCTCAGAATGAGCCGCCACATAACCAAGCATCATGATGCCGGGCAGCCTTATGTTTCCTTTGCAAGACCCGATGCAGTCAATGATGGCAGCAACTCCTCCTGCGTTATCTATCAAGTGCGAAAGCTAAGGGAAAGGAAGGAGAGCTAAGCAAGTGTGACCTGAAAGCATAAATTATCTTTAAATATTACTTTAGTATCGCCAGACAATTTTTACTTAGAACCTAAAAACACCTGGTAAGATTTGAAATATGATTTACTGAAATTACTTATTAAAGAGATATACAAGTATAATAATCCTATTTTATTTTATTTTTTAAAGATTTTACTTACTTTTTAGAGAGAGGTGAAGGAGAGAGAAAGAAGGAGAGAAACATTGATCGGTCACCTCTCACACGTCCCCAACCAGAGACCTGGCCCGCAACTCAGGCTAGTTATGTTTCCAAAATGATTGAAAACAGGTGTTCAAACAAAACTGTACACAAATGTTCGTAGCAGCATTATTCACAGTAGGAGGCGTGGCACCTCCTACTCCCTGTCTCTTTGTTGATATTAAGGGCTGCCCTTATATGATTATCTTCTAGAATTTAATTAAATTTCTACTGTGTCACTTGTCACTTATTATTTATGTGACCATGGCCAAGTTACTTAACTTCTTTAAGCTTCAGTGTCTTCATCTATAAAATGAGGACAATGGTTATTATGGAAATTAAATGAGAAAATATATGTTCACTTGGCCTGGCACGTAATTAACATTAGGTATTATCTTTCTTCTTATTAGTTTTTGTTCACTTTCCACTTCGTGTTTGGGTTGGATTTACATTTTAGCCTGGTTATTCCTGTATTCATTTTTTAGAGTGAGGTGGATATTAAGTGGATGAGTAATGGGAGTCACTGGCCCACACTAAAATGAAATTAGATGCAATAGCACTAGTGGAGATAAAAAGATTAGTTTGATTATTTTTTATGGATAAACAAACCAGTGTTTACTCTTCTGAAGTCTCTTGCCATTACATACTGTGCTATCTGACTACTCATTGAATAAGCATTTATTTAATTCCACTTATGTGTCCTATTCATGTGCTTGCTGCTGTAAGGATTACAACCGAGGACTATTCTGAGCTGAGGTCTGGTATGAAACCTTTATGCCTATTCTGGGGAAAAGATTTTACAGGCTAACTCTTTCTCAGGAATGCTTCCAAGTGCTGTGATAATCATTTAAAATATTTTCCAAAAGGAGCTGGTTTCAGAAGAAATTCTGTTCTTCCAGATTGATGCAATAAATAGGCAGAATAAGTTATCATTTGTGTCTTACCACTTTTCTTGAAGACACAAGCAATGATTGAAAATGGTGAAATGATGGGATTGTGTCTGAGGTCACAACAGATGTAAAACCTTTTGAAAACTATGCCTCTTTATTGGATTTTCTGATTTTGTTTTGTAGTGCCTTAGGCAAATTACTTTGCTCACACGTACAATGCTCCAAATAAAAATATCTCACTGGGCTGTCCTGCAGATTGCATGAAATATGATGTGAAAGCACTTAGCATAGTGCCTGTCACATGGTAGCAAGTATCCAATTAGCAGTGTTTTTCTTCTACACTGATGAATATGCTCCTTGGCTTTTCTAGACCACTGGTTTAAATCAAGTCTTCCTTTGAAGGCCCTCCTCCTGTTATCTGCTTTTATTCTGTTATCCCCTTGAGCATCTCAGTGTTTCTTCAGCTCAGCATGGCTTCACATACATAGCCCGTCAAAGAGCTAACAATGCTATGCTCTGGCCTTTCTGGTTTGCTGGAGCTACTTAATCAGACAAATCATTGTGGCTCTTTTTTGTGCAACTCATTGATGTCCAAAGCAACTAATTAGAGAGAGGAAGTATAGAAAATCAATCTTTACTAGCATTGACATTTCTTCCAACTTAAGCAATTGGTTTGCTTACATTCTTTGTGAAAACCTGTTGAAATCTAAAATTATCCCAGATGGCAACATTAGAGCTTTCTAATAGGTTTTCAGTGTTAGAATAAAGATTATTTGAACATTAAATACACAGTCAGAATTTGGAAGGGATCCAGGATATTACATGAGCATACTAGACAAGTAGTTTGTACTTATGACAGCATTAAAGAAGCTTCAAGAGAAGAATAACTGTTTAAGAATCTTGCCTACTTAGAGGGGAAGAGGATTTTATTAGATATTATCCCTTTGCGCCTCCAGTTCTTGATGTCTTTCTGCTCTGTACTCCAGGAAGCCAACCTGTATGAAACACAGCCACCGGGGTCTCTTGGCCTTGGCTTCTAATTGTATTTGGCCAGTGGGGAACATTGGTCAGAGACTGAAGGGAGTGTAGATTGTGAGGGCAAGACATTTAGCACTCCAGCTCCCTCTTTGCAAGGTCACCTTGAGCTGGCTGTGTCCCCTCTGACTAAGTCATAGCTCCTATAAAGTTCTTTCCACACAGCCTGTCTCTCTCCTGCTTCCTGCAACTCTCCCTTCTTTTGCTACTTTAGTGGGGGTAACTGGGCATGTTACTAGCCTCAAGGTATTGTAGATGCCTTGTGGTTTTTCTTACAGCCTTCTTGCATCTTTGTAAATAGTCAGATTTTATTGAACTTTCCTTAAATTACCCAATTTGAATATGTCATCTGTTTCCTACTAGAAGCCTAAATGAACTTATTCTTTCACTGGGATAGTGAGGGTCATAGGTCCTCTCTTGTAGTGTTAGCAGAATCAAGTGACAGATGTCAGAAAAGCAACTCACGCAGTACCTGGTATATACCCCTTAATGTTGGCTCTCTTTCCCTCAGTTCATGGGTTCTTGTCAGATTAGATATGGGGAGAGGCTAAGACAATTCCAGACCCAGGCCAGACAACGCAGCCTCAGGTTCCAGTACTGGGAAAATAAAGCCTCGTAGCTTCTGGCTGTTAAAATCAGTCGGGGTTGGGCAACAGAAGAAACTGCCTGTCTCTCAGGAGAGTCCATTTAGAGGACCCCCCCACAGTCCTAGAACATATGCAAACCCACCCATCTGGGCACCACCACCAGGGCAACAGCTAGAGGGGCGCCAGTTGCATTATTCCCTCTCTGACCCCTCCCCCGCATGCAGCACCACAAATGATGAAACCGGCCATCCTGCACTGACAAAACCTAAGGCTCCCTTTACAATGTAACAGGTGTGCCCAGACAGGGAAGAGGGTTATCAGCAGGGTGGGAGAAGGGGGATAATGGAGAAAAGATTCAGGGATTAAGAAGTGTAACTGGTAGGTAAAAAATAAGACAGGGACGTTAAGAATAGTAAAGGAAATGGAGAAGCCAAAGAACTTATATGCATGACCCATGAGCAGAACAGATTTTTACTCAACACTCCTAATACAAGGCTAGTCCTGGAGACGCCTTATGTTGGAAATCTTAGTAATAGTTCTGTACTCTATGGAAATTACACTCCAAAAGAAAACTTGATTCCTACTTTAAGGCCGCGGACTTCAAATAATAGCATGGAGACTTACTTGGCCAATGTTAGTTATATTATCTTTTTTCCCTTGGGCTTCAGATTTCTGATATAATTTTAGTGTTTAATTTGGTGAAATTCCAAGTTGTTTAATTGACTAATGCACACTGAGTAAAGGCCTTAATGATTTGTGCTAATATAGAAAGGAGACATAAATTCTACAATCGTTTTTAAGTCCCCAGATCTCTCATTTTAAAGAGATGCCTATCATTAACTTTACTCAACAAATGTAACTAAACTGACACATTTAAAAATTTTTTAAAAGCTACATATAATTTCAATTTTAGAAATTAAATATTACTGCCTAATAACTTATGGTATACTGGGAGATGCTTTGCTTTACTTTGTAATGGGTTTTAGTTTGGTGACGCTTAATAACAATTTAAGTTTTGCTGCACCCTGATTTTTCCACGCTTAAGAATAAGTGAATGATTGATATCCAAGTACTTAAGCATATTGGATATTTATTGTTTAAATGAAACTGAGATAAATCCTTTTTATGAATTAAATAATCTTGTAACACTAAATGGATTAATTTCTATTTTTAAGTTAAAATTTTGGTCAACTTACGTGAGAGAATATTCTTAATTGCTATTTTTATTTATACAAGCTTTATTTAACATTTTGGACTGTTTATACTGTGAATTTCTTACCCAGCATTGTTATTCTAACTTTAAAGACAATAATTATAATAACATATCACCTAAGTCTGTGACTTTAGTTGCACTGGTTATTGAAGCATATTTTCTCGTCTTTCATGATATTTAATTTGTTGCCTCTCTTACCATTACATGAAGTTTAGCATTGCCCACTTGATTCCATTGTACTGTAGACTACTACATATCTGTTTTGCTAATTTTTACCTTGACTTTTCACATTTTAGTTAATGTTTGTCCAATACCTCAGAAGTAATTTATAATTTCTTTCAATTGTGTTACTTAATGATATTATAAAATACAGATATCATTGAACGGATATTCATTAGATCTTCTTCTTAGAACTGAAAACTTAAAAATTTATTTCAGACAATTTCATAACAGATGAGATTTCTCTGGTTTAAAGTTTTTTTATGTTCAAGTGTTTGTCAGTGTTTGTGTTCCTAACACAGTGCATGACATAATAGTTCCTCAATCTGTGTTCTTTAAATCTGTGTTAGATAAATTTTAAGACAACGCCAGAAATTAAGTCAGGGCTATAGCTGCTGTGCAGAACAATTTCATACAGCAGGCCTAAGGCTGCTATCCTTAGAAAGTCCTGCTTCAATATCTGGCCTTGGTTGGTGTCTGGAAACCTGAATCTGGGGAGGGTTCCCATCATTCCCTAACTGATAAGAATGGCTCACTATACCCAAACTGTTTGTACAAACAGTGGGGTTCATGCTGAACACTTCCTTTCCTTCTGGGAATCATGTATTTTGGCACATGCTATGGGGAAGATGCCTGTGTGATTAGTGTGCCATAAAAACCTTGGCACTGAATCTAACAAGACTCTTGCACATTTCACATGTGTTATAGGTCCTTGCTTTTCATCACTTTGAATATTTCTTGCCAATCCCTTCTGGCCTGAAAAGTTTCTGTTGATAAATCAGCTGACAGTATTATGGGAACTCCTTTATAGGTAACTACTTTTCTCTTGCTGGTTTTAAGATTCTCTTTTTGTCTTTAACCTTTGGTGTTGGTCTCTTTGGGTTTATCTTATTTGGGACTCTGTGCTTCTTGGACTGTACGTCCATTTCCTTCACCAAGTTTTGGAAGTCTCTGTCATTTTTCAAATAGGTTTTCAATTTCTTGCTCTGTCTCTTCTCCTTCCAGCAACCCCGTGCTGTGAATGTTTGTATGCTTAAAGTTGTCCCAGAGGCTCCTTATACTATCTTCATTTGTTTGGATTATTTTTTCATTTGCTGTTCTGATTGGGTATCTTTTGCTGATTTGATTCTCAGCTTCATCCACTGTCCTGTTGAGTCAACTCTCTGCAAATTATTCTTCATTTCAGTCTGGTTCTTTTTTATGATTTCCATGTCCTTTTTTATGCTATTGAAGTTCTCACTATGTTCACTGAGCATCCTTATAACCTGTGTTTGAAGTCTGCGTCTAGTAGATTTCTTGTCTCATTTGTTTAGTTGTTTTTCTGGAGTTTTGCTTTGTTCTTTCATTTGGTACATGTTTCTTTGTCTCCTCATTTTGGCAGCCTCCTTATGTTTGTTTCTATGAATTAGGGAGAGCTGCTACATCTCTCAGGCTTGGTAGAGTAGCCTTATGTAGTAGGTGTTCTGTAGGGTCCAGTGACACAACCTCCCTGATCACACAAGCTTGGCACTCCAGGCGTGCCACTTGTGTGGGCTCTATACTCCCTCCTTTTATAGTTGAGCCTTGATTGGTGTTGGCACATCAATGGAAGATATTTACTCTCAGGCCCATTGGCTGCAAGGACTGGCTGTGACCACCAACCACTGTGGAGGATCAGCTGTGCAGCGGCCCACCCCACAGAGCAGGACTTACTTCATTGGGGTCTGGTGCCAGTTGAGTCTGCCCCTTCAGTGTTTCACATGTTGAGTGGTCGGGTGGTTGCTTCAGTGTGGTCTGGATATATCCAACGGGAGCGCGGGCTCTGGGGCCTCTTGGAAGGTTCAGGGTCAGCTGCCACCTGTGTTCTGCCAGGGCCAACTGGCATGAGCTACAAATAAATCTGTAAAAAGCCATCTATTTATGCTGGGCTTCAGGGTGCTTAGGTAAGGACAAGATGCCAACCAAGGCCAGCTGCTGCTAGTGCTAGGTTGAGGCCACTTAGTGATAGGTACAGGGCATACTGAGGCCAGCTGCTGCTTGTTTGAGATATTTTAGGAAAGTCTGAAGCATGAGCCAAGACAGGCCATTCATATTTTTTAAAAAGCCACTATAAACAGCTTAGGTGGGCCCACTGGTTGGGTGGAGTGGGGTCTCAGGGAATAACCAGGACAGGGCAAACGGTGTGAGTCTGTCTGATTGATGGAGACTCAGATATGGTGCCCACCTATCCTCTCTGTAGTGGGTCAGGGTCTCAGAAAAGAACAATGGCCTCTGCTAGCACTTTTGTCTGGCAGAAAACTGCCCCCCACCCAGCTCTTACCCAGATGCCAGGCAATTCAGTTCCTCCCTGGGTGTCTCTTGTGTCTTAAGCTGCTGCCCAGTACTGGGGCTCAAAGGGAGTGAGTCCAAGGAAGTCTGTGTGTGGGACAGTTAAGAAAAATGCCTGGGACTCAGAAGCCCTCCATCTCACTCAGCCTCAATCCCCACTGACTTTTACAGCCAGAAGTTATGGGGACTTTTCTTCCTGGCACGGGAACACTGGTCTAGGGGCCCTGGTGTGGGGCTAGGACCCACCTCGCTTCTCAGGATATCTGCAGCCAAGATATCCTTCCCGATATTTATCCACCATACATGGGTGTGGGACCAGCCCGTTCTGCATCTCTGCCCCTCCTGCCAGCCTCAATGTGGCTGCTTCTTTAAATCCCTTGTTGCAGGACTTTTATTCAGCTATATTTCAGGTGGTTCTGAATGATGGTTGTTCTGTAGTTTAGTGGCAATTTTGATGTGGTGGTGGAAGGATGTGAGTACTGCATTTACTTATATTGCCATCTTGAGCAGAGTCCCTGATTAAACTTTTACAAAGGGCAGTTTTCCTAACAATTGCAAAATAATGCATTCCTTGTAAAATATGACTTCACCTGTTTAAACTTTGTTGTACCAATGGGATCAAACATCACTTTCCTAAAGTCATGTTTACTCAATAGACCAATATCAACTGTACCTTTTATCAGATTAATCTAAGTAGCATTTACATATTCATAAAAGTTAGTGGGAATTGATTTTACTTATGTGATTGTTTATTTATTTATTTACGCAATCCCCAAGTTAGGGCTAGTCTCTAAAATTATTATTTAGCCCTGGCTCAGCTGGTTGGGTGTCGTCTCTCACAAACTGAAAGTTCACTGGTTGAATTTCCAGTTCAGGCACATGCCTGGGTTGTGGGTTCCATCCCTGGTCAGGGTGCGTGTGAGAGGCACTTGATTGATGTTTCTCTCTCACATTGATGTTTCTCTTCCTCCCTTCCCCTTTGTCTAAAAATAAATAAATGAAACCTTTTAAAAATAGATAGAAATTAAATAAAATTATTTAAAGCTCACATTTCATAAGCTATATGTCATTCTTATAATAATGTCTCTTGTTTAACTTCATTGTTATAAATTATACTTGACTTATTTCAGATGCGGCAGGAGTTTGAAAAAATTCTAACTAGAGAACTAGAAGAAGGTATGTTGCCATATTTTATTAATTAAATTTTGATATTATTGATTTCTGAAATAAATAGCAAATGGCATCCATTTACATGTTTGAGTAACCCATACTGTATTAAGTATTTTCTTATACATAGCGATTGAAAAATGTGAAAGCATAAACATTCACAAGGAAGAATACACTTATTTGCATTCATTTATCACATTTCATAGCTTTTTTAAAATCTCAAAAGTCCATGTATCTCTTTTAGTTTCTGGCTGTCCCCTTCCTTTCCTCTGCCATGCCTATGGGTCTGTCAACCTGCACACTGAACCTCTTGTCAGAAAAGTGGGCTTCATCCACCTCTCATGTTTTTGCTAGAGATATAAGGCCCAATAACCTGACTCATCTAGTAATGCTTAGTCAAGCAGTTACAGTTCATACAGCTGTCGCTGAGGGGCAACATTTAAATCTCCAGTCATCGACTTTGTCATTGGTTTACCCTTGACCCTCAGGAAAAACTCCAGATTCCTTTGCATGGAATAAAAACACAGAAATCCATTTAGTTCTTGCCAAATAATTCAGACTTATTTCAAAATACCACTTACCCTTCTCTGCCCCTTTGCTCTAGCATCTAGCCAAACTAGACTATTTCTAATTCCACAAGTGTTCTCCCTCACCTATAGCCTGCGCATCTGCTTCATTTGTTTCTCTGGCACACTCTTTCCTAATTCTTCAGCTACCCACTTACAGATATATATATATCACCTTCATCAAATAGCTGACAATATTGACACAAAACTTGGATGTCCCTTCTGTGTGCTCCAGTAGTGCCCTTAATATTTGTCATCTTATATATGACTCTGAGTGGAAATTGCACATTCATCTGTCTTTTGAGTTTATAATATATGATTGTTCAGGGGTGGACTGTGTCATCTCCACCTTGTAACTCCAGTGCTTGTCATACTCAGTGCATGGTTGTTGATTAAATGAATGAAGAACAAAAAAACCAGAAGCTCTGATACTTAGCCACAATAGCAATGAATACAGTCGGCAACCATGGACAAATTATATTTCATAGTAATCTTGTGTGTGTATTGTAGTCATATATAAATGTTTTCATTCTTCTTAACACTTATACTTATTTGTATTCTAGATAAAGAATATAATCCTTTAATTCTTTTTCCAGGTGCTGCGGAATTTGAATCTGAAGCCTGCACAGCTTATCCTATAGGTCAGGCAGATACATATGAAAATCTACTTCTGAAAACATCCCAAGAATATACACAAATGTTAAAGAAAAAATATATGATCTGAAAGATAATTATTTACTGGACTATTTACATAATATTCTAATTATTTTCCATTAAACACATACTATGTGGCTGCAGTCACTCCAGACTCAGCCAGGCCTGCTCAGACCTCCCCAATAAAGGCTTTGAGTTGGTTTACATGTCTCCTACCGTCTTCTTTGCACAAGCCTAACATTTTGGCTGAAACCTAGAATGAGATGTGTTCAGGGACACCCATTTGCCTTGTCCCTGCATCCACACTGGCTGATCTCTACCAGGGTAAGGAGTTTGCTTCTCCCCGCACTTCCAGCCCTCTCTCTGCTCCTGTTGTCACTGCACATCACTCCAAAATCCCAGTGCTGGGTGAGAGGCGCTACCAGGTTCTGGACCCTTGAGGGATAAGAGAACTGAGGTACACCCCTCTCCTTTCTCCTCTTCCTATGTCACTGCTCTGATGGATCACAGGGCAGTACACCCCCTGAGAGGCCCTCAAGCTGGGAGACAGGCCTTACTCCTCACCCTTCTCACATTCAGGCCAATCCAAGCCCTAGTGGAACACCGTCCCTGGAGTGACTACTGAGAAACCTCAAGGACTTAGGCCTTAAATGGCCCTCAAAACTAAAAGACTGATATTTTTCTGTAATACTGCCTGGCCTCAATATAAATTAGACAACAGGTCTGTTTGGCCCGAGAAAGGGACTCTTGGGCCCCGAATATCAACTGATCTCAACAACTACTGTCACCACCTGGGCAAGTAGAGTGAAATTCCCTCCATTCAAAGCTTTTTTTTTTTTTTTTTTTTAAATAATTTATCTGTTTGTTTGTTTATTTTTTTATTTTTAGAGAGGGGAAAGGAGAAGGAGGGAGAGTAACATCACTGTGTGGTTGCCTCTCACTCGCGCCCCCAACTGGGGACCTGACATGCAACCTAGTTATGTGCCCTGACTGGGAATCAAACCAGCGACACTTGGTTCGGAGGCCGACTCTCAATCCACTGAGCCAGACCCATTCAAGGCTTTTTTGACCTACACAAGCACCCCTTCCTCTGTCAATCCTGTTCCACTTACCAAATCATCCTCCTTCACTCTACCCTCCCAAAAACCCATCCGCCTTATCCTGTTGATCCCATTACTCCATCTCTGACTCCTAAAACCCCTTCAGATGCCCTAGAAGACTGCCTCCTCTCCTCTTCTCCTCCCTATGCTCCTCCACCTCCTAATGCCCCAGGGGTGGCCAACCCAACCCACCGCTTTCCCCAGACTACATCGCGAGACAATTTCTCAGCCTCATCCTGTCCTCTGTCTTAGACAGCTTGCTGAGCTCCAGGGACCCATTTGGCTTCACATTGCTTTTTCCCTCTCCGACCTCCCTCAAGTAGAACAACGCCTTGGTTCTTACTATACTGACCCAACCCATTTCATTAAGGAATTTAAATATCTCACTGTCTCCTATTACCTGGCAAGATCTCTTTGTCATTCTGTCCACCTGTATAGCTAGTGAGGAAAGAGAGTGGGTGTGGCTGGCAGCCCAGCCTCATACCAATACAGTAGTCCTTCTCTGTATCCCGGTTCACTTATCGCGGCCTCACTGTATCACGGGATTTTTTTTAAAGTATATTTTATTGATTATGTTGTTACAGTAGTTCCAATTTTTTTCTGCCTTTGCTCCCCTCTGCCCAGTACGCCCCTTCCCTCCAGTAATCCCACCTCCCTTAGTTCATGTCCATGGGTCGTGCATATAAGTTCTTTGGCTTCACCTTTTCTATATTATTCTTAACTTCCCCTGTCTATTTTGTACCAATTCTGCTTCTTAATCCCTGCACCATTTCCCCATTTTCCTCCCTCCCCCTTCCCAGCTTATAACCTTCCAAATGATCCCCATACCTATGATTCTGTTCCTATTCTGGTTTGCTTAGTTGGATTTTGTTTTTCTTTTTTAGATTCAGGTGTTGATAGTTGTGAGTTTGTTGTCATTTTAGTGTTCATAAGTTTTGATCTTTTTCTTTTTTTTATGCAAAATTGAATTTAATATAGCTAAAGAGCAAATTGATATATTTGTCACCACCTGTACGATCTTCTTTTTCTTAAGTCCCTTTGACATTTCATATAATAATGGCTTGGTGATGATGAACTCCTTTAGCTTTACCTTGTCTAGGAAGCACTGCATCTGCCCTTCCATTCCAAATGATAGCTTTGCTGGATAGAGTAATCCTGGTTGCAGGTTACCTTTCATCACATTGAATACTGCTTGCCAATCCCTTCCTGCTTGCAAAATGTCCTCTGAGAAATCAGCTGATAGTCCTATAGGCACCCCCCTGTAAGCAACTCTCTGCCTCTCTCTTGTTGCCCCTAGGACTGTCTTTATCTTTCACCTTTGGCATCTCAGTCATGATGCGTCCTGGTGTGGTCCCCTCAGGGTCCAGCTCACCTGGGACCCTCTGTGCTTCCCGGACCTGTATGTCCATCTCCTTCGCAAAATTTGCGAAGTTTTCCTCATTTTTTTCAATTCTTGCTTCCTCATTCTGCACTGGTTGACTGTGTTTTTCTTCCTTATGTTCCGAATCATGGATTTGAACCCCAGTTTCCTTCCCTTCACCATTGGTTTTGTGTGGATTTTCCTTCATTTCACTTAGCATAGCCTTCACTTCTTCTCTTATGCATTTGCCATACTCAAGCATAGCTGTCAAGCCTGTGAGCATCTTTTATCACCAGTGTTTTGAATTCTGCATTTGTTAGGTTGTCTATCTCCTCATCTGTTAGGTTTGCTATCTCCTCATCTCTTAGTTCTCCCACTGGAACCTTGATCCGTTCCCCCTTTTGGGCCATACTTCTCTGTCTCTTCATTCTGACAGGCTCCTGTGTTTGTTTGCCTTCGTGTCCCAGATAGAGCTGTCGCTCCTGTTACGTTGTAAGGGATGGAGCCTTAGGGATTCGTCAGTACACGGTGACCTGTTTCACCACGTTGTGGCGCTGTATGTGGGGGAGGGGTCTGAGAGGGAACAATGCTGCCTGCCCAGCACTCGCCCCTCTTCTAGGCACCTCTCTCACCTTTGCACTGGACCAGCGCCCCTCCAGCTATTGCCCTGGCCATCGTTCCCAGGGTGGGCGGGTCTGCGGACCATCTAGGACCATGGGGGCCCTTTAAACAAGTGGACTCTGCTGAGAGACCAGCAGTCTTTGCCTCCACCCCAACCCCCACTGGTCTGCACAATCAGAAGCAATGAGGCTCGATTTTCCCCAGTGCTAGGACCATGAGCTGCGAGGTCCAGTGAGGAGCTGGGAACGCTCCCCAGGTGTCTCTCCTGACCTTTCAAAACGTGTGACTGGGCTCTCTACCAGCCTGCCGCCACCGCCGCTGCTGCCACCACCATACCACATCCTCTCCACCCTGTCTCCAGCCCTACCACCTGTCCGGATGAGCATCTCCTCTTCATATCTTTGTTTGCTAGACTTCCATGCAGTTTGACACCCTGGAACTTCCGGTTGTTTCTCGTTTTGAGGTAGCTGTATTCCCTCCTAGTTGTGGTTGTCTCTAGTGTTAAGGTAGTTGTATTCCTTCCTAGTTGTGGAGGGAGACTCAGCGTCGCAGGATTTTTAAAAATATTATATTTAATTATCGTGGATTTCTCGTTATATCATGGGATTTTGTGGTACTGTATACATAGGTTAAAGTTATGTAGGTTTAAGACTGTAGAATATGTTTAAGAACATAAGTAGTGTTTATAAAAGTGTGGAAAAAGTTAATAAGGGAGTGGGAAAGGTTAATAAGGGACTGGGAATGGTTTATAAGTGTGGGGGAAGGGTTTATAAAGCCTTAAAATATATATAAATACTAAAATAAATGTAAGGTTCCTACTTAGTGGATTTTCACCTGTTGCCGGGGACATCTGGAATGTAATACCCACGATAAGCGAGGGAATATTGTACTCTAAACTGACAGGCCCACAGTCATATGATAGTGTGCCTCCTGGCCAGATTGAGGGAAGCCCTCCAGCGTTTCACTTACCTAAATCCTGATTCCCCAAGAACATACTTTTTCTCCATATGCATTTTATTTCACAGTCAGCTCCCAACATACACCACAAGCTCCAAAAATTAGAGGCTAGCCCTCAAACCAGTCAGACCAAATGTGTTAATCTGGCCTTAAAAGTCTAACCATCAAGATGAGGAGCATGCCCAATTGTGAACTCAGGCTTTCCAATTACTGGCTTCTGTTCTGAAACAGTCCGGCAGACCTAACCCATCAAAAGGAAAAAGTCTGACCCCTCCAGGGCGCTGCTTCAAATGCGGCAAGCCTGGACTCTGGGCTAAACAGTGCCCAAATCCATGAGCCCCCCCCCCCCCCCAGGGCTGTGCCTGCTGTGCACACTAGAGGAGGCGCAGGGATATTGGTTACCCGCCTGGGACGGACTCCTGGCTCTAACCTCCCAGAGCTCCTGGGACTAGCAGTGGAAGACTGAAGCTGCCCAGGGGCTGCATGAGCCCCATGCCTGTATTCAGGATGGAACATTGGGTAGCTCTATCAGTAACAGGGAAGCCAATATCTTTTCTTATTGATACACTGGGCCACTTACCAGTTCCTCAATCTTGATTGTTTGGGTTGATATAAGAATAGAGAGATGTTAATAGTCTTATTTTCAGGGTGGTACAGTTAATGGAAAACAACTGGTGGTCAGCTTGCACAAACAGCATAGTAGGCATGCCAAAACCGCAAAATGTTGGTTAGAGGGTCTCTGAGGAAACTGAAGAACAAAAAAGGAACAGGATACATGAGAGACGGTGTGACAGGAGCTGGGGATTTCTGCAACGTGCTGTAAATGCCTTGGAGAACAAAGAGAGGAGGGGATAGCCAATCATTTTTAAACACGATCAGAAAGATTGTACCTCCCACAGTACTCAGCCAATGAGAAACTGGGGGAAGAGACCCCCGCACTAGGGAATAAAAATCCTGCAGTGCCTCCACTGGGTGTGCCAGCATACCAGACAGACACCCGGTCTTGTAAGGCCTCCATTAAAGCCTCACTTTCGCTGTACTCTTTGTCTCCACGTCCATTTGTTGAGTTTTGGATGGGATGGAGGTGTTTCTCACAGTTGACTGCATAGTCTCGCAACCGTCCACTATTCCTGTCCTTCCGTGCTCCTTAGAAGAATATGTTTTTGCTGAGGTATTCTAGTCAAGCTTAAGGCCCAGATACTCCTTCCCTCTGCTCACCAATCACCTGCCACTTCCCACTCTCCTCCCTCCATTATTTAACAGAAATGCTGCCATGTCTCGGATTCCACTCTGTCTCTAGCCTTTTGGAACATAGTGAGTACAGTCTCTCACCTTTGGGGTAAAGGAGATGCTGCACTTTGGGGGTGGAGCATTCAAACGTGCTAGACCTGTCTTTGGAGGTAGAAACAATGAAATCTGAAATGAGTGCTCGGGTTCCCCCCAAGCTCTGAAGACAAAAGAGGCGCTTCCTTCATCCAGTCCAAGTTCTCTAGCATCCCTACATGAGTAGGGGCCTGGCAGAGGTGTCTAGCGTCAATCCCTAGGAGGTACGGGGGCCTCATAGGGAACTCCCAACACTGTAATACAACTGTGGCTCATGGGAACCCTCAAAATAAGGAGTGGTCTTCTGAGCCCCCTTGGCTGTTTTAGACAGGAGGAACTGAGACGTAAAAGAGTAAAAGAGTCGGGAAATGACCAAAGGTATAGCAGCCTTTGGAAGCCCTTCTCACAAAACAGTACATTTGACCCATCAAAGGGGTTCCTTAGCCTTTTCTGCCTCTAAACCTGGCCAGGAGAAAATTCAGTTTAAATCATTGGTCTATTGTAAGCTTACTGCATTTCTTTATAGCCCAGATGACTTCTAGCAACTCAATTTGCATCCAAATACTCCTTGCAGGAGCTGCAAGGAGGGGCAATGTTAGTTTGCCAAGTGAATGTCTTCTTCTCAAGAAATTGCTGCACCCCGTGGGCACAGGTCAAGCATTTCAAAGCCACCAGGGTGCTCACTGCAAAGAAGGACATCCATGAGAGGATAACCTGGGACATGGACCAGGGCCAAATGCGAGGTTTCCTGCCAGCCACAGGCAGAAGCCCACGCAATGAGAGGCACTCTGTAAAAGCAATCTCACTGTCCCATCTTTGTGGTGCATTCCCCACTTAGGTTTAGTTCTCAAGAGGAGAAGCAAGATTTTAGCCTGTAGTTGGAAAGTCCTGGCTTTTCCAGGTCCTGTTCTCCTAACTAGGCCTTTTTGCTCAAATTCCCTCACTCAGTCTTTTTTTCCCCCTTTCTCTGGCTGCTCCATTTACCTCTTTACCGCCCCCCATAACTATCTGCTTTAAAAAGTAATTGTGTTTGTTTTCCAGCCAAGTGGCCATCTAATCCCCTAAGGCCATGCTTTTGATCACTATCCCCCTAGTAGGAGGCGACGCTATTCCTTACCTGCCTGACCCAAGTCTTGCATTTAACTTCAGTTTCAAATTAGGCTTGGTCCCACTGCACCCACTTTAGGAACAAGAGTACAGAAAGGGAAAAATCTCACCCCTCCCTCAATATACAAAAGAAAAAATCTGGTACTCTTTAAACTGAAGTGATCAAAGTCATCCAAGCCTGATCTCTCCCCTTCTTCTCCAGCCCCTGCTGCTGTCAAGGTTATGACATTACAAAACATCTCACTTCTGAGCACTGTGTATCTCTGCCAACATAATAAAGTTTTTTTCTATATTCGTTTCCTGATTAACTTTCAAAGAAAATTCATCTCCCTTATTTTAGAATGTTGCGTCTTGCACAGAAGACTATGTATATTGCAGAAGATTGCTTACATTGCAGAGGGTTCATGTAAGTCATAGATGGTCAGTGTAAATGGAAGAAAAATTGTGAGGGAGCAGAAAAAGAAAGGAATTGAAAAAGAGAAGGGAAGGAAGAAAGAAAGAAGGACTTAAGGAAGTGAAAGAAAGCAGGGAAAGAAAGAATATGGAGATGAGTCTTTGAAACACTGTAACTTCCAGACCTATAAGCTACTAAGTCCTAGAAACAACAGGATAATTAACTCGCTATTCAAGCTTATTACTGGTTGCAGAAAGAGCAGGGTGCTGGCCTCTCCAACGCAGAGGAAAAAAAGTGATACTTCTAAACTCAGGCTGGCTTTCAGCGGATGCCTGAGGCATGAGCGTGTAATCTCAGCTGCTTTGCTCCAGCCCCTGCCCTAAGTAGAGCAGGGCGGGAGTAGGGGGCCCATTCTAGGGCAGGACAGCCTACTTCCACGCCCACCTCCCCCCACTGGTATTTTTACAGAGAGAGCCTTGCCTCTCCTCCTTAGCTACTGAAGCAGGTGGAACATGCACTTTGTTAAATGGATGTGCTGTTTTATGTCAACACTAGTGGGCAGGTTGTAAAAGATTTTAAAGTTTAAAAAAAAAAAACATTGACATCATAAAACATGCAGAAATAAATGCTGCCAGTGACCCCTCCTGGCTTGAGATCTTCTCCTATTTTTCCTCTCCCCTCTGAGCCTTGCTAATACCCTTAATAACCCCAATAATAATAACCTGTCTCCTACACCTTCTAATAAGTTTTCTCCTCAGGACAGTGCAAGCTGCCACAAACCAAGCTGTTGGTGACGTCCTCCTACTCCATACCCTTCCTTCCGTATCAACCAATACCTCAAGAAGAAATATAAAGGCAGCTCTACATCCTAACATCAGCCCAAAGAAGTTTCAGAAAACAGACCTTCGACCCAACTCCCCAGAAGCAGTAAAACGAAGGCAGGAATCTTAGGCATAAGACCTGGATTCCGGGAATTCACATCTAATCGCAGAAAGCCCCCCAATAAATCTGGCCCTAGTAACTGCCTATGCCCTGCAGGTATCCTATTTAACCAAGATATCTTTTTCTGCTGACAAGATTTTAGCGGTTTCCCTGTTCTCAGAGCCTACTTCCCTATCACTAGCTCCACTGGGACTTTTGAGAGTCCCGCCAACTCTCCCACCCCTTAGAAACCCTGCTCTGTTTCTGCTCGGGCCTGCAGTCGCTCCAGACTCAGCCCACCTGCTTGGACCTCCCCAATAAAGGCTTTGAACTGGTTAAAATAAATAACTAAATAAAGGAATGAATAAACACATAATATGTGAAATTTATTAAAAATCTATTTTTGGATCTTATGTGTATGATGAAAAGTTCTATGGTATTTTAAACTATGTTTCTTGACATCTAAGTTTTAAGCAGATTTTATAAATGAAAGCCAGCACTATTGAGTTTTACATACTCAAACTGACCAAATACCAGCTATTTAAACAACACCCAAACAACCAAGTGGTCGTTCATATTGCAGTGGTGTTAATTGATAGCTTTCTGTATTTTTCAATTTTATCACTGTTTTGGTTCTAAAGATGTAGACATCATTTTGATATCTGCTGCTGTGGCTACCATCAATGTTTGGATGTATTACAATTGTTATAGTGTCGTAAAACTTATGTATAACACATAATATATTGTATATAACATATGAACCATTTGTAAGTTGCAGACATGATGCCTCTTTATTCCTAAATATTCTAGTGTGTATTTCCAAAAAAAAAGAAAAGAAAAAAGAAACTGTGGTATAATCATCAATATCAGGGAACTAAAATTGGTTCAATATTAATATTTAGCTTCAACATTAGATTTTTCCTCTTGTCTCAATAATATCCTTTATAGTCAAAGAAAAGCTAAGATGATGTGTTGTGTCCAATTGTCCTGTTTCCTTTGTCTCTTTCAATCTTGGACAGTACTTTAGGCTTCCTGGGCTGTTCACAAA
This sequence comes from Furipterus horrens, assembly GCF_987537825.1. Taxonomy (NCBI): domain Eukaryota; kingdom Metazoa; phylum Chordata; class Mammalia; order Chiroptera; family Furipteridae; genus Furipterus; species Furipterus horrens. The sequence goes on from NW_028327172.1 coordinate 138,647,207, forward strand.
GAAACCAGAAAAGTTGGCCTTTGTGCTGCCCATCACTACCAAAACCAATAAGTTGGGAGGAGGATTGAATCTTTATGGGCATTTTATTCAGATGCCAGCAATCTGAGAAGATGGCCAGTTATATACTCTAAAAACCATCTTTACATCATTTCATCTCAAGATAACATTTTTATATGGATAAGAAAAGGATAGGTAAGGGGTTTGGGAAAAGGTTAATCAGATAAGAGTGGCAGCAATTTTCCTAGTATTTCTTTATCTACTGATGAACAATTTTTTATTTGCATTATGGACATTCCCTCACTGGAAGACCATGGCTCAGATGCCATCCCCAAAACTTGCAGACTCCCTGGGGCACAAAGGTTGAATTACTTGTCAACCTCCTGGAGTCACATAGGTCATGCATTCCAGTTCCTGGAACAACAGCTTTCCATATGCGTTAATCACTTAAGCCTATCAACTATAACTAAAGCCAAAATCTTAAACTCTTGAATTCCCCAGTCAATTTCATTTACATTTTGAAGACTGCAGGTCAGACAGATCAGTTATGCCATTTGGTCATGAATGTCACACAAGTGATGCTTGAGTTCTACCCAGGACAGCAAATCTGGAGGCACATGCTTAGTTTCATTACTGGCAATGTGTACTTTGGTCATGTTGTTGAGAAGTTTTTGCCAGGTCTGTCCACAGTAAAATTACTATTTACCTTTTGTATTTCACAAATATCTTGTATGGAGGAACTTTTTGGCCAATCCAAGATTTGGTTACTCTACAAAATTTTGCCCACTGGATTCAGCATCCACTGGTGATTCTTGCTTGAATCAATTATTATTATGTTGCTTATCAAATGATGATATTCTTATTCTATCATCCCTTCTATGTTGATAAATACATAAAGCCAAACCAAACAAATGAAGGACATGGAAAAACTCTTTATTTTGGTGCTTAATTTTCCCCAGATTTGGCCAACGATAGCTATTTCAAGCTGACTTCATGTCTTTTTTTACCTATCCCCATTATTCTTTGAGCACTTCCTTACTCTCTGGACAACAAGATGATCCATGTTCATCCATCCTGTCGTTTTCTGTCCCAGCCCTGGAATCATCCATTTTTCATAAAAGCCCTGATTCCTTTGAGGGAAGAGTGCTTGCTATTTATAAACCAAGATCCAGGCACCTGTTGCTATTGGGGTTGTCATTGCTCATAGACTCTCAATGAGCATCAGGGAATCACATGTGTATAGGTAGATACACATACGTACATGTATACATTAATCTGTAATTCTGTATCAAAATATATTGAAAAGCGGGAGTTCTTACCAATACTTCCATTCCAATCCAATCCCACATGGTTCATTCTAGTGGTTCCCTTTCAATTTTAACTCCCTTTTCTGACATTAAGCTGGCTCCCATTATCAGTATCTTTGATTATTTGTTCAAACTTCTTGTTTGTAAGCAGTCTGTATTGTCTCTGCCCCTACACACATGTCCTCCTCGTTCCCACTTGGATTGCAGCACCCCACACTGGGTTGTCTCCTCTGCTGATTCTCTCAAATGTGTGCTCTCTTCACCCCATCCTTTCTCAGACAACTTGTGCCAGGCCACCTCTTCTGCAGATGATGTACCCCCACCACGCTCTGAAAACCCAAGTTAGGCTGTCCTTCTGCCTATATGTGGATGCCTCTTGACCTTGCTCCATCTTTGATCTCTCATCTTATGTCATTCACCTTTCAGGGATGCTACAACTTGAGCTCCAACATTGTACAACATGACCCTTCCAGACATGCACCTTCCTCGTTCCATCCAGGCTCCAGCATCTCACTGTGGGACACTACACCTCCATGTTTTTGTCCCCATGCATTTGAACTGAAATGTCTGGGAAGTGAAAGAAGAAAGTGGGAAAGGGCTCCATATATCTTTTATAATCAACTTGTCAAGCTCTACAAATACACAGCAAGGCTTTTCATTGGAATTACATTGGCTCTATAAATAAATTGTGTAGAAAAGATGTTCATAATATTGAGTTTTTCAAACTGATGGTCTGACTCATTAACTCTCAATGTTTAAAGTATTTCCCATAGAGATCTTGCATGTTTTTTAGATTTATTCTCAGTTATTTGATACTTTTTGATCCTATTATAAATGTTATTTTAAAAATCAATTTTGGCCCTGGCTGGGTAGCCTAGTTGGTTGGAACATTGTCCCAATGCACCAGGGTTGTGGGTTCAATCCCCAGTCAGGGTACATACAAGAATTAACCGATGAGTGGATAAATAAGTGAAACAACAAAATCAATGTCTCTCTCACAGTTCTGGAGGCTGGGAAGTCCAAGATGAAGGCACAGGCAGATTCAGTGTCTAGTGAGGGCCCATTTTCTTGTTCATGGAGACTGATCTTGCTGTGGCACATGGCAGAGAGTTAAGGGATCTCTCTTAGGCTTGTTTTATTTTATTTTATTTGTGTTTAATCCTTATTGTAATTTTTTCCATTACCAGTTAGTTCCCTTGTACCGTTCTCCCCCCAATAATCACCTCACTGTTGTCCATGTCCATGAGTCCTTTTTCTTTTTTGCTCAATCCTTCCACCCCCTAACTCTCCACCACCATTACTAGCTGCCATCTGCTCTCCATCTATGAGTCTGTTTCTGTTTCGCTTGTTTTATAAGGGCATGAATCCTATTCATGACAGGTCCATCCTCATGATCTAATCATGTCCCAAAGGCCCCACTTCCAAATACGATCACATTGAACATCAGAATTTAACAAGAATTTGGGCAGGAGACGACATAAGCATTCAGTATATAGCAAGGAAGTTAAAAGTTCTTAGTCATGTTGTCTTATGCCATATGACTGCTTACTTCACAAAGCCAGCAAGAAGAATCTCTTGCTTCAGGGAGGGCTCAGTCTTCTTCTAAGGGTTGTCTCCTGATTGGATCAGGCTCTCTCTTAGACTTCCAAGTTGTCTGGTAAAGTGGAGACCAGTAATCTTTGCAGGCTTGTGGTTCAGACCTTACCTGAGTATATTAGTCAGAACAGGCTAGGGTATGCAGCATTAACAAACAAATCTCCAAATCTCAGGGACTAAACACAAGAAAAGCTTATTTCTAGCTCACACTATGTCTAAAACAGAGTGACGGGGTGGGGGGTTGGGGGGCGGCTCTGTTCATTGTCTTCATCCCATCACCCAAGCTGATAGAACAGCCATGATCTAGAAAATTGGTGGTCATTCTGTCAGAGGGAAAGAGTGTGTAACAAATCTCTCACTGGCTTATAAAGCTTCCGCCAGCAAGTAACACATGTCACTCCTCCCATGTTTTATTGACCAAAACAAGTCACATGGACATGCCTAATAGGAAGCGGTCAGAAAAATGGTTAACACTCATGACTCCCATTCTGAGCAAGTAGTGACAGTTTTACTCAGGCTGATACTGTTTTCATGGAACAGGTAGTCAGAACCACAGAGCCAGTTTGTACCCAGGTGGCCAGATGGGTAGAGGTATTTTTAATTCTTCCTTTTTGTGTGAGGGAGGAATGTCTGAATGAGAAGGCTTTTTTACAGTGAAAGTCTTTAGAATAACTTGGACCATTAAAAACACATTCTAAAGAAGAGCTAAAAAAAAAAAAAAAAAAAAAACAGAGAAAGAAGGCCACATTTCTATACAAAAAAACATATTCAACAACCATCTCAGGTCCTCTTACTTACAGTGAAGATCATAGGACCACTGAGCAGGACACAGCTTAATCAGGAATTCCCAGCTTTGCTACTATATTGTTTCTGGGGTATTTAAGGCATTTGAAGAGAAAGACTCCTCATATAGGAACACTTAAAGCATGTGGAAGAAAGGATGGATATTTTCCAAGGTCAGTAGCTCTTCCCATGCTGTACAGTTCATTATTTTGTCTTCAAGCTTAATTTGCAAGAGCAACATCTAAAAGCCTTACACAGGGACTTTCTACCAACTACTACAATCCCAGGGAGATTATGGCCAAGCCTCAGACCAAGAGGCACAGGCTTTTCGGGACTTTCAATGTTCTATCTGTATATGTGTTCTTTTGTTCTTTGTCCCTATCTGGGTCAAAACTACACTTCAAACTGCATTAAATTGCTTCCCCCCCTCCCCCCAGAATTTCTTTTCGCTTCAGCCATATTCAAGGTATTTCCTGCTTTTCATGGGGAAGAGAAGTTTGTCTGGTAATACCTGTCTTCCAGTCAAGTCACCCCAGAATACACACTGTCCTGGTTCCCCTACCTCATCACTGGCCATCTTCTTTTGCTGGCCTCTCCTCCACTTACTTCTAAATGTTGAACTCTTCCAAACTAAGCCCAGAGTCCTCTTCCCTTCTCTATTTCTCTCCCTTGGTTCTCTAGTACATTTCCAACAGCTTTATATATCATAATGAATGACTTTGAAATAATTACTGATAGCTCAAATCTCTCCTGGGGGCTACGTCAGAGTATACCCAACAGCCTACACGATATTTCCCCTTGGACATCTTATATAACTTGTGGTCAGCAGCCTCTGCAGTAGTCCCAATCAACTCTACCCATCCTGGAATTTATACCCTCCCACATCACATCAGGGGTGGTCTGTGTGGCCAACAGCACACTGCAGAAGTGATTGTATGCCACATCTGGAGATTAGGTTCCAAAAATAATGGTAGTTTCCACCTTGGGTTCTCTTCCCCTTGGACCATTCGCTTGGCAGCAGGGAGGGAAGCAGCCCAATGGAAAGGTCAATATAGCAAGGAACTGAAGTGCCTGGCCAACAGCCAGCTGATCTGTCAAAAGCCATGTGAAAAAGACAAAAGCAGAAGGCTTCACTATAACCTCATGAGAGACCCTGAGACCAAACCACCCACAGAAGCTATGAGATAAACATGTTTGTTTTACAGGGTAATTGTTTTAATATAGTAAAGATAACCTACACAGAACTGTATATGTACCAAATAGAACTTTCAATCTCTACTGTTCCAATTCCCAATTTGTTCTTTTCCTAGCCTTCTTCTTCTTGAGGAAGCATATTGAGAATCATCCCTGATTTTCTCCTTTCTGTTCACTACCACATCTAATTTATCAGCAAGTTCTATGGAATCTAAATCCAAACCATTTATGAAATCCAATTATTCAACAAAATGTATTAAGAGCCCATATCCGGTGCTGGAAAAACTACAGTATCCAAAACATGCCAACCCTGCCCTTATGTAGTTGACATTCTCGTAGGAGGAAGTAAATAATAATTTACAAACAAAATACATATTATGTCATGCAGCAATAAGTAGTATGGAGGGGAAAGCTAAAGTGAATAGAAGGATGGGGAATGCCAGGATATTTGAGGAGTGTTAGAATGCTATTATTATAAGTAGTGTTGTCAGGAAGGCCCAACTGATAAAACTCCACATTCTGTTTCCACTGCCACTACCCTAGCTGAGTCACCATCACCTTTTGCTTGGGCTTCATTGCAGCCACCTCCATGTCACTTCCCTGTATCCCAACCTTCAGTGGCCTTCCATTGCTATTAGATGAAAATCTAGAGGCTTTACCAGGCCACAGAAACCCCTGTATGACATGGTCCCACCTCATGTCTCCAACCTCAGCTGGAATCAATCATTCAAATGCCCCACTCACAAAGACATTCTGGCAATTTCTAGGTTATGCCCCATTCTTTCATTCCTCCTTTGCCCTTGTAGGTCCCAGTGCAGGAATGAACATCACTAGGTCTATCTATTTCATCCCTCTAAATAAGAAAGTCTTGCCCTCGCTGGGTGGCTCAGTTGGAGCATCATCCCATACACCAAAAGTTTGTGAGTTCAGTCCCCAGTCAGGGCATATACCTAGGCTACTCAGTAAATGGTGTTGGGAAAATTGGACAGATACATGAAAAATAAAAATAAAAAAGAAAGTGAAAGTAAACCACCTTTTTACACCATATACAGGAAGAAAATCAAAATGAATTAAAGGCTTAAATTTAAGACTGGATACCATAAAAGTCCTAGAAGAAAACATAAGCAGTAAAATTTTGAACATTTCATTTAGTAATATTTTTCTAACGTATCGCCTTGATCAAGGGAAACAAAAGGAAAAATAAACAAATGGAACTACATCAAACTGAAAAGTTTTTTCACAGCGAGGGAAACAATCAACAAGATGAAAATGCAACCTGCTAAATGGGAAAACCTATTTGCTGAGACATCTGGTAAGGGGTTAGTGTCCAAAATTTATAAAGATCATATAAAACTTCTTTTATTCACATCTAGTTGGGTAACCAATCATAAAATTTTACTTATTTTCAACTTAATAACTGATGGACATTTTTCAAACAAGCTATTTGCAGTCCTGATAGCTTTTTTTCTTTAACGTAATTTCCATGAGCTCCTAATTTTCAATAGGCATCATCATGAGAATAACTAGAATTAGATAATGTGCCAAAAGATTGTCATAAGTGTTTTACACCCTCTAGTGATACCAAGGCAAGAACTGGAGGAAAGCATTGCAAAAAAACAGTACTGTGATGCTACTTATATTATTGCAGTTAAACCAGCAATGTGCTCTTTTTAAGGGAGTTACCATCTCAATTCTAATCTCTTCCACTCAAGAACAAGTTGAATTTCTTTGGCATTCAAAGTCTCATAGGTCGACTTCCGGCCAAGATGGAGTCTTAGACTGACATGCTCTGTCTTCCTCTACAACTAAGTAGGAATACTACTACGTCAACACAAAAAATAACCAGAAATTCCAAAAAATAAAACTACACGGAAGCCCAACATATGAAGTTATAAACCAGCGGTGCTCGTCGGGACAGGTAGGAGGGGCAAGAAACTGTGGTGCTGTTTGTGATAGCAGCAGGGATAGTGGTGGAACTGTGAGAAACACCAGGGGAGCAATCCCGGCTGCAGTCGAGACCCAGCAGCTCGAAATTCCAATGCTGGGAAAGGCAGCCCCCACATTGCTTCGGACGGTGAGGCCCAGAGGGCGGGGGGATGGATCCCGGTCTCGCAGTGGAGAGTAATGGCAGGAATCCATCTTGGACCCCCGCCCCCACACAAAAAGCAACACGGTGCGGCGAAAAAGGTCGCCTATCGCCAGTCGCCTGGTACTGACGAGTGCACAGGGCTCCGCCCCCTATAGCCTGCCCAGGAAGCAAAGCTAAACAGAAGACTGTCAGAATGAAGCAGACAACGATCGAAATCCCCGTGACACAGCTCACCAGGCAGCAGATGAGGGACCTAACAGATGAACAAATAGGAACTCTTTCTGAGGCTCAGTTCAGAGTCATACGATGGCTTACAGAATTAACAAAAGATTTGGAACAAGACAGGAAGGAATGAAAGCTAATCATACCGAAACGAACGAAAACACACACAAGTGGTGAGAAAATAAAATCCGGAGATCAAATCAACAAATCGGAACATAGGGGAGAACAAAGAGTCGACCAGTGCAGAAAGAGGAAACAAAAAGTAAGGAAAGTGAGGAGAAGCTCAGAAACCTCTGGAACAGCTATAAACAAACAAACATTTGAATAATAGGATTGCCAGAGGGTGAAGAAGAAGAACTAAAAATGGAAAAATTATGTGAAAAAATAATGAAGCAGAACTTCCCGAACTTGGGGAAGGAAATACACTTACAGGTCCAGGAAGCACAGAGAATTCCAGAAAAACTGGACCCAGGGAGAACCACTCCAAGAAACATTATAATCAAATTGTCAAAAATTAAAGAGAAAGAGAAAATCTTAAAAGCAGCAAGAGAGAAGAAAAGAATTATGTACAAAGGGGTCCCAATTAGACTATCAGCTGATTTCTCAAAGGAGACCCTGCAGGCAAGAAGGGACTGGCAAGAAATATTCTAAGTAATGAAAATCAAAAACCTACAGCCACGAATACTCTATCCAGTGAAAGTGTCATTCAGAATAGAAGGGCAGAGAAAGTGCTTCCAGGGCAAAGCAAAACTGAAGGAGTTCATTTGATCCAAACTATGAACATTAATATGAAAACTGCATCACAACAACGAACAACAGAAGCTAGGGAACCAATGGGGGAAAAATGGGACAACTGTAATTGAAAAACCAAAAAATAAAAGAGGAAAAAAAAAAAAAGCTAGGGAACTGAAATAAAGGCAAACTAAGTAGGCACCGAGAGTGGGAAAAGAACTATAGGTATGGAGAACATATTAGACATTGGGGGGAGGTCAGTGGGGAGGGGGAAGGGGGAAATGGAGGGAGATGGTACAGGAATTAAGAAGCATAGTAGGAGGGAGCGGAGTAGATAGGAAGAGATTGAGAAGAACTATATGCACAACCAATGGACATGGACTAAAAGGGGGGACAACTGGAGGGAAGGGGGTCACTGGGTGGAGGGGAGCAGAGGGAAAAGAAATTGGGACAACAGCATAATCAATAAAACATTTTTTTTAAGTCTCATAGGTTGATACACCTCCTAGATTCTTATGTTTTTTCATAAATTTTCATGATATGTTTTGCTTGTTCATATGAATCCTGAAATTAAAATGCAGATATGTAAGAAGAAAACTTGAAAGCAAAATCACAAATACAGACAGAAGAAACTCTATGTACACCAAGAAATATGAAATTCTTCATTTCTATTTTTAAAAGATAAAAGCATTTAAAAGCTTAGTTCTCAAACATAACTCCTTTGTACTTTCAAATGTTCTATTTTTATAAAGATCTTATTTATTTATTTTTAGAGAAAGGGAAAGGGAGGGAGAATCAGAGGGGGAAAAAACATCAATGTGAGAGAGAAACATCAATCTATTGCCTCTCGTATGCTCCCTGATCAGGGACCTATGTATGTGCCCTGACCATGAATCAAACAGGCAATCTTTTGCTTTGCATGATGATGCCCAACCGAGTAACACCGTTCAGGGCTTAAATGTTCTAGTTTTAACCTCATAATGTATCACATAGAAAAATGATTACCTTAGACAAAAGGGTACTTTAAAAATTAAAGTATACTTTGTACTTACCTGCTTTTTAAATTCTGCTGGTAAACAGAAATCTATTTCTCTAATCAGAATATATCTTTTATTGTTTGCAAGCTTGTAGTATTGAAAGCACTTATTTTTTTTATTGATTATGCTATTATAGTTGTCCCAGTTTTTCCCCTTTTGTCTCTGTCCACCCAGCACCCCCAATTCCCTCCAGTGATTCCCCCCTCCTTTGTTCATGTCCATGGGTTCTGCATGTAAGTTCTTTGGCAACGCTATCTCCCATACTTGCTCTTAATATCCCCCTCCCTAGTCTGTAACTACCAATTTGTACTTCTTAATCCCTGCACCTTTTGTCTGATTCCCCACTGGCCACCATCCCAATGTTCTTCATACCTATGATTCTGTTTCTGTTCTGCTTGTTTGCTTAGTTTATTTTTTAATTTCAATTGTTGATAGTTATGTATTCATTGTCATTTTAATGTTCATAGTTTTGACTTTTATTTTAAATAAGTCTCTTTAATATTCAGATAATAAGGGATTGGTAATGATAAACTCCTTTAGCTTTATCTTGCCTGGGAAGCACTTTATCTGCCCTTCCATTCTAAATGATAGCTTTGTTGGATAGAGTAATCTTGGTTGTAGGTCCTTACTTTTCATCACTTTGAATATTTCTTGCCAGTCCCTTCTTGCCTGCAAAGTTTCTTTAAAAAATCAGCTGACAGTCTTTTAGGAACTCCTTGTAGGTAATTATCTGCTTTTCTCTTGCTGCTTTTAAGATTCGCTCTTTATCTTTAACCTTTGGCATTTTAATTATGATGTGTCTTGGAGTGGGCCTCTTTGGATTCACTTTATTTGGGACTCTCCGTGCTTCCTGGATTTGTATGAATGTTTCCTTCACCAAATTAAGAAATTTTTCTATTATTATTTTTTTTAAATAGGTTTCCAACTTCTTGCTCTTTCTCTTCTCCTGCTGGCACCCCTGTTATGTGAATGTTGGAATGCTTGATGTTGTCCCAGAGGCTCTTTACACTATCCTCAATTTTTTGGATTCTTCTTTCTCCTTCCTGCACTGATTGGATGTCTGTTTCTTCGTTATGTTCCAAATCATTGATTTGATTCTCAGCTTTATTCACTATGCTGTTGATTCCCTATAAATTGTTCTTTATTTCAGTTAGTGTCTCCTTCATTTCTGATTGGATCATTTTTATGCTGTTGAAGTACTACTGAGTTCCTAGAGCATCCTTATAAACAGTGTTTTGAACTCTGTATCTGATAGAATGCTTATCTCCATTTTGTTAGTTCTTTTTCTAAACTTTGGTTCTCTTCTTTCATTTGGGCCATATTTCTTTGTCTCCTCACTTTGACAACTTCCCTGTGTTTGTTTCTATGTATTACATAGAACTGCTTTTATTCCGTATGTTGGTAGCATTACCTAATACAGTAGGTGTCCTGTAGGGTCGAGTGGCACAGCCTCCTGTATCCCTCAAGCTGCATACTCGAGGTGCACCCTCTGTGTGGGCTGAATACTACTTCCTTTTGTAGATGAGTCTGGATTGTTATCAGCAGGTCAATGGGATAGATTTACCCAGTCAAGACAGCTAGTATAACTGCCTGTGACCCCTGGCCAGCAACTACCTCCCTCCATGGCTTGTGGAGGTGGTTGGGTGGTGCTCCAATGTGGACTATAACTGTCTTCTGGGTGCTTAGGTTCTGGGTTTCCTGGGTGGTGCAGGCCAAAGTCTGCCTCCATCTACGTTCTATCTGGGGCCCCTTGGCGTGAGGTATAAAGCAATCTGCAAATGACAGCTGCTAGTGCCAAGTGCAGGGAAAGGTATGGGGGTTGGGCTCATCTGTTGTTTGTTTAAGCAGATTTAGGAAGGTCTGAAGCCTGCACCTAGCCTAGCCCTTCATATGAAAAGGCCATTGTTACCAAGTAATTGTCAGGGCAGAGCTCACTGTGTGAGCTAGGTTGATGGAGACTCAGAGATGGTACCTCCACCCTGTGTCTCTGTGTAGGGAGGGATCAGAAAGGTGCAATGGCAGCTGTTTGCAGTTCTGTTTGGGAGGAACCTGTCCCCCAGCTCTTGCTCTAATGCCAGACATTTCAGTTCCTCCCCATATGCCACTGGTGCCTGTCAAGTCCAGTTTTTGCTATTCTTGGTTCTGAGTTTTAAAAAATGTATTATAGCAAAGAAAGAGTATTTCTGATGCAGATAGAGAAGTGGTATATATATATATATATATCTATATATAGATATATATAGATATATAGATATAGATATAGATATCTGTGTGTGTGTGTGTGTGTGTGTGTGTGTGTGTATAATGGAATATGACTCAGCCATAATAAAGAATAAAATCTTGCCATTTGCTACAATGTGGATGGACCAAGAGGATACTGTGCTGAGTGAAATAAGTCAGAGAAAGAATACTACCACACGATTTCACTTACATGTGGAATCTAAACAACAAAATAAATGAACAAGCAGAACAGAAACAGACTCACAGATACAGAAAACATTTTGATGTTTGTCAGATGAAAGAGCAGTTGGGGGAATGGGTGAAAAAGGCAAAGGGATTAAGAAGTACAAACTGGTAGTTACAGAACAGTCATGGGGATGTAAAGTACAACATAGGGAATTCAGCCAATAATATTGTAATAACTGTGTATGGAGTCAGATGGGATCTAGTTTTATCAGGATGATCACGTTATACGTTATGTATTAAATATATAATCACTGGGGTGTACACCTAAAACTAATTGTATGTCAACTATAATTGAAAAGAATTTTTAATCTAAATTTAAAAAATATATAATGGCACACCATTCAGATACAATAGATGTAAAGAACGTTAAGAACACAGATAATAATAAAATGTTGGAAATAAAGAGTGAATAATAATAATATTAATGATAATTTGGTCTCTGGTTAATTTTATCTCTACTCATTGCACTTCAGTTGCATCTACCTTTTCAAAAGCTTCCAAACACAACATGTGGTCCTGACTCACTGGTTTTGTGTAATCCACTCTCCTGCACAACATGCTCTTCCTGGGCTGGCTGGCTGGGTACCTCAGCATCCTTCAGGAGTTAACCCAAATATCTCTGCCCCTGGGACGCCTCCCCGACTGCCCCTCCCTCCAAGCATTCTCCCTCTGCAGGGTGTGTGAGTCCATTAACATTTATTTATCACTCTTTATCACATTCTTTCTTTTATATTAACTTCAAGCTCCTCAATGACAGAGAGTGCACATTTTTTCCTTTATATTTGAGTACCCAGCCCCTGATATAATTTATGCCTGGAAAGCAGTGGGTTTCCATACATTCTCAATAAATGAGGAAGCGAGAGAACAGGAAGATTCCAGAAGAGAAAAGGGAATAAATATGTTGTGACACGATTTGAAGAAAATTATGATACGTACCTTTGAAAATTTTCTTTTCCTCTTCCTGAGGTGGTGACAGTGAGAAGTTACTTAAGAGAAGAATTGGCTAATTGGGCAACTCCTGGCTTTCAGGGGAGAACACCTGTTGTGCAGACTTGTTGGCACCTGCAGTACAAACAGCTGAGAGTCTGGGCGTGGCTTCCCTGTGAATATGTGGCCCAAATGCCAAAGGCTTTCCCAAAGACTTGCACCTTCCTGAGAAGTATCCCTGGCTGGTGGTCACTAACTCCAGCTCTAAATCAGTGTTTCTAACTAGAGCAGATTTTGCTTCTTCCCTCAAGAGATATTTGGGAATTTCTGGAGATTTTGGGTCATCAAAACTAGTTTGTGTGAGGTAGGATGGGTATCTAGTGAGTAGAGGTCAGGGTTGCTGCTAAACATTCTACAGTGCACAAGGCAGCCTGCACAACAAAGAATTATCTGAATAGTGCTGAGATTGGGAGAGCCCACTCTCAATAATGATGTCATGGGAGAGGTTACTCATCCTCAGAAGCACCATGCCTGAAACTCTCAGCTCTAAAGCACTCCACCCAGTTACTTGGGATGGGCACACCCTGAAGTACACTTCAGCATCCTCAGCAGATTCTGGGTCAGGTAACACCACCACTCCAAGTAGTTGCAGCAGCCATAACTGCCCCCTGCCCCATTCACTCTCATTTGACGGCCTTGCCTTATGCTCTTCTGAGAAATTACTGGCCACTAAGCTGGGGTTTTCTGTTTTCTCCATCTTTTCCTCCCAGTTTGCCTGCAGCAGCACCTGAGCTTGCCTGTCTCTCCTCAGTCCCCGTGGCTATGATCTGCTCCTGGAACTAGAGTCCATTCCTCCCTACCCCACCAGGGTCTTGTTCCCTCTCTGTCTGTCCAACCTCTGCAGGACCTTTGGCTCCTTCCCGTAGTCTATAAATATATATAAGACTCCAGATCCTAAAAAAACTTAAAGTTTCCTTAATCAAACCCCTCTCAAGTTTTTACCTTATACTCTTTCATCCTTTTACCACCAAATTGATTTCATCTATCTGAATACATAGTCTCAAGGTAACAAAATTTCCAAATAAAACTCAAGTCTTCTTATCATCATGCCCACACCACTCAGCAGAGTATCCACTAGTAATCAGTTTGGTGCTTCCTTCTAGACTTCTCCTCTGCCTGTGAATTTACTCAGCTACGTAACAGAGATTTATTTTGTGAAGGTTTCGTTCTCCCATAAGTGGCATTAGCCTGTGCATATTGCTCCACAACGGTTTCCCCCACAGGTGGACTGCTGTTTTCTCAGCACCATCTCTGCCTGTTTCTGTGCTCTTCCCTGCATCACAGGGGCTGGAAATCTGGAGAGTACACTTTCCAGGCTCCCTCATCAGCATGTTTCCAGTTCAGCCCTTGTTTCAGATGTAGAAGGTGGAAGAGAAGCAGAGGCCATTACTGCTTTGGAAACAGGCAGATCAGAAGCTTCCGTGGGCAATAATCATGGTTGCTAGACAGGACGAGTTTTCTGGGCAGCCTTCTGTTAGGTACTGCAGGTGGCTGAGATCATCACCAGCACATTCCTGTGACTCCTGAACTTCCTGATTTCCCTAGGGGAGAATTGCCTTTCCTGACTGGCTATGCTGAGTCCTTTCAACAGTGGTGGGAGCCCCAAATCCATGAGTTAAATACTTTCCAGTTCAAGTAACCCAAGTGATTTCTGTTTCCTGACTGGACCCTGACTGCTCCAGTCTTTTGTCCAGAAAGGGTTTTAGGAAACACACACACAAAGGTGTGGCTCTAGGATTCGGTGGTGTTTGATCTGGTTAGATTCAAGGCTGTGAACAATGAAATGCTGAGGTCTTGAAGTAACAAAGACTTTTAAAAATTATCACCTGGTGTCCCTGGCTGGGTAGCTCAATTGGTTAGAGAGCTGTCCCCATATGCCAAGGTGGTGGATTCAATCCCTGGTCGAGGCACATAAAGAAATCAACAAATGAATGAGTATAGTAAGTGAAACAACAAATCGATGTTTCTCTTTCTCTAAAAAAAAAAAAAAAAAAAAAAAAAATCAGTAAATAAAAATCATCACCTGGAGTTGTTTGGAATGAGAAGCATATTCAAAGCAAGGCCTTGGGAGACCAGTGGCTGCTGCGGTGTAACAGGCTGACAGGAACCAAGACTGAGCGCTGACAGTGCGCTGGTCACTTTGACTGCCCTGCAGAGTAAAGCAAAGGAAATGTCCAGCTCAGCACGTGGGACTTTCCTCTGACACCCTGGGCAGAGGACCAAAGAGTTTCTGTGACTGCCCTAACAGGAACTCTGGTCTCCTTTAGCTGCCAGGCCAGTGAATGTGAAAACCAGGCCAGTGTTTGAGTCTAGGAATTGCAAAATTACAATCTACATTTAATCACAGCTTCCCTCGGTCCCTTTTATGCTAAAGTTAGGGAACTAATTTGGAAAGAGCGAGTTGTTTGTGACTGTACAGAATCTGTCTTTTAATCTGGAATGCATGTCTTGATTCTCCCCAACCCCTGGACACCCCTAACACAGGTCCATGATTTTTCATAAAGATTATCTCCTACCCTGTGGAACACATGTCTTACCAAGCCCTCCTGCTCCTAGGGCCTCTTGTTCATCCTGTCCAATCGGAAGATACCGTCAATGTCACAGATCAGTTTTTGTTCTCCAGAATGTCCAGGTGATCCACATCGCTTCTGATTATATTATGACAATCTGTGGGTGAGTTAAATTAGTCCTAAGGAAAATCTGTGAATGTGTTATATCTAGTCCATGTACTTGCAAACTGTTTCAGACCCTTTGATCTGAGTGAGATAGAAATAGGCATTTGCTAAATCAGGGGCTGCCTAACATGTACATGAGGCTGTATTAATCTTCTCCAGCTAAAATACCACCCCCAGCCTTGCAGCTGCAATGGGGGCTATTTGGTTGAGCTTGTCACAGTCTACACTCATTTTCCAGGATTCACCTAGGTGCTGTGGGGCCAGCCTAGTAAATTAACTACAGATGTGAGAGGAGGCAGCACAACTATATGCTCAAGATCCTTAAGGGGCACTAATCTCTGCCATCTTCCAGAGAATGCTATGTTGTTTTTGTTTTACAGTCTTCACCAGGGGTTTAAAATTCATTTCAGAGACTTCCCTGTGACCTTTCCCATTATGGTAGTTATTACTCCACAGGCCAAGAAAGCGATGTGAGGCTTACCCAAACTGCTAAGCCTGTCAGTCCCTAGTATACATCTGAAGACCAGGAAAATAATACTGGGTGGATCTGCCATTTATTCCCTGGTCCATGATGAGGCTCTGGGTCCCAGGTACCTAATGTCAGCTCAGACCTTGTGTTCCATAACCCATAAAAATAGTTGGATATTTTCCTTTGCCAAATGCATACTCACCCAAGTAAATGGCCGTAGTTCCTTTAGGGAAGAACCCAGGATAACATTTAGTATATACTTGCCATGACATAGTAGGGTCTTTCTTTCCAGAGACCTGGCTAACTCTGCAGTCAACAGATTCTGGGTCTGAAAACTGGCTCTGGTCCAGGAAATGGGAAAGAGATCCTGACTCCTATTGGGGCAACCACTTTCAACCTAATGCTCATCCATTTTGGCCCATCTATTTTGTCCACAGAGACGATATTATATTTATTTTCTCCACTTCTCTACCTGTAGGTCAAGTACCCTAGATTTTCTTTGTAGATCTCATCATACCTGCTATTATTAAACTCAAAAATTTCGTCAATCTAATGGAGTAAATATTAGGTCTCACCTAACTGAATCTGACTGGTTTGATTCCCAGTCAGGGCGCATGCCTGGATTGTGGGTTGGGTCCCCAGTTGGAGGTGTGCAAGAGGCAACTGCACGTTGATATTTCTCTCCCTCTCTTTCTCCCTCCCACCCCCTCTCTCTGAATATAAATAAAATCTTTTTCAAAAAATACTTTTAAAAATTAGGTCTTTTTCTGTTTTGTTTGCATTTTCTGATTATAAGGCTGATTATGATTTTACATAATTATTGAGCTCTTGTACTTCCTTTCCTGTGAAAGGCACATACACATCCATTGCCCAGTCTTAATTGGGCAGTATTCCTTTTTCTTTTAAATATGTTTTATTGATTATGCTGTTACAGTTGTCCCAATTCCTTTTCCCTCTGCTCCCCTCCACCCAGTGACTCCCCTCCCTCCAGTTGTCCTCCACCCCTTGGTCCATGCCCATTGGTTGTGCATATAGTTCTTCTCAACATCTTCCCGTATACGCCATTCCCTCCTACTATGCTTAATTCTTGCATCATCTCCCTCCCTTTTCCCTTTTCTCCCTTTCTGCTGACCTCCCTCCAATATGTTCCCCATACCTATAATTCTTTTCCCACTCTTGTTGCCTACTTAGTTTGCCTTTGTTTCAATTCCCTAGCTTCTGTTGATGGTTGTTGTGATACAGTTTTCATTTTAATGTTCATAGTTTTGATCCTCCTTCCTCTAAACCAGTCCCTTTAACATCTCATATAACAGTAGTTTGGATCTAATGAACTTCTTCCGTTTTACTTTGTCCTGCAAGCACTTTCTCTGCCCTTCTATTCTGAATGACAGTTTCGCTGGATAGAGTATTCGTGGCTGTAGGTTTTTGATTTTCATTACTTAGAATATTTCTTGCCAGTCCCTTCTTGCCTGCAGGGTCTCCTTTGAGAAATCAGCTGATAGTCTAATTGGGACCCCTTTGTACATAATTCTTTTCTTCTCTCTTGCTGCTTTTAAGATTTTCTCTTTCTCTTTAATTTTTGACAATTTGATTATGGGTCTTGGAGTGGCTCTCCCTGGGTCCAGTTTTTCTGGAACGCTCTGTGCTTCCTGGACCTGTAAGTCTATTTCCTTCCCCAAGTTCAGGAAGTTCTGCTTCATTATTTTTTCACATAATTTTTCCATTTCTAGTTCTTCTTCTTCACCTTCTGGCACTGCTATAATTCGGATGTTTGTTTGCTTATAGCTGTCCCTGATGTTTCTGAGCCTCTCCTCATTTTTTGTTTCCTCTTTCTGCACTGGTTGACTGTTTGTTCCTTCCCTTTATTCAGATTTGTTGATTTGATCTCTGGTTTTCACTTCCTCACCACCCGTCTCATATGTGTTTTTGTTCATTTTAGCCTTCATTCCTTCCCCGTCGTGTTTAATGTCTTTTGTTAATTCTGTAAGCTGTCTTATGACTATAGCTCTGAACTGAGCCTCAGAAAGTTTTTCTATTTATTCATCAGTTAATTCCTTTATCTGCTTTTTGGTTAGCTTCATGACTGGTACTTCAATCATTATTTCCGTCATTCTGACTGTTTTCATTTATCTTTCCTTCTTGGGTGGGCCTGTCACAGCTCCTATGCTATCGGGTGCAGCGCCCTGAGCACTCATCACAAACCTCACAAACCGGGGACCTTTTTCACCAAACTGTGGCGCTTTGTGTAGGGGCAAGGGCCCAAGATGGATTATTGCCGTTACTCTTCGCTGAGAGACCGGGAGCCTCTTCCTCCCTCCCCACGCCCTCTGGGCCTCACAGTCCGAGGCAATGGCGGTCTGCCTTCCCCAGTGTTAGAATCGCGAGCTGATGGGTCTCGACTGCCACCAGGACTACTCCCCTGGCGTTTCTCGCAGTCCCACCATTATCCCAACCTATCCGTCCTGGTTTTGCCCCTCCTATCAATCCCGATGAGCAGCACTGGTTTATAACTTCATACGTTGGACTTCCATGTAGTTTTATTTTCTGGAATTTCTGGTTATTTTTGGTTTTGTTGTAGTTGTATTCCTTCTTAGTTGTGGAGGGAGACAGAGGGTGTAAGTCTAAGCCTCCATCTTGGCCGGAAGTCCTCTCCTTTTTCTTATTAATTCTGTATTATTAATAAAAATTACATTAATCAATATATTAGTAAAATAATTATAATTAACATATTAAGATAGTTATATTAGCTAATATTGATTGTCAGTAACATTGATATATAATATATTATAATGAATTAGCAATGTAATACAATATGTAAGTAATCTATACTTACTGCATGGATTATTTTATGATGATTATGTATAACATTGTAACTAAGTTAATTAATTATATTAATATTCACATAAACATACCTTGATACTTTATTAACATAATTATATTATTTCCTATACCTAACAATAATGTAACAGTAATGTCCTATTTAAACTATTCTAAATAGAATTTATTTTAAATAGAATTATATTGATATATTGTTAATGTGTTTTATGTGTTTTATCCTTCCTATATTCCTGGCTGGTTTGGCTCAGTGGATTGAGCGTTGGCCTGCGAGCTAAGTGTCGCTGGTTTGATCTTCCAGTCAGGGCACATCAGAGAAGGAAAACTCTGATTCCAAAAAACCTCCGCTGCCTTGCGGCATACCTCTTCAGGGGAAAGGCTAAGGGAGTAAACCCCGACAGAAAATCCGGAGCCGGAGTCCCTAAGGCGGTTTGACGTTGTAGTCAATACCGGCAAATCCTGCGGCGCACCTGAAACCAAGCTGTATTGACTCCGTCTTTCCCTTGGACCCTTCAGCTGCGAAGAGAGGGGGGGTCTGCTGCATGGGCAACAGCAGACCCTCCATATCACCCTGCCCAGGCTCTGTAGCTTCAGCTTCACTGGAGAGGACACTCCAGCGTCATCGCAAGATGTCGATTCAACACGGGAGTAGACAGATACCGTGTCACTCCTGAGTCGGACTGCACAACCATTCTCGGCGGTGCAGATAAACTCTTAAGAAGCTACACCATCGTCTCTCGAGATGGACGGCTGCCGACGATTGTTAATGTGTTAATATTATGAAGATTAATAGATTTTATGTTATATATGTTGTAAACTTTTTTCAGTAGAAGTAAATGGTCATTGATTTTATTTACCTAACTCCTCAATATTTAAATAAACCCCTTATCATCTGGCTTCTAACTCTAGTACCCTACTAAAATTCTTCTCACTAAAGTCTTAAATGACCTTCAAAGGTTAAATCCAAAGGTTTGTTTTTCATCTTTCTCTGACTTATACACCGCATTTTGCACGTCCTGGAACCCTTTTTGCTGGGCTTCCAGCACAGGTGCTCCTGGTTCTCCTCCTAGAACTCTGACAATAACTCATCAGTCTCTTGTTAGGCTCTGCTTCCTCCCCCTCCCCCTTAAAGTTTGCATTCTTCTAGGTTCTTTGTTTGTCTTTCATTGTTGTTCCTCACACTCTTCCTTGGAGATCTCATCAACCTCAGGTTTCAACAACCACTTACGCACTGTTGCAAACCAGACCTAGTTTGCATTCCAGACAGGTCCCTCAGCTATAGTTTTTTATATCTGACTCTTTCTGGACATCTCCATTTCATCCCATAGAGGCATATCCGGTCCGATACTGCATGTCCAAAATGGAAATCTTCTTCCTTCACAGTCAATCTTCCCGAGTTGCCTACTTTCACTGGCTTTGTGTCTCACCTCCTAGTCATTCTTCATCCCATTCCGGTCTGGCATCTGCTCACACCACTCTTGTATATATGCTCTTGGTGGAGGTACTAATGATCATCTTATCATCAAATCCAGTGTATATTTCCAGCACTTTTCTTACTGGTTTCTTACAGTGATTTTCCTCCTTCATGAAGCACTGCTTTCCTACCTTTTTAATGCCACACTATTCCTGCCTTGGGTAAGTGGCAGAACCCCCACATTTCTCCCTGTGCAGGAAGGACAGTCATGGTAGGAAGGGTCAACTGAAAGCCTGCCGAGTTCTTTCCCACCTGCTAAAACCATAAACAAAAACCAGTAAGAGCACATCGCTGAACAATTGTAGAAATTGATGCCTTATTCAAAGTTTTGAAACACAAAAAGGTGTTATTTCTGTTAAATCTCCATTAAATTCAGCTGTGGAGCCTTTGCCAAAGAGAGAGGCCTTGGAAGATGACAGTGGATTTTCCTGAGCCTAATTAGTCAGTGACTCTCATTAGAGCTGCTCTTCTGGATAGGATGTCTTTACTGTAGCAAGTCAGCACCAGCCCAGGCACCTGGTATGCTGCTGTTAATCTAGAAAATGCTTTTCCCCCCTTTGATTCACTAAGCAGAGAAAACAAGAAACAGTAATGCTCCCACCTAGCAGAGACGTCGGGACATTTTCAATCTCTAACCTCATTTCCTCATTGCATCATTCAAGGGCGTTTCTGGGAATTTGATATTTTTAGTATCTATACAACATCTACTTGTCCATTACTTTGATGACATGTGTATAGGATTATAAGGATTGTACAGAATAGACTAGGACCGGATGGACTAGAACCAGGCAGTTCCTTGGATGCCCAAGTAAGATATATGCCTGCTAAAGTGTGGGAAGGAATCCCATAAAAACACGGACCGCCCCCCCACCATTAAAAAAAAAGGCACAACACCTGATGGGACTTTGTGAATGTTAGAGGCTACCGCCTTAGTCCGTTTGGGCTGCTGTAACAAAATGCCAGGGACTGGGTAGCTTATAAACAACAGAAATCTGTTTCTCACAGTTCTGGAGGCTGGGAGTCCAAGATGAAGAAGATCAAGGCGCCAGCATGGTTCTACTGTGGTGAGGACCCTCTTCCTGTTTATAGCCAGCACCTTTGGCTATGTCCTCACATTGCAGAAGGGCCAATGGGCTCTCTGGGGTCTCTGTTTTAAGGACAATGATCTCATTCATGAGAGCTTTGCCCTCATGATTTAAGCACCTCTCAAAGGCCCCACCTCCTGACTCCATCATCTTGGGGAGTTAGGATTTCAATATGGAAATTTGAGAAGTATACAAACCTTCAGACCATAGCAGGGGTGTTTATCACTTTTGGTGTCGTTCTGCAGCACATACGCTGTGTGAACCCCATCTCTGAGGAAGGCCCAGAATGACAGAAGCCTATATGGACCCTGAAGCTAACTGTGATTGGAGATGAGGTGAGAGCAATGTTATGCCATTATGTTAGTAAGGATTTCTGCTTTGGAAAAATAGTTCTTGGCTTGCTGTTGAACCCTGACAAAAGCAGAATGCCTTTCCCATGGGTCAGGAGGTGACCATGAAACTAAGTTACCCATGACAAAACAGTAGTTCTCTAATTCACTTCTCCACACATCTAAGGTGCCCAGAAGCACCCCATTATCAGGTGGAAAGATCAGACACCTAATCCACACCGAGCAGGTCCTGTCGACACGAATTGCATGAATAGGGGGCTTATACTCCCAGCAGACCCACTCCTGTCCACCGCTGCTTCAGTCTCCAAACATGTATGGCCTTATGGGGCATTTATTATGGCCAGTTTCCCCTGGCTGGTTTGGCTCAGTGGATTGAGCGTCGGCCTGCGAGCTAAGTGTCGCTGGTTCGATCTTCCAGTCAGGGCACATCAGTGAAGGAAAATTCTGACTCCAAAAAACCTCCACTGCCTTGCGGCATACCTCTTCAGGGGAAAGGCTAGGGGAGTAAACCCCGACAGAAAATCCGGAGCCGGAGTCCCTCAGGCGGTTTGACGTTGTAGTCAACACTGGCAACTCCTGCGGTGCACCTGAAGCCAAGCTGTATTGACTCCGTCTTTCCCTTGGACCCTTCAGCTGCGAAGAGAGGGGGGGTCTGCTGCATGGGCAACAGCAGACCCTCCATATCACCCTGCCCAGGCTCTGTAGCTTCAGCTTCACTGGAGAGGACACTCCAGCGTCATCGCAAGATGTCGACTCAACACGGGAGGAGACAGATACCGTGTCACTCCCGAGTCGGACTGCACAGCCATTCTCGGCTGTGCAGATAGACTCTTAAGAAGCTACACCATCGTCTCTCGAGACGGACGGCTGCCGACGATTATGGCCAGTTAGCTGATGGTAAGATTTTTAATCAGGATTGCAGATGGGTCTGCCTAGGATGCTCACAGCAGATGGATGAGGACTGATGTAATGTCACAGCCTCGCAACAAGATTTTGGTAAAGACTTGGAGCTAACAATCAATGTATGCTGCTGGTTTCCATAGACGAAATGTTTGTATTCCTCACAATTAATTTATTGAAACTTAATCCCCATTGTGATGATACTAGGAGATGTGGCCTTTGGGAGGTGATTAGATCATAATGGTAGAGCCCTTATGATTGGGATTAGTGCCCTTTTAACAGAAAACCTCAAGAGCTCCCTTGATCCTTCTGCCATGTGAGGACACAGCAGAAAGGGGCAGTCTATGAGTGA
Source organism: Furipterus horrens (assembly GCF_987537825.1). Taxonomy (NCBI): domain Eukaryota; kingdom Metazoa; phylum Chordata; class Mammalia; order Chiroptera; family Furipteridae; genus Furipterus; species Furipterus horrens. Next base: position 138,669,757 of record NW_028327172.1, read on the forward strand.
AGAAGCCCGCCTAAAAACACCCCACCTCTGCTGGCACTTTGATCTCAGACTTGCCGGCCTCCAGAATTGTGAAAAAATGTTTGCTGTTTAAGCCACCCAGTCTATGGTGTTTTGTTACAGCAGCCTGAACAAAATAAATCACTGATCTTCCCAATCTGGAATCCAGTCAATCCTCAGCATTTGTGGATTTTATATTTACAAATTTGCCAACTCACTAAAATCTATTTGTAACCACATAGTGATACTGACAGGAAATTTGCAGGCGTATGAGGACATGCAAAGAGCAGTGAAACTGAGTTGCCCTGTGTACGTGTTACCACCCGAAGCTGAATAAGTCGTCACTCTGCCTTCTGTTTCAGCTCTCGTACTGAACAATGTCCTTTCTCATGGCCTATGTAGTGCCATGTATTTCACATTTCTGTGCATCTTGTTGGTGATGTCACCGTTTGAAGTAGCTCCCAAGCATGGCACTGAAGTGCTGTCTAGTGTTCCTAAATGCAAGAAGGCTGTGATGTGCCTTACAGAGAGAGCACGTGTGTTAAATGAGCTTCATTCAGGCCCGAGTTCCAGTGCTCTGCCTGTGTGTCCCCTCTAGGGAATCAACAATATGGCACATCCACAGAAAGGAAGAAAAAATGCACTGATCTGGATGCCAGGCCACTCTAAAAGTGCTAATGAAGCATCCATAGTGTGTGACAAACCCATGGAATAGGAGCAAAATCTCTGGGTTCAGAGATGAAAACTGATTAAAACAAAAGGAAAAAACCATGGTGGACACCACTGTTGTGAGGCTGAAAGCCAAAGAAATTTATGGTCATGTTACCCAGGGTCAGGAAAACGTTAAACTCTTCTCAGCTAGTGCTGGCTCACACATTTCAAAAGGCAATCAGCATGAAGAATGTGAAAGTTGTGGGTGACTGGGAGGCTGTGGAAGAATTTAAATATGCTTGCTAGGTGTTGTATCTGAAAAAAATTGTGAAAGAGCCAGTTGTCTGTGCCGATGAGACTGCCTTGTTTTCCAAGTGTGTGGTGTTATTGTTGACAAAAACGCTGTGACCAGAAGCACGCAGGAACATAGCTCTGTATTTCCCTTTGACATTCAGTATTAACTAATTCAGCATTACTAGTGACTTTATAGAACAAAACCACCCTAAAAAATGTGTGCACTGAATAATCAACTTATATGAATTGGATTATTAAGAAGTGAAAGTGAGAGTAGACCCTCCACTTTTATATCTAATATTTTATTCTCTACTATATATATAATATTTTATACCATCAATATTGTGATTCTGAGGTCCTATGGTTTAGGAGTCAAATACCCAAGGAATAAAATTTTCTAACAAATACAATGAAGGTCTCTCAAATATTTTTTAAATTCTTTATCAGACATGGCTATGGGGGGGGCAAAAAACTGAATTTATTTACTAAAGATTGTGTATTTATTCTTACATGCTTAAAATTCAGTCACCTTCAAAGTACTCTCCATTTCATACAATACACATATCAAGATGTTTTCTCCACTGCTCAGAACAGTTTTTGAACTCACCAATTTTGATGCCTTTTATTGCTTCTGCCATTTTTTGTTTCACCTCTTCCATATCTGCAAAACATTTCTTTCTGAGGATTATTTTTTATCCTGGGAAACAAAAAAAATGTTGCTGGTGAGATCAGGTGACTAGGGAGGGTGAGGCATGGGGATCATGCCATTTTTTTGTCAGAAACTGCCGAACATTCAGTGTGGTGTGGGCAGGTGTGCTCATAAATCACCCATCATGAAATGGGCAAACACGATGAAAGAGTCTTGAAAAAAATTCACTGAAACTGAACGCAGCCTCTCACAACAATGCCAGCTGGTGCACTGGTTCTAGGGTTCCTAGAACACTAACCCAGTGGGGGAAGCCTATACTACCAGAGGCCTGCCCTCCAGAAGATAATTCCAGGTTTTTGCCCCGCATATGTATTTGTACAGCGGTGTATTTGTGTGTGTGTGAGGGTAAGGGGGTGCAGGTAGGGAGTTTCTCATGAGCTGACAATGTTATCTACATTGCTGGTCACCACTATTCCTTTTCAGCCTGTTCTGAGCTTGTTTTCATGCTCATTATTCTACTGAAAATGCTTCACTAATGTTCTTTGTATTGCCAAACCCAATGACTATGTCTCTGATCTAATTTATTCTCGGTGCTTCTGACTTAGTTGACCACTGTCCTCTTTTCAGACTCTTCTCTCCAGTTCTGTGATCATTTACTCTCATTCTACTTTTTCTCCTATGTTACTAACCTCTCCTTTTAAGTCTCCTTTGCTAAGTTCTCCTTCTCTACCCAATCATTAAAATTTGATCCTCCTCAAAACATGGTCCTGAGCCTTCTTCTCTTCAGTGTCTTCTATCTCTAAATATTTTCATCCACTTTAATATCTTCACATACAATTCATATGCCATGTCTCCCAAATTAATATTGATAGCTCAAATCTCTCCCCCTAGCTCCAAACTGACATATCCAACTGCACAACATAACATCTCCACTTGGCTATCCCACGGTTCTCTCTAAATCCTTATGTCCAGACAGACCTGATGCTTGTCACCTCAAAGTTCTGCTTCCATCTCCAATCCTATCCCTCATTCTCTCCCTACATGAACAATGACAACACATTCAAGCGGGAACCAAAATTAAAAATGGAGAAATTATTTTTGACTTGCCCCTTTTGCCAATCTCTTGCCTCCACTTAAACCCTTCAGCAGATTCTACTTCCAAATATATTTCAGTTCCACCTACTTCTCTCCATGTTTGCTGTCCTGGGGCCTGCCATAAAGTAGGGTAGGGGTAGGGGGAGGAGAGCATCATGGACAGTCCAAACTTCTACAACCCCAAGTTTGTGACCCTAGAAGGAGATAGATGCTCTCTCCCAGCATTAACAGGTAAAATCCCAGAGAAGAAGAGGCCAAGTTTGGGTCATGTGGAGGAGAAAGGGCAGCTTCCCAAAGGTATGGTGGTGCTGTTACCAGAAAAGCAAAAGGGAGCCAGACAGAGAGGAACACTATCTGTGAAGAGCGGAGGCTGGTGACAGACTCTCACCTCCTTACTTGTCCTTTGCTGTCCTGTGTACATCTCCCAGGCAAACCAGATGCTTGAGGCAATTGGTTCTTAAATAAATTGTTATTATAATGCCCCCAAGCTTTGAGGATTTTCTAGAGCAGGTAATGCATAGAACTTGGAAGTAAAAGAGAGCCTTCTAAGGCTCTGAAAGCATTTGTCTAGATTTTGTTGCATTAATGGGTATGGTAATAAGCAGAAGGTATCTACTTCTGTGGTGTTTTATTTTATTTTTTCAGTCTTTCAGGATGATTTCAGCTCTGGGTTCCAGATTGGCAGGGTTCCAGGACATGTATATATTCATGTAAATATAACTCCTTAAATTTATAATGTAGCTACAATTATCGTCGTCGTCGGCGGCGGCGGCGGCGGCAGCCGTCCGTCTCGAGAGACGATGGTGTAGCTTCTTAAGAGTCTATCTGCACCGCCGAGAATGGCTGTGCAGTCCGACTCGGGGGTGACACGGTATCTGTCTCCTCCCGTGTTGAATCGACATCTTGTGATGACGCTGGAGTGTCCTCTCCAGTGGAGCTGAAGCTACAGAGCCTGGGCAGGGTGATATGGAGGGTCTGCTGTTGCCCATGCAGAAGACCCCCCCCTCTCTTCGCAGCTGAAGGGTCCAAGGGAAAGACGGAGTCAATACAGCTTGGCTTCAGGTGCGCCGCAGGAGTTGCCGGTGTTGACTACAACGTCAAACCGCCTTAGGGACTCCGGCTCCGGATTTTCTGTCGGGGTTTACTCCCTTAGCCTTTCCCCTGAAGAGGTATGCCGCAAGGCAGCGGAGGTTTTTTGGGGTCAGAGTTTTCCTTCTCTGATGTGCCCTGACTGGAAGATCGAACCAGCAACACTTAGCTTGCAGGCCGACGCTCAATCCACTGAGCCAAACCAGCCAGGGGAATCTACAATTATACGCCTGAGAAAATTTATACTTGAAGAACTAAACAGTAAGACCTATATAAAAAGAGGTCAAGGTGGTTTTCTTCCACCCCCATGCCTTATCTCCAAACACAGTAATTCAAATTAGTCAAATAAAACTCCCAGGGCTTCTTTTAATGTTTTTAGAATTAGGGAATTCAACTGGAATTTTGATTTTCCAAAACAAAAACAAACAAGAAAAAAACTCACAGGGTCAGAGACAGTAGTTCTAATCATTCCTATTCTTCTTCTGAACAACCAGCAGAGGGCGAAACAGAACAAATAAAATAAGTGGAACCTGAATTTGTCCAAGTTCACACAAAACCTGAGTGACAACAATGAGTCCTAACTCAAGAACTTAGAAAGGGGTAAATATGGTCTTGAACACTCATTTGACTTATCCATGATGTTTCCAAGTTATTTCTATAAAATTTTAGTTTGTGATAGAAGTTACATTTTTTTCATCCAGGACCCACTCATATCACAACCTGCTAGAGACCAATTTTAGAAAGGTAGGTACTCAGAAAATGTACTGGAGAAGGCAGAGAATACCAAGTATTTCTTAGTCTAATAACAGGACTTTTCATGCTTGTAGCAACTAGAATATAACCTCCCCTGAACACTTAATTTATAAGAAAGGGAATCAAGAGAAGTAAAACTTGTTCTCATATACCCTATGTTCAAAATGAAGGCACATAGAAGCACTATTGTAAGAAAAGGTAAAAAATTTATAAATCTTATGTTAGATAAGGGTGAGAACATTCTATTAAAATTTTAAAATATGTAATGTATGTGTGGTCTCTGCCCAGTTCAGTTGCCTTTTGGGAAAGCACTCTTTATACTATAATTCAATGTGTCAAAGATCAATTATATTCACTTATTAGATTAAATTATAAAATACAGTTGGGAAAAAGTGTGGAGAAATGAACAGTCATGTACACTATTGGCTGGACTATAAGTTGCTATGACTTCTGGAGACCAGTTAGGCCAATCATAACTCCCTGTGAATGTTCTACATGATCCCTCATTCTCACTTCTTCTTTCCTGTAAGAACATTAGCAAAAGTGTCTGAAAATATCTGTATGAGAATGCTAATCATATTTAAATTTAAATGAATCAGTTTGTTGAGTAATATGCGTTTAAAAAGTATAATCACATATAAACTATCAGTTAATATGTATATTATGTTACATGGTTAGAAGTGGTTTCTTCTGGGAATAGAGAATGGTGGAGGAAAGGGAAGGATAAGCACTTCACATTTTACTGAATGAAGGAAGCACAAATTCCTTTATAAAGATGTTTAAGACCAAATTGAACACTTATATAGAGTTCCACCCAGGGACACCTAAGTTAGAGCTCCCCCTAGGGAGCTAAAAAAATCACTCAGAATGACAGGTCTGGAAGAACAAAGGATGGAAAAGCTAGTTTTCCATGGAACTGCTGTTGATTACCTAAAATTTTTGACTTAGTGGCTCTTTAGATCTCAATTTGAATCAGCAATATAGAGTTAATTATTGACCTAATAATCCCTAGAATCAATCAACTTTATATCTGAATGCTGATTCTCAACCAGATCATTGGGGGCATATCAATATGTAATTGCTGAAAAATGCAAATGATATTATCCCAATCTGGTTGATTAAACTATGCCACCCATGTAGCTTGATTTCTAAATGACATTGGATTCTTTAATTAACACATATGCATTTTAAAGAAATATTCTACACTTCTTTTTCTTTTTCCCCATTAATGAGGCCATTGTGTCATTAACGTGGCTATTGTGATGATGATAATTGCCCTTTTCAAAAATTCTATTTGCTGCAGCAGGAAAGATGGTGGCTTTAGTAAGCTGACCCATCATGGCCCATACTTGGCCCATGATAGGGGTCATTTTTTAGAGTTGGTTGGCTCTGGCAAGGTCAAGATCTGGTCTGCCCTTTTGCTAGGCAGTCTTCTCAATAGCACTCTTCTCTGCTGATGTGGTACACTTTTATTTTATAAATCCTCACCTAAGGATATGTTTCTTGATTTGAGAGGGGGAAAGAGAGAGAGAGAGAGAGAGAGAGAGAGAGAGAGAGAGAGAGAGAGAGAGAAATCAATGTAAGAGAAACAGCGATTAGTTGCCTTCCAAACATGACTCAACTGGGGATTGAACCCTCAACCTTTGGGTGTGTGGGACAGTGCTCCAACCAGCTGAGCCACCTATTCAGGGCTTATGTGTTATGCTTTGCGGTAAAATTGTTTCTCTTTCACATTCTATATATTCACCTCTTACTTTTTAGCCTTATCCCGGTTTTACACCCAGCATGTTCCTCCAATCTCATTTAATTTTGTCTTAGCCTCTCCCCATATCTAATCTGACAAGAACCCATGAACTGAGGGAAAGAGAGCCAACATTAAGGGGTATATACCAGGTACTGCGTGAGTTGCTTTTCTGACATCTGTCACTTGATTCTGCTAACACTACAAGAGAGGACCTATGACCCTCACTATCCCAGTGAAAGAATAAGTTCATTTAGGCTTCTAGTAGGAAACAGATGACATATTCAAATTGGGTAATTTAAGGAAAGTTCAATAAAATCTGACTATTTACAAAGATGCAAGAAGGCTGTAAGAAAAACCACAAGGCATCTACAATACCTTGAGGCTAGTAACATGCCCAGTTACCCCCACTAAAGTAGCAAAAGAAGGGAGAGTTGCAGGAAGCAGGAGAGAGACAGGCTGTGTGGAAAGAACTTTATAGGAGCTATGACTTAGTCAGAGGGGACACAGCCAGCTCAAGGTGACCTTGCAAAGAGGGAGCTGGAGTGCTAAATGTCTTGCCCTCACAATCTACACTCCCTTCAGTCTCTGACCAATGTTCCCCACTGGCCAAATACAATTAGAAGCCAAGGCCAAGAGACCCCGGTGGCTGTGTTTCATACAGGTTGGCTTCCTGGAGTACAGAGCAGAAAGACATCAAGAACTGGAGGCGCAAAGGGATAATATCTAATAAAATCCTCTTCCCCTCTAAGTAGGCAAGATTCTTAAACAGTTATTCTTCTCTTGAAGCTTCTTTAATGCTGTCATAAGTACAAACTACTTGTCTAGTATGCTCATGTAATATCCTGGATCCCTTCCAAATTCTGACTGTGTATTTAATGTTCAAATAATCTTTATTCTAACACTGAAAACCTATTAGAAAGCTCTAATGTTGCCATCTGGGATAATTTTAGATTTCAACAGGTTTTCACAAAGAATGTAAGCAAACCAATTGCTTAAGTTGGAAGAAATGTCAATGCTAGTAAAGATTGATTTTCTATACTTCCTCTCTCTAATTAGTTGCTTTGGACATCAATGAGTTGCACAAAAAAGAGCCACAATGATTTGTCTGATTAAGTAGCTCCAGCAAACCAGAAAGGCCAGAGCATAGCATTGTTAGCTCTTTGACGGGCTATGTATGTGAAGCCATGCTGAGCTGAAGAAACACTGAGATGCTCAAGGGGATAACAGAATAAAAGCAGATAACAGGAGGAGGGCCTTCAAAGGAAGACTTGATTTAAACCAGTGGTCTAGAAAAGCCAAGGAGCATATTCATCAGTGTAGAAGAAAAACACTGCTAATTGGATACTTGCTACCATGTGACAGGCACTATGCTAAGTGCTTTCACATCATATTTCATGCAATCTGCAGGACAGCCCAGTGAGATATTTTTATTTGGAGCATTGTACGTGTGAGCAAAGTAATTTGCCTAAGGCACTACAAAACAAAATCAGAAAATCCAATAAAGAGGCATAGTTTTCAAAAGGTTTTACATCTGTTGTGACCTCAGACACAATCCCATCATTTCACCATTTTCAATCATTGCTTGTGTCTTCAAGAAAAGTGGTAAGACACAAATGATAACTTATTCTGCCTATTTATTGCATCAATCTGGAAGAACAGAATTTCTTCTGAAACCAGCTCCTTTTGGAAAATATTTTAAATGATTATCACAGCACTTGGAAGCATTCCTGAGAAAGAGTTAGCCTGTAAAATCTTTTCCCCAGAATAGGCATAAAGGTTTCATACCAGACCTCAGCTCAGAATAGTCCTCGGTTGTAATCCTTACAGCAGCAAGCACATGAATAGGACACATAAGTGGAATTAAATAAATGCTTATTCAATGAGTAGTCAGATAGCACAGTATGTAATGGCAAGAGACTTCAGAAGAGTAAACACTGGTTTGTTTATCCATAAAAAATAATCAAACTAATCTTTTTATCTCCACTAGTGCTATTGCATCTAATTTCATTTTAGTGTGGGCCAGTGACTCCCATTACTCATCCACTTAATATCCACCTCACTCTAAAAAATGAATACAGGAATAACCAGGCTAAAATGTAAATCCAACCCAAACACGAAGTGGAAAGTGAACAAAAACTAATAAGAAGAAAGATAATACCTAATGTTAATTACGTGCCAGGCCAAGTGAACATATATTTTCTCATTTAATTTCCATAATAACCATTGTCCTCATTTTATAGATGAAGACACTGAAGCTTAAAGAAGTTAAGTAACTTGGCCATGGTCACATAAATAATAAGTGACAAGTGACACAGTAGAAATTTAATTAAATTCTAGAAGATAATCATATAAGGGCAGCCCTTAATATCAACAAAGAGACAGGGAGTAGGAGGTGCCACGCCTTTGCCTTGGTGGTGGTGGAGTCATTATGGAGATGACTAATGTATAGGAGACTCAATAGCTTCCTTACCCTGGTGAGGGCATCACAGTGATCACCTGGCTTGCCCTGGAAAAAAATGGGGAAACTTGTGCAAAGAGCTAGAGCTGACGTCCTGGCTCCATCACTTTCCTTATCTCTCACCTTATCTCTCTGAACCTCAGCTTCTCAACTTGTCATATGTGAATGGTAATGCTTCAAAGGGTGTTTATGAAGATCAGTCAAAGTGCTTCAAAATCCATAAAGCATTGTGCCACGAAATTTTTCAGTTATTTTCTTCTACTGATAATACTCCTAGCCAGCAAGACAGGAAATGCTATAACATAAAATCCTGGGCAATACACACGTTAGGAACGGTTTGTGTGTAAAGACAAATCTATTCATTCGCCACAGTTCACAGCTCAGGGGCTCTTCATTCAGTGATATAAGGAACCCCAAGGAAGAGATGGGGGTGGTGAGAGATGGCAAGTGGGATTAATGCTAATTTTGTAGGGCAAAGAAGGGCTTAGAGAATGCCTTTGAAATGGGAAGGACCTCTATTTTACTAGGGACAGAATAAGTTCAACTATAACACTATTGTATGGTATTTAGGCATACCCTGCATTGTTGTTCCAAGCTGTATTTGAGGTAAGGTGCCTTACCTTTCTTTGTACCACTTTATGGTTTTCAAAGAATTTCATATTGATGATTTCAATTGATGGTATTTTTATGTTGTTGTCTTCTTAGTTCTATTAAGGAAGAGAGCGTATATAGACAAAGGTGATAAATTACTTTTATTATCTGCAAGGCTGTTGAACGATTTTAGACCCAAGTTGTTCTCCAATAGCTAATAATTTTTATTTTTTGCTCCTTTGTTTTTTTATCTGTAAATAGAGTAAAATGACCTTGTATTGTTTTTCACATCTAATAAGATTATGTACATAAGACGTTTTGGTAAATTCTAAAGAAAAGGCATAAGCCTTGTGATTCAAACCCACAGCAACTCCAAATCAAAGATGCAACACGGGGTAAGCCAGGAGAAACCCCTAGATCTAGGCAGCATTCACACATAAAGGAAGTTCACACAACGTGCAGAGAGAGGGAGCTGCATTAACTAGGGACCCCAGAGGGTCCGCCCAGATGCTTGGACATTCAAAGCTGGCACTGAGCAAATGGACTCCTAAAAATCAGAGCCGGCATCAGGGTACTCACCCAGCCATCTGACTCACTCACAGCACCTGGGCCCGAGAAAATGTTATTTCCCAAATCCTGCTTTCCTTCCCCCATCTTCCCCAGCCCCACATACAATCTGGACAGTCCATAAGGTAGAGGATAATTTTAGGGGCTTCCCCAGAGCCTGGATGGATGCTTTCCAATCATTTATTTCTGGCCTGTGAAGTCAGATGCACTATTTCTTTATACATGAGAAAAAATGAAATCAGTTTCTATTTGCAGAGTTGAGATGGGAAAAAAAAAAAAAAGAGAGAATTGCACACAGCTCTGTCACAGACTTGGAAAGGGCCTACCTAGGTGAGAGGAGAGCAAGGAGGCAAAAGAGAACCTCAAAAGGAAGAAAGTTCAGTTTGTTAACCCCTGAGAAGTGTCCCAGATGCTTGGCCTCACACATTTAAGTACACTTAAGGTTTTGGAGCAAAGTTGATATATAATATCAGTGAGATTTCTGGGTTCATTTTAACCACTGATTACATGATGTGATTTGATCATCATAGCCATTTCAGCAGCAAATCACTGTGTGTCTGTGTGTCTTTCTGGAAGTGTGTGACTCTGTATATGCTTCTGACCTCTCCCACACCACCCCACTTTCTCTTAACAGACACATAACACATTTTAATGTGTATAAAATTTGGTTAAAATGAACATCGAGAATAAGCTTGTTGGGGGAAAAAAGACTTGGGGTGGCTAGATTTCACACCGATTCAAGAATGAAATAGGGAAGAATAAAACTGACAAGATTACATGAACAAATTGTATATACCCAAATGTGGTTACAAATGAAGTCATCTTATCACTTACACCCACAACTCTGCTAGCCAGAGAACTCCATGCACATTCTGAGACATCAGATTCTCTTCCAAGAACCCCTTCTTCCTTTGGTATCAGTCGTTGTGCTCTGGGGAAAACTACATCACGTGAGCTCTTGAACCAGCCATTGGACTGTACTGTAGCCAACTACCCATTTCTGCTCTGCTCAGGACATCAGTGCTCCCCATGCACTGAAAGACTTCCTCCTCTGAGTTCTGCCCTTTGAAATGGCTCCATAGCAGAGTTGCTTGGATCATCCATCATGTCAAGCTCTTTTTCTTTTTTTGGCAGAGGGTATAGCTGGGCTCAGGGGACAAAGGGAGAGGAGAGGGCGTTCACACAACAACCACTATACCTTTTTACAATCTGCAATCGTAGCCTCTCATATCCTCTTTCTGAGCCTGGTCCAGCAGCCCCTCCTTGTAATTCTCCTTCTGTCATGAATATCTGCACACCCATCCCCACCCTTAACCTTTATCTCACCCTATCCCAACCTCCCACCTCTACTCCTTAACCCCACCCTCCATCTTCCCAATGATGATGGGATTCTGTCATTGATGAACCTAGTTCAAGTTTAGTTTTCACAAGATTTATTCCCTACCTAAATCTCTGAATACAAATAGATTCCAGGGGTTATTGCACAGGGGCTAAAGCTCTAGTTGTAAAATACAACTGCTTCATATTTCTTTCTCAACCTTTCAAACAGAAGCATTTTATTCTTTACCATTCATACCATCCCTAAGGGTCCATTTGCCAGCAGGCTCCTGCATACCCTGGATGCCAGGATATACGTGCTGTTTCTGACCTCTTCATTACAATATCAGTGATGGCAACTCACATTTGTCTAATGCTTGACATTTTATAAAGGATGTTCACATTTATTGCCACACAGAGCCTCACATCATTTCTGTGACTAAAGCAAATCAAATAAGGATACTTTTGTTTTAGAGCTATGAAAACTGGCACTCCAAGAGGTAAGAAGATTCCCCCAATAGCATTCAGCCAGTGAGGAGATGAGCCAGGCTCAGAATGTAGATATTAAGACTCCCGGTGCAGGTTCTTTGCAATTCTTAATGCTGCTTCTCTTTAGTTTTCAGCCCATGTGCCTCTCTATAGGCACCCTCACTGGACTTTCAGCCAAGTTCAAATAATCTCCGTGAAAGTAAATTCCTATGTGTTCAGGCCTTCCAACAGAGTTTCTGGGGAAGCAGGGCATCACTACCCACTCTTTCCCACCAGAAATTCAATAAGGAAGCCCACTGGGTAAATGTTTTTTGGATTAAATTAATTTTGGAATAATCTAGCCTAGCCTCCAGCAAGAATTCTCCACCCACAGCATGAAACATAAAGGTCTGATGAATAAAATCTTGACTGATGGCATGAATTTGCTTCACTTGACTTATTTTGAGGATATGTGTTTGCAAACCATTTGAAAAATAAAAGAATACTCCGTGTTTAATTATATTGTAATCTATGGTTGAATTTTATTTAAATGGCATTTATAATTGGCACATTTTTCAAGTACTGCTTCTGCCAGAATTGTATGTAAAAGTACATTATCATCACATGTACCACTACAGACTAAGTTAGCATCAGTATACATCCCATAGATAAGAGACAAGTCATTAAAGAACAGTGGGTGTCACATTTCCATGACATACTATTAAATATATCCAGATATAAATTGGTTCCCAGATTTTGCTAAAACAGCATATGGCATATGTTCAAAGTTAATAAATATTGATTGAGTACCTATGTTGTGCTCTGCAATGTGAAGAATTCAGGAAAATGTAAGGTATGTCTAAGGTAGTCAAAGAAGAAAGACAACTCAGGGATATTAGAATCAAGGGGAAAATAGACAATAATAACCATAATAAACATCGTTATTATATGTTATTTGTCAATTACAACATGCCACATAATATGCTAAGTACTTTGTTTGAATTCTTATTTAATCCTCATAACATTTCAATGAAATAGCTACTATTATTATTCTAATTATACAGAAAAAAAGTGAGACACAAACAAGTAATTTACTTAAGGTCATATAGCTAAAAAGTGGGGGAGCCAGGATTGGAAGCCTAGTATCTCATCCTCTAGCCTGTGTACTCTTGGCCTCTTTGCTGTGACTTTGGGGAAGGGATCAGAAAAGGCTGGGTTTTTACTGTAGCCCTGAAGATTGTGCAGTTAGGAAGAATGAAAAGAATGAGGATAGGTCATCATATTATAGGATAGACAAGGGCAAGAATTTGTATTTGACATGTGAGGATCAATGGAAGGAAATCAACGGCAGGAAGTACAGTTAGCTAGGCAGAGTAAGACACTTGAGAGAATACTTTAGAAATAACCTAGGCAGAATTTAGAGACTCTTACGTAGGAAAGTGACAATGATAAAGTATTGTGGTATTCTAGTAGCAGATTCAGGGAAAGTGGAGAGGAGGGAGGCTTCAGGGAAGCAAACCAATTAGGGGCTTATTGTGAAATCCCCTTTAGACCTTACTGTACATATTCAATAAATGTTTGTCAGATCAGTGGATGAAGACTGGCAGGGATAAAAATAAAGGTACAAATCCAGGAAAGAATGTGCAGGCATCACTGACAGAATGTTCATGAAACAACAGAAAGCAAAGAGGGCACCACCATGCTACTCTAGGTAAGAAGACATGTGGTGCTCTGGCTGATGATAGAGTTAGGAAGGAGAAGTGGGTTCCAGCTGGTTGCAGGGAGAGGGATGAGTCTTCCATTTTGATTTGAATATGCAGAGGTTTGACAGGGCCATAGAATACCATTAATATCTTACAGGTATTTGGAGAATACCTGACTGGTTTGGCTCAGTGGATTGAGCGTCGGTCTGCGAGCTAAGTGTCGCTGGTTCGATCTTCCAGTCAGGGCACATCAGTGAAGGAAAATTCTGAGTCCAAAAAAACCTCCGCTGCCTTGCGGCATACCTCTTCAGGGGAAAGGCTAAGGGAGTAAACCCCGACAGAAAATCCGGAGCCAGAGTCCCTAAGGCGGTTTGACGTTGTAGTCAACACCGGCAACTCCTGCGGCGCACCTGAAGCCAAGCTGTATTGACTCCGTCTTTCCCTTGGACCTTTCAGCTGCGAAGAGAGGGGGGGTCTGCTGCATGGGCAACAGCAGACCCTCCATATCACCCTGCCCAGGCTCTGTAGCTTCAGCTTCACTGGAGAGGACGCTCCAGCGTCATCGCACGATGTCGGTTCGGAGCGGGTGGGGACGGGTGCCGTGTCACTCCCGGGTCGGACTGCACAGCCATTCTCGGCGGTGCAGATAGACTCTTGAGAAGCTACACCATCGTCTCTCGAGACGGACGGCTGCCGACGACTAGGAAAACTGAATATCCACATGCAAAAGAATAAAATTAGACTGCTACTTCATACCATATATAAAAATTAACTCAAAATGTAAAACCTAAAGCTATAAAACTCTTAGAGGAAAACATAGGTGTATATCTTCATGACTGGATTTGGATATTTTTCTTAGATGTGAAACCAAAAGACAAAAATTTGTAGATTAACTGGACTTCATCATAATCAAAAACTTGTGTGCTATAAAGGATACTATCAAGAAAGTGATAAGGTAATCTACTGAGTGGAAGAAATATTTGAAAGTCCTATATCTAATAAGGAAGGGATTTGTATCTGAGATATATAAAAAACTCTTACAATTCAATAGTAAAAAACAATCCAATTCAAAATGGGCAGAAGAATAGACAGTTCTTCAAATAAGATATACAAATGGATAACAAGCACAAGAAAAGATGGTCAACATCATTAGTCATTAGAAAACTGCAAGTCAAAACCACAGTAAGATGCCACTTCACACCCACTAGGATGGCTAAAAAGATAGGTAATGACAAGTGTTGGCAAGAATGTGGACAAATTGGAAAACTTCTACACTGCAAATAAATATAAAAATGGTGAAGTCACTTTGGAAAACAGTCTGGCTATACCTCTATACCAGCTATTCCATTTATAAGTATATTCCCAAGAGAATGGAAACACAGGTTCACATAAAAGCTTGGACATGAATGTTCATAGCAGCATTATTAACAATGTAAAAAAGTGAAAACAATCCAAAGGTCCATCAAATGATGAACAGATAAAAAAAATGTGGTCACTCCATACAATGAAATGTTATTTAGCAATAAACAGAAATGAAGTACTGATGATACCTTAAAAACATTATGCTAAATTAAAAAGGCAGTCACCAAGGACCATGTATTGTGTGATTCCACTGGTATGAAATGCCTGAAATAGACAAATCTGCAGAGACAGAGAATACAGTAGTGGCTCCTTAAGGCTAGAAAGAGTGAGGAAGTAGAAACTGGTGCAGGGTGGTTGCTGAAGGGCACAGGGTTACTCTTAGGGTGATGAGAGTGTTCTGAAACTGATTATGATGATGGCTGCATAGCTCTGAATATACAAAAAGCCACGGAATTGCACACTTCCGATGAGTGAACTGTACGGTATGTTCATTATATCTCAATAAAGCTGTTAGCCAGAAAAATTTTTTTTGATTTGGTGCTAGTGCTGGGGTCCTGTAATGATATGCTTCTTGCCAGGGTTCAAAACATAGGAGAGTTAACAGTAATGGTTTTCACCATTCATCAATAAATTGGAGTCCTGGATTACACATCCATCTTTTCTGAGACTGGATCGTTAATCTTTAAAAGGCCGATTAACATAAGTGAATAGTCTCTAAGCTTGCAATGCTAGGAGCACTATGTTGCTATGTGAGGCCCTGATAGAGCAGCCATTTCTACTTTTTCACTGGAATCTTTTTTTTTTTTTTTTTAAATCCAGCAAAGGAAGAAATACACTCCTTTTGCAAAAACACTTGCATGATGACCTAGACTCATACTTGGTGAAGAGAACATATTACAACGTTAAAAGTAATTCATTCTCAAAATCTCACTGAAGGATTTAGGTTACAAGAAAAATTCAGAATTCTAGATTAAATCATTACTCAAATTTCTGAACTCAAACAAGTATTTGTATTCCAATGTCTATAACAGCATTATCAACAATAGCCAAAAGCTGAAGAAACCTAAATGTTGAATACATGAATGGATAAACAAAATGTGGTCTATGTCAAATATTGCTTCTAGACTATCACAGTCTTTTTTTAATTAAAATCTTACTATAAAAAATTAATTTTATGAATTCAACTTCTTTTATAAACAGGAGTTACATTACTAGTAGCAAGTACTATCATATGAATACAATAAATACTTTTATCAGTGAGACTTTTCGTATTGCCCAAAATATCTTATACACTATTACTAGAGATATAAAAGAATTCCTTTTCCAGTATGATGGAAATTAACAGATTGACTTACCAAATCTGCACCTAAGAGGCTTCCCTGAAGCTGTTCAATTTTGAGTGCCTGCTCTTTGATGGTAACTTTTAACTTGCTGTTTTCAATTTCAAGCCTTCCCACATGGTCTAGCGGTTAGGATTCCTGGTTTTCACCCAGGCGGCCCGGGTTCGACTCCCAGTGTGGGAAAGCAATGTTCAATTTCAAGCCTAAAATGTATATTTTAAAATAATTATTCTTTCATATTGATTTAAAAGATACTAGGTAATTTCTGAATAAACATCTGAAGGTGCAATTACATAAAATATTACAATTTGAAAAGCAGATGAATTGACAATTTATTGTGCCATTTGTCTAGCTGTTTTATAGATAATGAGCAAAATTTAGAGGTAAAGTACAGAAATTATGCATTTCAAAATATTTCAAAGCTGAAGTATTTATCCAGCTTAACATTATTTCTTATAATAACTGATCTAATTCTCATACTACACTGCTCATCTGCTTTATAAATACTCATGTTATTTTCTGTGCTGCTCTATACTTTTGCTTGTGGTCTTGTGTCTCCTCAGCACGTCTTATGGCCGCTGTATATCGATTCTGTGCTTCTTGTAACTAAAATAAAGAAACAAAAATGCTTTTAATTACTGATAATCTAGTACAAGTCTATCTGTTGTTGTAACTTAAATTTTATTGGACAACAATCACACTTTTCCATCTGCATTTTGTTTATGGCTACTTCGTGCCAAAACAGCAGAGATGAGTTATGACAACAGAGAGCTCATGGCCCACAGAGCCTAAAATATTGACTACCTGGTCCTTCACAGAAAAGGTCACCTAGTGATTCTCTAGCACTCAAATATTATTCATGTTTTTAAGTTATATTTTATCAGGTAAACATACACATTTATAAACTGGTCAAATGGGAAAAATAGAAAATTACCTTCTGATAAACATTCATTTTTTTGTATTCCAAACATCATATCCACTATAAATTTAAATATTCACAAATGTGAATGACTATGTCTATTCTAGTGACCATGAAAGTTAACATGCTGCTTTCGGTGACAATGATGTTTCATTGAATAGCCTGAGAGGCAGTATCTACATAGAAGCCAGAATGTCTGGGTTTGAATTCCACATCCTGCAGTTATTAGCTGTGTCACCTTGAGCAAATTACTTAAACTTTCCTTGTCTCAGTTTCTTCAACTGTAAAATGGAGTTAATAATGCTATCTACCTCACTGGGATGTTGGGAAGATTAAATTAGGGAATATATGTAAAGTATGTGGCCCATAATAAACTCTAACATTATTATTGTTGCTGTATTTTAAGTTCTAATAAAATTTTATACTTTAGGCAAATGGCAATGGAAGTGGTCTCTCGTACAAGTTACAGTGAAAACATTCTTCACTGACAGTGGAAGCAAACGAGGAGCACGAGCCCCAGACTATATCCCCATACGTTGGAAAGTTTTCACTAAGACTACTAGCCAGTAATACTTTTCTGCTTATAACAAGTCATAACTTACTTCCTTTCTGTACTACTTAGCAGGCAATAGTCATGAGCAATGTAAACAGCGCCTCCTGGACTGAGTACATCGCTTACATGGCCTGACAGGCAGGGTATAAAGCCACTGACATAGAGGTAACGGGGCTCTATGCTAAATAAAAGTTCCCAGATCCATTCATCCCCAGCCACTGTTTATGCTGGGCTGCTTCAGCAAGTGATGTACTCTGATGAGTAGATTAAGGTGATGTGGAATGGCATATCGATATCAGAAAAGCCCTTCCCAGAGCTTTACAGATGGTAAAGTGCTATAAATCTCTAAATCTACTTCTAGAGCTGGTTATTATTTTAAGCAAAACATGTATTCTTTAATTAAATAAATAATTTAAAAGACTCTCAATGGAATGATTTAAAACACAATGGAATCCGGACTTCCGGCCAAGATGGAGGCTTAGACGGACACGCTAGGTCTCCCTCTACAACTACAGTGGAATACAACTACTTCAAAACAAAGGATAACTAGAAATTCCAGAAAATAAAGCTACACGGAAGCCCAACATATGAAGTTATAAACCAGCGGTGCCATTTGGGCAGGTAAGAGTTAAAGAAGGCAAAGCTGTTTGCGGAGCGGCGGGGCGGGGCTGCGAAAAATCCTGGAGGCAATCAAGCCCCTGGCGTGCCCGACTCCGGCGCTGGGGAGCAGCCGCAGCATCGCCTTGAACAGTGAGGCCCAGGGGGGCGGGAGGACGGATCCCGGTCTCCTAGCTGAATAACTGTGTGAATCCATCTTGGACCCCCGCCCCCACAGAAAGCACCACAGGGCTGCGAAATAGGTCGCGGACGGGCAGGCGCCGGCGGTCGCTGATTTGTGACGCGTACGCAGGCACTGCCCCCTGCCCCCGACAGCCGGCCCAGGAAAACAAAACGCATCTGTCAAAATGTGGCAGACAAATATAGAGATCCCGGTGACACAACTCACCAGACAGCAGATAGAGAACCTGACAGATGAACAGATAAGAAACCTGTCAGAGGCTCAGTTCTGGGCCATTGTTATCAGGTGGCTTACAGAATTCACAAAAGAGCAGGAAAAAGATATGAAAGAAGCGAAAAACTTTCATAACGAAAGGAACAAAACCACATACGAGACAGATGGTGAGGAATCCAGAGTCCATTTCAACAAACTGGAATATGGAGAAGGAACAAGCAGTCAACCAATGCAGCGAGAGGAAATGGCAAGCAACAATGAGAGGATCAGAAACCTCTGGGACAGCTATAAAAGGCCCAACATAAGAATCATTGGTTTGCCAGAGAATGAGGAAGATGAACTAGAACTTGAAAAATTGAGTGAAAATATAATAAAGGAGAACTTCCCAGACTTGGGGAAGGGAATAGACTTGCAGGTCCAGGAAGCAAGGAGAGTTCCCAAGAGACTGGACCCAGGGAGAACCACTCCAAGACACATTATAATCAAAATGTCAAAAATTAAAGATAAAGAGAGAATCTTAAAAGCAGCAAGAGAGAAGAAAAGAATTATGTACAAAGGGGTCCCAATTAGACTATCAGCTGACTTCTCAAGGGAAACCCTACAGACAAGAAGGGACTGGCAAGAAATATTCAAAGTAATGAAAATCCAAAACCTACAACCACGAATACTCTATCCAGCGAAATTGTCATTCAGAATAGAAGGACAGAGAAAGTGTTTCCAGGACAAAATAAAACTGAAAGAGTTCATTAGATCCAAACCACTGTTATATGAGAAGTTAAAGGGACTGGTTTAAAAAACAGAAGCTAGGGAGATGAAACAAAGGCAAACGAAACAGGCAACGAGAGTGGAAAAGGAACTGTGGGTAAGGGAAACATAGTGGGGGGAGGCCAACAGGGAGGGGGAGTGGGGAGAGGGAGGGAGATGATATAGGAATTGGGGATCATGGTAGGAGGGAATGGAATAGACGGAGAGAGGTTGGGAGGAACTGTAAGCACAACTAATGGACATAATCTAAAAGGGGGGGACAACTGGAGGGAGGGGGCCACCGGGTGGAGGGGAGCAGAGGGAAGGGAAAGTGGCACAAATGTAATATTTTAATCAATAAAACACATTAAATCTGTAAAAAAAAAAAAAAAAAAAACACAATGGAATCCTTTCGCAATACAGTTTTTGAGAAAGACAATTTAAATTTCTAAAATTACACATTTTGTAATATTATTTCAGTTCAAATAAATATTATTTCTAACCAAGTTAGAAATAAACAAAATAAAACTCTCTCCTAACAATATGATACCAAAATAGAAGCAGTCCAAGGAGAAAAAAAAACTATATATTATATAATATATAGTTTTGGAACTGAGAGACATCAAGATTTCTTGATTATTACAGTAAGTAATGGGATCCACTAAAGAATCATTTAGGCATGTGTATTATAAAAATCATGCTGGTATGATTTAGAAGTCATATTAAAAATCCTTATCTCTGATCAAATTTCCTACCTCCTCTTTTGTGGTAAACTTTCCTCCAATATAATTTTTCTATCACTACATATTTCCCAGCTCCCCACCTTCAATACTTAAAGTTAAAAAATATGCAACATATCATATTTCCACCAAAATAGTTTGCTTTGACTAATTTTTCATTATAAACATAAAACAACGATAGGTAGACCACTACTAAATTTTAAGAGCAGGAACATTGATTTCATGAAGGAGCACCTTACTTTGGTAACAGAACCGAAGTCTTCATCGTCTGATATAGTCCATGAATCGTCAGTGCCAGGGTTGCTGGAATGCCTTTAGAGTAAAAATAGCCAACAAAAATTTTCATTTCTTTAATAAACCAACCAAAAACCTGAGTGAAAGGTCAGCTATCTGTGTATTAAATGAAGATTCTTGATATAATTAAAATTTGGCCTGTTTTAGAAAAGCTGTCAGGTATCTATTTCTGTCTTCACCTCTCCCAATCTATGAACTAGTCAATGGAGATATGCTTTAAGTTCCCACAAAGGGTGACAGCCAATATACTGGCAAAGCCTGAAGTTAATTTTTCACCAGAAGTCCTGAAGCCTGAATTAAAAATCCAATAAATGGCTGACATAACTTTTGACTCCTGAACTGGAAAAAATCTGATGACCTGAATCAAGGTGGAAAGACAGACTGTTTCTTCTCCATTGTCTGTCCTTGGTTCAAGGACTAAACTATGTCCGTCAAAGGACTAATCTAGGTTCTTTAGGAAGGAACTTACTAAGGTGACAACATTTCTTCATTTTACCCTAGAATACTACAGGGAATTTCTTGAAATGTTTAAAAGTTAAATGTCCAAATGTCAAAGAACAAATGTGTATGACATTAGCCTTCCCACTCCCAGATTACCCTTCTGCAGCCTCCAAGATAATCTCCAAGCTTTAAATCTTCAGCCTACAGAGGCACACACTCTTGAAACAAGAATGGGTTCAAATAACCAAGAGTAAGAGCTCTCGACTTCCCTGCTCCTGGAAAACAAGCTAAATGGATTCTGCCATCCATACCTAACATAGGCGTGTTATCAACTACCCACCTCCATTACTGATTTAACAGCCAGTCCTACCCATTTCCTACCCCATTCCTACATGGGAAGGCTATCAGCTAATTGGGAAAAGGGGCAGAGGTGAGGAGACACCTGCCTTGGGCCACAGATCTATACAGTTCAGCAATCTCCAGCCCCCTACGACTCGAGGGGATCAAAGCCCCACTCTGTAAGTAGGGGTTCAGATAGATGATACCATAGTCCTGTTTGCAATAAGGAGAATCTTTCTAAATTATTCTAATACTTTTCTATAGAAACCTTGAATTTTGCTAGTTTTCCAACTTAAGCAAACAAACAAAAGAACAGGAACATCTTCAGGACTCTCTTGAACCCTTTATTTTAATCTGCCTTTCTAGAAAACTCCCAACATCCTGTGGCCTTCCTTCTTGTAACTTGTCTTTAATTTGTCATAAACCCCTCTATTCTGATCTCTTTCCCCTATCTGATCTCTCCCATCTCTTTTCTAAAACCCTTATTCCTATCCCAACCCAGTGTTTTTCCTCCTGATTTCCCTGCTAATTCTATTCTGTCTTCTTTCACTGCATTTACTAAACCCAATCCTACTAGGCTTAGAAATCTGAATTTACATCTCACTTCCACCACTTACCACATCCAAGTAAGTCACTCTAATTTCTCTGAGTTTCCAATTCTCCATGTGAGCAACCAGTTGGCCAGAATGTTAAACACAGGTTGAAGTACTAGTGGGTGTTCTGATTATTTAATTGCTAAGATTCCTTAAAGTCCTACAATTCTATGTGCTCTTCATTCTATCTATAGAAAAATGGAGAACATGTAACAGGCTAAAGTGGAAAAAACTAACACAATGAGAGAAACTCCAAAAAAGGCAGAGAAGAAAGTTAAAAATCTAAAACGTCATGAAAGAAAAAAGGACTCTATGAAAAAGAAAAAAACTACAACTAGGCCAAGTTACTGGCCTGAAGAGAAAACCAGACTGGGAAGTCAGTGAGTAGAGAAATCATTGAGAAATATCTTTTAAATAGATGCTGAATTTAATTAACATAACATGGTTTATACACAGATATTTTTCACTTACAGAAAATAATTCATATCAAGAAGAACAGATACTATTATACTTAAAAACACTTGCCTGATTAGGTTTTCCTTAGGTCAGATCTATGTTTCTGTGGCCATAGCTAACCATGATGTGCCCTAAAGTCTTTGTTGTGAAAAACAAGGTACTAGTTACCACTGCAGTTGTCGAGTATATTAAGACAAATGCTTGGGTTTCTTAGGAAAACTCTAAATCACAGTTAACACACAACTAGATCTGACATTCTGAGGTGAACTGATTTGTATCTGTATCTTGATGCCAGGGCCACACAGAAACTTGGCAGTGTATGTTGAAGGACAACAGAAGGGATCTGGGAGCCAGGCAGAATGACACTCCAACCATGGGTCAGCCACTTGTTAACTATGGAATCATGGGTCAACTCATCAACCTCCCTGAACCACAGCTGCCTAATTAATGAAAAGTAGGCTATTAGGGCATAGCTACTTTGCAAAGGTATTGCGGTGACTATATAACACATGTTAATTCCATAGTATAGTGTCCAGCCCAGGGCAGAACGCTCAAGAAATGTTAAGCTTCCTTTCTGTGCATTCCCTTAGTTAACATATGGTTTTTAAAAATCCATAAAATCCTACCTGTTCAAAGAGTCTTCTTCAGACTTCTCACTCACTGTTAAAAAAAAATAAAATACATTTTAAATCAACAGTGGAAAAATCCAGAACTTTAAAAGTACCAGACTGATGCTTTGTTAGAAAGTAGTCCTTTGGGACCTAAGATTATACTACAATGAATATGAATGATACTGTTAGTAGGCAATTAATACATTAAAAATATTTACTTCTCCTCCTTTATATATATCAAATGCAAGAGAAAAAAAAAGAATGAGATCATAATCTGATATCTACAAGTGAACTGCTATTTACAATGATCATAATTCTAACCAAATCCTATCAAACTGACAGAAAATAGTATCATTAGTAGTATCATTAGTAGAATCAGACTAACAATGTCAAACTTGAAATGAGTACTTTTTCCAGACTCCTACCCTTAGTCAGAAGAGAGTATACTTATTTTGCTGTAATACAATACAATTTCTCAGCTCTGTCCACTCTATCACAAGGGAGCCTGGCTACAGGCAGTACACTTTGCGCATGGCAAAACATAGGAAACAGACACTTTCTGGCCCTATTTCCCATCGCAGGATAAGTATGACAGACTTTGTGGTTCCAGTTTTATCAAGTATAGCTCCTTGAGACAGTCTCCTTACATGGCTAGAATCTATCTGGACCCATCTCAGAGAGAAGGATGGTCCAAATAGTTAGGGCTATGCAGTAGTGCGTGATGTAATTTTTCTCAACCCTCCCCAGTATGTGACAAATGCCTATAGAAATCATGCTTTCTCAGCTTGTAAGGCATATGTCATCAGATCCTACGCTGATGAACAACAACAGCAGCAGCAACAACCCATAAAGGACAAAAAAACATCTTGGATAACTACATTTAATTACCTTGGAAATTTTAATTTTTTAAACATTCAAAAAATACCTACTGTATGATTCCAACTATATGACATTCAGTAAAAAGATCTGTGGTTTCCAGGAGTTAGGGGGGGAGGGTGGGATAAATAAGCAGAGCATGAAGGATTTTTAGGGCAGTCAAACAATTCTATAGGATACTATAATAGTGGCTACATGTCATCAGACATTGTCAAAGCCCATAGAATGTACAACGCAAAGAGTGAAACTTAATGTAAACTATGAACTTTGGGTGATAATGATAAGTCCATTATTTGGGCTGATGTGTTATACCTGTCCCTGAATTTGTTTGTGTTGATACTTGTTTTGGAAATTCCAGTAGATCTACATCCACGTGAATAAAGACATAAAAGGAATAAAGGAAACAATGATGTCAGAAAATATGTGAAACCAGTAACAATCCTATTATAATCAGAATAAGAAATAAAGACTTCTAATGACTGACAATACATTCTATACATTCTATCAATGTCTGCTTGATATCTCCCAACCATATTTGGGTATTCCACAAGTGTGGGTGCTGGGCACTGTGTGTGTTTTCATGAAGCCCAAGGACAGATAATAAACAAGTAAATATTCAAATTGAGAGCAGCATTCCACGATTGTGTATATATAATAGGGTGTGCTGAGCAGAGTAGCCTGGGAGAGAAGATGCAGGGAAGAGCCTTAGTTAACCCAATTAGGCTAAGCCTCAGTTTCCTCTCTGGAAAGTGGGGTCTATAATAACTCCACAACATCACGATGTTGTCTTGAGGACCAAATATCAGTAAAGAGTTCTGAAATATTAATAAGTATTACTTTAAGCCTGCCACGGGTTTCTGAAAGTTGTCTCTGAGTGAGGGAAGGGCAGGGGGTTAGATGGACTTAAGGAGAAAGAAGCTGCTTCCATTAGATCCACATCAAAAAGTCCCCAAAAGGGCATCCCTAGCCTCAGGGTGGGACCCACTCCTTCCTCTGGGGCAGGAGCATCAGAGCTCCAGAATTACACCATCCAGGACAGCAAAGACCCGGCTTTACAAACTGTGGCCAAAGTCAGTATTTGCAGACATTGGCTCCATCAGCAGAGCAGGACTACAGATACCTGGTTTGAGTTTTTGTATTTGTTGTGCTTGCACGTTGGGGAAGTGTAGGTATAGATATCAGGGATATCTGTGTTGGAGAAGTGCACAGTCCTTCCAGAAAAAGGCCGAACTTGCTCGGACAGGGTAGGCTCTTTCCCGAGAATCGCGCCTCTGCGCTAGTCACCCTTCTAGCACAGTGGATCTGCTTGTCCCGCCTCTTTATTAAGCCCCGCCCCTTTCTGCCCTGCCCCCCCCCCGCGCGCTTCCTGCCGCGGCCCCGCCCCCTAGCCCCGCTCCGTAGCCCCTCCCTCTCCCGGGCCACATTCCTCTGGCCGGGCCTTGCTCTGCGCCTAGCCGGCCGGCGGGGCCGCAGTGGCGGAGGAGGAGGAGGAGGAGGAGGAGGAGGAGGAGGAGGAAGAACAAGAGGAGTGCTGGGTTTGGCTGGCCTGGGTATCGGACTTGGGGCCGGGAGCGGTGGGAACTGGCAGGCACTGGTGGTCGCCAGGGCGTTCGCGTGGCGGGTGGCCAGGTCCCGTGGTGGCCGGGTATAGGCCCCGGGATCCGGCCGCCTCTGGCGGGAGTAGGCGGCTCTCTGCTGGGCCTGGGCCCCGGCCGCCGGGCCCGTCAGTTCCCGCCGCGGCCACCATGTGGTGCCTGAACTGCAACTCGGAGCGAACCCAGTCCCTGTTGGAGCTGGAGCTTGACTGCGGGTAAGGGCACCCGGCAGGGCCGAGGCCAGGGGCAGGCGGGGAGCTCGGGGAAGAGGGCGGTGGGGAGAGGCGGGCGGACAGGGCCCTGGGTGCGATGGAGTGCCCGCAGCGCCCCAGCCACTACTCAGGGGAGGGTTGGTGAGAGCCGGGCACTGTGCTCTGTCGTGCGATGGTTTGTTAGAAACTGCTGGGGGTGTGAGTGCGCGCACCGCACAGAGGCTTCGGGCACGGATTTATGAGAGTTGTTTGACTGTCAGGACGGTGCCTGTGTGAGAGGGAGGGCTGTGACAGGGTGCAGCGCGTCTGTGTTAGTGTGTTCGAACCGGACCCAGGACCCGAGTGTGTGCGTGCGGGAAAAAGATGCTGTCTGGGTGGGAGGCGTGCGTGTGTGTTCATGCTCGTGAGTGACGAGGTGCAAACGTGGGAGAAACTGACAGGACTTCTTATCTGGTGGGAGGCCGGGGAGCACATGGCCCCGCGTTGTGAGAGCGAGCCTGGCCAGCGGGCGTCTGTGCTCGGGACTGGTCGCAGGGGGCCAGAGGCATGCAGGGAGCCCTCCTGCAGGCCTGTTTGTGTGTCCACTCTGTCAGGGAGTGTGTGCCAGGCTGAGGGACCTCTTCAAGTGCTGTGCGTATGTGGTTCAGGTGTGCTCCAGGCGGGGCCACCTGCCAGTGTACTGGGTACCTGGAGATGAGGGAGGTGGAGTTCTCTGTGGTTCCTGTGGTGGCTGTGAGGGGGCTGCTGGTGGGAATGGGAGTGTTTGTTTATGTACACCTGGTGTGGTAAGGAATGGAGTATGGGGGTGGGTTGGGGGTGGGAAGGATGAGCTTGTGTCCCAGAAACCAACCCTTTTCTGCTTCAGGGCCTATGGCTGGCTGTCTGAGCATCAAAAGACCCGTATTTATGGCAAGAGAGGGTGTGTATGTACTGGGAATATTGATTTCCTCTCTCCACTAGCCAGCATAGCTGCCCCCTGAGCTGTCTGCAGGCCCCTCCTAAGGAGTAGGGCTGTGGGATGGAGGGGATTTGTTGACAAACTGATTTGGCTTGTGTCAGGCCCTCTGGGGGGAGGTCCACCAGCAACCATTTGATCTTTGAGTTCAGAAATCCTGCAGCCTGTGTCTGGCAGTTGCACTGAGAACATGCATATGTTCCCTTTGCCCCCTCCTCACTGCAGGGGCCTGAGGCTGTGGGCCTGAGACTTCTTATGAGGTGGTGGGGATGCAGTTCCCAGGGACCCATTGTTCCTTGCATCTGGGGTGGAGGCTGAGCAAGCTGCAGCTGCAGCACCAGCTGTCCGGGATCAGTGGATGAGCCTGAGAACGAGGATCCTGATATTCATATCCCACATGTGCCACTGCCTTAAGCAGCTGTCCCACCTGGTATTACGTTTGCATACTTGTTATTGTGGTACTGGTATCCTATATTGCAGGAGAGAAAACTGAGTTCAAGTGTTAAGTCTTGTCAACCAAGGCTCCGTGGTTTATTGAGAGTCTGCTGTATACAGCCTCTGCTCTAGGCTCTGGGTACATATCAGTTCACCCTTCAGCCTCAGAGCAGGTGGGCCACATTTGCTCCCCCATGTCTGGGGTGTGGTTCTGAAGCATGCTTGGGGCAGGACCAGAGAAAATCAGCAAAGCTTCTGGCCTGCAGGGGCTCAGCAAGGAGCTCCTTGCACTGGTCATCTCTTCCTCTCTGAACCCGGAAAGGATCCAGCATGCTCAGAGACCTCGGAAGAACTCCAGTCTGTAACAGTCCAAGACACCCTCTCTTGGGACACCCTGCAAGTGCAGGCTTTTCTAACAGCCCTCATGTAGAGCACCTAATGCTTTGCTGTTTGAGCCTTGTGGCAGCCCTAGTCTTTCCCTGCCCTCCTTTTCTACATGGGCACATTAAGGTAGGGTGAGCAGAATATTACAAAGGAAGCCTGAAGTAAAGCACAGATATTCTGATGCTAGACCTCTGGAGGGCCTCTGCCAGCTCTGCTGGAATTTTCAGACTTTTGCTCAAAGAAGTCTGACTATGAACTAGCTGTGTTAATATTTACACAGCTTGAGTTCAAAAACATGGACAGAACTGACTTCTGCACAAACAGTGAGATGACTGGGCAAATAGGTGTTTCTCGAAGGGATTGAACAGGGCTCCTTGGGCTATGGGAGCTCAGTGTGTGTGTTTACAGGTGTTACCTGGCTGGACTTTGTGGAGCATGGGATGGATCATGGTTTTCCAGGTGAATCTATGAGTTTAGGGCAGCTGTAAAAGAAAAACAGACTTTGTTTCAAATCCCAGCTCAGCTTGGTGAGTTTGTGCAACTTACCACACCCTTTGGGACCTCAGTTTTCCCCGCCATGAAAGGGAATGATAATACTGCATCACCAGAGGTGTCTGCGAAAGTGGGTGTCTAAAAGCCCTTGCCCAGCTGGCGAGCCCCAGGCCTTCAGTCAGAGGCTGTGATTATTCAAGTCAGCATTCTACTCTTCCCACTTCCACTAACCCCTTGAACTTTCTTCCTTCCTCTTTTGTAAATTTGCTTTGAATTATAATGAGGGATGGAATATCTGTCCACCAAGTACAGGGGCAAGACGACAGCACAGCTCTGATGGGCTTAGATCTGGCCAGGTCTGGAGAGAGTTCCACAGAGGTGACCCAGTCCCCTGTTGGAATGTGTGTTTGTGTGGCGGAGGAGGATGCTCAGGGGCTGAGAATGATTTATTATTTGTCCTCAAAAGCAAATGATAATGAGTTTAAAGGCCATTAAGGCTCTTGAAGAATTAATTGGTGTGGCCTTACAGAATCTGGCTGCTCCTACTATATGAGCTGCTGCTGAGAGAAAATTAACGGTGATTGTGGGGAAAAACATGGCACAATTCCACCTGGCCCTGCCACTCTTCTGGCCGCCATGGCTGAACTCCTCGTTGGACAAGTGTGCCCCTCCAGCCCTAGGTGCATGGCAGCCACAGCCATCGTGAACGAACAAGCCCACGAAGGCAGGCATGCTCTCCTGAGCTTGAAGGAGTGCTTTGTGACCCAAGAGCACCCAATGTTGCACTTTCCTATGTTTCCTTATTTATTCACCAAACAGTTTGTGATACTTTGTGCTAGGCCCTGGGCTAGATGTAGAGGAACCAAGGTGAATAATGTGAAACTGCATCACAGAGCACAGGCCTTGGGCTCGCACAAAACCCTAATTTTGCCTCTTCCTAGCTGGCTTTTCAGATATGTTGCCTGCCCAATCTAGACCGTAATTTTGCCACCTGTGAAATGAGGCCAAAATTACCTCCTGAGGGGATGTGCAGCTTTTTGCCTAGTGACTGGCACATTCTAGATGCCCCCCACCCCCAAATGACAGCTGTTGTCACTATCATTACTATTATAACCTTTTCCCATTTGTGAAATTACTGCTGAATTAAAGACGTTCCTCACAGTTGTCCGTTTTGCTAGTTTTGGGGGTTGAAGACTAGTTTCTGGGGCCTATATAGCTTTTTGTGAAATCTCTCTGGGGGGCTGAGGCCTGGTCCTAGTTGCTCTGATTTTAATATCTTTATGCTTTATTTGTGCGTGGCTGTGGCTTCTGTGCTCCTTCATGGAAAGGATTGTTCAGGGTTTTTTTTTTTTTTTTTTTTTTCTTGCTTTGTGGCTTCCTAACTTGGTGACCATTTAATTTGAACTTAAGGTCCAGATGTGTAACCATAGCAAGAGTTCCATCCCTGTGTGTATATATGGGACTATGCCAATATTGGTTTTTCTTCTTTGTTCAAAGTTCGGACTAATAATGATAATAATAACAATGGTTGCCATTTAGTGAACTCTGTGTGAAGTAAATACCAATTCTCAAAGCAATTTATGCGTAAGGGCTTCCGCGTTCTCATTTTTTTCAGATGAGGGAAGGTTACATGACTTGCCCAAGTCACCAACCACTAAGCGCTAAAGCTGGGATTTAGTCTGCCAGGTTTTGAGGTGTGCTCTTCATAGCCAGGCTCTGCTTCCTCTGGAGTTAAATAATCCTCAGCAAAATATGTCATCATTGCAAGTAGAGCCTTTTGCATCTCCCAAACCACAGAACAGGTGTTTGGTATCCCTTGATGTCA
Organism: Furipterus horrens; assembly: GCF_987537825.1. Classification (NCBI taxonomy): domain Eukaryota; kingdom Metazoa; phylum Chordata; class Mammalia; order Chiroptera; family Furipteridae; genus Furipterus; species Furipterus horrens. The sequence continues at coordinate 138,699,311 of NW_028327172.1, forward strand.
GTATTCCCAAAATATTTCCCCCATTTGGTATTCCCTGAGCTCACTGGGCTCTCCTTGTGTCTTGCAAGACTCCACAGACCCCAAAAGCTGCTTCCCTAAAGACTCCAGTAGGATTCTGAGACAGTATCCTTTGGTCTTGAGGACTTGCAGCATTTTGAGGGCAGCACACTTGCTGCAGGCCAGCCTCAGTGTGGAGCAGGGTCTTGGAGACAAAAGCTGAGCCACTGGGAAACAAGTGCAAACGGCTTTTTCGTGCTGAGGAAACCCAAGGCCAGGGCCTTTGACATCATTGGGGGATGTACATGCATGTGGGCAGCTGAATTTCATCCCATGGGAGGAGATAGGTACCATTAATAACTGGAAAATTTGGAAAGTCACCAGCTAGTTAGTGGGTGGCCTCCTCATTTGGGTTCCTTGAAATCACTATCTCCTATACTGCGTTGGAATCTGCCTGCCAACATGAATGCTTTCTCTCCAAATGATGTTAGCTTTTCTGTTTCTGGCTGGGAGGTTAGGTGGTATAAGAATTAAATATGATAGTATGTGCAACACATTTAAAATGGTGTTTTATTGTATTATAGTAAGCACTCAATAAATGTTAGTTATAACCATTGTAATTGGCCTTATTAAGCCCTGGCTGGTTTGGCTCAGTGGATTGAGCGTCGGCCTGCGAGCTAAGTGTCGCTGGTTCGATCTTCCAGTCAGGGCACATCAGAGAAGGAAAACTCTGACTCCAAAAAACCTCCGCTGCCTTGCAGCATACCTCTTCAGGGGAAAGGCTAAGGGAGTAAACCCCGACAGAAAATCCGGAGCCGGAGTCCCTAAGGCGGTTTGACGTTGCAGTCAACACCGGCAACTCCTGCGGCGCACCTGAAGCCAAGCTGTATTGACTCCGTCTTTCCCTTGGACCCTTCAGCTGCGAAGAGAGGGGGGGTCTGCTGCATGGGCAACAGCAGACCCTCCATATCACCCTGCCCAGGCTCTGTAGCTTCAGCTTCACTGGAGAGGACACTCCAGCGTCATCGCAAGATGTCGATTCAACACGGGAGGAGACAGATACCGTGTCACTCCCGAGTCGGACTGCACAGCCATTCTCGGCGGTGCAGATAGACTCTTAAGAAGCTACACCATCGTCTCTCGAGACGGACGGCTGCCGACGACGACGACGACATTCTATAGTATGAAACTTCCTATAAAGAAAATAAGAACACCACTGTTAATTTTCTCCAACTAAGCAGTGCTTAATTTTTTATAATAACTGTGCATCAATCGCTTGTGATAGCTATAGTTATCATATGTAGTATGGTTACCGGACCCTGGTTCTTCTCACCTATGCAGTAAAGAATTATAGATCAGCGAGCCTGGAAGTGTGCATGCAAAGTTTATCAGTGAATGGGAAAGCCAAAGCAAGGGTGGCCAAAACAAGGGTGGCCAAAGGCGGGTGACTAGCACCCATGTGACCAGAGCCCAGGTGGCCAGGTGGGATGAGGGTGAGGGAATTACAGATTGATTGATGGGTAAAGATGGTGCCAGCTTCCCCCAGGGAGATGTGACTACCCAAATGTAGGTATGAGTGGGAGTCTGTTAGTCCCAAACCTTATCTCGCTGCAGACTTTATTTGTTCATTTTGCATACGTGACAGAAGGCAGGCAGTTAACTGAATTCTTGTATGGGCTTTTTCTCTGGACACCGTAGACCCCTCCCCTCCCCACTTCCAGGCCTTGGGATGACTACCTGTCTCAAGGTTTTTCTTTTCCCAGCTAGTGGAGATGATACGCACAGACTTTCAAGGGCTCCCCGTGCACTCTCATAGTTTACTTCTGTAGTTTGGAATGCCTGGCAGCCTTATCGGACCAGGCTCACGACTACTGGTCAACGGGTGAGACATGTCTCCCTCTGCTTCTTGCCTCCTCTATTAAGTTCTTTGTTAGACTGCGATGGTGAGAGTCCTGCCTTTACTTCCCCTCTGCTACTCATTTTATTTGCTCCCAATTTTTTCTTAATTTCTTATTATGCTAAAAATATAGCTCACTATTAAAGGCATTTGTTGACAGGACAAGGCAAAAAGTCAAACATAATTGTCTACAAAATGTACATAAGTTATCCATGGATATTCCATCTCAATACATATGGAAAAAGAAAACTGGTCTTCTCTGTTGACCTGCTGCTCTTCCCTGTTCATCTGATAAAGTCCTAGTCTTCCTGTCCAATTAAAATACTAGTGCACAATCTGCAAACCTATGAATCATCTTAAGATTTCTCTCTCCCTGCTAACTTTTTAAATTCAGTCATCATTAAATCATATTAACTAGACCTCTTCTGTCTCTGCTTTACTTTGCCACTGCTTCTGCCCTAGTCAATCATAGGCTCTTAAGAGATGGCTTTCAAAGGGAAAAAAACACTACCAACTATTACTGCTATTTCTTAAATGAATAAGATTTTTTAAGGGAAATAAATAAAAAACATGTAGGCCTAGAAACAGAGCACATTTTAAGTGGAATAAATGAAGCTTCCTGACTTTTTTATTTCAACAGGGATAGGTGAAAATTTCATAAAGAACTGATGGTAGCTGAAAAAACAATCTACCCACTTTTTAAAAACCCTAATTCCCCATTATGCACTTAAAGTGTATGGGACATATTATGCATTAATAGAAAAGAATAAAGAATGATAATTATAAATTCCTAGTGGACTCTGGTCCCTAGTAAGCACTGAATAAAGTATAGTAAGTAATACAAATGACAATAACAACATCCTCTTGAAGGGCAGGGACTGTGTTTTTAAAATATTTGTATTTTGCAACATCAGAGTAACACTTAGCACCTAAGGCACTTGAGAGTTAAATGGCACACCATTAAGCAGACAAATGAATAAATGAACTTTGAAAATTTCTTTGAAAAGTACGTTTAAGAAAACCACAGAAATAAACCAAGGACAGCTCTATCATATTATGAATGCCTTAAATATCAAAACTCTATTTCATCTTTGTGTTTCTTATAACTCGCAAAACAACCTACGCAAGTCCTTTGATAAAGGTCTACTAAGTCAAAGGCGTCCTCATACAGCTCAGGCTGCGCGATGCACTAGGTGTCACATCCAGCTAGCACACCAGCGATTTTTGTTACTGTGAAACATTTTTATACTTTTATTAAAAATGTGTTGGCTTTGGGCTATTGAATATTTATTTTGATTATCTTTTGACCAATGGCAACAGAGAATCTTGTTCTAAAGAAATTACAGTATCGTGACAATTATCCAGCAAACAGAAGGAAACATCTTGTTCTAATTAAGTCAAAATATCCCATTCTGTTTTGACCTATGAGAAAGGAAGTTGTTAACAGTGAGACCTTGTTCATATAACAACATATAGAATAACTTACGCTTCTCAACAAGGCATTGCTTTTCTGACTTATCTATCAGTAGATATCTTTAAAAAACAATCTCATTGGGAATGCTGCACACTGGCTAAGTTTTGTAGTTCTTACCGCTTGCCATTTGTTCATGGCACTAGGAAGGTATTGTTGAGTTCCCAGTTTTAGTTACTTTTTTTAGTCAGACAAATCAGGATATAATAACAAGTATTTACTTACTAAATATAATCCATTTGTTGTAAAAACTAAACAAAAGAACCATTTTTATAACAAGTACAATTTGTTATTATGTGATTATAGAGGAAACATACAACATCCTAACTTTAAAATCTTTTTTCGTTTTTACATAAAGATATAATATGAAATTTTAGGCGTCGTGACTAAAGAAATGAAATTCTTTTCAGACAATACTGTCCCAGATTTTAAATTACCTACAATAAACTGTTTAAGCAGTACTGAATACTATTCTATTAAGAAAGAAATTATAAAAGAAAAACTGTACGTGAGATTTACACATTTTTTTTCACCGCTCTTTCTTATCAAAACTTCTTTACTCTTACTTATCAATGGCGGGACTGCCAAAAGTAATTCACTATTAGATGTCTTACCAAGACTTTTGCTACTTTCGAAACCCGTTTTAGATCTCCTTTCTTCTGTATTTTCAGAAGTTAGTTGATGATTGCTGTGCATAAAATTGGTGATAAATAATATGACTACCGTAATACTGATATCAAAAATATTTTTCAAATATATTAAATTCTTAAGAGTATTTCAGATAATATCTTGAGCTAATATCAAGACTTTATACCATACATTTCAAATTTGTAAATTCTACAAACTTTTTATTAAGGAAAATAAAAACATGAAACAGTCATGACTTGATGGCAATACACTTCTGTAAATTAATTAGAGTTAGCTTGACATAATGGCAAGTGTCTTAAACTCAGAAGTCCTAGGTCTGTAGCCAATAGCTATTTGTTCTAAAACAGTACTTCTCTTTGGCTCAAAATCCTCCTCTGCAATATAAGAATCTCACTGCCTTATTCTACAAGGTTGTTAGGATGATTGACTAAATGAGATAATACACCAAGAAGAGATGCTTAGGGAAACAGCATAGTAAAAGTAAAATCTGTTCATGAACTTTATTTGTTGAACCTACTATGAAATCGCAAATCAACCCCAAAGTGGGTTTTTCATAGTTTCTAACATTTAACTGTTGCAGTTTCCAGAAAATAGAATTAAGTTAGTTATTAGCTGCTCCTTCTTTGTGGCTTGTAATTCAGGGCATCTCAGCAATTATATAACTTGCAATGAAATTTATTTAGAAATATATTACTTCATTAAGTCAGATAACATAATATTCCCCTCTTATTGTAGCTAATCATACAAATGGCAGAAAATTAATAGAAGTCAGGACCCGGCCTGGACTACTAGCATCCTTCTCCACCTGCTCAGACTCTGAACCAGCAGATCTTTATGAGAATGATGCTTAATCTCCCGGTTTATTCCCAATAGACTTGGAAGATAAAATCCTACTTGTCAATCATGGATACTGATGAGTCAGGGATAGGGCTTTAGCAATTCTAATACCCAATAACCTACTTTGACTTAAGAGCTTTCTGTTTACTGACTTCCACATGAGGCATAATTAAAATATTTTGATACGTGAGGTAAATTCAAGCAGTTGGGAGAGTTTCATTGTTATGGAAAACAGATCACTTGAGCGGTCAACCTTAACTATAGAATCTCAGGCAAGTTGATCATCCATTTGTCTATTGCCTTTCCCAGTAAAAATTCTCTAAGGAGTGGTTTACACTTATTTACTACAATCTGACTTCCATGGCAACTATTTTTAGAAACTGCTTATTTTAAGGGTCACTTGTTTTTTTTTTAAGTATATTTTATTGATTATGCTATTACAGTTGTCCCAATTTTTTCCTCTTTCCCCGCCTCTGCCTGGTACCCCCTTCCCTCCAGCAATCCCTTCCTTAGTTCATGTCCATGAGTCATGCATATAAGTTCTTTGGCTTCTCCATTTCCTTTACTATTCTTAACGTCCCTGTCTTATTTTTTACCTACCAGTTACACTTCTTAATCCCTGAATCTTTTCTCCATTATCCCCCTTCTCCCACCCTGCTGATAACCCTCTTCCCTGTCTGGGCACACCTGTTACATTGTAAAGGGAGCCTTAGGTTTTGTCAGTGCAGGATGGCCGGTTTCATCATTTGTGGTGCTGCATGCGGGGGAGGGGTCAGAGAGGGAATAATGCAACTGGCGCCCCTCTAGCTGTTGCCCTGGTGGTGGTGCCCAGATGGGTGGGTTTGCATATGTTCTAGGACTGTGGGGGGGGGGGGGTCCTCTAAATGGACTCTCCTGAGAGATAGGCAGTTTCTTCTGTTGCCCAACCCCAACTGATTTTAACAGCCAGAAGCTACGACGCTTTATTTTCCCAGTACTGGAACCTGAGGCTGCGTTGTCTGGCCTGGGTCTGGAATTGCTTCCGAGTTGTTCCTCTGGGCTTTTATCTGCCACATATGTATGTGGGACCGCCCATTACACTGGCTGCCATCAAATTACATCCTCTCCAAATTGGCTCCCCATCGCCGCTCCTCCTGCCTTCCTGGATGAATACAGTAGTCCCTCTCTATATGGCAGTTCACTGTATCACGGGATTTTAAAAAACATTATATTTAATTATTTATCACGGATTTTTGGCTATATCCCAGGATTTTGTGGTGCTGTATACGTATGCTGTTAAAGTTACATAGGTTTAAGAGTGTAGAATATGTTTAAGAACGTAAGTAGTGTTTATAAAAGTGTGGAAAAGTTTAATATAGGAGTGAGAAAGGTTAATAAGGGACTAGGAACGGTTTATAAGTGTGTGGGAAGGGTTTATAAAGCCTTAAAATGCATAAAAATGCTAAAATAAATGTAAGGTTCCTACTTCACAGATTTTCACCTATTGCGGGGGGGGGGGGGTTGAGAATGTAATACCCACGATAAGTGAGGAAATACTGTATTTCTTTAAACCCTTGATTGTCGGACTTCCATACAGTTTGATTTTCTGGCAGTTATGGTTGGTTTTTGTTTTGAAGTTAATCGTGATCCTTCTTATGCTGTTCGAGGAGGCAAAGCATGTCTACCTATGCCTCCAACTTGGGTGGAAGTATGTAAGAATCACTTGTTATCTTAAATTTTCAACACTGATATAGCTGCAAATCCTCTTGTCTTAGCCTGTACACTACATAGGCTGCTTTATTTCCAGAAAATATAACCATTTCTCATATTCCTTCACCCAGAAATAAAAAAAATTATGGATTTCAACATCTATCATCCCGATCTCTAACTGACCACCAGTTAGTGAATCAGTCTTCTCAAATGTTGGTGTAATTGTTACAGGGTGGGAAAAGGGAACCCCAAAATTTCAGTGATGGGACTCAGTGGAGCACAGCCATTTTTCCTAAGAAGGCCTTTGCAAATCTATGGTTGGTAGCAAGTGTCTTAACTATGCAAATGGCTTTGGTCCTTCCAAAGCGTCAAGGAGATGGGAGGGGTTTTGGCCATAGAAAGGTAACGAAAGAGCTTACAGGGCCTACCCAAGGTTCTGGGAATGGTCAGAACCAATTACCATGCCCACTGCGTCATAGTCAGGGATTTAAAAATCAGGAGGCAGCCATCAAGCAGGGTAATGCCATGCAGTTTGTAAGGAGGTAGGAGAGAACCATGTGCTTTTGAAAGGGCATGGAGCCAGACAGTCTAAAAGAAGGAAAGGGGGCCATGTGACCTGGGCTTATAAGAAAGCCAGCCTGCTGCCGCTTTAAGTGTGCTGACTTCAGTGGACTCCAAGCTGCCAAGAACTCTGCCCTGCAGACCTGGACTTTCTGAACTTTTCTGGACTTTCCCATGATCCAGTGCAACACGGCACATGTTTTCCTGGACTATTATAAGGAGGCTGAAGACATCCTGTACTACTATATGGAGGCTGGTGACATCATACCCCAGATCCTGAAGGATAGAGTGGACAGATTAGGAATGGGGAACTTCTTGGCATGTTTTTCGCTGATAGCCTTTTGGGGAGCAAGGGAAACGCTGGGTCCCGTGGGAGAACAGGGCTCTGAGAAGTAATGCTCACAGCCCTCCCCAGGTTGGAATATTGTAAATAAAGACCTGCTTTCCTCATCATTAATTGTTGAGTCTTATACCAAGGTGCCACGTGATTCAAACCCCCTTTTGCTCGGTAATATAATCACAGGTTCTCTTGATGCCGATTTTTCATTTTCATTTTCATTTTTCTTTACCTCCTTCATTTGCAACCCATGACCACTGCTTTTAAAAAGTTCATTAAAGCAGCCAATGTTTTCTAGTAATTGTGCTGATAAAGAATTTAAAAATACTGTGAAATTCCAAGTGTCCCTGAACACATCTCATTCTAGGATTCAGCCAAAATGTTAGGCTTGTGCGAAGAAGACGGTAGGAGACATGTAAACCAACTCAAAGCCTTTATTGGGGAGGTCTGAGCAGGCCTGGCTGAGTCTGGAGTGACTGCAGCCACATAGTATGTGTTTAATGGAAAATAATTAGAATATTATGTAAATAGTCCAGTAAATAATTATCTTTCAGATCATATATTTTTTCTTTAACATTTGTGTATATTCTTGGGATGTTTTCAGAAGTAGATTTTCACATGTATCTGCCTGACCTATAGGATAAGCTGTGCAGGCTTCAGATTCAAATTCCGCAGCACCTGGAAAAAGAATTAAAGGATTATATTCTTTATCTAGAATACAAATAAGTATAAGTGTTAAGAAGAATGAAAACATTTATATATGACTACAATACACACACAAGATTACTATGAAATATAATTTGTCCATGGTTGCCGACTGTATTCATTGCTATTGTGGCTAAGTATCAGAGCTTCTGGTTTTTTTGTTCTTCATTCATTTAATCAACAACCATGCACTGAGTATGACAAGCACTGGAGTTACAAGGTGGAGATGACACAGTCCACCCCTGAACAATCATATATTATAAACTCAAAAGACAGATGAATGTGCAGTTTCCACTCAGAGTCATATATAAGATGACAAATATTAAGGGCACTACTGGAGCACACAGAAGGGACATCCAAGTTTTGTGTCAATATTGTCAGCTATTTGATGAAGGTGATATATATATATCTGTAAGTGGGTAGCTGAAGAATTAGGAAAGAGTGTGCCAGAGAAACAAATGAAGCAGATGCCCAGGCTATAGGTGAGGGAGAACACTTGTGAAATTAGAAATAGTCTAGTTTGGCTGGATGCTAGAGCAAAGGGACAGAGAAGGGTAAGTGGTATTTTGAAATAAGTCTGAATTATTTGGCAAGAACTAAATGGATTTCTGTGTTTTTATTCCATGCAAAGGAATCTGGAGTTTTTCCTGAGGGTCAAGGGTAAACCAATGACAAAGTCGATGACTGGAGATTTAAATGTTGCCCCTCAGCGACAGCTATATGAACTGTAACTGCTTGACTAAGCATTACTAGATGAGTCAGGTTATTGGGCCTTATATCTCTAGCAAAAACATGAGAGGTGAATGAAGCCCACTTTTCTGACAAGAGGTTCAGTGTGCAGGTTGACAGACCCATAGGCATGGCAGAGGAAAGGAAGGGGACAGCCAGAAACTAAAAGAGATACATGGACTTTTGAGATTTTAAAAAAGCTATGAAATGTGATAAATGAATGCAAATAAGTGTATTCTTCCTTGTGAATGTTTATGCGTTCACATTTTTCAATCCCTATGTATAAGAAAATACTTAATACAGTATGGGTTACTCAAACATGTAAATGGATGCCATTTGCTATTTATTTCAGAAATCAATAATATCAAAATTTAATTAATAAAATATGGCAACATACCTTCTTCTAGTTCTCTAGTTAGAATTTTTTCAAACTCCTGCCGCATCTGAAATAAGTCAAGTATAATTTATAACAATGAAGTTAAACAAGAGACATTATTATAAGAATGACATATAGCTTATGAAATGTGAGCTTTAAATAATTTTATTTAATTTCTATCTATTTTTAAAAGGTTTCATTTATTTATTTTTAGACAAAGGGGAAGGGAGGAAGAGAAACATCAATGTGAGAGAGAAACATCAATCAAGTGCCTCTCACACGCACCCTGACCAGGGATGGAACCCACAACCCAGGCATGTGCCTGAACTGGAAATTCAACCAGTGAACTTTCAGTTTGTGAGAGACGACACCCAACCAGCTGAGCCAGGGCTAAATAATAATTTTAGAGACTAGCCCTAACTTGGGGATTGCGTAAATAAATAAATAAACAATCACATAAGTAAAATCAATTCCCACTAACTTTTATGAATATGTAAATGCTACTTAGATTAATCTGATAAAAGGTACAGTTGATATTGGTCTATTGAGTAAACATGACTTTAGGAAAGTGATGTTTGATCCCATTGGTACAACAAAGTTTAAACAGGTGAAGTCATATTTTACAAGGAATGCATTATTTTGCAATTGTTAGGAAAACTGCCCTTTGTAAAAGTTTAATCAGGGACTCTGCTCAAGATGGCAATATAAGTAAATGCAGTACTCACATCCTTCCACCACCACATCAAAATTGCCACTAAACTACAGAACAACCATCATTCAGAACCACCTGAAATATAGCTGAATAAAAGTCCTGCAACAAGGGATTTAAAGAAGCAGCCACATTGAGGCTGGCAGGAGGGGCAGAGATGCAGAACGGGCTGGTCCCACACCCATGTATGGTGGATAAATATCGGGAAGGATATCTTGGCTGCAGATATCCTGAGAAGCGAGGTGGGTCCTAGCCCCACACCAGGGCCCCTAGACCAGTGTTCCCGTGCCAGGAAGAAAAGTCCCCATAACTTCTGGCTGTAAAAGTCAGTGGGGATTGAGGCTGAGTGAGATGGAGGGCTTCTGAGTCCCAGGCATTTTTCTTAACTGTCCCACACACAGACTTCCTTGGACTCACTCCCTTTGAGCCCCAGTACTGGGCAGCAGCTTAAGACACAAGAGACACCCAGGGAGGAACTGAATTGCCTGGCATCTGGGTAAGAGCTGGGTGGGGGGCAGTTTTCTGCCAGACAAAAGTGCTAGCAGAGGCCATTGTTCTTTTCTGAGACCCTGACCCACTACAGAGAGGACAGGTGGGCACCATATCTGAGTCTCCATCAATCAGACAGACTCACACCGTTTGCCCTGTCCTGGTTATTCCCTGAGACCCCACTCCACCCAACCAGTGGGCCCACCTAAGCTGTTTATAGTGGCTTTTTAAAAAATATGAATGGCCTGTCTTGGCTCATGCTTCAGACTTTCCTAAAATATCTCAAACAAGCAGCAGCTGGCCTCAGTATGCCCTGTACCTATCACTAAGTGGCCTCAACCTAGCACTAGCAGCAGCTGGCCTTGGTTGGCATCTTGTCCTTACCTAAGCACCCTGAAGCCCAGCATAAATAGATGGCTTTTTACAGATTTATTTGTAGCTCATGCCAGTTGGCCCTGGCAGAACACAGGTGGCAGCTGACCCTGAACCTTCCAAGAGGCCCCAGAGCCCGCGCTCCCGTTGGATATATCCAGACCACACTGAAGCAACCACCCGACCACTCAACATGTGAAACACTGAAGGGGCAGACTCAACTGGCACCAGACCCCAATGAAGTAAGTCCTGCTCTGTGGGGTGGGCCGCTGCACAGCTGATCCTCCACAGTGGTTGGTGGTCACAGCCAGTCCTTGCAGCCAATGGGCCTGAGAGTAAATATCTTCCATTGATGTGCCAACACCAATCAAGGCTCAACTATAAAAGGAGGGAGTATAGAGCCCACACAAGTGGCACGCCTGGAGTGCCAAGCTTGTGTGATCAGGGAGGTTGTGTCACTGGACCCTACAGAACACCTACTACATAAGGCTACTCTACCAAGCCTGAGAGATGTAGCAGCTCTCCCTAATTCATAGAAACAAACATAAGGAGGCTGCCAAAATGAGGAGACAAAGAAACATGTACCAAATGAAAGAACAAAGCAAAACTCCAGAAAAACAACTAAACAAATGAGACAAGAAATCTACTAGACGCAGACTTCAAACACAGGTTATAAGGATGCTCAGTGAACATAGTGAGAACTTCAATAGCATAAAAAAGGACATGGAAATCATAAAAAAGAACCAGACTGAAATGAAGAATAATTTGCAGAGAGTTGACTCAACAGGACAGTGGATGAAGCTGAGAATCAAATCAGCAAAAGATACCCAATCAGAACAGCAAATGAAAAAATAATCCAAACAAATGAAGATAGTATAAGGAGCCTCTGGGACAACTTTAAGCATACAAACATTCACAGCACGGGGTTGCTGGAAGGAGAAGAGACAGAGCAAGAAATTGAAAACCTATTTGAAAAATGACAGAGACTTCCAAAACTTGGTGAAGGAAATGGACGTACAGTCCAAGAAGCACAGAGTCCCAAATAAGATAAACCCAAAGAGACCAACACCAAAGGTTAAAGACAAAAAGAGAATCTTAAAACCAGCAAGAGAAAAGTAGTTACCTATAAAGGAGTTCCCATAATACTGTCAGCTGATTTATCAACAGAAACTTTTCAGGCCAGAAGGGATTGGCAAGAAATATTCAAAGTGATGAAAAGCAAGGACCTATAACACATGTGAAATGTGCAAGAGTCTTGTTAGATTCAGTGCCAAGGTTTTTATGGCACACTAATCACACAGGCATCTTCCCCATAGCATGTGCCAAAATACATGATTCCCAGAAGGAAAGGAAGTGTTCAGCATGAACCCCACTGTTTGTACAAACAGTTTGGGTATAGTGAGCCATTCTTATCAGTTAGGGAATGATGGGAACCCTCCCCAGATTCAGGTTTCCAGACACCAACCAAGGCCAGATATTGAAGCAGGACTTTCTAAGGATAGCAGCCTTAGGCCTGCTGTATGAAATTGTTCTGCACAGCAGCTATAGCCCTGACTTAATTTCTGGCGTTGTCTTAAAATTTATCTAACACAGATTTAAAGAACACAGATTGAGGAACTATTATGTCATGCACTGTGTTAGGAACACAAACACTGACAAACACTTGAACATAAAAAAACTTTAAACCAGAGAAATCTCATCTGTTATGAAATTGTCTGAAATAAATTTTTAAGTTTTCAGTTCTAAGAAGAAGATCTAATGAATATCCGTTCAATGATATCTGTATTTTATAATATCATTAAGTAACACAATTGAAAGAAATTATAAATTACTTCTGAGGTATTGGACAAACATTAACTAAAATGTGAAAAGTCAAGGTAAAAATTAGCAAAACAGATATGTAGTAGTCTACAGTACAATGGAATCAAGTGGGCAATGCTAAACTTCATGTAATGGTAAGAGAGGCAACAAATTAAATATCATGAAAGACGAGAAAATATGCTTCAATAACCAGTGCAACTAAAGTCACAGACTTAGGTGATATGTTATTATAATTATTGTCTTTAAAGTTAGAATAACAATGCTGGGTAAGAAATTCACAGTATAAACAGTCCAAAATGTTAAATAAAGCTTGTATAAATAAAAATAGCAATTAAGAATATTCTCTCACGTAAGTTGACCAAAATTTTAACTTAAAAATAGAAATTAATCCATTTAGTGTTACAAGATTATTTAATTCATAAAAAGGATTTATCTCAGTTTCATTTAAACAATAAATATCCAATATGCTTAAGTACTTGGATATCAATCATTCACTTATTCTTAAGCGTGGAAAAATCAGGGTGCAGCAAAACTTAAATTGTTATGAAGCGTCACCAAACTAAAACCCATTACAAAGTAAAGCAAAGCATCTCCCAGTATACCATAAGTTATTAGGCAGTAATATTTAATTTCTAAAATTGAAATTATATGTAGCTTTTAAAAAATTTTTAAATGTGTCAGTTTAGTTACATTTGTTGAGTAAAGTTAATGATAGGCATCTCTTTAAAATGAGAGATCTGGGGACTTAAAAACGATTGTAGAATTTATGTCTCCTTTCTATATTAGCACAAATCATTAAGGCCTTTACTCAGTGTGCATTAGTCAATTAAACAACTTGGAATTTCACCAAATTAAACACTAAAATTATATCAGAAATCTGAAGCCCAAGGGAAAAAAGATAATATAACTAACATTGGCCAAGTAAGTCTCCATGCTATTATTTGAAGTCCGCGGCCTTAAAGTAGGAATCAAGTTTTCTTTTGGAGTATAATTTCCATAGAGTACAGAACTATTACTAAGATTTCCAACATAAGGCGTCTCCAGGACTAGCCTTGTATTAGGAGTGTTGAGTAAAAATCTGTTCCGCTCATGGGTCATGCATATAAGTTCTTTGGCTTCTCCATTTCCTTTACTATTCTTAACGTCCCTGTCTTATTTTTTACCTACCATTTACACTTCTTAATCCCTGAATCTTTTCTCCATTATCCCCCTTCTCCCACCCTGCTGATAACCCTCTTCCCTGTCTGGGCACACCTGTTACATTGTAAAGGGAGCCTTAGGTTTTGTCAGTGCAGGATGGCCGGTTTCATCATTTGTGGTGCTGCATGCGGGGGAGGGGTCAGAGAGGGAATAATGCAACTGGCGCCCCTCTAGCTGTTGCCCTGGTGGTGGTGCCCAGATGGGTGGGTTTGCATATGTTCTAGGACTGTGGGGGGGTCCTCTAAATGGACTCTCCTGAGAGACAGGCAGTTTCTTCTGTTGCCCAACCCCGACTGATTTTAACAGCCAGAAGCTACGAGGCTTTATTTTCCCAGTACTGGAACCTGAGGCTGCGTTGTCTGGCCTGGGTCTGGAATTGTCTTAGCCTCTCCCCATATCTAATCTGACAAGAACCCATGAACTGAGGGAAAGAGAGCCAACATTAAGGGGTATATACCAGGTACTGCGTGAGTTGCTTTTCTGACATCTGTCACTTGATTCTGCTAACACTACAAGAGAGGACCTATGACCCTCACTATCCCAGTGAAAGAATAAGTTCATTTAGGCTTCTAGTAGGAAACAGATGACATATTCAAATTGGGTAATTTAAGGAAAGTTCAATAAAATCTGACTATTTACAAAGATGCAAGAAGGCTGTAAGAAAAACCACAAGGCATCTACAATACCTTGAGGCTAGTAACATGCCCAGTTACCCCCACTAAAGTAGCAAAAGAAGGGAGAGTTGCAGGAAGCAGGAGAGAGACAGGCTGTGTGGAAAGAACTTTATAGGAGCTATGACTTAGTCAGAGGGGACACAGCCAGCTCAAGGTGACCTTGCAAAGAGGGAGCTGGAGTGCTAAATGTCTTGCCCTCACAATCTACACTCCCTTCAGTCTCTGACCAATGTTCCCCACTGGCCAAATACAATTAGAAGCCAAGGCCAAGAGACCCCGGTGGCTGTGTTTCATACAGGTTGGCTTCCTGGAGTACAGAGCAGAAAGACATCAAGAACTGGAGGCGCAAAGGGATAATATCTAATAAAATCCTCTTCCCCTCTAAGTAGGCAAGATTCTTAAACAGTTATTCTTCTCTTGAAGCTTCTTTAATGCTGTCATAAGTACAAACTACTTGTCTAGTATGCTCATGTAATATCCTGGATCCCTTCCAAATTCTGACTGTGTATTTAATGTTCAAATAATCTTTATTCTAACACTGAAAACCTATTAGAAAGCTCTAATGTTGCCATCTGGGATAATTTTAGATTTCAACAGGTTTTCACAAAGAATGTAAGCAAACCAATTGCTTAAGTTGGAAGAAATGTCAATGCTAGTAAAGATTGATTTTCTATACTTCCTCTCTCTAATTAGTTGCTTTGGACATCAATGAGTTGCACAAAAAAGAGCCACAATGATTTGTCTGATTAAGTAGCTCCAGCAAACCAGAAAGGCCAGAGCATAGCATTGTTAGCTCTTTGACGGGCTATGTATGTGAAGCCATGCTGAGCTGAAGAAACACTGAGATGCTCAAGGGGATAACAGAATAAAAGCAGATAACAGGAGGAGGGCCTTCAAAGGAAGACTTGATTTAAACCAGTGGTCTAGAAAAGCCAAGGAGCATATTCATCAGTGTAGAAGAAAAACACTGCTAATTGGATACTTGCTACCATGTGACAGGCACTATGCTAAGTGCTTTCACATCATATTTCATGCAATCTGCAGGACAGCCCAGTGAGATATTTTTATTTGGAGCATTGTACGTGTGAGCAAAGTAATTTGCCTAAGGCACTACAAAACAAAATCAGAAAATCCAATAAAGAGGCATAGTTTTCAAAAGGTTTTACATCTGTTGTGACCTCAGACACAATCCCATCATTTCACCATTTTCAATCATTGCTTGTGTCTTCAAGAAAAGTGGTAAGACACAAATGATAACTTATTCTGCCTATTTATTGCATCAATCTGGAAGAACAGAATTTCTTCTGAAACCAGCTCCTTTTGGAAAATATTTTAAATGATTATCACAGCACTTGGAAGCATTCCTGAGGAAGAGTTAGCCTGTAAAATCTTTTCCCCAGAATAGGCATAAAGGTTTCATACCAGACCTCAGCTCAGAATAGTCCTCGGTTGTAATCCTTACAGCAGCAAGCACATGAATAGGACACATAAGTGGAATTAAATAAATGCTTATTCAATGAGTAGTCAGATAGCACAGTATGTAATGGCAAGAGACTTCAGAAGAGTAAACACTGGTTTGTTTATCCATAAAAAATAATCAAACTAATCTTTTTATCTCCACTAGTGCTATTGCATCTAATTTCATTTTAGTGTGGGCCAGTGACTCCCATTACTCATCCACTTAATATCCACCTCACTCTAAAAAATGAATACAGGAATAACCAGGCTAAAATGTAAATCCAACCCAAACACGAAGTGGAAAGTGAACAAAAACTAATAAGAAGAAAGATAATACCTAATGTTAATTACGTGCCAGGCCAAGTGAACATATATTTTCTCATTTAATTTCCATAATAACCATTGTCCTCATTTTATAGATGAAGACACTGAAGCTTAAAGAAGTTAAGTAACTTGGCCATGGTCACATAAATAATAAGTGACAAGTGACACAGTAGAAATTTAATTAAATTCTAGAAGATAATCATATAAGGGCAGCCCTTAATATCAACAAAGAGACAGGGAGTAGGAGGTGCCACGCCTTTGCCTTGGTGGTGGTGGAGTCATTATGGAGATGACTAATGTATAGGAGACTCAATAGCTTCCTTACCCTGGTGAGGGCATCACAGTGATCACCTGGCTTGCCCTGGAAAAAAATGGGGAAACTTGTGCAAAGAGCTAGAGCTGACGTCCTGGCTCCATCACTTTCCTTATCTCTCACCTTATCTCTCTGAACCTCAGCTTCTCAACTTGTCATATGTGAATGGTAATGCTTCAAAGGGTGTTTATGAAGATCAGTCAAAGTGCTTCAAAATCCATAAAGCATTGTGCCACGAAATTTTTCAGTTATTTTCTTCTACTGATAATACTCCTAGCCAGCAAGACAGGAAATGCTATAACATAAAATCCTGGGCAATACACACGTTAGGAACGGTTTGTGTGTAAAGACAAATCTATTCATTCGCCACAGTTCACAGCTCAGGGGCTCTTCATTCAGTGATATAAGGAACCCCAAGGAAGAGATGGGGGTGGTGAGAGATGGCAAGTGGGATTAATGCTAATTTTGTAGGGCAAAGAAGGGCTTAGAGAATGCCTTTGAAATGGGAAGGACCTCTATTTTACTAGGGACAGAATAAGTTCAACTATAACACTATTGTATGGTATTTAGGCATACCCTGCATTGTTGTTCCAAGCTGTATTTGAGGTAAGGTGCCTTACCTTTCTTTGTACCACTTTATGGTTTTCAAAGAATTTCATATTGATGATTTCAATTGATGGTATTTTTATGTTGTTGTCTTCTTAGTTCTATTAAGGAAGAGAGCGTATATAGACAAAGGTGATAAATTACTTTTATTATCTGCAAGGCTGTTGAACGATTTTAGACCCAAGTTGTTCTCCAATAGCTAATAATTTTTATTTTTTGCTCCTTTGTTTTTTTATCTGTAAATAGAGTAAAATGACCTTGTATTGTTTTTCACATCTAATAAGATTATGTACATAAGACGTTTTGGTAAATTCTAAAGAAAAGGCATAAGCCTTGTGATTCAAACCCACAGCAACTCCAAATCAAAGATGCAACACGGGGTAAGCCAGGAGAAACCCCTAGATCTAGGCAGCATTCACACATAAAGGAAGTTCACACAACGTGCAGAGAGAGGGAGCTGCATTAACTAGGGACCCCAGAGGGTCCGCCCAGATGCTTGGACATTCAAAGCTGGCACTGAGCAAATGGACTCCTAAAAATCAGAGCCGGCATCAGGGTACTCACCCAGCCATCTGACTCACTCACAGCACCTGGGCCCGAGAAAATGTTATTTCCCAAATCCTGCTTTCCTTCCCCCATCTTCCCCAGCCCCACATACAATCTGGACAGTCCATAAGGTAGAGGATAATTTTAGGGGCTTCCCCAGAGCCTGGATGGATGCTTTCCAATCATTTATTTCTGGCCTGTGAAGTCAGATGCACTATTTCTTTATACATGAGAAAAAATGAAATCAGTTTCTATTTGCAGAGTTGAGATGGGAAAAAAAAAAAAAAGAGAGAGAATTGCACACAGCTCTGTCACAGACTTGGAAAGGGCCTACCTAGGTGAGAGGAGAGCAAGGAGGCAAAAGAGAACCTCAAAAGGAAGAAAGTTCAGTTTGTTAACCCCTGAGAAGTGTCCCAGATGCTTGGCCTCACACATTTAAGTACACTTAAGGTTTTGGAGCAAAGTTGATATATAATATCAGTGAGATTTCTGGGTTCATTTTAACCACTGATTACATGATGTGATTTGATCATCATAGCCATTTCAGCAGCAAATCACTGTGTGTCTGTGTGTCTTTCTGGAAGTGTGTGACTCTGTATATGCTTCTGACCTCTCCCACACCACCCCACTTTCTCTTAACAGACACATAACACATTTTAATGTGTATAAAATTTGGTTAAAATGAACATCGAGAATAAGCTTGTTGGGGGAAAAAAGACTTGGGGTGGCTAGATTTCACACCGATTCAAGAATGAAATAGGGAAGAATAAAACTGACAAGATTACATGAACAAATTGTATATACCCAAATGTGGTTACAAATGAAGTCATCTTATCACTTACACCCACAACTCTGCTAGCCAGAGAACTCCATGCACATTCTGAGACATCAGATTCTCTTCCAAGAACCCCTTCTTCCTTTGGTATCAGTCGTTGTGCTCTGGGGAAAACTACATCACGTGAGCTCTTGAACCAGCCATTGGACTGTACTGTAGCCAACTACCCATTTCTGCTCTGCTCAGGACATCAGTGCTCCCCATGCACTGAAAGACTTCCTCCTCTGAGTTCTGCCCTTTGAAATGGCTCCATAGCAGAGTTGCTTGGATCATCCATCATGTCAAGCTCTTTTTCTTTTTTTGGCAGAGGGTATAGCTGGGCTCAGGGGACAAAGGGAGAGGAGAGGGCGTTCACACAACAACCACTATACCTTTTTACAATCTGCAATCGTAGCCTCTCATATCCTCTTTCTGAGCCTGGTCCAGCAGCCCCTCCTTGTAATTCTCCTTCTGTCATGAATATCTGCACACCCATCCCCACCCTTAACCTTTATCTCACCCTATCCCAACCTCCCACCTCTACTCCTTAACCCCACCCTCCATCTTCCCAATGATGATGGGATTCTGTCATTGATGAACCTAGTTCAAGTTTAGTTTTCACAAGATTTATTCCCTACCTAAATCTCTGAATACAAATAGATTCCAGGGGTTATTGCACAGGGGCTAAAGCTCTAGTTGTAAAATACAACTGCTTCATATTTCTTTCTCAACCTTTCAAACAGAAGCATTTTATTCTTTACCATTCATACCATCCCTAAGGGTCCATTTGCCAGCAGGCTCCTGCATACCCTGGATGCCAGGATATACGTGCTGTTTCTGACCTCTTCATTACAATATCAGTGATGGCAACTCACATTTGTCTAATGCTTGACATTTTATAAAGGATGTTCACATTTATTGCCACACAGAGCCTCACATCATTTCTGTGACTAAAGCAAATCAAATAAGGATACTTTTGTTTTAGAGCTATGAAAACTGGCACTCCAAGAGGTAAGAAGATTCCCCCAATAGCATTCAGCCAGTGAGGAGATGAGCCAGGCTCAGAATGTAGATATTAAGACTCCCGGTGCAGGTTCTTTGCAATTCTTAATGCTGCTTCTCTTTAGTTTTCAGCCCATGTGCCTCTCTATAGGCACCCTCACTGGACTTTCAGCCAAGTTCAAATAATCTCCGTGAAAGTAAATTCCTATGTGTTCAGGCCTTCCAACAGAGTTTCTGGGGAAGCAGGGCATCACTACCCACTCTTTCCCACCAGAAATTCAATAAGGAAGCCCACTGGGTAAATGTTTTTTGGATTAAATTAATTTTGGAATAATCTAGCCTAGCCTCCAGCAAGAATTCTCCACCCACAGCATGAAACATAAAGGTCTGATGAATAAAATCTTGACTGATGGCATGAATTTGCTTCACTTGACTTATTTTGAGGATATGTGTTTGCAAACCATTTGAAAAATAAAAGAATACTCCGTGTTTAATTATATTGTAATCTATGGTTGAATTTTATTTAAATGGCATTTATAATTGGCACATTTTTCAAGTACTGCTTCTGCCAGAATTGTATGTAAAAGTACATTATCATCACATGTACCACTACAGACTAAGTTAGCATCAGTATACATCCCATAGATAAGAGACAAGTCATTAAAGAACAGTGGGTGTCACATTTCCATGACATACTATTAAATATATCCAGATATAAATTGGTTCCCAGATTTTGCTAAAACAGCATATGGCATATGTTCAAAGTTAATAAATATTGATTGAGTACCTATGTTGTGCTCTGCAATGTGAAGAATTCAGGAAAATGTAAGGTATGTCTAAGGTAGTCAAAGAAGAAAGACAACTCAGGGATATTAGAATCAAGGGGAAAATAGACAATAATAACCATAATAAACATCGTTATTATATGTTATTTGTCAATTACAACATGCCACATAATATGCTAAGTACTTTGTTTGAATTCTTATTTAATCCTCATAACATTTCAATGAAATAGCTACTATTATTATTCTAATTATACAGAAAAAAAGTGAGACACAAACAAGTAATTTACTTAAGGTCATATAGCTAAAAAGTGGGGGAGCCAGGATTGGAAGCCTAGTATCTCATCCTCTAGCCTGTGTACTCTTGGCCTCTTTGCTGTGACTTTGGGGAAGGGATCAGAAAAGGCTGGGTTTTTACTGTAGCCCTGAAGATTGTGCAGTTAGGAAGAATGAAAAGAATGAGGATAGGTCATCATATTATAGGATAGACAAGGGCAAGAATTTGTATTTGACATGTGAGGATCAATGGAAGGAAATCAACGGCAGGAAGTACAGTTAGCTAGGCAGAGTAAGACACTTGAGAGAATACTTTAGAAATAACCTAGGCAGAATTTAGAGACTCTTACGTAGGAAAGTGACAATGATAAAGTATTGTGGTATTCTAGTAGCAGATTCAGGGAAAGTGGAGAGGAGGGAGGCTTCAGGGAAGCAAACCAATTAGGGGCTTATTGTGAAATCCCCTTTAGACCTTACTGTACATATTCAATAAATGTTTGTCAGATCAGTGGATGAAGACTGGCAGGGATAAAAATAAAGGTACAAATCCAGGAAAGAATGTGCAGGCATCACTGACAGAATGTTCATGAAACAACAGAAAGCAAAGAGGGCACCACCATGCTACTCTAGGTAAGAAGACATGTGGTGCTCTGGCTGATGATAGAGTTAGGAAGGAGAAGTGGGTTCCAGCTGGTTGCAGGGAGAGGGATGAGTCTTCCATTTTGATTTGAATATGCAGAGGTTTGACAGGGCCATAGAATACCATTAATATCTTACAGGTATTTGGAGAATACCTGACTGGTTTGGCTCAGTGGATTGAGCGTCGGTCTGCGAGCTAAGTGTCGCTGGTTCGATCTTCCAGTCAGGGCACATCAGTGAAGGAAAATTCTGAGTCCAAAAAAACCTCCGCTGCCTTGCGGCATACCTCTTCAGGGGAAAGGCTAAGGGAGTAAACCCCGACAGAAAATCCGGAGCCAGAGTCCCTAAGGCGGTTTGACGTTGTAGTCAACACCGGCAACTCCTGCGGCGCACCTGAAGCCAAGCTGTATTGACTCCGTCTTTCCCTTGGACCTTTCAGCTGCGAAGAGAGGGGGGGTCTGCTGCATGGGCAACAGCAGACCCTCCATATCACCCTGCCCAGGCTCTGTAGCTTCAGCTTCACTGGAGAGGACGCTCCAGCGTCATCGCACGATGTCGGTTCGGAGCGGGTGGGGACGGGTGCCGTGTCACTCCCGGGTCGGACTGCACAGCCATTCTCGGCGGTGCAGATAGACTCTTGAGAAGCTACACCATCGTCTCTCGAGACGGACGGCTGCCGACGACTAGGAAAACTGAATATCCACATGCAAAAGAATAAAATTAGACTGCTACTTCATACCATATATAAAAATTAACTCAAAATGTAAAACCTAAAGCTATAAAACTCTTAGAGGAAAACATAGGTGTATATCTTCATGACTGGTTTTGGATATTTTTCTTAGATGTGAAACCAAAAGACAAAAATTTGTAGATTAACTGGACTTCATCATAATCAAAAACTTGTGTGCTATAAAGGATACTATCAAGAAAGTGATAAGGTAATCTACTGAGTGGAAGAAATATTTGAAAGTCCTATATCTAATAAGGAAGGGATTTGTATCTGAGATATATAAAAAACTCTTACAATTCAATAGTAAAAAACAATCCAATTCAAAATGGGCAGAAGAATAGACAGTTCTTCAAATAAGATATACAAATGGATAACAAGCACAAGAAAAGATGGTCAACATCATTAGTCATTAGAAAACTGCAAGTCAAAACCACAGTAAGATGCCACTTCACACCCACTAGGATGGCTAAAAAGATAGGTAATGACAAGTGTTGGCAAGAATGTGGACAAATTGGAAAACTTCTACACTGCAAATAAATATAAAAATGGTGAAGTCACTTTGGAAAACAGTCTGGCTATACCTCTATACCAGCTATTCCATTTATAAGTATATTCCCAAGAGAATGGAAACACAGGTTCACATAAAAGCTTGGACATGAATGTTCATAGCAGCATTATTAACAATGTAAAAAAGTGAAAACAATCCAAAGGTCCATCAAATGATGAACAGATAAAAAAAATGTGGTCACTCCATACAATGAAATGTTATTTAGCAATAAACAGAAATGAAGTACTGATGATACCTTAAAAACATTATGCTAAATTAAAAAGGCAGTCACCAAGGACCATGTATTGTGTGATTCCACTGGTATGAAATGCCTGAAATAGACAAATCTGCAGAGACAGAGAATACAGTAGTGGCTCCTTAAGGCTAGAAAGAGTGAGGAAGTAGAAACTGGTGCAGGGTGGTTGCTGAAGGGCACAGGGTTACTCTTAGGGTGATGAGAGTGTTCTGAAACTGATTATGATGATGGCTGCATAGCTCTGAATATACAAAAAGCCACGGAATTGCACACTTCCGATGAGTGAACTGTACGGTATGTTCATTATATCTCAATAAAGCTGTTAGCCAGAAAAATTTTTTTTGATTTGGTGCTAGTGCTGGGGTCCTGTAATGATATGCTTCTTGCCAGGGTTCAAAACATAGGAGAGTTAACAGTAATGGTTTTCACCATTCATCAATAAATTGGAGTCCTGGATTACACATCCATCTTTTCTGAGACTGGATCGTTAATCTTTAAAAGGCCGATTAACATAAGTGAATAGTCTCTAAGCTTGCAATGCTAGGAGCACTATGTTGCTATGTGAGGCCCTGATAGAGCAGCCATTTCTACTTTTTCACTGGAATCTTTTTTTTTTTTTTTTTTAAATCCAGCAAAGGAAGAAATACACTCCTTTTGCAAAAACACTTGCATGATGACCTAGACTCATACTTGGTGAAGAGAACATATTACAACGTTAAAAGTAATTCATTCTCAAAATCTCACTGAAGGATTTAGGTTACAAGAAAAATTCAGAATTCTAGATTAAATCATTACTCAAATTTCTGAACTCAAACAAGTATTTGTATTCCAATGTCTATAACAGCATTATCAACAATAGCCAAAAGCTGAAGAAACCTAAATGTTGAATACATGAATGGATAAACAAAATGTGGTCTATGTCAAATATTGCTTCTAGACTATCACAGTCTTTTTTTAATTAAAATCTTACTATAAAAAATTAATTTTATGAATTCAACTTCTTTTATAAACAGGAGTTACATTACTAGTAGCAAGTACTATCATATGAATACAATAAATACTTTTATCAGTGAGACTTTTCGTATTGCCCAAAATATCTTATACACTATTACTAGAGATATAAAAGAATTCCTTTTCCAGTATGATGGAAATTAACAGATTGACTTACCAAATCTGCACCTAAGAGGCTTCCCTGAAGCTGTTCAATTTTGAGTGCCTGCTCTTTGATGGTAACTTTTAACTTGCTGTTTTCAATTTCAAGCCTTCCCACATGGTCTAGCGGTTAGGATTCCTGGTTTTCACCCAGGCGGCCCGGGTTCGACTCCCAGTGTGGGAAAGCAATGTTCAATTTCAAGCCTAAAATGTATATTTTAAAATAATTATTCTTTCATATTGATTTAAAAGATACTAGGTAATTTCTGAATAAACATCTGAAGGTGCAATTACATAAAATATTACAATTTGAAAAGCAGATGAATTGACAATTTATTGTGCCATTTGTCTAGCTGTTTTATAGATAATGAGCAAAATTTAGAGGTAAAGTACAGAAATTATGCATTTCAAAATATTTCAAAGCTGAAGTATTTATCCAGCTTAACATTATTTCTTATAATAACTGATCTAATTCTCATACTACACTGCTCATCTGCTTTATAAATACTCATGTTATTTTCTGTGCTGCTCTATACTTTTGCTTGTGGTCTTGTGTCTCCTCAGCACGTCTTATGGCCGCTGTATATCGATTCTGTGCTTCTTGTAACTAAAATAAAGAAACAAAAATGCTTTTAATTACTGATAATCTAGTACAAGTCTATCTGTTGTTGTAACTTAAATTTTATTGGACAACAATCACACTTTTCCATCTGCATTTTGTTTATGGCTACTTCGTGCCAAAACAGCAGAGATGAGTTATGACAACAGAGAGCTCATGGCCCACAGAGCCTAAAATATTGACTACCTGGTCCTTCACAGAAAAGGTCACCTAGTGATTCTCTAGCACTCAAATATTATTCATGTTTTTAAGTTATATTTTATCAGGTAAACATACACATTTATAAACTGGTCAAATGGGAAAAATAGAAAATTACCTTCTGATAAACATTCATTTTTTTGTATTCCAAACATCATATCCACTATAAATTTAAATATTCACAAATGTGAATGACTATGTCTATTCTAGTGACCATGAAAGTTAACATGCTGCTTTCGGTGACAATGATGTTTCATTGAATAGCCTGAGAGGCAGTATCTACATAGAAGCCAGAATGTCTGGGTTTGAATTCCACATCCTGCAGTTATTAGCTGTGTCACCTTGAGCAAATTACTTAAACTTTCCTTGTCTCAGTTTCTTCAACTGTAAAATGGAGTTAATAATGCTATCTACCTCACTGGGATGTTGGGAAGATTAAATTAGGGAATATATGTAAAGTATGTGGCCCATAATAAACTCTAACATTATTATTGTTGCTGTATTTTAAGTTCTAATAAAATTTTATACTTTAGGCAAATGGCAATGGAAGTGGTCTCTCGTACAAGTTACAGTGAAAACATTCTTCACTGACAGTGGAAGCAAACGAGGAGCACGAGCCCCAGACTATATCCCCATACGTTGGAAAGTTTTCACTAAGACTACTAGCCAGTAATACTTTTCTGCTTATAACAAGTCATAACTTACTTCCTTTCTGTACTACTTAGCAGGCAATAGTCATGAGCAATGTAAACAGCGCCTCCTGGACTGAGTACATCGCTTACATGGCCTGACAGGCAGGGTATAAAGCCACTGACATAGAGGTAACGGGGCTCTATGCTAAATAAAAGTTCCCAGATCCATTCATCCCCAGCCACTGTTTATGCTGGGCTGCTTCAGCAAGTGATGTACTCTGATGAGTAGATTAAGGTGATGTGGAATGGCATATCGATATCAGAAAAGCCCTTCCCAGAGCTTTACAGATGGTAAAGTGCTATAAATCTCTAAATCTACTTCTAGAGCTGGTTATTATTTTAAGCAAAACATGTATTCTTTAATTAAATAAATAATTTAAAAGACTCTCAATGGAATGATTTAAAACACAATGGAATCCGGACTTCCGGCCAAGATGGAGGCTTAGACGGACACGCTAGGTCTCCCTCTACAACTACAGTGGAATACAACTACTTCAAAACAAAGGATAACTAGAAATTCCAGAAAATAAAGCTACACGGAAGCCCAACATATGAAGTTATAAACCAGCGGTGCCATTTGGGCAGGTAAGAGTTAAAGAAGGCAAAGCTGTTTGCGGAGCGGCGGGGCGGGGCTGCGAAAAATCCTGGAGGCAATCAAGCCCCTGGCGTGCCCGACTCCGGCGCTGGGGAGCAGCCGCAGCATCGCCTTGAACAGTGAGGCCCAGGGGGGCGGGAGGACGGATCCCGGTCTCCTAGCTGAATAACTGTGTGAATCCATCTTGGACCCCCGCCCCCACAGAAAGCACCACAGGGCTGCGAAATAGGTCGCGGACGGGCAGGCGCCGGCGGTCGCTGATTTGTGACGCGTACGCAGGCACTGCCCCCTGCCCCCGACAGCCGGCCCAGGAAAACAAAACGCATCTGTCAAAATGTGGCAGACAAATATAGAGATCCCGGTGACACAACTCACCAGACAGCAGATAGAGAACCTGACAGATGAACAGATAAGAAACCTGTCAGAGGCTCAGTTCTGGGCCATTGTTATCAGGTGGCTTACAGAATTCACAAAAGAGCAGGAAAAAGATATGAAAGAAGCGAAAAACTTTCATAACGAAAGGAACAAAACCACATACGAGACAGATGGTGAGGAATCCAGAGTCCATTTCAACAAACTGGAATATGGAGAAGGAACAAGCAGTCAACCAATGCAGCGAGAGGAAATGGCAAGCAACAATGAGAGGATCAGAAACCTCTGGGACAGCTATAAAAGGCCCAACATAAGAATCATTGGTTTGCCAGAGAATGAGGAAGATGAACTAGAACTTGAAAAATTGAGTGAAAATATAATAAAGGAGAACTTCCCAGACTTGGGGAAGGGAATAGACTTGCAGGTCCAGGAAGCAAGGAGAGTTCCCAAGAGACTGGACCCAGGGAGAACCACTCCAAGACACATTATAATCAAAATGTCAAAAATTAAAGATAAAGAGAGAATCTTAAAAGCAGCAAGAGAGAAGAAAAGAATTATGTACAAAGGGGTCCCAATTAGACTATCAGCTGACTTCTCAAGGGAAACCCTACAGACAAGAAGGGACTGGCAAGAAATATTCAAAGTAATGAAAATCCAAAACCTACAACCACGAATACTCTATCCAGCGAAATTGTCATTCAGAATAGAAGGACAGAGAAAGTGTTTCCAGGACAAAATAAAACTGAAAGAGTTCATTAGATCCAAACCACTGTTATATGAGAAGTTAAAGGGACTGGTTTAAAAAACAGAAGCTAGGGAGATGAAACAAAGGCAAACGAAACAGGCAACGAGAGTGGAAAAGGAACTGTGGGTAAGGGAAACATAGTGGGGGGAGGCCAACAGGGAGGGGGAGTGGGGAGAGGGAGGGAGATGATATAGGAATTGGGGATCATGGTAGGAGGGAATGGAATAGACGGAGAGAGGTTGGGAGGAACTGTAAGCACAACTAATGGACATAATCTAAAAGGGGGGGACAACTGGAGGGAGGGGGCCACCGGGTGGAGGGGAGCAGAGGGAAGGGAAAGTGGCACAAATGTAATATTTTAATCAATAAAACACATTAAATCTGTAAAAAAAAAAAAAAAAAAAAAACACAATGGAATCCTTTCGCAATACAGTTTTTGAGAAAGACAATTTAAATTTCTAAAATTACACATTTTGTAATATTATTTCAGTTCAAATAAATATTATTTCTAACCAAGTTAGAAATAAACAAAATAAAACTCTCTCCTAACAATATGATACCAAAATAGAAGCAGTCCAAGGAGAAAAAAAAACTATATATTATATAATATATAGTTTTGGAACTGAGAGACATCAAGATTTCTTGATTATTACAGTAAGTAATGGGATCCACTAAAGAATCATTTAGGCATGTGTATTATAAAAATCATGCTGGTATGATTTAGAAGTCATATTAAAAATCCTTATCTCTGATCAAATTTCCTACCTCCTCTTTTGTGGTAAACTTTCCTCCAATATAATTTTTCTATCACTACATATTTCCCAGCTCCCCACCTTCAATACTTAAAGTTAAAAAATATGCAACATATCATATTTCCACCAAAATAGTTTGCTTTGACTAATTTTTCATTATAAACATAAAACAACGATAGGTAGACCACTACTAAATTTTAAGAGCAGGAACATTGATTTCATGAAGGAGCACCTTACTTTGGTAACAGAACCGAAGTCTTCATCGTCTGATATAGTCCATGAATCGTCAGTGCCAGGGTTGCTGGAATGCCTTTAGAGTAAAAATAGCCAACAAAAATTTTCATTTCTTTAATAAACCAACCAAAAACCTGAGTGAAAGGTCAGCTATCTGTGTATTAAATGAAGATTCTTGATATAATTAAAATTTGGCCTGTTTTAGAAAAGCTGTCAGGTATCTATTTCTGTCTTCACCTCTCCCAATCTATGAACTAGTCAATGGAGATATGCTTTAAGTTCCCACAAAGGGTGACAGCCAATATACTGGCAAAGCCTGAAGTTAATTTTTCACCAGAAGTCCTGAAGCCTGAATTAAAAATCCAATAAATGGCTGACATAACTTTTGACTCCTGAACTGGAAAAAATCTGATGACCTGAATCAAGGTGGAAAGACAGACTGTTTCTTCTCCATTGTCTGTCCTTGGTTCAAGGACTAAACTATGTCCGTCAAAGGACTAATCTAGGTTCTTTAGGAAGGAACTTACTAAGGTGACAACATTTCTTCATTTTACCCTAGAATACTACAGGGAGTTTCTTGAAATGTTTAAAAGTTAAATGTCCAAATGTCAAAGAACAAATGTGTATGACATTAGCCTTCCCACTCCCAGATTACCCTTCTGCAGCCTCCAAGATAATCTCCAAGCTTTAAATCTTCAGCCTACAGAGGCACACACTCTTGAAACAAGAATGGGTTCAAATAACCAAGAGTAAGAGCTCTCGACTTCCCTGCTCCTGGAAAACAAGCTAAATGGATTCTGCCATCCATACCTAACATAGGCGTGTTATCAACTACCCACCTCCATTACTGATTTAACAGCCAGTCCTACCCATTTCCTACCCCATTCCTACATGGGAAGGCTATCAGCTAATTGGGAAAAGGGGCAGAGGTGAGGAGACACCTGCCTTGGGCCACAGATCTATACAGTTCAGCAATCTCCAGCCCCCTACGACTCGAGGGGATCAAAGCCCCACTCTGTAAGTAGGGGTTCAGATAGATGATACCATAGTCCTGTTTGCAATAAGGAGAATCTTTCTAAATTATTCTAATACTTTTCTATAGAAACCTTGAATTTTGCTAGTTTTCCAACTTAAGCAAACAAACAAAAGAACAGGAACATCTTCAGGACTCTCTTGAACCCTTTATTTTAATCTGCCTTTCTAGAAAACTCCCAACATCCTGTGGCCTTCCTTCTTGTAACTTGTCTTTAATTTGTCATAAACCCCTCTATTCTGATCTCTTTCCCCTATCTGATCTCTCCCATCTCTTTTCTAAAACCCTTATTCCTATCCCAACCCAGTGTTTTTCCTCCTGATTTCCCTGCTAATTCTATTCTGTCTTCTTTCACTGCATTTACTAAACCCAATCCTACTAGGCTTAGAAATCTGAATTTACATCTCACTTCCACCACTTACCACATCCAAGTAAGTCACTCTAATTTCTCTGAGTTTCCAATTCTCCATGTGAGCAACCAGTTGGCCAGAATGTTAAACACAGGTTGAAGTACTAGTGGGTGTTCTGATTATTTAATTGCTAAGATTCCTTAAAGTCCTACAATTCTATGTGCTCTTCATTCTATCTATAGAAAAATGGAGAACATGTAACAGGCTAAAGTGGAAAAAACTAACACAATGAGAGAAACTCCAAAAAAGGCAGAGAAGAAAGTTAAAAATCTAAAACGTCATGAAAGAAAAAAGGACTCTATGAAAAAGAAAAAAACTACAACTAGGCCAAGTTACTGGCCTGAAGAGAAAACCAGACTGGGAAGTCAGTGAGTAGAGAAATCATTGAGAAATATCTTTTAAATAGATGCTGAATTTAATTAACATAACATGGTTTATACACAGATATTTTTCACTTACAGAAAATAATTCATATCAAGAAGAACAGATACTATTATACTTAAAAACACTTGCCTGATTAGGTTTTCCTTAGGTCAGATCTATGTTTCTGTGGCCATAGCTAACCATGATGTGCCCTAAAGTCTTTGTTGTGAAAAACAAGGTACTAGTTACCACTGCAGTTGTCGAGTATATTAAGACAAATGCTTGGGTTTCTTAGGAAAACTCTAAATCACAGTTAACACACAACTAGATCTGACATTCTGAGGTGAACTGATTTGTATCTGTATCTTGATGCCAGGGCCACACAGAAACTTGGCAGTGTATGTTGAAGGACAACAGAAGGGATCTGGGAGCCAGGCAGAATGACACTCCAACCATGGGTCAGCCACTTGTTAACTATGGAATCATGGGTCAACTCATCAACCTCCCTGAACCACAGCTGCCTAATTAATGAAAAGTAGGCTATTAGGGCATAGCTACTTTGCAAAGGTATTGCGGTGACTATATAACACATGTTAATTCCATAGTATAGTGTCCAGCCCAGGGCAGAACGCTCAAGAAATGTTAAGCTTCCTTTCTGTGCATTCCCTTAGTTAACATATGGTTTTTAAAAATCCATAAAATCCTACCTGTTCAAAGAGTCTTCTTCAGACTTCTCACTCACTGTTAAAAAAAAATAAAATACATTTTAAATCAACAGTGGAAAAATCCAGAACTTTAAAAGTACCAGACTGATGCTTTGTTAGAAAGTAGTCCTTTGGGACCTAAGATTATACTACAATGAATATGAATGATACTGTTAGTAGGCAATTAATACATTAAAAATATTTACTTCTCCTCCTTTATATATATCAAATGCAAGAGAAAAAAAAAGAATGAGATCATAATCTGATATCTACAAGTGAACTGCTATTTACAATGATCATAATTCTAACCAAATCCTATCAAACTGACAGAAAATAGTATCATTAGTAGTATCATTAGTAGAATCAGACTAACAATGTCAAACTTGAAATGAGTACTTTTTCCAGACTCCTACCCTTAGTCAGAAGAGAGTATACTTATTTTGCTGTAATACAATACAATTTCTCAGCTCTGTCCACTCTATCACAAGGGAGCCTGGCTACAGGCAGTACACTTTGCGCATGGCAAAACATAGGAAACAGACACTTTCTGGCCCTATTTCCCATCGCAGGATAAGTATGACAGACTTTGTGGTTCCAGTTTTATCAAGTATAGCTCCTTGAGACAGTCTCCTTACATGGCTAGAATCTATCTGGACCCATCTCAGAGAGAAGGATGGTCCAAATAGTTAGGGCTATGCAGTAGTGCGTGATGTAATTTTTCTCAACCCTCCCCAGTATGTGACAAATGCCTATAGAAATCATGCTTTCTCAGCTTGTAAGGCATATGTCATCAGATCCTACGCTGATGAACAACAACAACAGCAGCAACAACCCATAAAGGACAAAAAAACATCTTGGATAACTACATTTAATTACCTTGGAAATTTTAATTTTTTAAACATTCAAAAAAATACCTACTGTATGATTCCAACTATATGACATTCAGTAAAAAGATCTGTGGTTTCCAGGAGTTAGGGGGGGAGGGTGGGATAAATAAGCAGAGCATGAAGGATTTTTAGGGCAGTCAAACAATTCTATAGGATACTATAATAGTGGCTACATGTCATCAGACATTGTCAAAGCCCATAGAATGTACAACGCAAAGAGTGAAACTTAATGTAAACTATGAACTTTGGGTGATAATGATAAGTCATTATTTGGGCTGATGTGTTATACCTGTCCCTGAATTTGTTTGTGTTGATACTTGTTTTGGAAATTCCAGTAGATCTACATCCACGTGAATAAAGACATAAAAGGAATAAAGGAAACAATGATGTCAGAAAATATGTGAAACCAGTAACAATCCTATTATAATCAGAATAAGAAATAAAGACTTCTAATGACTGACAATACATTCTATACATTCTATACATTCTATCAATGTCTGCTTGATATCTCCCAACCATATTTGGGTATTCCACAAGTGTGGGTGCTGGGCACTGTGTGTGTTTTCATGAAGCCCAAGGACAGATAATAAACAAGTAAATATTCAAATTGAGAGCAGCATTCCACGATTGTGTATATATAATAGGGTGTGCTGAGCAGAGTAGCCTGGGAGAGAAGATGCAGGGAAGAGCCTTAGTTAACCCAATTAGGCTAAGCCTCAGTTTCCTCTCTGGAAAGTGGGGTCTATAATAACTCCACAACATCACGATGTTGTCTTGAGGACCAAATATCAGTAAAGAGTTCTGAAATATTAATAAGTATTACTTTAAGCCTGCCACGGGTTTCTGAAAGTTGTCTCTGAGTGAGGGAAGGGCAGGGGGTTAGATGGACTTAAGGAGAAAGAAGCTGCTTCCATTAGATCCACATCAAAAAGTCCCCAAAAGGGCATCCCTAGCCTCAGGGTGGGACCCACTCCTTCCTCTGGGGCAGGAGCATCAGAGCTCCAGAATTACACCATCCAGGACAGCAAAGACCCGGCTTTACAAACTGTGGCCAAAGTCAGTATTTGCAGACATTGGCTCCATCAGCAGAGCAGGACTACAGATACCTGGTTTGAGCTTTTGTATTTGTTGTGCTTGCACGTTGGGGAAGTGTAGGTATAGATATCAGGGATATCTGTGTTGGAGAAGTGCACAGTCCTTCCAGAAAAAGGCCGAACTTGCTCGGACAGGGGAGGCTCTTTCCCGAGAATCGCGCCTCTGCGCTAGTCACCCTTCTAGCACAGTGGATCTGCTTGTCCCGCCTCTTTATTAAGCCCCGCCCCTTTCTGCCCTGCCCCCCCCGCGCGCTTCCTGCCGAGGCCCCGCCCCCTAGCCCCGCTCCGTAGCCCCTCCCTCTCCCGGGCCACATTCCTCTGGCCGGGCCTTGCTCTGCGCCTAGCCGGCCGGCGGGGCCGCAGTGGCGGAGGAGGAGGAGGAGGAGGAGGAGGAGGAGGAGGAGGAAGAACAAGAGGAGTGCTGGGTTTGGCTGGCCTGGGTATCGGACTTGGGGCCGGGAGCGGTGGGAACTGGCAGGCACTGGTGGTCGCCAGGGCGTTCGCGTGGCGGGTGGCCAGGTCCCGTGGTGGCCGGGTATAGGCCCCGGGATCCGGCCGCCTCTGGCGGGAGTAGGCGGCTCTCTGCTGGGCCTGGGCCCCGGCCGCCGGGCCCGTCAGTTCCCGCCGCGGCCACCATGTGGTGCCTGCACTGCAACTCGGAGCGAACCCAGTCCCTGTTGGAGCTGGAGCTTGACTGCGGGTAAGGGCACCCGGCAGGGCCGAGGCCAGGGGCAGGCGGGGAGCTCGGGGAAGAGGGCGGTGGGGAGAGGCGGGCGGACAGGGCCCTGGGTGCGATGGAGTGCCCGCAGCGCCCCAGCCACTACTCAGGGGAGGGTTGGTGAGAGCCGGGCACTGTGCTCTGTCGTGCGATGGTTTGTTAGAAACTGCTGGGGGTGTGAGTGCGCGCACCGCACAGAGGCTTCGGGCACGGATTTATGAGAGTTGTTTGACTGTCAGGACGGTGCCTGTGTGAGAGGGAGGGCTGTGACAGGGTGCAGCGCGTCTGTGTTAGTGTGTTCGAACCGGACCCAGGACCCGAGTGTGTGCGTGCGGGAAAAAGATGCTGTCTGGGTGGGAGGCGTGCGTGTGTGTTCATGCTCGTGAGTGACGAGTTGCAAACGTGGGAGAAACTGACAGGACTTCTTATCTGGTGGGAGGCCGGGGAGCACATGGCCCCGCGTTGTGAGAGCGAGCCTGGCCAGCGGGCGTCTGTGCTCGGGACTGGTCGCAGGGGGCCAGAGGCATGCAGGGAGCCCTCCTGCAGGCCTGTTTGTGTGTCCACTCTGTCAGGGAGTGTGTGCCAGGCTGAGGGACCTCTTCAAGTGCTGTGCGTATGTGGTTCAGGTGTGCTCCAGGCGGGGCCACCTGCCAGTGTACTGGGTACCTGGAGATGAGGGAGGTGGAGTTCTCTGTGGTTCCTGTGGTGGCTGTGAGGGGGCTGCTGGTGGGAATGGGAGTGTTTGTTTATGTACACCTGGTGTGGTAAGGAATGGAGTATGGGGGTGGGTTGGGGGTGGGAAGGATGAGCTTGTGTCCCAGAAACCAACCCTTTTCTGCTTCAGGGCCTATGGCTGGCTGTCTGAGCATCAAAAGACCCGTATTTATGGCAAGAGAGGGTGTGTATGTACTGGGAATATTGATTTCCTCTCTCCACTAGCCAGCATAGCTGCCCCCTGAGCTGTCTGCAGGCCCCTCCTAAGGAGTAGGGCTGTGGGATGGAGGGGATTTGTTGACAAACTGATTTGGCTTGTGTCAGGCCCTCTGGGGGGAGGTCCACCAGCAACCATTTGATCTTTGAGTTCAGAAATCCTGCAGCCTGTGTCTGGCAGTTGCACTGAGAACATGCATATGTTCCCTTTGCCCCCTCCTCACTGCAGGGGCCTGAGGCTGTGGGCCTGAGACTTCTTATGAGGTGGTGGGGATGCAGTTCCCAGGGACCCATTGTTCCTTGCATCTGGGGTGGAGGCTGAGCAAGCTGCAGCTGCAGCACCAGCTGTCCGGGATCAGTGGATGAGCCTGAGAACGAGGATCCTGATATTCATATCCCACATGTGCCACTGCCTTAAGCAGCTGTCCCACCTGGTATTACGTTTGCATACTTGTTATTGTGGTACTGGTATCCTATATTGCAGGAGAGAAAACTGAGTTCAAGTGTTAAGTCTTGTCAACCAAGGCTCCGTGGTTTATTGAGAGTCTGCTGTATACAGCCTCTGCTCTAGGCTCTGGGTACATATCAGTTCACCCTTCAGCCTCAGAGCAGGTGGGCCACATTTGCTCCCCCATGTCTGGGGTGTGGTTCTGAAGCATGCTTGGGGCAGGACCAGAGAAAATCAGCAAAGCTTCTGGCCTGCAGGGGCTCAGCAAGGAGCTCCTTGCACTGGTCATCTCTTCCTCTCTGAACCCGGAAAGGATCCAGCATGCTCAGAGACCTCGGAAGAACTCCAGTCTGTAACAGTCCAAGACACCCTCTCTTGGGACACCCTGCAAGTGCAGGCTTTTCTAACAGCCCTCATGTAGAGCACCTAATGCTTTGCTGTTTGAGCCTTGTGGCAGCCCTAGTCTTTCCCTGCCCTCCTTTTCTACATGGGCACATTAAGGTAGGGTGAGCAGAATATTACAAAGGAAGCCTGAAGTAAAGCACAGATATTCTGATGCTAGACCTCTGGAGGGCCTCTGCCAGCTCTGCTGGAATTTTCAGACTTTTGCTCAAAGAAGTCTGACTATGAACTAGCTGTGTTAATATTTACACAGCTTGAGTTCAAAAACATGGACAGAACTGACTTCTGCACAAACAGTGAGATGACTGGGCAAATAGGTGTTTCTCGAAGGGATTGAACAGGGCTCCTTGGGCTATGGGAGCTCAGTGTGTGTGTTTACAGGTGTTACCTGGCTGGACTTTGTGGAGCATGGGATGGATCATGGTTTTCCAGGTGAATCTATGAGTTTAGGGCAGCTGTAAAAGAAAAACAGACTTTGTTTCAAATCCCAGCTCAGCTTGGTGAGTTTGTGCAACTTACCACACCCTTTGGGACCTCAGTTTTCCCCGCCATGAAAGGGAATGATAATACTGCATCACCAGAGGTGTCTGCGAAAGTGGGTGTCTAAAAGCCCTTGCCCAGCTGGCGAGCCCCAGGCCTTCAGTCAGAGGCTGTGATTATTCAAGTCAGCATTCTACTCTTCCCACTTCCACTAACCCCTTGAACTTTCTTCCTTCCTCTTTTGTAAATTTGCTTTGAATTATAATGAGGGATGGAATATCTGTCCACCAAGTACAGGGGCAAGACGACAGCACAGCTCTGATGGGCTTAGATCTGGCCAGGTCTGGAGAGAGTTCCACAGAGGTGACCCAGTCCCCTGTTGGAATGTGTGTTTGTGTGGCGGAGGAGGATGCTCAGGGGCTGAGAATGATTTATTATTTGTCCTCAAAAGCAAATGATAATGAGTTTAAAGGCCATTAAGGCTCTTGAAGAATTAATTGGTGTGGCCTTACAGAATCTGGCTGCTCCTACTATATGAGCTGCTGCTGAGAGAAAATTAACGGTGATTGTGGGGAAAAACATGGCACAATTCCACCTGGCCCTGCCACTCTTCTGGCCGCCATGGCTGAACTCCTCGTTGGACAAGTGTGCCCCTCCAGCCCTAGGTGCATGGCAGCCACAGCCATCGTGAACGAACAAGCCCACGAAGGCAGGCATGCTCTCCTGAGCTTGAAGGAGTGCTTTGTGACCCAAGAGCACCCAATGTTGCACTTTCCTATGTTTCCTTATTTATTCACCAAACAGTTTGTGATACTTTGTGCTAGGCCCTGGGCTAGATGTAGAGGAACCAAGGTGAATAATGTGAAACTGCATCACAGAGCACAGGCCTTGGGCTCGCACAAAACCCTAATTTTGCCTCTTCCTAGCTGGCTTTTCAGATATGTTGCCTGCCCAATCTAGACCGTAATTTTGCCACCTGTGAAATGAGGCCAAAATTACCTCCTGAGGGGATGTGCAGCTTTTTGCCTAGTGACTGGCACATTCTAGATGCCCCCCACCCCCAAATGACAGCTGTTGTCACTATCATTACTATTATAACCTTTTCCCATTTGTGAAATTACTGCTGAATTAAAGACGTTCCTCACAGTTGTCCGTTTTGCTAGTTTTGGGGGTTGAAGACTAGTTTCTGGGGCCTATATAGCTTTTTGTGAAATCTCTCTGGGGGGCTGAGGCCTGGTCCTAGTTGCTCTGATTTTAATATCTTTATGCTTTATTTGTGCGTGGCTGTGGCTTCTGTGCTCCTTCATGGAAAGGATTGTTCAGGGTTTTTTTTTTTTTTTTTTTTTTCTTGCTTTGTGGCTTCCTAACTTGGTGACCATTTAATTTGAACTTAAGGTCCAGATGTGTAACCATAGCAAGAGTTCCATCCCTGTGTGTATATATGGGACTATGCCAATATTGGTTTTTCTTCTTTGTTCAAAGTTCGGACTAATAATGATAATAATAACAATGGTTGCCATTTAGTGAACTCTGTGTGAAGTAAATACCAATTCTCAAAGCAATTTATGCGTAAGGGCTTCCGCGTTCTCATTTTTTTCAGATGAGGGAAGGTTACATGACTTGCCCAAGTCACCAACCACTAAGCGCTAAAGCTGGGATTTAGTCTGCCAGGTTTTGAGGTGTGCTCTTCATAGCCAGGCTCTGCTTCCTCTGGAGTTAAATAATCCTCAGCAAAATATGTCATCATTGCAAGTAGAGCCTTTTGCATCTCCCAAACCACAGAACAGGTGTTTGGTATCCCTTGATGTCAGTATTCCCAAAATATTTCCCCCATTTGGTATTCCCTGAGCTCACTGGGCTCTCCTTGTGTCTTGCAAGACTCCACAGACCCCAAAAGCTGCTTCCCTAAAGACTCCAGTAGGATTCTGAGACAGTATCCTTTGGTCTTGAGGACTTGCAGCATTTTGAGGGCAGCACACTTGCTGCAGGCCAGCCTCAGTGTGGAGCAGGGTCTTGGAGACAAAAGCTGAGCCACTGGGAAACAAGTGCAAACGGCTTTTTCGTGCTGAGGAAACCCAAGGCCAGGGCCTTTGACATCATTGGGGGATGTACATGCATGTGGGCAGCTGAATTTCATCCCATGGGAGGAGATAGGTACCATTAATAACTGGAAAATTTGGAAAGTCACCAGCTAGTTAGTGGGTGGCCTCCTCATTTGGGTTCCTTGAAATCACTATCTCCTATACTGCGTTGGAATCTGCCTGCCAACATGAATGCTTTCTCTCCAAATGATGTTAGCTTTTCTGTTTCTGGCTGGGAGGTTAGGTGGTATAAGAATTAAATATGATAGTATGTGCAACACATTTAAAATGGTGTTTTATTGTATTATAGTAAGCACTCAATAAATGTTAGTTATAACCATTGTAATTGGCCTTATTAAGCCCTGGCTGGTTTGGCTCAGTGGATTGAGCGTCGGCCTGCGAGCTAAGTGTCGCTGGTTCGATCTTCCAGTCAGGGCACATCAGAGAAGGAAAACTCTGACTCCAAAAAACCTCCGCTGCCTTGCAGCATACCTCTTCAGGGGAAAGGCTAAGGGAGTAAACCCCGACAGAAAATCCGGAGCCGGAGTCCCTAAGGCGGTTTGACGTTGCAGTCAACACCGGCAACTCCTGCGGCGCACCTGAAGCCAAGCTGTATTGACTCCGTCTTTCCCTTGGACCCTTCAGCTGCGAAGAGAGGGGGGGTCTGCTGCATGGGCAACAGCAGACCCTCCATATCACCCTGCCCAGGCTCTGTAGCTTCAGCTTCACTGGAGAGGACACTCCAGCGTCATCGCAAGATGTCGATTCAACACGGGAGGAGACAGATACCGTGTCACTCCCGAGTCGGACTGCACAGCCATTCTCGGCGGTGCAGATAGACTCTTAAGAAGCTACACCATCGTCTCTCGAGACGGACGGCTGCCGACGACGACGACGACATTCTATAGTATGAAACTTCCTATAAAGAAAATAAGAACACCACTGTTAATTTTCTCCAACTAAGCAGTGCTTAATTTTTTATAATAACTGTGCATCAATCGCTTGTGATAGCTATAGTTATCATATGTAGTATGGTTACCGGACCCTGGTTCTTCTCACCTATGCAGTAAAGAATTATAGATCAGCGAGCCTGGAAGTGTGCATGCAAAGTTTATCAGTGAATGGGAAAGCCAAAGCAAGGGTGGCCAAAACAAGGGTGGCCAAAGGCGGGTGACTAGCACCCATGTGACCAGAGCCCAGGTGGCCAGGTGGGATGAGGGTGAGGGAATTACAGATTGATTGATGGGTAAAGATGGTGCCAGCTTCCCCCAGGGAGATGTGACTACCCAAATGTAGGTATGAGTGGGAGTCTGTTAGTCCCAAACCTTATCTCGCTGCAGACTTTATTTGTTCATTTTGCATACGTGACAGAAGGCAGGCAGTTAACTGAATTCTTGTATGGGCTTTTTCTCTGGACACCGTAGACCCCTCCCCTCCCCACTTCCAGGCCTTGGGATGAC
The DNA here is from genome assembly GCF_987537825.1 of Furipterus horrens. Lineage (NCBI taxonomy): Eukaryota > Metazoa > Chordata > Mammalia > Chiroptera > Furipteridae > Furipterus > Furipterus horrens. Next base: position 138,738,485 of record NW_028327172.1, read on the forward strand.
TACCTGTCTCAAGGTTTTTCTTTTCCCAGCTAGTGGAGATGATACGCACAGACTTTCAAGGGCTCCCCGTGCACTCTCATAGTTTACTTCTGTAGTTTGGAATGCCTGGCAGCCTTATCGGACCAGGCTCACGACTACTGGTCAACGGGTGAGACATGTCTCCCTCTGCTTCTTGCCTCCTCTATTAAGTTCTTTGTTAGACTGCGATGGTGAGAGTCCTGCCTTTACTTCCCCTCTGCTACTCATTTTATTTGCTCCCAATTTTTTCTTAATTTCTTATTATGCTAAAAATATAGCTCACTATTAAAGGCATTTGTTGACAGGACAAGGCAAAAAGTCAAACATAATTGTCTACAAAATGTACATAAGTTATCCATGGATATTCCATCTCAATACATATGGAAAAAGAAAACTGGTCTTCTCTGTTGACCTGCTGCTCTTCCCTGTTCATCTGATAAAGTCCTAGTCTTCCTGTCCAATTAAAATACTAGTGCACAATCTGCAAACCTATGAATCATCTTAAGATTTCTCTCTCCCTGCTAACTTTTTAAATTCAGTCATCATTAAATCATATTAACTAGACCTCTTCTGTCTCTGCTTTACTTTGCCACTGCTTCTGCCCTAGTCAATCATAGGCTCTTAAGAGATGGCTTTCAAAGGGAAAAAAACACTACCAACTATTACTGCTATTTCTTAAATGAATAAGATTTTTTAAGGGAAATAAATAAAAAACATGTAGGCCTAGAAACAGAGCACATTTTAAGTGGAATAAATGAAGCTTCCTGACTTTTTTATTTCAACAGGGATAGGTGAAAATTTCATAAAGAACTGATGGTAGCTGAAAAAACAATCTACCCACTTTTTAAAAACCCTAATTCCCCATTATGCACTTAAAGTGTATGGGACATATTATGCATTAATAGAAAAGAATAAAGAATGATAATTATAAATTCCTAGTGGACTCTGGTCCCTAGTAAGCACTGAATAAAGTATAGTAAGTAATACAAATGACAATAACAACATCCTCTTGAAGGGCAGGGACTGTGTTTTTAAAATATTTGTATTTTGCAACATCAGAGTAACACTTAGCACCTAAGGCACTTGAGAGTTAAATGGCACACCATTAAGCAGACAAATGAATAAATGAACTTTGAAAATTTCTTTGAAAAGTACGTTTAAGAAAACCACAGAAATAAACCAAGGACAGCTCTATCATATTATGAATGCCTTAAATATCAAAACTCTATTTCATCTTTGTGTTTCTTATAACTCGCAAAACAACCTACGCAAGTCCTTTGATAAAGGTCTACTAAGTCAAAGGCGTCCTCATACAGCTCAGGCTGCGCGATGCACTAGGTGTCACATCCAGCTAGCACACCAGCGATTTTTGTTACTGTGAAACATTTTTATACTTTTATTAAAAATGTGTTGGCTTTGGGCTATTGAATATTTATTTTGATTATCTTTTGACCAATGGCAACAGAGAATCTTGTTCTAAAGAAATTACAGTATCGTGACAATTATCCAGCAAACAGAAGGAAACATCTTGTTCTAATTAAGTCAAAATATCCCATTCTGTTTTGACCTATGAGAAAGGAAGTTGTTAACAGTGAGACCTTGTTCATATAACAACATATAGAATAACTTACGCTTCTCAACAAGGCATTGCTTTTCTGACTTATCTATCAGTAGATATCTTTAAAAAACAATCTCATTGGGAATGCTGCACACTGGCTAAGTTTTGTAGTTCTTACCGCTTGCCATTTGTTCATGGCACTAGGAAGGTATTGTTGAGTTCCCAGTTTTAGTTACTTTTTTTAGTCAGACAAATCAGGATATAATAACAAGTATTTACTTACTAAATATAATCCATTTGTTGTAAAAACTAAACAAAAGAACCATTTTTATAACAAGTACAATTTGTTATTATGTGATTATAGAGGAAACATACAACATCCTAACTTTAAAATCTTTTTTCGTTTTTACATAAAGATATAATATGAAATTTTAGGCGTCGTGACTAAAGAAATGAAATTCTTTTCAGACAATACTGTCCCAGATTTTAAATTACCTACAATAAACTGTTTAAGCAGTACTGAATACTATTCTATTAAGAAAGAAATTATAAAAGAAAAACTGTACGTGAGATTTACACATTTTTTTTCACCGCTCTTTCTTATCAAAACTTCTTTACTCTTACTTATCAATGGCGGGACTGCCAAAAGTAATTCACTATTAGATGTCTTACCAAGACTTTTGCTACTTTCGAAACCCGTTTTAGATCTCCTTTCTTCTGTATTTTCAGAAGTTAGTTGATGATTGCTGTGCATAAAATTGGTGATAAATAATATGACTACCGTAATACTGATATCAAAAATATTTTTCAAATATATTAAATTCTTAAGAGTATTTCAGATAATATCTTGAGCTAATATCAAGACTTTATACCATACATTTCAAATTTGTAAATTCTACAAACTTTTTATTAAGGAAAATAAAAACATGAAACAGTCATGACTTGATGGCAATACACTTCTGTAAATTAATTAGAGTTAGCTTGACATAATGGCAAGTGTCTTAAACTCAGAAGTCCTAGGTCTGTAGCCAATAGCTATTTGTTCTAAAACAGTACTTCTCTTTGGCTCAAAATCCTCCTCTGCAATATAAGAATCTCACTGCCTTATTCTACAAGGTTGTTAGGATGATTGACTAAATGAGATAATACACCAAGAAGAGATGCTTAGGGAAACAGCATAGTAAAAGTAAAATCTGTTCATGAACTTTATTTGTTGAACCTACTATGAAATCGCAAATCAACCCCAAAGTGGGTTTTTCATAGTTTCTAACATTTAACTGTTGCAGTTTCCAGAAAATAGAATTAAGTTAGTTATTAGCTGCTCCTTCTTTGTGGCTTGTAATTCAGGGCATCTCAGCAATTATATAACTTGCAATGAAATTTATTTAGAAATATATTACTTCATTAAGTCAGATAACATAATATTCCCCTCTTATTGTAGCTAATCATACAAATGGCAGAAAATTAATAGAAGTCAGGACCCGGCCTGGACTACTAGCATCCTTCTCCACCTGCTCAGACTCTGAACCAGCAGATCTTTATGAGAATGATGCTTAATCTCCCGGTTTATTCCCAATAGACTTGGAAGATAAAATCCTACTTGTCAATCATGGATACTGATGAGTCAGGGATAGGGCTTTAGCAATTCTAATACCCAATAACCTACTTTGACTTAAGAGCTTTCTGTTTACTGACTTCCACATGAGGCATAATTAAAATATTTTGATACGTGAGGTAAATTCAAGCAGTTGGGAGAGTTTCATTGTTATGGAAAACAGATCACTTGAGCGGTCAACCTTAACTATAGAATCTCAGGCAAGTTGATCATCCATTTGTCTATTGCCTTTCCCAGTAAAAATTCTCTAAGGAGTGGTTTACACTTATTTACTACAATCTGACTTCCATGGCAACTATTTTTAGAAACTGCTTATTTTAAGGGTCACTTGTTTTTTTTTTAAGTATATTTTATTGATTATGCTATTACAGTTGTCCCAATTTTTTCCTCTTTCCCCGCCTCTGCCTGGTACCCCCTTCCCTCCAGCAATCCCTTCCTTAGTTCATGTCCATGAGTCATGCATATAAGTTCTTTGGCTTCTCCATTTCCTTTACTATTCTTAACGTCCCTGTCTTATTTTTTACCTACCAGTTACACTTCTTAATCCCTGAATCTTTTCTCCATTATCCCCCTTCTCCCACCCTGCTGATAACCCTCTTCCCTGTCTGGGCACACCTGTTACATTGTAAAGGGAGCCTTAGGTTTTGTCAGTGCAGGATGGCCGGTTTCATCATTTGTGGTGCTGCATGCGGGGGAGGGGTCAGAGAGGGAATAATGCAACTGGCGCCCCTCTAGCTGTTGCCCTGGTGGTGGTGCCCAGATGGGTGGGTTTGCATATGTTCTAGGACTGTGGGGGGGGGGGGGTCCTCTAAATGGACTCTCCTGAGAGATAGGCAGTTTCTTCTGTTGCCCAACCCCAACTGATTTTAACAGCCAGAAGCTACGACGCTTTATTTTCCCAGTACTGGAACCTGAGGCTGCGTTGTCTGGCCTGGGTCTGGAATTGCTTCCGAGTTGTTCCTCTGGGCTTTTATCTGCCACATATGTATGTGGGACCGCCCATTACACTGGCTGCCATCAAATTACATCCTCTCCAAATTGGCTCCCCATCGCCGCTCCTCCTGCCTTCCTGGATGAATACAGTAGTCCCTCTCTATATGGCAGTTCACTGTATCACGGGATTTTAAAAAACATTATATTTAATTATTTATCACGGATTTTTGGCTATATCCCAGGATTTTGTGGTGCTGTATACGTATGCTGTTAAAGTTACATAGGTTTAAGAGTGTAGAATATGTTTAAGAACGTAAGTAGTGTTTATAAAAGTGTGGAAAAGTTTAATATAGGAGTGAGAAAGGTTAATAAGGGACTAGGAACGGTTTATAAGTGTGTGGGAAGGGTTTATAAAGCCTTAAAATGCATAAAAATGCTAAAATAAATGTAAGGTTCCTACTTCACAGATTTTCACCTATTGCGGGGGGGGGGGGGTTGAGAATGTAATACCCACGATAAGTGAGGAAATACTGTATTTCTTTAAACCCTTGATTGTCGGACTTCCATACAGTTTGATTTTCTGGCAGTTATGGTTGGTTTTTGTTTTGAAGTTAATCGTGATCCTTCTTATGCTGTTCGAGGAGGCAAAGCATGTCTACCTATGCCTCCAACTTGGGTGGAAGTATGTAAGAATCACTTGTTATCTTAAATTTTCAACACTGATATAGCTGCAAATCCTCTTGTCTTAGCCTGTACACTACATAGGCTGCTTTATTTCCAGAAAATATAACCATTTCTCATATTCCTTCACCCAGAAATAAAAAAAATTATGGATTTCAACATCTATCATCCCGATCTCTAACTGACCACCAGTTAGTGAATCAGTCTTCTCAAATGTTGGTGTAATTGTTACAGGGTGGGAAAAGGGAACCCCAAAATGTCAGTGATGGGACTCAGTGGAGCACAGCCATTTTTCCTAAGAAGGCCTTTGCAAATCTATGGTTGGTAGCAAGTGCCTTAACTATGCAAATGGCTTTGGTTCTTCCAAAGCGTCAAGGAGATGGGAGGGGTTTTGGCCATAGAAAGGTAACGAAAGAGCTTACAGGGCCTACCCAAGGTTCTGGGAATGGTCAGAACCAATTACCATGCCCACTGCGTCATAGTCAGGGATTTAAAAATCAGGAGGCAGCCATCAAGCAGGGTAATGCCATGCAGTTTGTAAGGAGGTAGGAGAGAACCATGTGCTTTTGAAAGGGCATGGAGCCAGACAGTCTAAAAGAAGGAAAGGGGGCCATGTGACCTGGGCTTATAAGAAAGCCAGCCTGCTGCCGCTTTAAGTGTGCTGACTTCAGTGGACTCCAAGCTGCCAAGAACTCTGCCCTGCAGACCTGGACTTTCTGAACTTTTCTGGACTTTCCCATGATCCAGTGCAACACGGCACATGTTTTCCTGGACTATTATAAGGAGGCTGAAGACATCCTGTACTACTATATGGAGGCTGGTGACATCATACCCCAGATCCTGAAGGATAGAGTGGACAGATTAGGAATGGGGAACTTCTTGGCATGTTTTTCGCTGATAGCCTTTTGGGGAGCAAGGAAAACGCTGGGTCCCGTGGGAGAACAGGGCTCTGAGAAGTAATGCTCACAGCCCTCCCCAGGTTGGAATATTGTAAATAAAGACCTGCTTTCCTCATCATTAATTGTTGAGTCTTATACCAAGGTGCCACGTGATTCAAACCCCCTTTTGCTCGGTAATATAATCACAGGTTCTCTTGATGCCGATTTTTCATTTTCATTTTCATTTTTCTTTACCTCCTTCATTTGCAACCCATGACCACTGCTTTTAAAAAATTCATTAAAGCAGCCAATGTTTTCTAGTAATTGTGCTGATAAAGAATTTAAAAATACTGTGAAATTCCAAGTGTCCCTGAACACATCTCATTCTAGGATTCAGCCAAAATGTTAGGCTTGTGCGAAGAAGACGGTAGGAGACATGTAAACCAACTCAAAGCCTTTATTGGGGAGGTCTGAGCAGGCCTGGCTGAGTCTGGAGTGACTGCAGCCACATAGTATGTGTTTAATGGAAAATAATTAGAATATTATGTAAATAGTCCAGTAAATAATTATCTTTCAGATCATATATTTTTTCTTTAACATTTGTGTATATTCTTGGGATGTTTTCAGAAGTAGATTTTCATATGTATCTGCCTGACCTATAGGATAAGCTGTGCAGGCTTCAGATTCAAATTCCGCAGCACCTGGAAAAAGAATTAAAGGATTATATTCTTTATCTAGAATACAAATAAGTATAAGTGTTAAGAAGAATGAAAACATTTATATATGACTACAATACACACACAAGATTACTATGAAATATAATTTGTCCATGGTTGCCGACTGTATTCATTGCTATTGTGGCTAAGTATCAGAGCTTCTGGTTTTTTTGTTCTTCATTCATTTAATCAACAACCATGCACTGAGTATGACAAGCACTGGAGTTACAAGGTGGAGATGACACAGTCCACCCCTGAACAATCATATATTATAAACTCAAAAGACAGATGAATGTGCAATTTCCACTCAGAGTCATATATAAGATGACAAATATTAAGGGCACTACTGGAGCACACAGAAGGGACATCCAAGTTTTGTGTCAATATTGTCAGCTATTTGATGAAGGTGATATATATATATCTGTAAGTGGGTAGCTGAAGAATTAGGAAAGAGTGTGCCAGAGAAACAAATGAAGCAGATGCGCAGGCTATAGGTGAGGGAGAACACTTGTGGAATTAGAAATAGTCTAGTTTGGCTAGATGCTAGAGCAAAGGGGCAGAGAAGGGTAAGTGGTATTTTGAAATAAGTCTGAATTATTTGGCAAGAACTAAATGGATTTCTGTGTTTTTATTCCATGCAAAGGAATCTGGAGTTTTTCCTGAGGGTCAAGGGTAAACCAATGACAAAGTCGATGACTGGAGATTTAAATGTTGCCCCTCAGCGACAGCTGTATGAACTGTAACTGCTTGACTAAGCATTACTAGATGAGTCAGGTTATTGGGCCTTATATCTCTAGCAAAAACATGAGAGGTGGATGAAGCCCACTTTTCTGACAAGAGGTTCAGTGTGCAGGTTGACAGACCCATAGGCATGGCAGAGGAAAGGAAGGGGACAGCCAGAAACTAAAAGAGATACATGGACTTTTGAGATTTTAAAAAAGCTATGAAATGTGATAAATGAATGCAAATAAGTGTATTCTTCCTTGTGAATGTTTATGCTTTCACATTTTTCAATCGCTATGTATAAGAAAATACTTAATACAGTATGGGTTACTCAAACATGTAAATGGATGCCATTTGCTATTTATTTCAGAAATCAATAATATCAAAATTTAATTAATAAAATATGGCAACATACCTTCTTCTAGTTCTCTAGTTAGAATTTTTTCAAACTCCTGCCGCATCTGAAATAAGTCAAGTATAATTTATAACAATGAAGTTAAACAAGAGACATTATTATAAGAATGACATATAGCTTATGAAATGTGAGCTTTAAATAATTTTATTTAATTTCTATCTATTTTTAAAAGGTTTCATTTATTTATTTTTAGACAAAGGGGAAGGGAGGAAGAGAAACATCAATGTGAGAGAGAAACATCAATCAAGTGCCTCTCACACGCACCCTGACCAGGGATGGAACCCACAACCCAGGCATGTGCCTGAACTGGAAATTCAACCAGTGAACTTTCAGTTTGTGAGAGACGACACCCAACCAGCTGAGCCAGGGCTAAATAATAATTTTAGAGACTAGCCCTAACTTGGGGATTGCGTAAATAAATAAATAAACAATCACATAAGTAAAATCAATTCCCACTAACTTTTATGAATATGTAAATGCTACTTAGATTAATCTGATAAAAGGTACAGTTGATATTGGTCTATTGAGTAAACATGACTTTAGGAAAGTGATGTTTGATCCCATTGGTACAACAAAGTTTAAACAGGTGAAGTCATATTTTACAAGGAATGCATTATTTTGCAATTGTTAGGAAAACTGCCCTTTGTAAAAGTTTAATCAGGGACTCTGCTCAAGATGGCAATATAAGTAAATGCAGTACTCACATCCTTCCACCACCACATCAAAATTGCCACTAAACTACAGAACAACCATCATTCAGAACCACCTGAAATATAGCTGAATAAAAGTCCTGCAACAAGGGATTTAAAGAAGCAGCCACATTGAGGCTGGCAGGAGGGGCAGAGATGCAGAACGGGCTGGTCCCACACCCATGTATGGTGGATAAATATCGGGAAGGATATCTTGGCTGCAGATATCCTGAGAAGCGAGGTGGGTCCTAGCCCCACACCAGGGCCCCTAGACCAGTGTTCCCGTGCCAGGAAGAAAAGTCCCCATAACTTCTGGCTGTAAAAGTCAGTGGGGATTGAGGCTGAGTGAGATGGAGGGCTTCTGAGTCCCAGGCATTTTTCTTAACTGTCCCACACACAGACTTCCTTGGACTCACTCCCTTTGAGCCCCAGTACTGGGCAGCAGCTTAAGACACAAGAGACACCCAGGGAGGAACTGAATTGCCTGGCATCTGGGTAAGAGCTGGGTGGGGGGCAGTTTTCTGCCAGACAAAAGTGCTAGCAGAGGCCATTGTTCTTTTCTGAGACCCTGACCCACTACAGAGAGGACAGGTGGGCACCATATCTGAGTCTCCATCAATCAGACAGACTCACACCGTTTGCCCTGTCCTGGTTATTCCCTGAGACCCCACTCCACCCAACCAGTGGGCCCACCTAAGCTGTTTATAGTGGCTTTTTAAAAAATATGAATGGCCTGTCTTGGCTCATGCTTCAGACTTTCCTAAAATATCTCAAACAAGCAGCAGCTGGCCTCAGTATGCCCTGTACCTATCACTAAGTGGCCTCAACCTAGCACTAGCAGCAGCTGGCCTTGGTTGGCATCTTGTCCTTACCTAAGCACCCTGAAGCCCAGCATAAATAGATGGCTTTTTACAGATTTATTTGTAGCTCATGCCAGTTGGCCCTGGCAGAACACAGGTGGCAGCTGACCCTGAACCTTCCAAGAGGCCCCAGAGCCCGCGCTCCCGTTGGATATATCCAGACCACACTGAAGCAACCACCCGACCACTCAACATGTGAAACACTGAAGGGGCAGACTCAACTGGCACCAGACCCCAATGAAGTAAGTCCTGCTCTGTGGGGTGGGCCGCTGCACAGCTGATCCTCCACAGTGGTTGGTGGTCACAGCCAGTCCTTGCAGCCAATGGGCCTGAGAGTAAATATCTTCCATTGATGTGCCAACACCAATCAAGGCTCAACTATAAAAGGAGGGAGTATAGAGCCCACACAAGTGGCACGCCTGGAGTGCCAAGCTTGTGTGATCAGGGAGGTTGTGTCACTGGACCCTACAGAACACCTACTACATAAGGCTACTCTACCAAGCCTGAGAGATGTAGCAGCTCTCCCTAATTCATAGAAACAAACATAAGGAGGCTGCCAAAATGAGGAGACAAAGAAACATGTACCAAATGAAAGAACAAAGCAAAACTCCAGAAAAACAACTAAACAAATGAGACAAGAAATCTACTAGACGCAGACTTCAAACACAGGTTATAAGGATGCTCAGTGAACATAGTGAGAACTTCAATAGCATAAAAAAGGACATGGAAATCATAAAAAAGAACCAGACTGAAATGAAGAATAATTTGCAGAGAGTTGACTCAACAGGACAGTGGATGAAGCTGAGAATCAAATCAGCAAAAGATACCCAATCAGAACAGCAAATGAAAAAATAATCCAAACAAATGAAGATAGTATAAGGAGCCTCTGGGACAACTTTAAGCATACAAACATTCACAGCACGGGGTTGCTGGAAGGAGAAGAGACAGAGCAAGAAATTGAAAACCTATTTGAAAAATGACAGAGACTTCCAAAACTTGGTGAAGGAAATGGACGTACAGTCCAAGAAGCACAGAGTCCCAAATAAGATAAACCCAAAGAGACCAACACCAAAGGTTAAAGACAAAAAGAGAATCTTAAAACCAGCAAGAGAAAAGTAGTTACCTATAAAGGAGTTCCCATAATACTGTCAGCTGATTTATCAACAGAAACTTTTCAGGCCAGAAGGGATTGGCAAGAAATATTCAAAGTGATGAAAAGCAAGGACCTATAACACATGTGAAATGTGCAAGAGTCTTGTTAGATTCAGTGCCAAGGTTTTTATGGCACACTAATCACACAGGCATCTTCCCCATAGCATGTGCCAAAATACATGATTCCCAGAAGGAAAGGAAGTGTTCAGCATGAACCCCACTGTTTGTACAAACAGTTTGGGTATAGTGAGCCATTCTTATCAGTTAGGGAATGATGGGAACCCTCCCCAGATTCAGGTTTCCAGACACCAACCAAGGCCAGATATTGAAGCAGGACTTTCTAAGGATAGCAGCCTTAGGCCTGCTGTATGAAATTGTTCTGCACAGCAGCTATAGCCCTGACTTAATTTCTGGCGTTGTCTTAAAATTTATCTAACACAGATTTAAAGAACACAGATTGAGGAACTATTATGTCATGCACTGTGTTAGGAACACAAACACTGACAAACACTTGAACATAAAAAAACTTTAAACCAGAGAAATCTCATCTGTTATGAAATTGTCTGAAATAAATTTTTAAGTTTTCAGTTCTAAGAAGAAGATCTAATGAATATCCGTTCAATGATATCTGTATTTTATAATATCATTAAGTAACACAATTGAAAGAAATTATAAATTACTTCTGAGGTATTGGACAAACATTAACTAAAATGTGAAAAGTCAAGGTAAAAATTAGCAAAACAGATATGTAGTAGTCTACAGTACAATGGAATCAAGTGGGCAATGCTAAACTTCATGTAATGGTAAGAGAGGCAACAAATTAAATATCATGAAAGACGAGAAAATATGCTTCAATAACCAGTGCAACTAAAGTCACAGACTTAGGTGATATGTTATTATAATTATTGTCTTTAAAGTTAGAATAACAATGCTGGGTAAGAAATTCACAGTATAAACAGTCCAAAATGTTAAATAAAGCTTGTATAAATAAAAATAGCAATTAAGAATATTCTCTCACGTAAGTTGACCAAAATTTTAACTTAAAAATAGAAATTAATCCATTTAGTGTTACAAGATTATTTAATTCATAAAAAGGATTTATCTCAGTTTCATTTAAACAATAAATATCCAATATGCTTAAGTACTTGAATATCAATCATTCACTTATTCTTAAGCGTGGAAAAATCAGGGTGCAGCAAAACTTAAATTGTTATGAAGCGTCACCAAACTAAAACCCATTACAAAGTAAAGCAAAGCATCTCCCAGTATACCATAAGTTATTAGGCAGTAATATTTAATTTCTAAAATTGAAATTATATGTAGCTTTTAAAAAATTTTTAAATGTGTCAGTTTAGTTACATTTGTTGAGTAAAGTTAATGATAGGCATCTCTTTAAAATGAGAGATCTGGGGACTTAAAAACGATTGTAGAATTTATGTCTCCTTTCTATATTAGCACAAATCATTAAGGCCTTTACTCAGTGTGCATTAGTCAATTAAACAACTTGGAATTTCACCAAATTAAACACTAAAATTATATCAGAAATCTGAAGCCCAAGGGAAAAAAGATAATATAACTAACATTGGCCAAGTAAGTCTCCATGCTATTATTTGAAGTCCGCGGCCTTAAAGTAGGAATCAAGTTTTCTTTTGGAGTGTAATTTCCATAGAGTACAGAACTATTACTAAGATTTCCAACATAAGGCGTCTCCAGGACTAGCCTTGTATTAGGAGTGTTGAGTAAAAATCTGTTCTGCTCATGGGTCATGCATATAAGTTCTTTGGCTTCTCCATTTCCTTTACTATTCTTAACGTCCCTGTCTTATTTTTTACCTACCAGTTACACTTCTTAATCCCTGAATCTTTTCTCCATTATCCCCCTTCTCCCACCCTGCTGATAACCCTCTTCCCTGTCTGGGCACACCTGTTACATTGTAAAGGGAGCCTTAGGTTTTGTCAGTGCAGGATGGCCGGTTTCATCATTTGTGGTGCTGCATGCGGGGGAGGGGTCAGAGAGGGAATAATGCAACTGGCGCCCCTCTAGCTGTTGCCCTGGTGGTGGTGCCCAGATGGGTGGGTTTGCATATGTTCTAGGACTGTGGGGGGGTCCTCTAAATGGACTCTCCTGAGAGACAGGCAGTTTCTTCTGTTGCCCAACCCCGACTGATTTTAACAGCCAGAAGCTACGAGGCTTTATTTTCCCAGTACTGGAACCTGAGGCTGCGTTGTCTGGCCTGGGTCTGGAATTGTCTTAGCCTCTCCCCATATCTAATCTGACAAGAACCCATGAACTGAGGGAAAGAGAGCCAACATTAAGGGGTATATACCAGGTACTGCGTGAGTTGCTTTTCTGACATCTGTCACTTGATTCTGCTAACACTACAAGAGAGGACCTATGACCCTCACTATCCCAGTGAAAGAATAAGTTCATTTAGGCTTCTAGTAGGAAACAGATGACATATTCAAATTGGGTAATTTAAGGAAAGTTCAATAAAATCTGACTATTTACAAAGATGCAAGAAGGCTGTAAGAAAAACCACAAGGCATCTACAATACCTTGAGGCTAGTAACATGCCCAGTTACCCCCACTAAAGTAGCAAAAGAAGGGAGAGTTGCAGGAAGCAGGAGAGAGACAGGCTGTGTGGAAAGAACTTTATAGGAGCTATGACTTAGTCAGAGGGGACACAGCCAGCTCAAGGTGACCTTGCAAAGAGGGAGCTGGAGTGCTAAATGTCTTGCCCTCACAATCTACACTCCCTTCAGTCTCTGACCAATGTTCCCCACTGGCCAAATACAATTAGAAGCCAAGGCCAAGAGACCCCGGTGGCTGTGTTTCATACAGGTTGGCTTCCTGGAGTACAGAGCAGAAAGACATCAAGAACTGGAGGCGCAAAGGGATAATATCTAATAAAATCCTCTTCCCCTCTAAGTAGGCAAGATTCTTAAACAGTTATTCTTCTCTTGAAGCTTCTTTAATGCTGTCATAAGTACAAACTACTTGTCTAGTATGCTCATGTAATATCCTGGATCCCTTCCAAATTCTGACTGTGTATTTAATGTTCAAATAATCTTTATTCTAACACTGAAAACCTATTAGAAAGCTCTAATGTTGCCATCTGGGATAATTTTAGATTTCAACAGGTTTTCACAAAGAATGTAAGCAAACCAATTGCTTAAGTTGGAAGAAATGTCAATGCTAGTAAAGATTGATTTTCTATACTTCCTCTCTCTAATTAGTTGCTTTGGACATCAATGAGTTGCACAAAAAAGAGCCACAATGATTTGTCTGATTAAGTAGCTCCAGCAAACCAGAAAGGCCAGAGCATAGCATTGTTAGCTCTTTGACGGGCTATGTATGTGAAGCCATGCTGAGCTGAAGAAACACTGAGATGCTCAAGGGGATAACAGAATAAAAGCAGATAACAGGAGGAGGGCCTTCAAAGGAAGACTTGATTTAAACCAGTGGTCTAGAAAAGCCAAGGAGCATATTCATCAGTGTAGAAGAAAAACACTGCTAATTGGATACTTGCTACCATGTGACAGGCACTATGCTAAGTGCTTTCACATCATATTTCATGCAATCTGCAGGACAGCCCAGTGAGATATTTTTATTTGGAGCATTGTACGTGTGAGCAAAGTAATTTGCCTAAGGCACTACAAAACAAAATCAGAAAATCCAATAAAGAGGCATAGTTTTCAAAAGGTTTTACATCTGTTGTGACCTCAGACACAATCCCATCATTTCACCATTTTCAATCATTGCTTGTGTCTTCAAGAAAAGTGGTAAGACACAAATGATAACTTATTCTGCCTATTTATTGCATCAATCTGGAAGAACAGAATTTCTTCTGAAACCAGCTCCTTTTGGAAAATATTTTAAATGATTATCACAGCACTTGGAAGCATTCCTGAGGAAGAGTTAGCCTGTAAAATCTTTTCCCCAGAATAGGCATAAAGGTTTCATACCAGACCTCAGCTCAGAATAGTCCTCGGTTGTAATCCTTACAGCAGCAAGCACATGAATAGGACACATAAGTGGAATTAAATAAATGCTTATTCAATGAGTAGTCAGATAGCACAGTATGTAATGGCAAGAGACTTCAGAAGAGTAAACACTGGTTTGTTTATCCATAAAAAATAATCAAACTAATCTTTTTATCTCCACTAGTGCTATTGCATCTAATTTCATTTTAGTGTGGGCCAGTGACTCCCATTACTCATCCACTTAATATCCACCTCACTCTAAAAAATGAATACAGGAATAACCAGGCTAAAATGTAAATCCAACCCAAACACGAAGTGGAAAGTGAACAAAAACTAATAAGAAGAAAGATAATACCTAATGTTAATTACGTGCCAGGCCAAGTGAACATATATTTTCTCATTTAATTTCCATAATAACCATTGTCCTCATTTTATAGATGAAGACACTGAAGCTTAAAGAAGTTAAGTAACTTGGCCATGGTCACATAAATAATAAGTGACAAGTGACACAGTAGAAATTTAATTAAATTCTAGAAGATAATCATATAAGGGCAGCCCTTAATATCAACAAAGAGACAGGGAGTAGGAGGTGCCACGCCTTTGCCTTGGTGGTGGTGGAGTCATTATGGAGATGACTAATGTATAGGAGACTCAATAGCTTCCTTACCCTGGTGAGGGCATCACAGTGATCACCTGGCTTGCCCTGGAAAAAAATGGGGAAACTTGTGCAAAGAGCTAGAGCTGACGTCCTGGCTCCATCACTTTCCTTATCTCTCACCTTATCTCTCTGAACCTCAGCTTCTCAACTTGTCATATGTGAATGGTAATGCTTCAAAGGGTGTTTATGAAGATCAGTCAAAGTGCTTCAAAATCCATAAAGCATTGTGCCACGAAATTTTTCAGTTATTTTCTTCTACTGATAATACTCCTAGCCAGCAAGACAGGAAATGCTATAACATAAAATCCTGGGCAATACACACGTTAGGAACGGTTTGTGTGTAAAGACAAATCTATTCATTCGCCACAGTTCACAGCTCAGGGGCTCTTCATTCAGTGATATAAGGAACCCCAAGGAAGAGATGGGGGTGGTGAGAGATGGCAAGTGGGATTAATGCTAATTTTGTAGGGCAAAGAAGGGCTTAGAGAATGCCTTTGAAATGGGAAGGACCTCTATTTTACTAGGGACAGAATAAGTTCAACTATAACACTATTGTATGGTATTTAGGCATACCCTGCATTGTTGTTCCAAGCTGTATTTGAGGTAAGGTGCCTTACCTTTCTTTGTACCACTTTATGGTTTTCAAAGAATTTCATATTGATGATTTCAATTGATGGTATTTTTATGTTGTTGTCTTCTTAGTTCTATTAAGGAAGAGAGCGTATATAGACAAAGGTGATAAATTACTTTTATTATCTGCAAGGCTGTTGAACGATTTTAGACCCAAGTTGTTCTCCAATAGCTAATAATTTTTATTTTTTGCTCCTTTGTTTTTTTATCTGTAAATAGAGTAAAATGACCTTGTATTGTTTTTCACATCTAATAAGATTATGTACATAAGACGTTTTGGTAAATTCTAAAGAAAAGGCATAAGCCTTGTGATTCAAACCCACAGCAACTCCAAATCAAAGATGCAACACGGGGTAAGCCAGGAGAAACCCCTAGATCTAGGCAGCATTCACACATAAAGGAAGTTCACACAAGGTGCAGAGAGAGGGAGCTGCATTAACTAGGGACCCCAGAGGGTCCGCCCAGATGCTTGGACATTCAAAGCTGGCACTGAGCAAATGGACTCCTAAAAATCAGAGCCGGCATCAGGGTACTCACCCAGCCATCTGACTCACTCACAGCACCTGGGCCCGAGAAAATGTTATTTCCCAAATCCTGCTTTCCTTCCCCCATCTTCCCCAGCCCCACATACAATCTGGACAGTCCATAAGGTAGAGGATAATTTTAGGGGCTTCCCCAGAGCCTGGATGGATGCTTTCCAATCATTTATTTCTGGCCTGTGAAGTCAGATGCACTATTTCTTTATACATGAGAAAAAATGAAATCAGTTTCTATTTGCAGAGTTGAGATGGGAAAAAAAAAAAAAAGAGAGAATTGCACACAGCTCTGTCACAGACTTGGAAAGGGCCTACCTAGGTGAGAGGAGAGCAAGGAGGCAAAAGAGAACCTCAAAAGGAAGAAAGTTCAGTTTGTTAACCCCTGAGAAGTGTCCCAGATGCTTGGCCTCACACATTTAAGTACACTTAAGGTTTTGGAGCAAAGTTGATATATAATATCAGTGAGATTTCTGGGTTCATTTTAACCACTGATTACATGATGTGATTTGATCATCATAGCCATTTCAGCAGCAAATCACTGTGTGTCTGTGTGTCTTTCTGGAAGTGTGTGACTCTGTATATGCTTCTGACCTCTCCCACACCACCCCACTTTCTCTTAACAGACACATAACACATTTTAATGTGTATAAAATTTGGTTAAAATGAACATCGAGAATAAGCTTGTTGGGGGAAAAAAGACTTGGGGTGGCTAGATTTCACACCGATTCAAGAATGAAATAGGGAAGAATAAAACTGACAAGATTACATGAACAAATTGTATATACCCAAATGTGGTTACAAATGAAGTCATCTTATCACTTACACCCACAACTCTGCTAGCCAGAGAACTCCATGCACATTCTGAGACATCAGATTCTCTTCCAAGAACCCCTTCTTCCTTTGGTATCAGTCGTTGTGCTCTGGGGAAAACTACATCACGTGAGCTCTTGAACCAGCCATTGGACTGTACTGTAGCCAACTACCCATTTCTGCTCTGCTCAGGACATCAGTGCTCCCCATGCACTGAAAGACTTCCTCCTCTGAGTTCTGCCCTTTGAAATGGCTCCATAGCAGAGTTGCTTGGATCATCCATCATGTCAAGCTCTTTTTCTTTTTTTGGCAGAGGGTATAGCTGGGCTCAGGGGACAAAGGGAGAGGAGAGGGCGTTCACACAACAACCACTATACCTTTTTACAATCTGCAATCGTAGCCTCTCATATCCTCTTTCTGAGCCTGGTCCAGCAGCCCCTCCTTGTAATTCTCCTTCTGTCATGAATATCTGCACACCCATCCCCACCCTTAACCTTTATCTCACCCTATCCCAACCTCCCACCTCTACTCCTTAACCCCACCCTCCATCTTCCCAATGATGATGGGATTCTGTCATTGATGAACCTAGTTCAAGTTTAGTTTTCACAAGATTTATTCCCTACCTAAATCTCTGAATACAAATAGATTCCAGGGGTTATTGCACAGGGGCTAAAGCTCTAGTTGTAAAATACAACTGCTTCATATTTCTTTCTCAACCTTTCAAACAGAAGCATTTTATTCTTTACCATTCATACCATCCCTAAGGGTCCATTTGCCAGCAGGCTCCTGCATACCCTGGATGCCAGGATATACGTGCTGTTTCTGACCTCTTCATTACAATATCAGTGATGGCAACTCACATTTGTCTAATGCTTGACATTTTATAAAGGATGTTCACATTTATTGCCACACAGAGCCTCACATCATTTCTGTGACTAAAGCAAATCAAATAAGGATACTTTTGTTTTAGAGCTATGAAAACTGGCACTCCAAGAGGTAAGAAGATTCCCCCAATAGCATTCAGCCAGTGAGGAGATGAGCCAGGCTCAGAATGTAGATATTAAGACTCCCGGTGCAGGTTCTTTGCAATTCTTAATGCTGCTTCTCTTTAGTTTGCAGCCCATGTGCCTCTCTATAGGCACCCTCACTGGACTTTCAGCCAAGTTCAAATAATCTCCGTGAAAGTAAATTCCTATGTGTTCAGGCCTTCCAACAGAGTTTCTGGGGAAGCAGGGCATCACTACCCACTCTTTCCCACCAGAAATTCAATAAGGAAGCCCACTGGGTAAATGTTTTTTGGATTAAATTAATTTTGGAATAATCTAGCCTAGCCTCCAGCAAGAATTCTCCACCCACAGCATGAAACATAAAGGTCTGATGAATAAAATCTTGACTGATGGCATGAATTTGCTTCACTTGACTTATTTTGAGGATATGTGTTTGCAAACCATTTGAAAAATAAAAGAATACTCCGTGTTTAATTATATTGTAATCTATGGTTGAATTTTATTTAAATGGCATTTATAATTGGCACATTTTTCAAGTACTGCTTCTGCCAGAATTGTATGTAAAAGTACATTATCATCACATGTACCACTACAGACTAAGTTAGCATCAGTATACATCCCATAGATAAGAGACAAGTCATTAAAGAACAGTGGGTGTCACATTTCCATGACATACTATTAAATATATCCAGATATAAATTGGTTCCCAGATTTTGCTAAAACAGCATATGGCATATGTTCAAAGTTAATAAATATTGATTGAGTACCTATGTTGTGCTCTGCAATGTGAAGAATTCAGGAAAATGTAAGGTATGTCTAAGGTAGTCAAAGAAGAAAGACAACTCAGGGATATTAGAATCAAGGGGAAAATAGACAATAATAACCATAATAAACATCGTTATTATATGTTATTTGTCAATTACAACATGCCACATAATATGCTAAGTACTTTGTTTGAATTCTTATTTAATCCTCATAACATTTCAATGAAATAGCTACTATTATTATTCTAATTATACAGAAAAAAAGTGAGACACAAACAAGTAATTTACTTAAGGTCATATAGCTAAAAAGTGGGGGAGCCAGGATTGGAAGCCTAGTATCTCATCCTCTAGCCTGTGTACTCTTGGCCTCTTTGCTGTGACTTTGGGGAAGGGATCAGAAAAGGCTGGGTTTTTACTGTAGCCCTGAAGATTGTGCAGTTAGGAAGAATGAAAAGAATGAGGATAGGTCATCATATTATAGGATAGACAAGGGCAAGAATTTGTATTTGACATGTGAGGATCAATGGAAGGAAATCAACGGCAGGAAGTACAGTTAGCTAGGCAGAGTAAGACACTTGAGAGAATACTTTAGAAATAACCTAGGCAGAATTTAGAGACTCTTACGTAGGAAAGTGACAATGATAAAGTATTGTGGTATTCTAGTAGCAGATTCAGGGAAAGTGGAGAGGAGGGAGGCTTCAGGGAAGCAAACCAATTAGGGGCTTATTGTGAAATCCCCTTTAGACCTTACTGTACATATTCAATAAATGTTTGTCAGATCAGTGGATGAAGACTGGCAGGGATAAAAATAAAGGTACAAATCCAGGAAAGAATGTGCAGGCATCACTGACAGAATGTTCATGAAACAACAGAAAGCAAAGAGGGCACCACCATGCTACTCTAGGTAAGAAGACATGTGGTGCTCTGGCTGATGATAGAGTTAGGAAGGAGAAGTGGGTTCCAGCTGGTTGCAGGGAGAGGGATGAGTCTTCCATTTTGATTTGAATATGCAGAGGTTTGACAGGGCCATAGAATACCATTAATATCTTACAGGTATTTGGAGAATACCTGACTGGTTTGGCTCAGTGGATTGAGCGTCGGTCTGCGAGCTAAGTGTCGCTGGTTCGATCTTCCAGTCAGGGCACATCAGTGAAGGAAAATTCTGAGTCCAAAAAAACCTCCGCTGCCTTGCGGCATACCTCTTCAGGGGAAAGGCTAAGGGAGTAAACCCCGACAGAAAATCCGGAGCCAGAGTCCCTAAGGCGGTTTGACGTTGTAGTCAACACCGGCAACTCCTGCGGCGCACCTGAAGCCAAGCTGTATTGACTCCGTCTTTCCCTTGGACCTTTCAGCTGCGAAGAGAGGGGGGGTCTGCTGCATGGGCAACAGCAGACCCTCCATATCACCCTGCCCAGGCTCTGTAGCTTCAGCTTCACTGGAGAGGACGCTCCAGCGTCATCGCACGATGTCGGTTCGGAGCGGGTGGGGACGGGTGCCGTGTCACTCCCGGGTCGGACTGCACAGCCATTCTCGGCGGTGCAGATAGACTCTTGAGAAGCTACACCATCGTCTCTCGAGACGGACGGCTGCCGACGACTAGGAAAACTGAATATCCACATGCAAAAGAATAAAATTAGACTGCTACTTCATACCATATATAAAAATTAACTCAAAATGTAAAACCTAAAGCTATAAAACTCTTAGAGGAAAACATAGGTGTATATCTTCATGACTGGATTTGGATATTTTTCTTAGATGTGAAACCAAAAGACAAAAATTTGTAGATTAACTGGACTTCATCATAATCAAAAACTTGTGTGCTATAAAGGATACTATCAAGAAAGTGATAAGGTAATCTACTGAGTGGAAGAAATATTTGAAAGTCCTATATCTAATAAGGAAGGGATTTGTATCTGAGATATATAAAAAACTCTTACAATTCAATAGTAAAAAACAATCCAATTCAAAATGGGCAGAAGAATAGACAGTTCTTCAAATAAGATATACAAATGGATAACAAGCACAAGAAAAGATGGTCAACATCATTAGTCATTAGAAAACTGCAAGTCAAAACCACAGTAAGATGCCACTTCACACCCACTAGGATGGCTAAAAAGATAGGTAATGACAAGTGTTGGCAAGAATGTGGACAAATTGGAAAACTTCTACACTGCAAATAAATATAAAAATGGTGAAGTCACTTTGGAAAACAGTCTGGCTATACCTCTATACCAGCTATTCCATTTATAAGTATATTCCCAAGAGAATGGAAACACAGGTTCACATAAAAGCTTGGACATGAATGTTCATAGCAGCATTATTAACAATGTAAAAAAGTGAAAACAATCCAAAGGTCCATCAAATGATGAACAGATAAAAAAAATGTGGTCACTCCATACAATGAAATGTTATTTAGCAATAAACAGAAATGAAGTACTGATGATACCTTAAAAACATTATGCTAAATTAAAAAGGCAGTCACCAAGGACCATGTATTGTGTGATTCCACTGGTATGAAATGCCTGAAATAGACAAATCTGCAGAGACAGAGAATACAGTAGTGGCTCCTTAAGGCTAGAAAGAGTGAGGAAGTAGAAACTGGTGCAGGGTGGTTGCTGAAGGGCACAGGGTTACTCTTAGGGTGATGAGAGTGTTCTGAAACTGATTATGATGATGGCTGCATAGCTCTGAATATACAAAAAGCCACGGAATTGCACACTTCCGATGAGTGAACTGTACGGTATGTTCATTATATCTCAATAAAGCTGTTAGCCAGAAAAATTTTTTTTGATTTGGTGCTAGTGCTGGGGTCCTGTAATGATATGCTTCTTGCCAGGGTTCAAAACATAGGAGAGTTAACAGTAATGGTTTTCACCATTCATCAATAAATTGGAGTCCTGGATTACACATCCATCTTTTCTGAGACTGGATCGTTAATCTTTAAAAGGCCGATTAACATAAGTGAATAGTCTCTAAGCTTGCAATGCTAGGAGCACTATGTTGCTATGTGAGGCCCTGATAGAGCAGCCATTTCTACTTTTTCACTGGAATCTTTTTTTTTTTTTTTTTTAAATCCAGCAAAGGAAGAAATACACTCCTTTTGCAAAAACACTTGCATGATGACCTAGACTCATACTTGGTGAAGAGAACATATTACAACGTTAAAAGTAATTCATTCTCAAAATCTCACTGAAGGATTTAGGTTACAAGAAAAATTCAGAATTCTAGATTAAATCATTACTCAAATTTCTGAACTCAAACAAGTATTTGTATTCCAATGTCTATAACAGCATTATCAACAATAGCCAAAAGCTGAAGAAACCTAAATGTTGAATACATGAATGGATAAACAAAATGTGGTCTATGTCAAATATTGCTTCTAGACTATCACAGTCTTTTTTTAATTAAAATCTTACTATAAAAAATTAATTTTATGAATTCAACTTCTTTTATAAACAGGAGTTACATTACTAGTAGCAAGTACTATCATATGAATACAATAAATACTTTTATCAGTGAGACTTTTCGTATTGCCCAAAATATCTTATACACTATTACTAGAGATATAAAAGAATTCCTTTTCCAGTATGATGGAAATTAACAGATTGACTTACCAAATCTGCACCTAAGAGGCTTCCCTGAAGCTGTTCAATTTTGAGTGCCTGCTCTTTGATGGTAACTTTTAACTTGCTGTTTTCAATTTCAAGCCTTCCCACATGGTCTAGCGGTTAGGATTCCTGGTTTTCACCCAGGCGGCCCGGGTTCGACTCCCAGTGTGGGAAAGCAATGTTCAATTTCAAGCCTAAAATGTATATTTTAAAATAATTATTCTTTCATATTGATTTAAAAGATACTAGGTAATTTCTGAATAAACATCTGAAGGTGCAATTACATAAAATATTACAATTTGAAAAGCAGATGAATTGACAATTTATTGTGCCATTTGTCTAGCTGTTTTATAGATAATGAGCAAAATTTAGAGGTAAAGTACAGAAATTATGCATTTCAAAATATTTCAAAGCTGAAGTATTTATCCAGCTTAACATTATTTCTTATAATAACTGATCTAATTCTCATACTACACTGCTCATCTGCTTTATAAATACTCATGTTATTTTCTGTGCTGCTCTATACTTTTGCTTGTGGTCTTGTGTCTCCTCAGCACGTCTTATGGCCGCTGTATATCGATTCTGTGCTTCTTGTAACTAAAATAAAGAAACAAAAATGCTTTTAATTACTGATAATCTAGTACAAGTCTATCTGTTGTTGTAACTTAAATTTTATTGGACAACAATCACACTTTTCCATCTGCATTTTGTTTATGGCTACTTCGTGCCAAAACAGCAGAGATGAGTTATGACAACAGAGAGCTCATGGCCCACAGAGCCTAAAATATTGACTACCTGGTCCTTCACAGAAAAGGTCACCTAGTGATTCTCTAGCACTCAAATATTATTCATGTTTTTAAGTTATATTTTATCAGGTAAACATACACATTTATAAACTGGTCAAATGGGAAAAATAGAAAATTACCTTCTGATAAACATTCATTTTTTTGTATTCCAAACATCATATCCACTATAAATTTAAATATTCACAAATGTGAATGACTATGTCTATTCTAGTGACCATGAAAGTTAACATGCTGCTTTCGGTGACAATGATGTTTCATTGAATAGCCTGAGAGGCAGTATCTACATAGAAGCCAGAATGTCTGGGTTTGAATTCCACATCCTGCAGTTATTAGCTGTGTCACCTTGAGCAAATTACTTAAACTTTCCTTGTCTCAGTTTCTTCAACTGTAAAATGGAGTTAATAATGCTATCTACCTCACTGGGATGTTGGGAAGATTAAATTAGGGAATATATGTAAAGTATGTGGCCCATAATAAACTCTAACATTATTATTGTTGCTGTATTTTAAGTTCTAATAAAATTTTATACTTTAGGCAAATGGCAATGGAAGTGGTCTCTCGTACAAGTTACAGTGAAAACATTCTTCACTGACAGTGGAAGCAAACGAGGAGCACGAGCCCCAGACTATATCCCCATACGTTGGAAAGTTTTCACTAAGACTACTAGCCAGTAATACTTTTCTGCTTATAACAAGTCATAACTTACTTCCTTTCTGTACTACTTAGCAGGCAATAGTCATGAGCAATGTAAACAGCGCCTCCTGGACTGAGTACATCGCTTACATGGCCTGACAGGCAGGGTATAAAGCCACTGACATAGAGGTAACGGGGCTCTATGCTAAATAAAAGTTCCCAGATCCATTCATCCCCAGCCACTGTTTATGCTGGGCTGCTTCAGCAAGTGATGTACTCTGATGAGTAGATTAAGGTGATGTGGAATGGCATATCGATATCAGAAAAGCCCTTCCCAGAGCTTTACAGATGGTAAAGTGCTATAAATCTCTAAATCTACTTCTAGAGCTGGTTATTATTTTAAGCAAAACATGTATTCTTTAATTAAATAAATAATTTAAAAGACTCTCAATGGAATGATTTAAAACACAATGGAATCCGGACTTCCGGCCAAGATGGAGGCTTAGACGGACACGCTAGGTCTCCCTCTACAACTACAGTGGAATACAACTACTTCAAAACAAAGGATAACTAGAAATTCCAGAAAATAAAGCTACACGGAAGCCCAACATATGAAGTTATAAACCAGCGGTGCCATTTGGGCAGGTAAGAGTTAAAGAAGGCAAAGCTGTTTGCGGAGCGGCGGGGCGGGGCTGCGAAAAATCCTGGAGGCAATCAAGCCCCTGGCGTGCCCGACTCCGGCGCTGGGGAGCAGCCGCAGCATCGCCTTGAACAGTGAGGCCCAGGGGGGCGGGAGGACGGATCCCGGTCTCCTAGCTGAATAACTGTGTGAATCCATCTTGGACCCCCGCCCCCACAGAAAGCACCACAGGGCTGCGAAATAGGTCGCGGACGGGCAGGCGCCGGCGGTCGCTGATTTGTGACGCGTACGCAGGCACTGCCCCCTGCCCCCGACAGCCGGCCCAGGAAAACAAAACGCATCTGTCAAAATGTGGCAGACAAATATAGAGATCCCGGTGACACAACTCACCAGACAGCAGATAGAGAACCTGACAGATGAACAGATAAGAAACCTGTCAGAGGCTCAGTTCTGGGCCATTGTTATCAGGTGGCTTACAGAATTCACAAAAGAGCAGGAAAAAGATATGAAAGAAGCGAAAAACTTTCATAACGAAAGGAACAAAACCACATACGAGACAGATGGTGAGGAATCCAGAGTCCATTTCAACAAACTGGAATATGGAGAAGGAACAAGCAGTCAACCAATGCAGCGAGAGGAAATGGCAAGCAACAATGAGAGGATCAGAAACCTCTGGGACAGCTATAAAAGGCCCAACATAAGAATCATTGGTTTGCCAGAGAATGAGGAAGATGAACTAGAACTTGAAAAATTGAGTGAAAATATAATAAAGGAGAACTTCCCAGACTTGGGGAAGGGAATAGACTTGCAGGTCCAGGAAGCAAGGAGAGTTCCCAAGAGACTGGACCCAGGGAGAACCACTCCAAGACACATTATAATCAAAATGTCAAAAATTAAAGATAAAGAGAGAATCTTAAAAGCAGCAAGAGAGAAGAAAAGAATTATGTACAAAGGGGTCCCAATTAGACTATCAGCTGACTTCTCAAGGGAAACCCTACAGACAAGAAGGGACTGGCAAGAAATATTCAAAGTAATGAAAATCCAAAACCTACAACCACGAATACTCTATCCAGCGAAATTGTCATTCAGAATAGAAGGACAGAGAAAGTGTTTCCAGGACAAAATAAAACTGAAAGAGTTCATTAGATCCAAACCACTGTTATATGAGAAGTTAAAGGGACTGGTTTAAAAAACAGAAGCTAGGGAGATGAAACAAAGGCAAACGAAACAGGCAACGAGAGTGGAAAAGGAACTGTGGGTAAGGGAAACATAGTGGGGGGAGGCCAACAGGGAGGGGGAGTGGGGAGAGGGAGGGAGATGATATAGGAATTGGGGATCATGGTAGGAGGGAATGGAATAGACGGAGAGAGGTTGGGAGGAACTGTAAGCACAACTAATGGACATAATCTAAAAGGGGGGGACAACTGGAGGGAGGGGGCCACCGGGTGGAGGGGAGCAGAGGGAAGGGAAAGTGGCACAAATGTAATATTTTAATCAATAAAACACATTAAATCTGTAAAAAAAAAAAAAAAAAAAAACACAATGGAATCCTTTCGCAATACAGTTTTTGAGAAAGACAATTTAAATTTCTAAAATTACACATTTTGTAATATTATTTCAGTTCAAATAAATATTATTTCTAACCAAGTTAGAAATAAACAAAATAAAACTCTCTCCTAACAATATGATACCAAAATAGAAGCAGTCCAAGGAGAAAAAAAAACTATATATTATATAATATATAGTTTTGGAACTGAGAGACATCAAGATTTCTTGATTATTACAGTAAGTAATGGGATCCACTAAAGAATCATTTAGGCATGTGTATTATAAAAATCATGCTGGTATGATTTAGAAGTCATATTAAAAATCCTTATCTCTGATCAAATTTCCTACCTCCTCTTTTGTGGTAAACTTTCCTCCAATATAATTTTTCTATCACTACATATTTCCCAGCTCCCCACCTTCAATACTTAAAGTTAAAAAATATGCAACATATCATATTTCCACCAAAATAGTTTGCTTTGACTAATTTTTCATTATAAACATAAAACAACGATAGGTAGACCACTACTAAATTTTAAGAGCAGGAACATTGATTTCATGAAGGAGCACCTTACTTTGGTAACAGAACCGAAGTCTTCATCGTCTGATATAGTCCATGAATCGTCAGTGCCAGGGTTGCTGGAATGCCTTTAGAGTAAAAATAGCCAACAAAAATTTTCATTTCTTTAATAAACCAACCAAAAACCTGAGTGAAAGGTCAGCTATCTGTGTATTAAATGAAGATTCTTGATATAATTAAAATTTGGCCTGTTTTAGAAAAGCTGTCAGGTATCTATTTCTGTCTTCACCTCTCCCAATCTATGAACTAGTCAATGGAGATATGCTTTAAGTTCCCACAAAGGGTGACAGCCAATATACTGGCAAAGCCTGAAGTTAATTTTTCACCAGAAGTCCTGAAGCCTGAATTAAAAATCCAATAAATGGCTGACATAACTTTTGACTCCTGAACTGGAAAAAATCTGATGACCTGAATCAAGGTGGAAAGACAGACTGTTTCTTCTCCATTGTCTGTCCTTGGTTCAAGGACTAAACTATGTCCGTCAAAGGACTAATCTAGGTTCTTTAGGAAGGAACTTACTAAGGTGACAACATTTCTTCATTTTACCCTAGAATACTACAGGGAGTTTCTTGAAATGTTTAAAAGTTAAATGTCCAAATGTCAAAGAACAAATGTGTATGACATTAGCCTTCCCACTCCCAGATTACCCTTCTGCAGCCTCCAAGATAATCTCCAAGCTTTAAATCTTCAGCCTACAGAGGCACACACTCTTGAAACAAGAATGGGTTCAAATAACCAAGAGTAAGAGCTCTCGACTTCCCTGCTCCTGGAAAACAAGCTAAATGGATTCTGCCATCCATACCTAACATAGGCGTGTTATCAACTACCCACCTCCATTACTGATTTAACAGCCAGTCCTACCCATTTCCTACCCCATTCCTACATGGGAAGGCTATCAGCTAATTGGGAAAAGGGGCAGAGGTGAGGAGACACCTGCCTTGGGCCACAGATCTATACAGTTCAGCAATCTCCAGCCCCCTACGACTCGAGGGGATCAAAGCCCCACTCTGTAAGTAGGGGTTCAGATAGATGATACCATAGTCCCGTTTGCAATAAGGAGAATCTTTCTAAATTATTCTAATACTTTTCTATAGAAACCTTGAATTTTGCTAGTTTTCCAACTTAAGCAAACAAACAAAAGAACAGGAACATCTTCAGGACTCTCTTGAACCCTTTATTTTAATCTGCCTTTCTAGAAAACTCCCAACATCCTGTGGCCTTCCTTCTTGTAACTTGTCTTTAATTTGTCATAAACCCCTCTATTCTGATCTCTTTCCCCTATCTGATCTCTCCCATCTCTTTTCTAAAACCCTTATTCCTATCCCAACCCAGTGTTTTTCCTCCTGATTTCCCTGCTAATTCTATTCTGTCTTCTTTCACTGCATTCACTAAACCCAATCCTACTAGGCTTAGAAATCTGAATTTACATCTCACTTCCACCACTTACCACATCCAAGTAAGTCACTCTAATTTCTCTGAGTTGGCGGGCACCACAGCACAGAAAGGACCTCCCCAATCAGATTGAATGATTGAATGATTGGCAGCTGCTGGTAAAGCTGAACTGTGTTTGGAAAGTAGGGAAACGGTTTCTCTGACTTTCCTAAAACTAGCCTGGTTTGGAAGGGGGGAGGCAAGGATATGTGTTTGTGGGTGTTTTAAAGAGCATAAGACTTAATAAGAGAAATCCGCAAATAACTAAATCTATATAACTGTTAAATAAACAATTCTTTTTTCTTTTCACCAAACTCTGGTATTGAGAGTTATAATTTTGGCGGCGGGCAATCGGGCCCTTAACTAAAGAGCCCGTGGGTTTGTTTTCAACTGGAGCAGCCCAGGGGTTCTGTAACAATTTGGCACCCCAGATGGGACATTAATAATTGCCCGTGGCAGGTCGACCCCCTTGAGAGACACCCTCTGAGGACGCCGACCGCCTAAGCACGCCTGTGTGGTGAAAAGAAAATAGAACTGGGAAGGGATTAGAGAAGTAAGATTGTTTGCTAAAACTTATTGCTGTGTATTTCTAAAATAATGGCATCGTGGATACTAGATTTGTTTGTCCGATTAGGAGAATTCCTGGACGTAAAAGAATTATGGATGCCGGAGTGGTATATATGTTTTCTAGTCCTTGGGATTGTTTTGGTTATAGCCATTAGCATGTATGTCTGGGTTAATAAGAGCAGTTCTGGGCAAGTCCCTGATGGCAGCCCGCTGGGAAGAATTTTGGAAAATTGGGATAAATACTGTTGTTATCCTATGACTAGAAAAATATTAATTTATTATTGTAACACTGTTTGGCCTGAGTATGTTCTGGGTGGTAAGAAAAGGTGGCCTGTGAATGGTTCTCTGAATTACCATGTGATTAATAATTAAAGGGATACTGTCTGCAATCGGGAAATTGGGAAGATGTTTATTATCTAAATGCATTTGTAGAGTTGCATAATAAGACCTTAGCAGAAATGGAGGCCCAAATGGTGCAGAGGAAAAAGGAGATCTCAAAACCTTTTTCTGAGAGTCAAACGCCGGAAGAAAGGGAAAATGAGGAAGTAGCCCTCTTTAACTCTCTAAATCCGGGAAACAAAGGCCCTAATTTGGCGCCATGCCAGGCACAGGTGGGAGCAGTTCAGGAGGCCATAGCTTCTGCAGCAGTGGCTCCACCTCCTCTGCAGGTGGCCCAGGCTTCCGGGGCGGCGGTTCCTGTGGCGCAGCACCCTCTGCAGGCGGCCGCAGCTCCTGCAACGCCAGTGAGAGCCAGAGCCCGAACGAGAGCTTGAGAGAGTCCGAGCTAAAATGTCTGCAGCTGCTTATATATCCCCGACTGCGTCATCTGACGCAGCGGGCGTTGCAAACAGTTCTGACCATTCACAGAACCTTACGTAGGCTCTGTGTGCTTTCCATACCATCCCCTGGTTCAAGACTCCTCCCATCTGCCTGAGGCTTTGGATGCATTAAAGCCATTTGCATAAGAAAGACACTAGCCACCAGCCTCAGGCATGTGGAAACATTTGAAAAGCTGCTTACTTCTCCCCATCCCCCAGCAGCAAACTCTGGGGATTTTTGGACTCCCCTGTTTCTGTAACAATAAGGGTTCACAAATTAGGGTGTTATAACACTATAAGCCAAAAAAAGCTCTTAAAAATGAGCAGTGCACAGCAACACAAAGCTAGTGCCTGCCTCTACAACTCCAAGCAGAGTTGACTCTAAAAGCTTCAATTTACACCTCTTCTAAATCAGTCCATTTGCCTGAGTTTTTAGGATTTTAAAATATCAAGTCCCTTCTATAGTATATTATTAAAGAGATTTTTTTAAATCTATTTTCTTCTTTCAAAAAAGGAAAACCAATGTGTTTCTTCAGAAAGCAATCAACACTTCACTTGCACAACTGTGAAATTATTACCCAAATTCTATTTCCTTGCATTGACTGTACATATGACCTAACTATTGTTTTACATAGGTCTTTTGCCTAGCTGGTTAAGCACTTATTGGAGGTACAGATATTCTCTCAGGCCTTAACACAATCTAAGTCAAGATAGTAAAACTCTTAACACTTTTTCCCCACCCAACTGTAATCTCCAATCTTCCTTAATGAAAAACAACACACAAATTCAGTCTAGGATCTTGCATCAATTTAAAGAGGTAGCAGCATTAAGAATTGTTGTGTAGGGGAACCAAACATCTGGGGAGTGGGGCTACAAAAAAAGAAAGAGAGGGGAGAGAGAGAGACAGAGACAGAGAGACAGAGAGAGAGACAGAGAGAGACACACACAGAGAGACACAGAGAGAAGAAAAAAGAAAGAAAGAAAAGAAAAGGAAAAGAAAGAGAAAACTGTAGAATAGACAACATGCTGTTTATCATCGTGTACTTGGTAAATCAGAAACTTTCATTCCAGTGCTTGAAACGTAGTGGTGAACTGCAGCCTATAAGGGGCACTCAATCTCTTGAAAACTTTGCCACCCTCATAACCAACCACCTGACACACCTACCCCAAACAGGAGTCTCTTTCTTCTAAACCACACTATCCAAGAAATCCGCACACATCCTTCCTTTTCATAAGTACTGGTAAGACTTCGGGTTTCATTTAAGATCTCATTACACACTGAAATCCAACAGCAGCCTTAAGTACCAGGAAAAAAGTCCTAGATAACCACACCCTGAGCAAACGTAAATTTTGCTTCTCCACCTTCGCAGGCAAGTAAGAGTCTTCGAATGAATAACGTCCGTCCTAAGGCGTTTCAGTATTACCCAAGGGCAGGTAGAGCCACTCCCCAAAGACTGGTGGCCTTATTTTGTCAAATCATCGCCTTCTGTTAATGATCACTTACGTCCACCTCTCTTGTATGAAAGATAATTTTTTATACAATCCTTAACGAGTAGGTTTTGAGTCTCTAGTACCTAGGAACAGAACTTACAAAGAGACTAGCTCCCAAATGTGACAGGAAAACTGTACCATAAGCACCAGGGAAGAGATGGGGAAGTGCCACGGGGTTTGTTGTGATCAGAAGACCTGGGCACAATCAATGCCACCAGTATTTAACACATAAATCAAAGTCCTGAGGACAAATAGTGTTTGCAAAACTAAACACTGGCAGTATTGTTAGAAACAAGGACATAGTGACTCCCAAACCAGTGAAAAGTCATTAGTAACAAAGGGCAAATGTAATTAGAGGGTCTCTGAGAAGGGAGCTGACATCACTGGCATATCTACAAACCACAGAAGGGGCATTTAGATAACCGTGTTATAGATTGTAACTCCGGAGTAACCAGTAATGGAGAAACGGGGAAGAAGGAGAGGGGAGGGGGAGCTAATTGCGTTAGGGCGGGGAAGCTAATCGCTCTCACTTTAGGGCAGAGAAGATAATCACTTTAGGGTGGCAATTTTAGGGTGGAGAAGATAATCACTTTAGGGTGGCAATTTCAGGGTGGGGAAGCTAAGACTATAAAACCAGTTTCCTTTGTCTACTTGGCGCGCACATTCTCCTGGCTGTGAGGGTGCGCCCGGCTCTGCAGACTCGTGAATAAAGGCCTCGTTTTACTGCTCAAGTCCTGTGTCCCAGTTTTTATTGTGAGCGTTTCTCACAATTTGGGGGCTCGTCCGGGATCCTCCACCTGTGTGCGGGAAGGGCTCTGAGCCAAGGTGGGGAGACGCGTCCTACCCGCTTTTGGGTGGCCCGCTTGACCCAGGGCCCACCCGCCTCAGTGTCTGGAAACGACCCGAGACTTCTTGTTGGGACAGCAGTGGATCGACGCAGGGGGAAACAAAAGCAAACACTGCGGCAACCAGGCAACCTCGTGCACGGGCCAAGGTAGGAAAATTGGACTTAAGTACTGCCTTGGTGGTTGGGCATCCTCGGGAAGCTGATTGTGCGTGTGGCTGGTACGAGTTGTGCGTGTGGCTGGTACGAGTGTGGAGTGCCTCTCCGCTGGGTCCGCTGTCCCGTGAGGGAGACGGCCGGAGTGCACCTCCGCTGGGTCCGTTGTCCCGTGAGGGAACGGCCAGAGTGCACCTCCGCTGGGTCCGTCCTCCCATTAGGGAGACGGCCGGAGTGCACCTCCGCTGGGTCCGTTGTCCTGTGAGGAAATGGCCGGAGTGCACCTCCGCTGGGTCCATTGTCCTGTGAGGAAATGGCCGGAGTGCACCTCTGCTGGGTCCGTTCTCCCGTGAGGGAACGGCCGGAGTGCACCTCCGCTGGGTCCATTGTCCTGTGAGGGAAGCGGCCGGAGATGAACGAAGCATCTCGGTCTGTGTGCAAGTAAGCGAGTGTGGAGTGCCCCTCTGCTGGGTCCGTTAGGTTGAGAACACAGCCGGATTCAGCCACGGGAATCAGCTGAGGATGGGAAATGGAAATTTTAGGCCTAGGGGTGGGGACCAAAAGTAAGGAAGAACAGACAATGGTAAATTATTGTTGTTTCCTTTGGCCAAAGGAACCCATTTAGGGGAAATCTGTCTCCTAGCCCCGATTTGGGTCTGATGAATGTTGGGTTTGTCAAGCCCTGGTCTTATATGTGTGTTCAGCTTTTTTGGATTGTTTGTTTGTTTGTTTTTGGAGAAAGAAGAGAGGGGGCATCGCTGTGTGGTTGCCTCTCGCTCGTGCCCCCAGTTGGGGACCTGGCGTGTGGCCTGGTCGTGTGCCCTGACTGGGAGTTGAACCGGCGACGCTTGGTTCGCAGGCTGGTGCTTGGTCTACTGGGTCACAACAGCCAGGGCCAGGCATCAGCCTTTAAGGAAGAGAGGGAATATACTCTCTGCTGATCACCACCTACCAGCAGATCCGCAGGTCTCTTCCCTGTAAAAAAGAAAAAGATAAGGCCTGGGACCCTCTGTCCTGTCTCCCATTGCCTTATAGCCCTGGCCAGCCGGCAGCCAACTGGGCAGAGGCACCGTGGACGGACAGTACAGACGGAAGAGGCCAGGAACACCTAGCAGATACCCCACCAGTATCCGCCCCCATGACACCTATGGCGCTGGCGGCAACTTATCTAAATTAAGAAAGGAATTGAAACAATGTAAGCAAGACCTAAAGAACTTCCCCGTTCCCTCAGAGCAGCTGGTTTCCCCTTAGGGAGGTCTCCATGGGTCCAGGACATATTAGATATGTCAAATGCTCCTTCAACAAGCACTGAAGTTAGAAACTTCAAGTGCAATATGAAGCGCTTGGTAAAGGACCCCCTTGGACTGGCAGAATAATTAGATCAGTTCCCCGGACCCAGCATATACATGTGGACAGAATTAATGTCTATACTAGACATCTTCAGTGGGGAAGAGAAGGGAGTGATCAGACGGGCTGCTATAAGGATATGGGAAAGGGAACATCCCCCCGGTCAGGAAATTGTCCCGGCCTAACAGAAGTTTCCCAGTATAGACCCTGATTGGGATAACAGGCCGGAGGCTAGGGCTCAAATGAAAGACCTTAGGAGCTTCGTCATCAGGGAAATCAAGGAGTCCGTTCCCCATGCACAGAATGTCTCCAAGGCATTCGAAATACAGCTCCATCAGATCCCTGCAGAAGCTCAGGGACAAAATGAGGAAGTATTCTGGTCTAAATCCAGAGAATGCTGTGGGACAGGGACTCTTAAAAGTCACCATTGTAACAGAAACTGGCCAAATATTTGTAAGAAATTGCAAAAAGTAAATGAATGGGCCAAATAAAGCAACTGAAAAACTCCTTAGGAAAGCTCAGAAAGCGTATGTTAGAAGAGAGGAAGAGAAGCAGGAACTTCAAAAAGCTGCAGAATATCTCTGCAAATCTAGGAACTTTTAGCTGCCAGATACTGAGTTTGAGTATAGTCCTTCACAGTGTGGAAAAGAACAAGGATTGGAAGCAGGTTATGGTTAAATCTAAAGCAGTAAAGGGTATTTAGAAAGTTTGTGAATGTTGCAGAAGGTCTGAGGAAAGTTGTAATTATAAAAAAGAAAGTTATAGAAGCTTTAAACTTGTGAAAAGGAAACCTCAGCTGCTTGTGTTTTGTTTATGCTCTGAAAGGAAGAATTGAGGTTTCCCAGGGAAATTTTAAAACTTCACATGAAAGAAAGGGAACCAGGAAAGGTGTAAGGCATGTAAATAAAAAGGTTGGTTAGAAATTTATAAAGGTTTTGAGAAGAAATTGTATGGTTTTAGTAATAGAAGGTATAATGCATGGAAATGCAGTTTTGAAGGACAAGGATTTTCCTTCACGCCTTTATATTTTTCTCCCTACGGGAACCCTCCAGTATTTGGCATTGTAAAGAAGTAAGAAGTGACATAAGGTTCTGTTACAGAACCCCTGGGCTGCTCCAGTTGAAAACAAACCCACGGGCTCTTTAGTTAGGGGCCCGATTGCCCGCCGCCAAAATTATAACTCTCAATACCAGAGTTTGGTGAAAAGAAAACAAATTGTTTATTTAACAGTTATATAGATTTAGTTATTTGTGGATTTCTGTTATTAAGTCTTATGCTCTTTAAAATACCCACAAACACATATCCTTGCCTCCCCCCCCTTCCAAACCAGGCTAGTTTTAGGGAAGTCAGAGAAACCGTTTCCCTACTTTCCCAACACAGTTCAGCTTTACCAGCAGCTGCCAATCATTCAATCCTGATTGGGGAGGTCCTTTCTGTGCTGTGGTGCCCTCCAGCTCTCAATGCAGGATCGCCTGGATTCTCAGCCTCCTTGCAAACTGCCTTCTTCCTGCAAACCGCGTGGATCTCTCCTTCTCAGAACTGCATGGCGAGAGCCTCTTAAAGCAGCCTGGAGACCCCTTCTCCAAGCCACATGGAGCAGGCCCCTTCACCAAGCCACGTGGAGGGAGCACACGAGAGAGCGAGAGAGCGAGAGCGAGCGCGAGCGCGCGAGCGAGAGAGAGTCAGAGAGCGAGAGTCTCAGAGTGAGAGCACGAGCGAGAGCCAGAGAGAGTCCCAGAGTGCCAGAGCGAGAGCCAGAGCGCCAGTGAGAGCCAGAGCCCGAACGAGAGCTTGAGAGCGTCCGAGTCAGAGCGCCAGAGCGAGAGCCAGAGAGAGTCCGAGTCAGAGCGCCAGAGCGAGAGCCAGAGTGCCAGTGAGAGCCAGAGCCCGAACGAGAGCTTGAGAGACTCTCAGCTAAAATGTCTGCAGCTGCTTATATATCCCTGACTGCGTCATCTGACGCAGTGGGCGTTGCAAACAGTTCTGACCATTCACAGGTCCTTACGTAGGCTCTGTGTGCTTTCTCCATACTGTCCCCTGGTTCAAGACTCCTCCCATCTGCCTGAGGCTTTGGATGCATTAAAGCCATTTGCATAAGAAAGACACTAGCTACCAGCCTCAGGCATGTGGAGGCATTCCAAAAGCTGCTTCCTTCTCCCCATCCCCCAGCTGCAAGCTCTGGGGATTTTTGGACTCCCCTGTTTCTGTAACAGTTCCTTTGCATAAAACTAATAAGACCAGTTGCTAATGGTGGTTTTTGTCAGC
Source organism: Furipterus horrens (assembly GCF_987537825.1). Lineage (NCBI taxonomy): Eukaryota > Metazoa > Chordata > Mammalia > Chiroptera > Furipteridae > Furipterus > Furipterus horrens. The sequence goes on from NW_028327172.1 coordinate 138,773,842, forward strand.
CGAGGCTTTGACTGGAATGTCATGCCTGAAGGAGGCATGCCTAGGCTAATGCAAGCCCATGAGGGAAAGGCCTAGCACCTTGGGTGGTTGTGCGGTCCATGGCAATCTTTCTAGGGAAGAAACAAAGGTTGCTTCCCTGATAAATGGCTAGGAGGAAACTTTAGGCACAATGGAAAGCTTGAAGAATTTGTAAAAAGCATGGGTTTTACAGGCAAGGCCAGATGGCAGGTATGTGGCTCAGCTTCTGTGCCCAGAGGGCAGACTAAAGGTAATCCTGAAGGTTCCTTGTGTAAGTTCCAGCAAAGCAGACTTAAAAGATTTATGCTATCAATGGCTGCTCTTGTTGTATTTATGCAAATGAACAGGCTAAATTAAAACTGGACTTAATGCAGTCCCTTAATAACGAGGAGGGTAATCTTAGGGAGAAAAATCGTGATTTGAGGAAAATCACAATGATCAGTGGTAGACTATAAACTAGTGCAGCTGTGTCTATAAAGTTTATTTTAATTAAAAGTTTGTTTTCATTCAAAAGTTAAACCAGGTCTGTGACATTATCAATAATGCTTAATTTACAGGCAAGAAGAATATCAAATGCCTTGCAACTGGATATCTTCCCAATAAGACAGTCTTGCAAATTTAAAGACTGGTTTGTGAATTGTGTTGTGTGAATTAACATGTGTGTGTCTTTCTGTTTTCATAGGGCATAAGCCTATGATCTCATTTCCTGAGTGGTTGTCTGTACATACAAGCCGCACTTAAGAAGCCCATCTGCATTGCTGCCTCCTGAGACTCAACAGTTTGGCTGAACTAAGTGGTTGGGTTGGCGAAGTATGGGTTGGTCAATGGGCTTCATTTTAAAACTGGTCTCCTTTGCCTAAAATAACTTTAAGCAAAGAAGCTCCTCCCCCAAACTGCCAGCTTCTCCAGTGCAACCGTCTTCTAACACTTAACCAGCCACAGGCCTTAAGTCAGAAACCCCATGTGGCTACCAGAGTTTATGGCTTAGGAGTGGATATATCTGGCATAGATCCAGTAGGATGGCTAGGTCTTCACTTAGTGACAACTCCTCCTTCCCTAGAAAATCTAACTTCTCTCAGCTAGATCTCAGAAACACCTCAGAAAAGACCCCAGAATAATCCAGCCAAGGTAAAAGTTTTTAAGGTATTAAACCTCAGACAGACCTTAGAGATAGAGACTGGATACGGGGATGCAAATGCTTGGGTAGAATGGGTCAAATTTACCGTTAAATCTCTGAATAAAAGCAACTGTTATGCTTGTACCACAGGGAGACCCCAGGCACAGGTTGTACCATTTCCACTAGGCTGGGACTCTGACCCCTCGGGAATGGCCTGTATGCTCGCTCTCTACCAGGATGAGAATGCATGGGGAAATGAGACTTGCAGAAGCTTGTCTCTCCTCTTTCCCTCTATAAGGAGTAATGGGACTCAGTCACTCCCTTCATATTCAGTGGGGCTCATGAATTACTCTTCTTGCCTCTCTAGGTGGGAAGCGTATTTGGGTACCCCTGTGGAAGAACTAATATGCACTCATACCAGAAATGCGAGACAGCTTTACAGTGGGGCCGGCAACTATATTCCCCTCCGAATCCCCAGAACAGATGTCTGGTAGTATTGTGGGCAGAGGAGTCTCTGGAAAATCCTGCCTAACAGGTGGAGTGGAACCTGTGCCCTGTTCAATTGGCTATCCCATTTACCCTAGCATTTCCAAAACCGATCCAGACTGCCCCTGTTAGGAAAAAAAGAAGGTCAGTGGCGCCTGGTGAATCCTATAATCCTCATATCTATAGTGACACCATTGGAGTCCCCAGAGGAGTTCCAGATGAGTTTAAACCTAGAAATCAGATAGCAGCAGGGTTTGAGTCAGTGCTCTTCTGTTGATTAGATAAACTATATTTATTATAACCAACAGAGGTTTATCAATTATACTAGGAATACTATAGAAGGAATCGCTCAACAATTAGATGCCACCAGTTGAGTGGCTTGGGAGAACAGGATGGCACTAGATATGATGCTGGCAGAAAAGGGAGGTGTATGTGTAATGCTTGGGGGGCAGTGTTGCACCTTTATCCCTAATAATACAGCCCCTGATGGATCTATCACTAAGGCCCTGCAGGGACTAACTATCTTAGCAAATAAACTGGCAGAAAACTCAGGTATTGATAATCCCATAACAGGATGGTTAGAAAACTGGTTTGGCAACTAGAAAGGAATGATCTCATCAGCTCTGGTATCCCTCATAGTGGTAGCAGGTGTCCTCACAGCTTTAGGCTGTTGTATTATTCCATGCGTCAGAGGTTTGGTTCAAAGGCTAATTGAGACTGCACTAACTAAACAGATGCCAGCAACTTTTTATAATCTCCTCCTCCAAGAGACCAAAGGGAATCCTAACTATGAGGAAGAAAGTCAAGAAATCCTCCTTAAATTTGAAGGGATAAATAGAATGGTTTGAGTAGTCAATTTTCCAAAAGAGACAGGGGGGAATTGTTAGAAACAAGGACATAGTGACTCCCAAACCAGTGAAAAGTCATTAGTAACAAAGGGCAAATGTAATTAGAGGGTCTCTGAGAAGGGAGCTGACATCACTGGCATATCTACAAACCACAGAAGGGGCATTTAGATAACCGTGTTAGATTGTAACTCCGGAGTAACCAGTAATGGAGAAACGGGGAAGAAGGAGAGGGGAGGGGGAGCTAATTGCGTTAGGGCGGGGAAGCTAATCGCTCTCACTTTAGGGCAGAGAAGATAATCACTTTAGGGTGGCAATTTTAGGGTGGAGAAGATAATCACTTTAGGGTGGCAATTTCAGGGTGGGGAAGCTAAGACTATAAAACCAGTTTCCTTTGTCTACTTGGCGCGCACATTCTCCTGGCTGTGAGGGTGCGCCCGGCTCTGCAGACTCGTGAATAAAGGCCTCGTTTTACTGCTCAAGTCCTGTGTCCCAGTTTTTATTGTGAGCGTTTCTCACAGTATGAGAGACGTCCCACAAACGAAAGCAGCGCGACGGGCTCAATACAAAGGCATCCAGAGGCAGCCAGGGCAGAACCAGGCCGGAGGAGCGGAAGAAACTGACGGTAGGGGATGCTGCAGGGTGGGCTAACATGGTACCTTCTCCAGGGTGGAAGGAACAGAGAGGTGGACCCGAAGGCTTCTTCATTCCGTCGGACTCTGGTCCCCAAAGGTGTTTGGGCTAACAGCTCAAGTTTCACCGAGGAAAAGGGAGGCGACAAACGTGCTTCCCAGCACCTTAGACCAGAAGTCCGCGCTCTCGGCTTCCGGCTCCAATTAGCGAGGAAATAACGGTCTCCGGGGCACCCACGGAGGAATCCGGGCAGAAAGCAGCACCCACGCACCCCGGCCGTCAGCGCGGCCAGCTGCGCGGCTGCGGAGGAGGGCGGCCGGTGTCGCACTCGTGGGCCCGGTCCCGGGCGCAGCAAAAAGTTTCCAAAGGCCGCGGCACCCGCTCGCACAGCCAACCACCAAACGCAACCGCCTAAGGGCTGGGGAGAGAGGCCCGCGCCTGCCCAACCACGGCGCCAGGACCCTGGGTCGCGCCTCCCTCAGCCCACACCAGCCGCCGAGGTTCACCTACCACAGAGCCGAGAGAAGAGCAGCAGCAGCAGCAGAGGCGGCAGCGGCGGTGGCGTCGGGGGCGGCAGCAGGAGGCCGGCCCCCGGGTGGAGAAGCTAAGGAAAGTTGTGCTTTGCCGCCTACGGGACACAGCGGAGCCGGTCCCGGGGTCCGCGCCATTCCCCACCCTCCCCACGGCCCGCTCGCACGCTCGCCCGCCCCCACCGGCTCCCCCGGACCGGGCGCCTTAGGCTCCGGGAGGCGGCAGCAGCGGCCGCGGCTGCCTCGGCACTGCCGTCGCCGACACCACTCCACCTTTGGTATTTTGATAGCAATTATGTTGACTCTATAGATTGTTTTGGATAGTATGAACATTTTAATGATGTCAGTTCTTTTTATCTAGGAACACAGTATCGTCGTCGGCAGCCGTCCGTCTCGAGAGACGATGGTGTAGCTTCTTAAGAGTCTATCTGCACCGCCGAGAATGGTTGTGCAGTCCGACTCGGGAGTGACACGGTATCTGTCTCCTCCCGTGTTGAATCAACATCTTGCGATGACGCTGGAGTGTCCTCTCCAGTGGAGCTTAAGCTACAGAGCCTGGGCAGGGTGATATGGAGGGTCTGCTGTTGCCCATGCAGCAGACCCCCCCTCTCTTCGCAGCTGAAGGATCCAAGGGAAAGACGGAGTCAATACAGCTTGGCTTCAGGTGTGCCGCAGGAGTTGCCGGTGTTGACTACAACGTCAAACCGCCTTAGGGACTCCGGCTCCGGATTTTCTGTCGGGGTTTACTCCCTTAGCCTTTCCCCTGAAGAGGTATGCCGCAAGGCAGCGGAGGTTTTTTGAAGTCAGAGTTTTCCTTCTCTGATGTGCCCTGACTGGAAGATCGAACCAGCGACACTTAGCTCGCAGGCCGACGCTCAATCCACTGAGCCAAACCAGCCAAGGTTAGGAACACAGTATATGCTTCCACTTATTTATAACTTCTTTCATTATTTTTTTTCAGGATCTTATAATTTTCTGAGTACAGGTCTTTTACCCCCTTGGTTAAATTTTTCTTAGATATTTTTTGATGTAATTGTAAATGGGATTGTTTTTGTAGTTTTCTTGTCTGATAGTTTATTGTTGGTGTATAAAAATGCAACCTATTTCTGAACGTTAATTTTGTACCCTTTTACTTTATTGAGTTCATTTATCAGTTTTAGTACAATTTTGGTAGCGTGTTTAGGATTGCCTATGTACAGTACCATGCTATTTACAAATAATAACAGTTTTACCTCTTTCTTTCCAATTTGGCTGCCTTTTCTTTCTTTTCTTGTCTGATTGCTATGGCTTGGACTTTAGTACTCTGTTGAATGATAAGAGTAGTAAAATTGGACATCCCTGTCTTGTTCCTGATTTTAAGGGCAATGGTTTAGTTTTTCTTTTCAGTTAGTCTTCAGTTAATTATTCAGGTTGATTGTCCTGTAATATATCTGTAATTTCACTTTGATCCTTGGAGGCAGTGAATGCAACTTTCACCTACTCTTCTGCCATCTTGAATCACCACCCCCACCCCAATTCTTAAATGCACTTTAGGGGCTCACTATTTATGATATGGTGAGGTGAAATATTTTTTTAGAGATTTTATTTATTATTAAAGAGAAGGAAAGAGAGGGAGAGAAACATCAATGTGAGAAGAAAGCATCAATCGATTGCCACTTGTATGCACACAGACTGGGGACTGAACGAGCAACTCAGACATGTGCCCTGAGTGGAAATCACACCCACAACCTTTTGGTTTGTGGGACAATGCCTAACCAACAGAGCCACGCCAGTCAGAGCAGTGAGATGAAATATTTTAAGTGAGAAAACCTTGGTAACATTAAAATTTACCTAGTAATTTATATTGGATAGATTTAATATCTAATGAATTAACTAGTTCCAATAGTGGCAAAATTAGGTTTGCTGGATTTTTGTTTCTTTGTTTGTTTTTAAGTTTAGACCAAGGCAAGTTATTTCTCACTCTTAGTTACAACCTAGTGATTTGGGAGTAGCTAAACAAAGATTAAGAAGTTTAACAGTTAAATTTCAATTATAGTGATAGTGAGGATGTGGAGAAAAGGGAACCCTAGAGCACTGTTGGTGAGAATGCAGACTGGTGCAGCCACTGTGGGATAACAGTATGGAGTTTCCTCAAAAAATTAAAAATGAAACTGCCTTTTGACCCTGCAATCCCACTTCTGGCAATATATCCTAAGAATCCCGGAAGACCAATTTGAAAGAACCCCAATGTTCATAGCAGCATTCTTTACAATAGCCAAGATCTGGGAATAGCTCAAGTGCCCATCAATAGATAAGTGGATAAAAAAAAATTGTGGTACATTTTCACAATGGAATACTACATGGCTATAAAAAAGAATGAACTGTTACCATTTGCGACAGCATGGACAGGCCTGGAGATTATTTTGCTAAGTGAAATAAGCTAGCTGGTGAAAGACAAATACCATATGATGTCATTTGTATCTAGAATCTAATAAACAAAATACACTGATGAACAAAATAGAAACACAGGCATGGATACATAGAACAGATTGACAGCTATCAGAAGTAAGAGGGGAGGGAGGGACTGGGTGAAAGAAAGTAAAAGTAGTAACCAAAGAACATATGTGTATAACCCACAGACACAAGCAACAGTGTGGTGATGGTCAGAGGAAAGAGGGGAGCAAAGGTGAAGGGTGAGGTGTGCGAAGTAGGGGAATACTAGGACATCTGTAATAGTGTAAACAGTAAAAATAAAGTAAAAAAATTCTTCATCCTAATTTTTCTTTATTCATACTTGCTTACTTAAGAAGAAAGTTACTTCACAAACATGTACCCCAACAGAAAAGACATCTGAAAATTAAACCAACGAAATAAATCTTCCACTTTTACATCAGGAAAAGATGTCTCAAGAAGCAGAAATAAAGAATGTGATGAAGATAATATATCTGCATACTTGGGGCATCCTCTGTGCAACAGTGTGAGGAATATGGGTCAAACAAGGCAAATTAGAGTGGAGGAATAATTTACAACTCTGAGTTAAAGCAGAAGTTTGGAGAAATTTGAGAAAAATACAAAGTACTGCTTGTTTGGAGCTGCTGCATGACAGCTCTAAACAAGGAGCAAGCTTAAGACAAATACCTTCTACTTTGACAGATAATATACTTGATTGTGAGGGAAAAGATGCTTTTGGAGTGTTTCTGCAGTATTTCAGACATTTCCTGAACAAAGAGAACCCACTCTCAAGAATATCTTTCTCATTCATATTCTGGGCACTTGGAATACCCTTGCTGGTAATGTTCTAAGCTTTGTTTAAATGAATACAAATACACTATAAAAATGATAACAAACTGCAAGGGGGAGAAAATTGGAACTGTTGTAACAATATAATCAATAATAATAAAAAAATGATAACAAACTGGACAGTGAATTGTTTTTAACAAAAATGAGAAGAGTTTTTATAAAGATATAAAAAAATACAAAGAAAAATACCGAGTAGTTAAGTTTGAAATGAAAAGACCAAGAGCTTGATACCCAAATGGCAAGAAATAGGAACCCAGATATTACTAACTGGAAATTATCATTGGACATACATCTCAGTCTTGTGATCCGAAACGTGTTCGTGATTTGTGGCTTGCCTGCTGCAGTGAACTGAAACATGTGCTTTAAATAAAAAGGCAGGATATTTCTGCACTTACAAATACTTATACAGAAACAAAACCAAAATCAAAAGTTGTCCCCAAGCCATTATATGAAGCTAAATGCTAATAACTGTAAAAGCATGGAACATGAATTAGAAAATGTGAGTTTTTCTCTACCATATAATGACAGAACATCTGAAAGTTATCTAAATGAAGAATCACAGCAAGATAATACAGAGTTTTAAGAATGAAATAAATATGTTAAAATTAAGAGTTTCTTTCTAGCTTTGGAAAAAGAAAGATCAATTTCAAAAAGAGGTAGAGGTTCACTTGCTGCTATTACTTTTTTCCTCTTATTATCTGATCCATTCTATTTTTTGCTTAAAAATAGTTTGTAAGATGAGTTTGGTTGAATTAGTAATTGAGGCTAGAAATTGATTATTTCTGCAATCTAAGTAATAGGAGCTCAGGAAAACAGTCTCATAAGTTTTGTTCTTTAATCAACTTAAGTCTCTCTGTCAGTCTTCCATATGAACTGGGGCACTAATTTAGCTATGTACCATGTGACCTTCTGAATCAGGAAAAGTATAAGGAAAATTGTTTTAAAATGTAATAAGCACTAGAGATTTTTGCTGTTGTTTAGTTTATTGGCTTCAGTATAAATTGCATTCCATAAACAATGAAGTGAGAAGGAAGCCGTGACTGAGGGAAGCAATATTAAAAATATTCCCAGCTAACCTCATCTATTATTGTGCTTTAATGTGTGCAATTTTATATGCTTTACTTCCTTGGAACATAGAATTCCAATGTGACCACTTTGAGATATTTTCAATAACAAACACATACTTCCACGTATATTTAGTTTATCATTACTGTCAGATGTTTTTGTAGAGTCAAACCTTTATATAATGTTGTTTTAATAGTATGGTATATTTTGACATGTATAACATTAACATATAGAGAGCATAAACCCTTTGCAAAAAATTCAATATTTAACTTTAAAGGTGAAACTGAGTTTTGAGGAACATTGACTTTAAAAAACAAAAATTGAGATATTCTTCTTTAAAGGGAAAAGGTGGATGAGCCCTCTCCCCAAACTAAGGCATTAAATTACTTTGCAAAAGTCACACTTGTAATTTATCTGATTAATTCGATGAATTTTTCTGTTCTTTTATCTGATTCAGCATTATAGAAGTTTATCATCTCTTTGGTACCATAAAATGCTAGGTAATGCATTTTTAGAAGCTTTGGGTAGATCATTTAACCTTGGTTTTATTCCCATTTTCAGCAAATATGGGGCTTAAAGTAGATAATTACTTCTATACCATACTCTCTAGCTATAAAATTTTATGGTTATTGAATGTGAAATTTGGAGAGCATTACTCATTTTCCAGGGTTGTACATTACCTAACAATTCATTACTTTCACTCTGTCCCTGTGTTGTAGTAAAAATTGGTTCATATATGTTATGAATACCACCACGTTTTTGATAACTCCAGGGTCTAAAACCAAGAAGAATTACAAAAGTCAGTGTGTGAAAAAATAGCTTATTGCAGAAAGAGGAATGCTTCCTATTTGTTACTGAAGCACAGTGTCACATCCTCTAACTAGCTGTGTAATGCAAAATTCAGGTGGGAAAGACAGAAGAGGACATATTTTATGTCTTTGTCTTTTTATTTCTATGTCTCTGCTAGACAAATGGAACTGGGGGAGAAGGGAGATTGGATGTGAATAGAGCACAAAATTCAGAAAGCCCTTTGTGAACTCTTAGAAAATTCTGCTTCTTTACTGAATCAAATAAAGCAGAATTTACAATTTCAAAGACTTGTAATAATAAAATTAAAGTAAGCACAAAAAATTTTTTTTTATTGAAGTCATGAAGATTAAGCTAAAAGCCAAATGATAAAATTAATGAAAACACAAAAGGTCTTTTTAAGGGATAAAGTAATAGCAATTATTTTTAATATCAAACTTTAATTAAAGGTTGAAGAAGAAAAAAGAAGGCACAACAGTAGTGAAATTCAAGTAATAAAAAACATGTACAGTGCTGATGCCAATGACAGCGATGGATCGGTTCAGCAAAGGAAGAGTGAACAAACTGATAACCAACCATTCCCTGTTATAGAGAATGAGTATTCTGACAGGTAAGCTTATAGCAATATTTAACAGTATGTTATTGTTACTTTTCTATAAAGAAAATTCTAATTTAAGCTAATATTCATGGTAAACAATTTTATATTTTTACTAGGGATATTCATCTTTGGTAATCAGAAAAATACAAACTAACAATGCGATACCATTTTTTGAGGTCATAGATGATAAATATTTTATTTAACAAATAAGCAGGGTTGGCAAATAAAAGTAAAAAAGGGCATTTTCATACACTATTGCTAGATAAAATTGATAAATCTTTTGTGAAGGGTAATTATTAATAAATAACGTGTTTCAGAATGTCAAATGTGTCGTTCCTTTATCCCAACAGCTACACTTCCTGAAATAGACCCTACAGGAAAACATGACTTGTATAAACACACCCACACATTCTAAAGACATTTATTATATATTACTATATATATATAAAGCATACAGTAGGTCATTATATATAATATATGCAATATGACATATGTTAAGGATATATAATATACATATATGCATCAAGGATATTTATATAAATATGTTACATACAGGGCAGGACAAAAATCGGTTTGCAGTTGTTTGTATGGGAAATGCAATAGTTAATAAATAGTAATACAAGAATATAAACTCATTTGTGTAGTCACAGCTGTAAACCAACTTTTGACACCCCCCCTATATATATATATATATATATATATATATATATATATATATGTTAAGGATATTGTTCATAGCATTGTATATCAAAAAGTCGGAGGTAGTCTAAATACCTATCTATAAGGAAATAAATTCTTATACCCATAAAATAACGTAGTATGTTATGTAACCACTGGAAAAATGAAGTTAGGTCTACAGCATACTGATTATTTCATAATTAAAGTACATTTAAAGCATTTTGTTTGATGTCATATCTGAAGCAAATTTTGTTAGAATACTTTTAATTATAAGAACGGAGTTGCTCAGAAGACCATTAAGACACAGCAAGCAGGAAAAAAGAAGTTTATTGGTAGAATCATCAAGTGGGGAGCAAGCCCTGCCATGGGCAGTCCAAGCTTAGCAAGCAGGCAGGGAGCCATGCCGCCGGTGGCTAGGACCCCAAGCTTCTAGGGGATCGAGGGGTTGCTTTATAGGGGGAAGAAAAAAATGAATTTTTGAGCTGAGTCAGCCGTTTGGTTATCTCGCAGCTGCAGGTACAATGGGCTGATCAAAGCGGAGCGCGGTTTTAGTTTATTTTAAGTTTAAAACACCCCGTTATCTTCCAGGCAGTTGCAGGCAGGGAGCGCTGATACATCGTTATCTCCTAGGCAGCTGCAGGCAGTGGGGAGGGGGCATGGGAGCTGGGGATGTCATTAATATCTGATGTGTTTCAAAAGGAAGCTTATTCTACACTGGCACTCTGCTTTGTTACCATCATAATTGCTTGTTATTAGATTTTTCTGTTTAGTTCTTAATATGTGAGTGTTCAAATATTGGACCCTCAAGTTAATTTGAAAGCAAGGGATTTCACAAGGCAATTTGTTCCATATCTTGTGTAAACATTTCAGTATATTGAGTAAAACATTAAAACACAGCAGGGGATCAATCTGTTAAATCAGGGGGGCACAGATCTTTTCTACAAAGCATTAGATAGTAATTTAGACTTTGTGGACTATCAGGTCTCTTTCATTGTAGTCCCAAATCTTCCAAAGACAATAGGTAAATGAACAGCATAGCTGTGTTTCAATAAAACTTAATTTACAAACAGGCAATGGGCACAATCTGGCCTGCAGGCAGTCATTTGTTGACCTATTCACTATACATCAAGGTGCTGCTAATGGAGTGAATTTCCTTTTCAAAGGTACTCTGCATACATGCTTTTATCCTTTTTTATAGAGAATGTATTTCAGTATGCAGCACACCAAATTTTTCAACAGTGACATCATATTATACAATTTATAAAAATTCATTTTATAAAGAAAAAATAATCTGCATGCTTCTCCCTTTATTTCAGTTACAGAATTTTAATATGACTACTTTGTATATTTTAATAGTATATTCTAGAGTTGAATGATTTTCATCAAGCAAAAAATCCTTCTGTGATTTTTTTAACTATAAGAAAAATGATAATCAGGTTATATAATATCATTATACAGGGTAGGGCAGAAGCAGGTTTACAGTTCATATGAAAACCAATAATAATACAAGAATAAACTCTTCCTTTTTTTTTGCTCCTCACACTGTTAATCTACTTTTGCCCCACCTTATATATCTAAAAAAATTTTGTAGCCGGGTCTTTTAGTTGTATGATTTTGTGAATTTATTATTTAATAAGTTGTCTGGCATTTTTTCAATTAAGAAACTTTTCTGTATTACAAAAATAGCACATAATCACTATGAAAGGATTGAAAACTATAGCTAAACAGGAAGAAAATTAGATCATCCACGATCAAGCCATTTAGCTACAAAGTCCTTAGAAACTATCTACACTCACTGATTGTAATTTCCCCTCCATGCACTCTTGAACCATCTCTGGTAATTTTCAGCCATTTCTCTCCTCCATAATTGTTTTTCCCCAGATTACCACTGCTTTTTCACTTTAATAAAAATAGATAGCATTTCTTAGCCCTCGTTTTACATAATCTATCAGCATTATTTGACCCAATGGGAAACTATCTCCAAAATACTTTCTTCATTTCGCTTTCAGGACTTAGTTTTAAGGAAGTGGGCGGAAGCACACTTTCCTGGTTCCCCGCTGCTTGTCTAGTTTGTTCATCTCCGTCTATTTTACTTGTTTCTCCCCACTCCCCACCCCCCACCTTTTACACTTTCCAAGTGTTCCAGGATTCAGTCCTTGATCAGTTTTTCCCATGACTTTTACTACTTTGTATATGCTAATCCCCAAATTTATATTTCCAGCCCAGGTATCTCTCCTTAATTCCAGCCCTGTATATCAGACTGCCTACCAGAGATCTCTTTTTGGATAGCTCTTGGGTATTTCAGACTTAAGATGTCCAAAATTGAACTACTGATTTTTTTTTTTTCACACCTGCTCTTCACATAGTCTTTCTGTTTGAGTTAATGACAGCTCTTCAGTTGCTCTGTCAAAAACTTGGTGCCATCCTCTCTTACACCTCACATCTAATCTGTCAGCAGATCTTGCCAGGTTACCTTCAAAATATATTGGGAAGCATCTTTCAGACCCAAGCCACTATCACCTGCTGCTCAGATTAGTGTAATAGACAACTAATTGGTTTCCTTCCTTCCTTCCTTCCCTCGCCCTTCCTTTCTTCCTTTGTTTTTCCCTTTTTACTATTTTCATCAATTCTAAACACAGTGGACCTCTTAAATGATAAGTCAGATACATGTCAAAATTGTTCATAATACTCTCTACAAGGCCTTATATAATTCCTTCGTCTTACATCTGTGTTTCTGACTTGAACTTCTATTTTCTGTCCCTTTCATTCTGTTCCAACCAGACAATTTCTCACTGTTCCTTAAACACTCCAAGCATACGTCTATATTTGCTGCTGTTTCAATCTGGAATGCTCTTCCCTCTGATATCCAGGTGCCATGCTCTTTCCAATTTTTTAGTTCTTTACTTAAAAGCCACTTTCTTAGTAAGACCTTTCTTGGCCAGCCTAGTATTTTACTGACGCCCTCCCCACACAACACATTTCTCTGCTTTAGTTTTTCTCTTCTAATATGCTGTATATTTTGCCTATCTAGTTTATTATTATTTTGTGTTTACTTCACTCTCATGACTAGCATTTTTATGTATTCACTGCCATAGCCTCAGTGCCTAGAAAAGGGCCTAGCATACAGTACTACACAAATATTTACTGAGTGAATGGAGTTTCACCTATGTGTATATTTTTAAACATTATACAGTTCACATGGGAATAAGAAACAAGTTTGATGTGGAATCATTCTGACAATTTTACCTGTCAATTATGTGCATTTAAATTTTTTTTTTGGGGGGGGGCTCTTTCTAATAAACTCTTATTTTCTCTATGAATACTTTTCCATTTCAAGAGAGAAGCCCAATGCTGTGGTTACTCACCATTTTTATTATTTATGTTTATAGTAGTTTTAACTATGGTAAAATGGATCAAAAGAATAGCAAGCTTCATTTATGTTTTATTATGAAATAGGTGGTAAATTATTCCAGGACTTAAAAAAATTTTTTTTTGCCAAAGGTTAATGAATCCTCAATATCTGAAATAAAAAAAATCAAGTTGGAACTTGCTGCTCATTATACTGAAAGAGCTATGCTGGTCAGATACAGCCTTTTCTAACAGAGTAGCCTGCTCCACTTATATATGGTTTTTGGACAAGTGGGGTTTAAGGACTAGTGGACTTTAAGAGGCATAAGTGGGTTGACATAATCTGGAGCAAAATGGTTATTCTAGTGAGATGAGTGTTGATCGGTTGGCACTCTCAGGCATGTTTATTTAAATAAGATTGTCTCTGACTGGCTTTCTTTCAGAAGGAAGCAGTTTACATTGATTGGTGAGTGAGGCCCATGGTCACTGATTTGAGTAAACACAATTAAAACCAGTTCTGGTGGCTTCTTGTTACCATGGCAACTTGTTAGTCTTTTCCTAAGTTTGAGGCAACTTTAACCAAATGTTTTCTGTTTAAAAGTTGCCATCCATCAACTATTTTCAAAATGAAGATTATCTCTTATTCTATAATTATAGACTTACTTTTGAAGTTTGGGTCAAGAGGAATTGTTTAATAATTGCTCTGAGAAAGAGCCCCCTTTTTTAGATGCTTAGTGTTAACCAGAAGAGTGTGTGTTCATATCTTGCCTGTTGTGAATAATGCTGTAATAAACATAGGAGTGCAGATATTTCTTTGAAACCCTTTTGAAGGATGGATAAAATGTCCTATAAATATTTATTAGGTCCATTTGATCTAATGCTTGGTTCAAGTTTAACATTTCCTTGTTGAGTTTCTGTCTGGATGGTCTATCTGTTGCTGAAAGTGTGATATTGATGCTCCCTGCTATTATTGTAGTACCTGTTTCTACATTTCGTTCTGTTAGTATCTGCTTAATATTTTTACGTGCTCCAGTTGTCAGTGCATATATATTTATATTGTAATTGTTATATTGTCTTTATGAATTGATCCATTTATCATTATATAAAGACCTCCTTATTCTCTTCTTAAAGTTTTTGGCTTAACCCTTTGAGTGCCAATGTCACTGTGAGCGACGCTGACAAATTTTCCCAGAAGTGCCAGCATTGCTCCCAGTGACTCTTTTCGATGGCTATAAATGTAAATAACAATGGGATAATTCGTATTTTATGCTTTGTTCTTTTTTTTGTACCTCAGGTTATATGTTTATATAATTTTTTCTCAGGTTGATCCAAATTTTGAATTATGCTGGGCACTCAAAGGGTTAAAGTCTCTTTTGTCTGATATAAGTATAGCTACAACTGTTCTCTTTTCCATCCCTGCATGAGGAGCCTAAAAGTGTCTTTAAGAATGAATTGACTCTTCCATAGACAGTTGGATCTTATTATTCAATCAGTCCAGCCATTCTGTGCCTTTTGATTGGAGAATTTAATACATTTACAAAATAAATTATTGACAGATAGCAACTTACTAAAGCTATCTTTTTTTTTTTTTGGGGGGGGGGCTATTTTGTAATTTTCTTGTTCCTTTCCCCCTCTCTTGTTGCATTCCTTTTTGAATTGATTTTCTGTAGTGGTATGCTTTGATTCTGTTCTCTATCCTTTGTGAATCTACTGTGTAGGTTTTTGCTTTGTGGTTACCATGAGGTTTACATAAAACATATACAACTGTGTTTTTTTGTTGATTACAACTTCGATTGCATAAAAAATCTCTATCCATATTCTCCTCCCATTTATGTTTTTAATGACACAATTTACCTCTTTTTACATTACAAATTAGTTACAATTATTCATATTAATTTTCTCACCTTAATACTAGGGTTAATCCACCATCATTTTGCAGTATTAATCTACTCTGAATTTGATTTTTTAATGGTTTACTTGTTATTTTCTTTCATTTCAGCTTAAAAACTCCTTTCAGCATTTCTTGTAAGGCAGGTCTTGCAGAGATAAACTTCCTCAGCTTTTGTTTGGGAAGGTTTTGTTTGTTTGTTTGTTTGTTTTTCACCCTCCTTTTCATTTCTGAAAGACAGCTTTGCTAGACTGAATATTCTTAGTTGGCAGTTTTTTTTCTTTGAGCACCTTTAATATGTCATCCAACTCTCCTGGCCTGTAAGACCTCTGCTGAGAAATTCACTGTTAGACTCATGGGAGTTTTCTTATAAGCTGTAAGCTTTATAAAGCTATAAGCTTTTTTTAAAGTTTTTGACAGTTTTATTGTAAAGTGTTTTGGAGATCTTTTTCAGTTTATTTGGTGACTTCCGAGCTTCAGGAACCTGCATGTCCAAATCCTTCCCAAGGTTTGGAAGTTCTCAGCCATTGTTTCTTTAAAGAAGCTTTCTACCCCTTTCTCCCTCTTTTCTTCTTCTGGGGCTACAGTAATTGGCAACTTGTTTGTTTGTTTCTTTGTTTGTTTGTTTGTTTATTCTCACCTAAAGATGTGTTTTTTATTGATTTGAGAGAGAGAAAGGGAGAAAGAGAGAGAGAGAGAGAGAGAGAGAGAAACATTGATCAACTGCCTCCCTCCCGTATGCACCCTGGCTGGTGATGGAACTAGCAACCTAGGTATCTCCTATGTTCCCTGACTGGAAATTGAACCCACAACCCTTTGGTGTATGGGACAATGTTCCAACCAACTGAGCCGCCCTGCCAGGGCACAAATTGTTCCTCTTGATGGTATCCCAAAATTCAAATAGGCTTTCCTCACTTTTTTTCATTCTTTTCCTTGTTCTCTCTGATTATATAATTTTGAAGTTCCTGTCTTTTAATTTACAGATTTTTTTTTCCCTTCCTGGTCCATTCTGCTGTCATTACTCTCTTTTACATTATTCATTTTATTCACTCTATTTTTCAACTCCAGAAATTCTGTTTGGTTACTTTTTTCTCATTGTTGAACTTCCTATTTTGTTTAATGTTTTGTTTTTCTTATTTTCTTGAATTGCTCTTCTGTGTTTTCTTGTAACTCATTGAGTTTCCTTAAAACTGCTATTTTCGATTTTTTTTATTGGGTAAATCTCACACCCCCATGTCTTTGGGATTGGTTACTGGAAGTTTATTTTGCTCCTTTATTGGTGTCATGTTTCCTTGGTTTATTTTATGTTCGTAAAAGGTTTTCATTGCTGTATTTAAATTTGAATTAACAGTCACCTCTTCCTGTCTTTAATACCACCTTCTTGCCTGCATCCAGATGGAAACCTGGACTTTCACAAATGCTCTCTGCTCTGTGGGTGATTATCCAAAATTGTTTTCAAGCGGCTGCCAGACACTGCTGAGAGTGGCTAGAGCCAGTTCCTGAGCATTCAGGGTTCACAGCTGTGACTATGGTTGGTATGCTTATTATCCAAAGTAAGGGTGGGTAAGATTTCTTTTAGTTTCCTTTCCACCTGGGGCTGCTGGATCCCACAGCTCCCACAGAGGCACTTTTGTCTGTGGATGGGTGCCACATTGTTGTTCATGGTGGTGGTAGTGCCGGGGAAGGGGCATGCATACAGGACACCTTATTTAGCCACCATTCTGACATTACTTCAACATGTAGGTAATTTAAAAGTAAACTTTTTTCCCTCAAGATATTCTTTTGATTTCTTCCTTCATGTTATATGTGCTTCATGCTGCTTTAAAAATCATTCAAAGCAGAAATCTAATTATTACTCCCTTGGCTAGTAGTCATTGCTTTTAAGCAGTGAATTCCAGCTTTTTAGTGCGGCATTCAAGGTTTTTCAGAATTTCTTTCCTCACTCATCTCTCACTACTTGCTTTTATTATTTTATACCTTTCCTTTCGAGTTCCTAGGAAATACCTCAATGCTATGTGCCTAATTTTTATGTTCACATTCTGATCTCTCAGTAGAACTGCTTCCTAGCGTTTATTTTCTTTGTGACTCCCTCTTTTTATATTACCTCTTCTATAAAGTCTTCCTTGTGTTCATTTAAAACTTTTCATATGTGAAGTCTTAATCGTCACATTGTATTATACTTGTAGCTCCTGTCTTTTTAGCAAGGAATGTGTATTTCTTTGCATATGTTTGGTACTTCATAACTGTTTCATGAATTAATAAATAAATTAAGATAGGTAAGACTTGGAATTTCACAGTATTTTTAAATTCTTTATCAGCACAATTACTAGAAAACATTGGCTGCTTTAATGAATTTTTTAAAAGCAGTGGTCATGGGTTGCAAATGAAGGAGGTAAAGAAAAATGAAAATGAAAATGAAAAATTGGCATCAAAAGAACCTGTGATTATATTACCGAGCAAAAGGGGGTTTGAATCACGTGGCACCTTGGTATAAGACTCAACAATTAATGATGAGGAAAGCAGGTCTTTATTTACAATATTCCAACCTGGGGAGGGCTGTGAGCTTTACTTCTCAGAGCCCTGTTCTCCCACGGGACCCAGCATTTTCCTTGCTCCCCAAAAGGCTGTCAGCGAAAAACATGCCAAGAAGTTCCCCATTCCTAATCTGTCCACTCTATCCTTCAGGATCTGGGGTATGATGTCACCAGCCTCCATATAATAGTACAGGATGTCTTCAGCCTCCTTATAATAGTCCAGGAAAACATGTGCCGTGTTGCACTGGATCATGGGAAAGTCCAGAAAAGTTCAGAAAGTCCAGGTCTGCAGAGCAGAGTTCTTGGCAGCTTGGAGTCCACTGAAGTCAGCACAATTAAAGCGGCAGCAGGCTGGCTTTCTTATAAGCCCAGGTCACATGGCCCCCTTTCCTTCTTTTAGACTGTCTGGCTCCGTGCCCTTTCAAAAGCATATGGTTCTCTCCTACCTCCTTACAAACTGCATGGCATTACCCTGCTTGATGGCTGCCTCCTGATTTTTAAATCCCTGACTATGACGCAGTGGGCATGGTAATTGGTTCTGACCATTCCCAGAACCTTGGGTAGGCCCTGTAAGCTCTTTCGTTATCTTTCTATGGCCAAAACCCCTCCCATCTCCTTGACCCTTTGGAAGGACCAAAGCCATTTGCATAGTTAAGACACTTGCTACCAACCATAGATTTGCAAAGGCCTTCTTAGGAAAAATGGCTGTGCTCCACTGAGTCCCATCACTGATATTTTGGGGTTCCCTTTTCCCACCCTGTAACAATTACACCAACATTTGAGAAGACTGATTCACTAACTGGTGGTCAGTTAGAGATCGGGATGATAGATGTTGAAATCCATAATTTTTTTTATTTCTGGGTGAAGGAATATGAGAAATGGTTATATTTTCTGGAAATAAAGCAGCCTATGTAGTGTACAGGCTAAGACAAGAGGATTTGCAGCTATATCAGTGTTGAAAATTTAAGATAACAAGTGATTCTTACATACTTCCACCCAAGTTGGAGGCATAGGTAGACATGCTTTGCCTCCTCGAACAGCATAAGAAGGATCACGATTAACTTCAAAACAAAAACCAACCATAACTGCCAGAAAATCAAACTGTATGGAAGTCCGACAATCAAGGGTTTAAAGAAATACAGTATTTCCTCACTTATCGTGGGTATTACATTCTAACCGCCCCCCCGCGATAGGTGAAAATCTGTGAAGTAGGAACCTTACATTTATTTTAGTATTTTTATGTATTTTAAGGCTTTATAAACCCTTCCCACACACTTATAAACCGTTCCTAGTCCCTTATTAACCTTTCTCCCTCCAATACTAAACTTTTCCACAGTTTTATAAACACTACTTACGTTCTTAAACATATTCTACACTCTTAAACCTATGTAACTTTAACAGCATACGTATACAGTACCACAAAATCCTGCGATATAGCCAAAAATCCGTGATAAATAATTAAATATAATGTTTTTTAAAATCCCGTGATACAGTGAACCGCGATATAGAGAGGGACTACTGTATTCATCCAGGCAGGTAGGAGGAGCGGCGATGGGGAGCCAATTTGGAGAGGACGTAATTTGGTGGCAGCCAGTGGAATGGGCGGTCCCACATACACATGTGGCAGATAAAAGCCCAGAGGAACAACTCGGAAGCAATTCCAGACCCAGGCCAGACAACACAGCCTCAGGTTCCAGTACTGGGAAAATAAAGCCTCGTAGCTTTTGGCTGTTAAAATCAGTTGGGGTTGGGCAGCAGAAGAAACTGCCTATCTCTCAGTAGAGTCCATTTAGAGGACCCCCCCCCCCACAGTCCTAGAACATATGCAAACCCACCCATCTGGGCACCACCACCAGGGCAACAGCTAGAGGGGTGCCAGTTGCATTATTCCCTCTCTGACCCCTCCCCCGCATGCAGCACCACAAATGATGAAACCGGCCATCCTGCACTGACAAAACCTAAGGCTCCCTTTACAATGTAACAGGTGCGCCCAGACAGGGAATCAAGAAGCACTACAAGTGATGAAAAGCAAGGACCTACAACCAAGATTACCCTATCCAGCAAAGCTATCATTTAGAATAAAAGGGCAGAAAGTGCTTCCTAGACAAAGTAAAGCTAAAGGAGTCCATCATCACCAAGCCATTATTATATGAAATGTTAAAGGGACTCATTTAAGAAAAAGATCAAAACTATGAACTGTAAAATGACAACAAACTCAACTGTCAACAACTGAATCTAAAAAAAACTAAGCAAACAACTAGAACAGGAACAGAACTATGGGTATGGAGATCATATGGAGGGTTATCAGCAGGGTGGGAGAAGGGGGATAATAGAGGAAAAGATTCAGGGATTAAGAAGTGTAACTGGTAGGTAAAAAATAAGACAGCGACGCTAAGAATAGTAAAGGAAATGGAGAAGCCAAAGAACTTATATGCATGACCCATGGACATGAACTAAGGAAGGGATTGCTGGAGGGAAGGGGGGTACCAGGCAGAGGCGGGGAAAGAGGAAAAAATTGGGACAACTGTAATAGCATAATCAATAAAATATACTTAAAAAAAACAAGTGACCCTTAAAATAAGCAGTTTCTAGAAATAGTTGCCATGGAAGTCAGATTGTAGTAAATAAGTGTAAACCACTCCTTAGAGAATTTTTACTGGGAAAGGCAATAGACAAATGGATGATGATGGAAGAAGAATGTGGAGTTCCAAGGGAGTTTTCTTTTTTCTTTTAAAACAGGAGCTTGTAGAGTATCTCTGTATGTTGTTGGAAATCATCCAGTATAGAAGGACATGTCTATTAAATATGAGTTATTTGCATTTCCAAGTATCAGCTCATTGATTGTATTACATTATATTTTAAAAATTAGAGTGAACTAATTGTCCATACTATTTCTATCACATACACATATGTGGAGTTGGATCCACATTGGAATATTCTCATATATTGAATATGCAGAAAATTAAAAGTTATGTGATCATACACAGATTTTTTTAAATTATATAATTGTAAACATAAACACTGAGACCATACTGAATAGAATTTAATTATTTCTTAAAAATTCTGGATATTATTATAATGCCTTTGACAGTATTACCATGAATAGCTATGATTTTATAAGGTATTTGAAAGTATTAGGTTATATTAAGTCTCTTAGATTGTGGGGGAAAGAGGAAGATTTTATTTATGTGCAACAGAAAAATAAACCTGTAACAATCTATCGCAGATTATTAATTTTGGATTATAAAGTTCTAAAGTATTAAAACCATGCCTTCTATACCAATAGTGCCATTAACACATACTGTGTTCTCAGTAAGTATATTTTGAATGTGTCATTAAACAATTGAATGGATGAATGAATGCCTGTTGATGAATTTATCAAAAATATGTTTAGGTTATTAAAAGAATATTTTCAATATGGCCTAGGTACAAAATTCTTTTTATTTTTAAAAAGTATGTGTAGTATTCAGAAATGATTATTAGTAATTATAGCTAGAAATGGAATAATAATATAAATTCATTTGCTATCATGGTACTTAAAAACACTTAAAAATAAGTGTTACTTTCAAAGCATATTGTGAAACATGTTTTGAAGACAGATTTCCTGGGTTTGAATTCTAGATCTGCTATTGAACACCTCTATAGACTCTGGCAAATTACTTAACCTTTCTAAGCCTCATTTTCTTTCGTTGTAAAATACCTAATATATTGCCTACATCCAAGATTTTTTGCAAGGATTAAAATGTACCTAAGACATGTAAAATGCTCACGCTCATGTATACTAGTTGCATATTAAGTCCTCAAAAAGCTAGTATCGTGACTATTATAAAATGTTTCCTTCATATAAGGGTTTAAGGATTACCTTCCAACTAGGAATTAGTGCCAGTAAAAACTTGTTTTTATTGAAAATGACAATAAAAAAATATGGTATATTATTACTTACTAATAAATAGTGCAAGTAACAAACATTATGTTTTCCTTTGGGCTTGACTATCAGCTTGATCTAAATTTAATATTTCATGTTATTATTATTAATATTTTCTTTGTTCCTTAATGTCAGTTTTTCTTTTTATTTGTTGTTTAATTACAAATACAGACATTTTATATAGGAAACAATAGGTTTAGATATTCTTTGTATCTTAAGTATTTAATATTTACCGGGAAGGATTGTTAATTTTCTTTTTAGGTCTGCAGAGAAAATGCCTCATGAAGAGAAAACGTCTAGTAAAGGGAACAAGGTATTGTGAAAAATAAATTATCAAAAATATTATTTGTAGTAAAAAAATTAGAATATAGTGAAACAATAGAAAATCTTCCTATGTTATAGAGACATACTTTCTGAAAGTAATTTAGACATACTAGTTATTGATAAAGGCACCTTCCTTATAAAAATCAGTTCTTTTAAAATACCTATGTTTTTGCTTTTATAAAAGTGGATTATTTATTACCTCTGTACACCTAATATATATTATCAACATTTGAAACACAGTATTATTTATTTGTAGGTCGAAGAGAAATTTAATCCCAGTCATCTGAATTTAACTCAGTCATCTGAAACAGTTTCTGAGTTGCCTGACTCCAATTGTAATAATTTCTTGTTGCTAATTGAACAACTTGGCATGGATTGTAAAGGTAGGACCATTGTATACATATAAAGCATTTTTATGTATACGGTAGTAATAATATATGTACAACTTGTCTAGTATTGAACCACAGAGCACTGACGTGTTGTATGGTTACTTATCTAAGAAATATGTTTTATATTACTATAAGGTGAGAGCAATTGTATGCTCTCAGCCAAAGAGCTATGGTAGTTTCCACTGTATTTTTCTCAGTGTGAATGGCAATGCCTAGTGTGTTTATTGACTGTTTCTCTCCAATGTCTTCACCCAAGGTTATGTCTGAAAATTCCCTCCTAGGATATTAAAATAACCTCATAACTTTTTCCTGCCATTTCACCTCCTGGAACTTTGGTCTACATTGCAGCTATAATTATTATATATTTTTTAAAAATTCAGATCTCATTATGTTTAAAACCCAGCCTTTACTTCTTATGCTCTCAGGTTAAAGCCACAATAGCCTCTAGCTTCATTTGGTATAATTTCCTATCCTCTTTCCATCTGTGTCGCAACCACTGACTTATATGTTTTTTCCTATAATAGTGCTTATTTTCCAACGGCTTGGTTAGGTAAACTACACATATGTGAAGTTTATAGTTTGATAGTTTTTTTAAGTATGTTTTATTGATTATGCTATTACAGTTGTCCCAATTTTTTCTCCTTTGTCCCCATCCACCTGGTACCCCCCTTTAGTTCATGTCCATGGGTTATGCATATAAGTTCTTTGGTATAAACCCCATCTGGTTATGACAGATTGTCCTTTTGATGTATTGTTGGATTTGATTTGCAAATGTTTTGTTTAGAAATTTAACCTCCATGCTCATGACATAACTTTTTTTCTTACAACATCTTTGTCTGCTTTTGGTTTCAGGGTATTAGCGAATGAGTTGGGGCATATTTCTGCTCTTCATTGTTTGAGAGAGTTTGTATTATTTTTTTCTAAAATGCTTGGTAGAATTCACCAGTATAGCCATTTGGACCTGGAATTTTCTCTTTTCAGAAAGGTCTTTAACTAGGACTTTAGATTCTTTATAGATATAGGGCTATTTAGCTTATTTTCTGTTCTTTCTTGAGTTTTTATAATTTCTGTTTTTCAAGGAATCGACCCACTTCATCTGAAATGTCAACTTTATTTACATAAATTTTATAATATTACTGTTATTTTCTGTAAAATCTGTAGTAATGTCACATTACTTATTTCTAATTTTGGTAATTTGTGCCTTCTCTTTTTTTCTTTATTGGCCTGCCATAGATTCTCAGAAAGCAATTGTTATATTGACTTTTCTCTACTTTTTATTTTCTCTCTTATTGATTTTGTCTTTGATATTTATTATTTCATTTCTTTTTATTGCTTTAGGTTTACTTTGTTCTTATGTTTCTAAGTTCTTTTTTTTTAATACGTTTTATTGATTATGCTGTTGCGGTTGTCCCAATCTCTTTTCCCTCTTCTCCCCGCCACTCAGTGACCCCCCTCCCTCCAGTTGCCCGCCCCCCTTAGTCCATGCCCATTGGTTGTGCATATAGTTCTTTTCAACATCTTCCTGTCTACTCCACTCCCTCCTACTGTGCTTCTTAATTCCTGTGCCATCTCCCTCCCTTTCCCCCCTCCCCCTCCCTGTTGATCTCTCCCCATAGTGTTCCCCATACCTATAATTCTTTTTCCACTCTCGTTGCCTACTTAGTCTGCCTTTGTTTCGATTCTCTAGCTTCTGTTGTTGGTTGTTGTAATACAGTTTTCATATTAATGTTCATAGTTTTGATCCTCCTGCTAAACCAGTCCCTTTAACATCTCATATAACAGTAGTTTGGATCTAATGAACTCCTTCAGTTTTACTTTGTCCTGGAAGCATTTTCTCTGCCCTTCTATTCTGAATGACAGTTTCGCTGGATGGAGTATTCGTGGCTATAGGTGTTGGATTTTCATTACTTTGAATATTTCTTGCCAGTCCCTTCTTGCCTGCAGGGTCTCCTTTGAGAAATCAGCTGATAGTCTCCTTGGGACCCCTTTGTACATAATTTTTTCTTCTCTCTTGCTGCTTTTAAGATTTTCTCTTTCTCTTTAATTTTTGACTATTTGATTATAATGTGTCTTAGAGTGGCTCTCCCTGGGTCCAGTTTTTCTGCAACTCTCTGTGCTTCCTGGACCTGTAAGTCTATTTCCTTTCCCAAGTTAAGGAAGTTCTGCTTCATTATTTTTTTCACATAATTTTTCAATTTCTAGTTCTTCTTCTTCGCCTTCTGGCAACCCTGTAATTCAGATATTCGCTCTCTTATAGTTGTCCCAGAGGTTTCTGAGCTTTTCCTCATGTTCCTCCCTTTTTCTCCTCCTCCTCTTTCTGCACTGGTTGACTGTTTGTTCCTTCCCTACGTTACGATTTGTTGATTTGATCCCTGGTTTTCCTTCCCTCACCACTTGTTTCATATGTGTTTTCATTCATTTCAGCAGGACTAGCCTTCTTTCCTTCCCCGTCTTGATTAAGTCCCACTGTTATTTCTGTAAGCTGTTTATAACTATAGCCCTGAACTGAGCCTCAGAAAGATTATCTATCTGCTCATCCATTAATTCGTGTATTTGCTTTCTGGTCAGCTGCGTGATTGGTATCTCTATCTATCCCTGCCATCCTGGCAGGTTTGTTTACCTTTCCTTCTTGGGCGGGGCTGTCACACCTCCTACGCTATAGGGGGCAGAGCCCCGTGCTCTCATCACTACCGGGCAACCCTCCTCACCACACTGTGGTGCTTTGTGTGGGGTCCAGGGTCCAAGATGGATTCCTGCCGTTTACTCTCCACTGAGACCAGGAGCCTCCTTCTCCGTCCCCACGCCCTCTGAGCCTCACAGTCTGAGGCAATTGGGGTCTGCCTTCCCCGGGTTGGAATTGCGAGCTGACGGGTCGGGACTGCAGCCGGGGGTGCTCCCCAGGTGCTTCTCACCTCCCCTTAAACACGGGTGCCTGTGCTTATCGCAGTCCCGTCGCTCGTCGCTGCTGCTGCCACTGGCAGCACGGCTTGATCTCTCCACCCCAGCTTTGCCTCTTCTACCCATCTGGACGAGCACCACTTGTTTATAACTTCATATGTAGCTTTATTTTCTGTAACTTCTGGTTATTTCTGGTTTTGCAGTAGTTGTAGTCCTTCTTAGTTGTGGAGGGAGACAGAGCGTGTCAGTCTAGGCCTCCATCTTGGCCGGAAGTCCTACTCTAGTTTCTTTTTTTTTTTTAAGTATATTTTATTGATTATGTTGTTACAGTAGTCCCAATTTTGTTTGTCATTTCTTAATGTGGACACTAAGGTTACTGATTTGAGACCTTTCTTTTTTTCTAATAGATTCTTAGTGCTGTAAATTTCACTGTTAAGTAGCATTCCACAAAGTCTAATATATTCATTTTTATTTACATCCAGTTTAAAATACTTTTCAAATTTCTCTTTTCATTACATCTTTGACTTAGGGGTTCTTTAGATGTATGTTACTTAGTTTCCAAATACTTGAATATTTTCCAGAGATATTTTTCGTTTTGATTTTCAATTTGATATCTTTGTGACTAGGGTGAATATTTTATATGACTTAAATCCTTTTGGCTGACTCTTTTTATTAAGATTTATTTTATGACCCAGAATATAGTTTCTTCTGGTAGGTATTTCATAGGTACTTAGGAAGAGAAGTGTGATGTTCAAGTCTACTATATCCTGGATGATTTTCTGCCTACTTGTTCTATCATTTATTGAGTGAGTACATTTAAAATCTCAGACTGTAATTGTGAATTTGTCTATTTTTCTTTGCAGTTCTATCAATTTTTGCTTCATGTATTTTGATGCTGTTAAGTGCGTGATCATTTAGGATTATTATACTGCTTATTAATTTATCATTATGCATTGATCTTTCTAATTACTGATACTATTTTTTGCTTTGAAATCTACTTTGGTGTTAAGATAGCCACTTACCTCAGTCCTCTTTTGTCTGGTGTTTGAGTCTTATTTCTTATTTCTAAGCTTTTACAGATTTTGTGTCTTTATGTTTAAAGTTCATTTCTTATAGGTGGTATGTAGTTGGGTCTTGGTTTTTTATCCAGTTGGACAGTCTGTCTTTTAATTGAGGTTTTTAGACAGTTTTAATTTAATGTGATTGGGAGTACAGTAGGTTTGAATCTGTCGTTCATGCTGCTTGGTTTCTTTTTGTCCCATCTGCTCTTTGTTCCTATTTTTATCTCTTTCTGTCTTCTTTTAGATTAATCGAGTGATTTTTATGATTTAGTTGTATGTCTTTTTTTGGCTTATTTGCTATATAACTCTTGCTATTATAGTGGTTGGTTTATGGTTACTTTATGATAAATAACTAAATTATCACAGTCTACTTTCAAGTAATATTATAGCATATTATATGTAATATATAAGAACATTGTAATAAGTTACTTCAATTTCTTCTCTACTAGCCAGATCTGTCCTAGATCTGTGGAATTATATTTTTCATTGAGTTTAGAAAGTTTTTGGTCATTGTGTCTTCAAATATTTTCCATCCCTTCCTCCTGCTTCTTTGGGAATTACACATTAGGCATTTAAGTTTTCTCACAATTCACTGATGAGAAATTTACTAACTTTTATTTTGTGATGTCTAATATGCATTTATTCCCATCCAGTATATTTTTCATGTCTGACATTATAATATACATCTTTATAAGTGCAATTTATTTTTAAATAGCTTTCATGCCTCTACTTATCTTTTTGAGCTTTGTTTGGGATTTAGTTAAGTTCCTTATAAACAGTTTGATCCTTTCTGGTCTTGCTCTGACAATGTTAGGTGAAAACAGAGCAGTGCTTTACCAATGGCTACTCTCCACTACTGAGGCAAGACTTTTCTGCCTGCTCTGTTCATTGGCCTGTGAGTTATGAGGTTTTTTTTTCAGCCTGGCTAATGGAAATAGATACCATTCTTGGTTCTTTGTGAACACCAGGTTACTGCTTCCTCCACTCTTTTCATATATTTGTTTTCTCTGGTCTGTGGTGATTCTGCTCTGCTCCCTCTTCTCCAGGATTCCAACCTGTGACCTCTACCTGCCTGAGTTTCATCAGACCCTCAGCTTCATCACCCAACCCAAGGAGTCTGGTGGACTCTGCCTCAGTTCCTTCTCCCTGTGTTGTGGCCTGTAAATTCTCTAAAGGCAGTGAACTGGGACATTCACTTCATTGGGCTCACTTCATTTGTTTCAGGAATCGTTGTCCTTCATTGCCTGAAGTTCGTTGTCTCAAAAGTAATTTTTTTAGTGTATTTTTTCTATTTTGTTTTTGCTTGTTTCCTGTAGGAAGGTAAATCAGTACCTATTACTCCATCTTGTTAGAAGCAGATTGCATAGAACTTTGGCACGTGCTGTAGAGTGTCTAGAATGTTCTCCTTCCTCCTTTGCCTGATTGCTTCCTGCTCATCTTGCCTTTGTCACTGTACGCATCTCTTCTTTGGGGAAATCTTCTTGGGCCCAGTCTAGATTGAATTCTATTATATGATCATAGAACTCTTAATTTACTTACAATATCTACCTGAATTTATAATTGTCATTTAATTTGTCTTTTTCCTCCAATAGACTTTAAACAAGAGCCAGGAGTCTTGTCTGTTTTATTTGCAGAGCTTAGTATATATAATCTCTTCCACATTGTAGGTACTCAATATATATTTGTTCAGTATATGAATGAATGTGAAAATGCACAGTCCTTTAGAAACAAAAAGTACTCAAATGTTTTTCTATTTTTGTTTTCTTGCTGATGCAGATTCTGTTACCTTATTGAAAATGCAAGCCTCATTTCTTTCATATGAAAGGTTGCTAGAACTGAAGATGAATCATTGTGAAATACTTAAAGAAAATATTAAAAATATGGAAAATAAGGGTAGTGTACTACAGAAGGAGCTCTCAGAAACAAAAGAAATGAAATCACTGTTAGAACATGAAAAAGTACAATGGGAACAAGAACTCAACAGCTTGAGGTATTGAATAGTTTATTTTTAAAGAAATATTTAAATATTTACTTTTATTTTTATATACTCTTCGTATTTGTAGGAAAAGTCTTATAATTGCCTTCTTACCATTTAAGATTTCACAGGAAAGAACACATCTTCACTACTATGGGGTATGACATTTTTGGAATAATATAACAATTTTTAACAGTGCATACTTCGAGTTACAAGATAATGTATATTTTTTAAGTCATCATTTGAATTACCATATAGAAGTCCATCATATGGAAACCTCATTATTTATTTAACCAGTTGAATTTTAGTAGTTTTTCATTATTGTGTATTATAATTAATCCTGCCAGCAATGTCTGTTATATAAGTCTGTTCCTACATTTTTTGATTATATACTCTAAATAAAATTTTTAATAGAATCTTATTTGGTTAAGTGTAAGAACTTTATAAAAGGATCTTTGTTCATATTCCTAAATTGTCCCAAGACAGTTCATATTAATTTGCACTCCCATCAACAGAGTATGAAATGGCCATTTTAATCAAGACAGGAAAAAAAAATGTTTTTAACTAATGCAGTTTTAGTTTTAATATATGCATGGAATGGAGAAGGATGACTGATTAGTGTGCTCAACATCTTTCTTACACATAGATGACACTAACTTGAAGGTCTGTACTAAAAGCATATATTATTCTTTATTGTTGATTTAATTAATTCTATCTTATTCCAAAGGGATTTTAAATGGATGTATAAAATAGATAATAATGGAAAAGATAAATTGAAAGGGTTACAAAAGAAGAAACATAAAAATAGTGTTAAGCAACAGACTCCCTAGCCTAGTCTTAGATTACAGTATTCAGCAGATATATCTTGTGTAAAAGACTTCTACAGATACTGTCCTACACTGTGAATCATTTTTAGGAGCACCCATGATATTTTGTGAAGCTGAAATTGTATTTCTAGAGAATTTACAAACCTGTTTATAGAAAACCACTTCTCTTTCTAATTAGTAACTATAACATGTGTTGTCCTAATGCAGGAGTAATTATGATTGTGCAAAAAAGGATAATTTCAGTTCTACCTTTACTGAATAATTCAAAATTTTCTTTTCTACAGCATTTACCACAATTACTACTGACTAAAACCTACTAAGTAACAAAAAGTTTTTCATTTCTCATATATATATATATATATTCCAAAAATTTATATGGAACCAAAAAAGGCTTCAAATAGCTTCAGCAATCTAGAGAAAGAAAAACAAAGTTCAGGGTATCACAATACATATCACACTGTACTACAAAGCCATTGTATTCAAAACAGTCTAGTACTGGCATGAGAACAGGCATGTATATCAATGGAACAGAATAGAGAGCCCAGAAATAAACAAACAAATACATATATATTTATATTATATATATATAATATATATATAATTTCAGAAGAGATTGAAGAAATAAAAACATGAGACCTAGCAAGAAAAATTTCAATAACAGGAATTTCATTATAATAATAAACCAGCATATGTGGAACCAGATCATAAAATGAACATTTTATTTTCTAACAAAATGAATTTTAAGATAAGTATATTTAACTGCAGACTTACATTAAAAGAGGGAAAAAAGAAGAGAAGTATGCATTCATTATATGACAAAACAAAGGAGCAGTTAAGAAAAAGAGAAGACCAATATATTAAAGAAGTTGAAATGAAACAACTTGAAACTGCTCATAGAACACTAGAGACGGAATTGAAGGTTGTAAGAATAAATTTCAATCAGGTAAATTTATCTTTTGTAAAAATGTCTTATTTCTGTGTGTGTGTGTGTGTGTGTGTGTGTGCAATGGCTAAGCTTTCCTTTGGGGAGACAGAGCTTTGCCTTTTTAAAAAATATATCAATTAGAGTTTAAATTCAAATTCAATATTTTGTATTTGTTTCGTTTCAGGTGTACAGCATAGTGATTAGACAATCATATACTTTACAAAGTGGTCCCTCAGATTTCAAGTACCCACTTGGCACTGTACATAGTTATGTAACGTTTTTGACGGTATTCCCTATGTTGTACTTTATATCACCATGCCTATTTTGTGACTACTAATTTGTACTTTTCTTTCATTCTTTTTTCTTTATTTTTATTGTTGACACTATTACAGATGTCACACTTATCCCCACTTTGCCCACATCTACCCAGTCCCCAAACCTTCTTCCCTCTGGCCATCAGCACACTATAGTCTGTGTCTATGGGTTATGCATATATGTTCTTTGACTAATCCATTTACCTTCTTTTTTTTTTTGTATGTTTTATTGATTATGCTGTTATAGTTGTCCCAATTTCTTTTCCCTTTGCTTCCCTCCACCCAGAAACCCCCCGCCCTCTAGCAGCCACCCCCCTTAGTCCATGGGTCATGCATAAAGCTCTTCTCAACATACCCCTGTCCATTCCACACCCTCCTACTATGCTTCTTAATTCCTGTACCATTTCCCTCCATCTCCCCGCTTCCTTCTCCCTGCTGACCTCCCCCCACATGCTCCCCATACCTATGATTCTGTTCCCACTCTAGTTGCCTCCTTTGTTTGCCTTTGTTTCCATTCTTAACTTCTGTCATGATAGTTGGTTGTGTAGTTGTGATACTGTTTTCATTTTAATGTTCATAGTTTTGATCTTCTTTTTCTTAAATAAGTCCCTTTAACATTTCATATAATAATGGCTTGGTGATGATGAACTCCTTTAGCTTTACCTTGTCTGGAAGCACTTTATCTGCCTTCCATTCTAAATGATAGCTTTGCTGGATAGATTTATCTTGGTTGTAGGTCCTTGCTCTTCATCACTTTGAATATTTCCTGCCAGTCCCTTCTTGCCTGCAAAATTTCCTTTGAGAAATCAGCTAGTAGTCTTATAGGGACCCCTTTGTAGATAATTCTACTCCTTTCTTTCTGCTTTTAAGATTCTCTCTTTATCCTTAACCTTTGGCATTTTGATTATGATGTGTCTTGGTGTGGTCCTCCCTGGGTCTAGTTTGTTTTGAACTTTCTCTGCTTCCTGGACCCAAATGTCCATTTCCTTCCCCAAATTAGGGAAGCTTTCCGTCATTATTTTTTCACATAATTTTTCAATTTTTTGCTCTCCCTCTTCACCTTCTGGCAACCTTATGATTCAGATGTGGGCACATTTATAGCTGTTCCAGAGGTTTTAAACCTCCCCTCATTTTTTTTAAATTCTCATTTCCTCCTGTACTGGTTGACTGTTTATTTCTTCCTTATGTTCCAATTTGTTGATTTGAACCCTGGTTTCCTTTCCCTTACCACTTGTTTCATATGGATTTTCCTTCATTTCAGCAAGGATAGCCTTCATTCTTTCCCTGTCCTATTTAATCTTTGCTGTCAAGTCTGTGAGCATCTTGATCACCAATGCCTTGAACTGCGCATCTGTTGTCTGTCTTCTGATCTGTTAGGTGTGCTATCTGCTGGTTGCTTAGTTGTGTCACTGGGACTTTGATCTGCCACCTTCTCTGTGTCCTCATCATGACTGCTTTCTGTGTTTGCCTCTGTGACCTGGGTGGGGCTGTCGTGCCTCTTACATTACAGGAGGCAGAGCCTGAGGTATTCATTGGTGCTGGCAACCGTTTCACTGTTTTGGCACTGTATGTGGGGGAGGGGTCAGAGAGGGAAATGTGCTGGTTGCCGCCACTTTTCCAGGCACTTCTCCCCCTTCTGGTACTAAGCAAGCTGCCTCCTTTTGGAGACCAGTAGCTTCTTCCTCCATCCCAGCCCCCACCTGCTTTCACAATCAGAAGCAATGCGGCTCTCTTTTCCCCGGTGCGGTAACCGCCCGCTATTCGGTCTGTTTTGGCGCTGGGGCCGCTTCTCAGGTTTAAACTGTATGGCTGTTTTTCAGCCCGGGTACAGCTTCCCGCGCCCAGCAGCCACTCACCTGCCCAGCATCACCCCCGCAGCCCCTGCAGCCACTGCTCTGCTCCTCTTTCTCTCCATCGTGGCTCTGCCCCTCCAACCTTTCTGGCTGATTATTACTTCTTTATTTCTTTGCTGAACTTCCCTGTAGTTTCGACTTTCTGGGTTTTCTGGTTTTTTTCAGTTTTGACGTGGTTGTAAATTTCTTTTTAGTTGCGAGGAGACACAGCATGTGTATTTACGCCTCCATCTTGGCCAGAGGTCCTCCTTCACCTTCTTTTATCCAATTTCCCCATGTTTCCTCTGATCTGACAGCTGTCAGTCTGTTTCATGTGTCCGTGCCTCTGTTTCTATTTTGTTTGTCAGTTTATTTTTGTTCATTAGATTTCACATGTAAGTGAAATAATATCGTACTTTTCTTTCTCTGGCTTATTTCACTTAACATAATAATCTCCAGGTCCTTCCATGCTATCACAAAAGGTAAGGTGTCCTTCTTTTTTATATGGCTGAACAATATTCCATTGTGTAAATGGATCACAGCATTTTTATCCACTCTTTTTTTTTCCAATTCATTTTTTTATAGTTTATTTAATTTATTTGTTTGTTTATTTATTTAGGCAGAGGACCCCGCTCTGAGTCCCCGCTCTCAGACTTAAGACCCTTTATAATTTTATAAAGGACAATGAGTGAAGGTCTTGTGCTCCTCTAGCTGCTTCAGGCCGGCATGGTCGTCATCCTACCTACCCTTGGGTCCAGAAATCCCTAAAAAGAGTCGGGGTGTGGAGGGGAGGGTGGCCTTCCCACATGGGGAAGGATCTTGCAGACCCCAGGTCAGCTGGCTGTCCCTGGACAATGGCATGCTTGGTTTAACAGGTTGCCATCCTTGTTGTATTGTGGGGCAACAGATTTGGCAACAGGGTTAAAAGCCATCACTCAATCCATAACCACTAGATGACAAAAGGCAAGTATTAATTTTTCAATGTCCCACATTAGGGAAAAAAGGGGCTCCTTTGGAGAAAGGTGTGCCAGGCACATCACACCTGTCCAAAACACTTTTGCCCACTATACTTAATTTGGGCTGAGGGGAATATTTCAGGTTTCCCTCCTCTCAGACCTCTGGACCTTTTCTGTCCAAGCCATTAGGACAGAAAAGAGAACCAGTTTAAAAGCGAAGCCCACAGACCACTCCATTCTTCACCAACCCAGCCACTTAGTTCAGCCAAACCATTGAGTATCAGGAGGCAGCGATGCAGACAGGATTAAGTGAGGCCTATATGTATGGACAGTTACTCAGGTAATGAGATCATGGGCTTATGCCCTCTGAAAACAGCAAACACATGTTAATTTATGCAACATAACCCACAAACAAGTCTCTAAATCTGTAAGACTGTCTTATTGGAAAGACATCCAATTGCAAGGCATTTGACATTCTTTTTGCCTGTAAATTAAGCATCTTTGATGATGCCACAGACCTAGTTTAACTTTCAAAAGAAAACAAACTTTGATGAAAATAAACTTTAAAGACAGCTGCACTTCTTTATAGTCTACCACTGAGCATTGTGATTTTCCTTGAACCGCGATTTTTCTCCCTAAGATTATCCTCCTTGTCATTAAAGGGACTACATTAAGTCCATTTTTAATGTAGCCTGTTCATTTGCATAAACACAACAAGAGCAGCAAATGATCACATATGATCTTTAAGTCTGCTTTGCTGGAACTTACACAAAGAACCTTTAGGGTGACCTTCAGGGCACAGGAGCTGAGCCACCTACCTGCCATTGAGCCTTGCCTATAAACACCTGTCTTTTCTAAGTCCTTCAGGTTTTCCATCGTGCCTTTTTTTTTTTTTTGAGATTTTTTAAAAGTATAGTTTATTGATTATGCTGTTACAATAGTTCCCATTTTCCCCCTTTGCTCCCCTCTGCCCAGTACCCCCCTTCACTCAAGTAATCCCACCCCCCTTAGTTCATGTCCATGGGTTGTGCATATAAGATTTTTGGCTTCACTCTTTCCTATATTATTATTAACTTCCCTGTGTCTATTTTGTACCAATCAATTATGCTTCTTAATCCATGCACCATATCCCCATTTCTCCCCTTCCCCTCTCCCGGATGATAACCCTCCAAATAGTCCCCATACCTATGATTTTGTTCCTATTCTGATTTGCTTAGTTGGATTTTGTTTTTATTTTTTAGATTCGGTTGTTGATAGTTGTGAGTTTGTTGTCATTTTAGTGTTCATGGTTTTGGTCTTCTTTTTCTTAGGTAAGTCCCTTCGACACTTCATATAATAATGGCTTGGTGATGATGAACTGCTTTAGCTTCACCTTGTCTTGGAAGCACTTCATCTGCCCTTCCATTCCAAATGATAGCCTTGCTGGATAGAGTAGTCATGGTTGCAGGTAGCCTTTCACCACATTGAATACTGCTTGCCAGTCCCTTACTGCCTGCAAAGTGTCCTCTGAGAAATCAGCTGATAGTCCTATAGGCGCACCCCCCCCCCGTTGGCAACTCTCCACCTCTCTCTTGCTGCCCCCAGGACTCTCTATCTTTCACCATTGGCATCTCAATCATGGTGCATCCTGGTGTGGTCCCCCCTGGGTCCAGCTCGCCCAGGACCCTCCATACTTCCCAGATCTGTATGTGCATCTTCTTTGCAAAATTTGGGAAGTTTTCCTCATTTTTTTCAATTCTTGCTTCCTCATTCTGCACTGGTTGACTGTGTTTTTCTTCCTTATGTTCCAAATCATTGATTTGTACCCCAGTTTCCTTCCCTTT
Source organism: Furipterus horrens (assembly GCF_987537825.1). Lineage (NCBI taxonomy): Eukaryota > Metazoa > Chordata > Mammalia > Chiroptera > Furipteridae > Furipterus > Furipterus horrens. The sequence continues at coordinate 138,808,917 of NW_028327172.1, forward strand.
GCCATTTGTTTTGTGTCGCTTTTCCTTCGTTTCACTTAGCATAGCCTTCACTTCTTCTCTTATGCGTTTGCCATACTCAAGCATATCTGTCAAGCCTGTGAACATCTTTATCACCAGTGTTTTGAATTCTGCATTTGTTAGGTTGCCTATCTCCTCATCTGTTAAGTTGGCTATCTCTTCATCACTTGGTTCTCCAACTGGAACCTGATCCATTCGCCCTTTTGGGCCATACTTCTCTGTCTCCTAATTCTGACATGCTCCTGTGTTTGTTTGCCTCTGTGTCTTAGGCAGAGCTGTCGCTCCTATTACGTTGTAAGGGATGGAGCCTTAAGGATTCGTCAGTACACAGTGACCTGTTTCACCACGTAGTGGCACTGTATGTGGAGGAGGGGTCCGAGAGGGAAGAATGCCACCTGCCCAGCACTCCCCCCTTTTCCAGGCACCTCTCCCACTTCCGCACCAGACTGGCACCCCTCTAGCTGCTGCCCTGGCCGTCATTCCCAGAGTGGGTGCGTCTGCGGACATTCTAGGACTGTGAGGGCCCTTTAAACAAGCAGACTCTGCTGAGAGACCGGCAGTTTCTGCCTCCTCCCCAACGCGCACTGGTTTGCACAGTCAGAAGCAATGAGGCTTGATTTTCCCTGGTGCTGGGACTGTGAGCTGCTAGGTTCAGTGAGGAGCTGAGGACGCTCCCCAGGTGTCCCTCCTGACTTTTTAAAATGTGTGACTGCGCTTTCTGCGGGCCTGCTGCTGCCACCACACCGCATCCTCTCTGCCCCTACTACCTGTCTAGATGAGTATTTCTTCTTTTTATCTTTGTTTGCTGGACTTCATGCAGTTTGATTTTCTGGAACTTCTGGTTGTTTCTAGTTTTGAGGTAGTTGTATTCCTTCTTAGTTGTGGAGGGAGATGCAGTGTGACTGTCTACGCCTCCATCTTGGCCAGAAGTCTCAAATTTTGGCTTTTTGAAATGTTAGCATTCAGGCTAAGTTGCCTTGAGGCTATTATGGAAGTAGTCAGACGTCTTTTAAAAAATTTATTTCACAGTGATTGTATTTTTCACTCTTTGACCAATTTAGCTGTGATTTAAATTTAGATTTGAGTTTTTCATGGAAGATAAGATCCTTCTGTTTAAAAAGGCTACCTTCTTTTAACAGTATTTTAAAGGTTCTGCTCTTAAGCTTATGACTGGTTTTTTTTTTTTTTGTATTTATTTATTTATTTTTTTAGAGGGAGGGGAAGGGAGGGAAAGAGGGAGAGAAACATCAGTATGTGGTTAGGATAGGAGTAAGTTCTTCCCTAAATGTTTGATAAAATTTGCCTGTGATGCCATCTGGTCCAGGGCTTTTGTGTGCTGGGAGTCTTTTGGTTACTGCTTCAGTTTCACTAGTTGTTATCAGTCTATTCAGGCTTTCTGCTGCTTCTTGACTCAATTTTGGAAGATTATATGTTTCCAGAAATTTTTCCATTTCACCCAAGTTGTCAGATTTCTTGTCATGTAGTTGTTCATAGTAATTTCTTACAATCCTTTGTATTTCTGCGGTATCGGTTGTGATTTCTCTTCTTTCGTTTCTGTTCTTATTTATTTGGGTTTTCTCTCTTTTTTTCTTGATGAGTCTAGTTAAAGGCTTGTCAGTTTTGTTCACCTTTTCAGAAAAACAACTCCTGGTTTTATTAATCTTTTGAATTGTTTGTTTAGTCTCTGTGTCGTTTAATTCTGCTCTGATCTTGATGATTTCCTTTCTTCTACTCGCTCTGGGCTTTGTTTGTTGTTTTTCCTCTTAATTCTCGTAGCTGTAGGGTTAAATTTTTTATTTGAGATTCCTCTATCCTTTTTAGGTAGGCCTGTGTCACTATAAACTTCCATCTCAGGACTGCTTTTGCTGTGTCCCATAGGTTTGGGCTGTTGTGTGTTCATTATCATTTGTTTCCAGAAGCTTTTTGATTTCTTCCTTGATGTTATTGTTAACCCATCATTATTTAATAGCATGCTATTCATTCTCCTTGAATTTCAGTGTTTTTGAGTTTTTTCCTTGAGGTTAGTTTCTAATTTCAAGCCATTGTGATCTGAGAATATGCTTAATATAATTTCATTTTTGTTGAATTTGTTGAGGCTTGTTTGGTATCCTACCATGTGGTCTATCTTTGAAAATATTCCATGTGCACTTGAAAAGAATGTATATTTTGCCTTTTTGAGGGTGAGAGTTTCTGTATTTATCAGTTAAGTCCATTTGATCTAGAGTGTTGTTCAATGCCTAAATATCCTTGGTGTTTCTTTGCTTCGAAGATCTGTCCATTGTTGATAATGGGGTGTTAAAGTCCCCTACTATGAATGTGTTGCTGTCGATATTCTTCTTGAAATCCTCCAAGATTTTCCCTGTAAATTTGGGTACTCCTATGTGGGTGCATATATGTATACAAGGGTTATATCTTCTTCATGGGTTGTTCATTAAGTATTATGAAATCTCCTCCTTTGTCTCTTTTTATGGCCTTTGTTGTGGAATCTATTTTGTCTGATATAAGTATTGCTACCCCAGCTTTTATTTTTCATGTCCATTTGCTTGAAATACTTCTTTTCATTCCTTCACTTTCCGTCTGTGTAGAACTTTTGTTTTGAGGTGGGTCTCTTGTAGACAGCATATATGTGGGTCGCATTTTCTTATCCATTCAGCTACCCTATGTCTTTTCATTGGTGCAGTTAATCCATTTACATTTAAGGTTATTACTGATAACCTTACCATTGTGATTTTTTCCCCTTGTGCTTGTGTTCCTCTCTGTCTCGCTCTGTTTCTTCATCTTAAAGCAGTCCCTTTAGCATCTCTTCTCTTGCAGTGCTGGTTGGTGGAGATGTATTCTTTTAGCCTTCTTTTGTCTGGGGAACCCCTTATTTCACCTTCCATTTTGAAAGAGAGCCTTGCTGGGTAGAGGAATCTTGGTTGTAGACCTTTGTTTTTCATTTCTTGGAATAGTTTTTGCCATTCCTTTCCTGCTTGTAGTGTTTCTGTTGAGAAATCTGCTTATAGCCTTATCGGAGCTCCCTTGTATGTTATTTGCTATTTCTCTCTTCCTGCCTTTACGATCCTCTCTTTGTCTTTAATGTTACCATTTTAATTATGATGTGTCCTGGAGTAGGCCTCTTTGGGTTCATTTTAATTGGAACCCTCTGTGCTTCCTGGACTTGCGAAACTTTTTCTCTCATCACGTTCGGGAAGTTTTCTGTTATTACTTTATCAAACAGGTTTTCTGTCCCTTGGTCCTCTTCTTCTCCTTCTGTTATCTGTATGATACAGATATTATTGTGTTTCATGTTGTCCTGCAGCTCTGTTAAACCCTCTTCATTCTTTTTCAGTCTTTTTTCATTTTGTTGCACTGTATGGGAATTTTTTTCTACGTTTTCCTATAGCTTGGTGATCTGATGCTCTGCTTCATCTGTCCTGCTTTTGATTCCTTCTACTGTGTTCTTCAGTTCAGAAATTGTATTCTTCATTTCCTCCTGGCTTTTATTAATAGTTTCTAAGTCCTTTTTAATGCTGGTGTAGTTCCCCAGTGAGTTCCTTTTAGTTTCCCTGGAGTTCTTTGTAGATGCCCTGTGGATCTTTGTAGTTCCCCTGGAGTTCTTTGTAGTTTTCTCAGAGCTTGCTGAGCTCATTGAGCTTCCTTGTGACCATTATTTTGAATTCCATGTCTGATAGTTTGCTTGCCTCTATTTCATCTATCACTCTTTCTGCAAATTCCGCCTTTTCTTTTAATGGGATGTTATTTCTTCATCTTCTCATTTTAGGTGACTTCTTGTTTGTTTCTGCTTCTTAGGTTGATCTACTTAGACTTTCTACTCTCATGGTGTTACCATCTGTGGTAGGAGTCCTGTGGGATTCAGTGGTGCAGACTCCTTGATCTCCTGAACCTGATGCTCTTGGGATGGCCTTGTGCCATTTATTTGGACTCTGGTAGTGTTTTGGTTTCTGTTGGTGTTGTCCTGCTCTCTGGTGGGTCCTTCCCTCCAGCTAGCTGACTGAGAGTCACTCCGCCCACTCTGTCTTGTAAACAGTTGTTGAGCTGCTGCTCAAACAAACCACCAGCCCAGGCAAGAATCCCACACTCACAAAGGCATCCCCCACTTTCAGTCACCATATAAACTGCAAATGAACCAGTATGAATAAGGATGTAAAGAGATTAAGACTATTATAAGAAAAGAAAAACAAACAAGAGTTGAATAACTGAAAGAAAAATGATTTTGAGGAGGGGTGGGGAGGAGCAATAATAGTAGCGAGTGGGGATAAGGCAATGAGAGAGAAAGTAAAATTTATATCATATATAAAAAAAAGGATGGGAAGAAGGCAGAATGAAGAGAGGACAGGTGTATAGTATTAGGTTTAAACAAGTTATAATATTTATATATAGTGTGTGAGAGAACAAACGAAAAAAAGGAAGATGAATAAGAAGAAAAAATAGGAATCAAATTTGAGAAAAAGTTTCACCACAACACTATCAACAACCTATGAGCTAAGATTTATATAGGTGGGATGGGTGTAAGAGGTAAAAAAGAAAGAGAAACTTAAGAGAAGTCTGGAGGAAAGGGAAGTGATTTTGAAATGATGGAGGTAGAAGGAATACTAAGAGTGAGGAATCGAAACCAGGCTAAGGCAGGGTAAAATTCAAATTTAAAATTAAAGAAGGAAAGGGCTGGAGGAAGGTACAAATGGAGTAGGAGAGGCGAATGAGAAGGTTTGAGATTTGAAATACCAGAACAGTGAAGGTCTGTGAATACAGTTGCAGAAATGCCACAACCACCACCATATCACACTCAATGGGCACAGATTGATCAAGCTGGAGAGAGAATAAGTGTATTTTATGAATGAGGAAAAAAATGCGGGGTGACTAATGACAAGAAAAATGGTATGGAGAGGCTGAAGAGGTGAGAAATAATGAGTGCAGATTGGAAACGAGTCGTGGCAAGAGAGAAGATAGAGTTTAAAACAAAAATAAGAAGAGGAAACTAGATACATTAAATGAGAAAGGGGAGGAGCAAAGTATGAGATTTTAAATAAACTATAGTATAAAAACTAGTTACTTATAATGCACAGACTGGGAGGACAAGAAATGACTGTTGAAAACATATGCAGGAGACAAATAACTCCTGTAGAAGATCACATGGAATTGGTTTCCATAGTATCTAGTTTTTACCACTTTCTTCTCTTTCCTGACCCACCCCTGGTGATGTCAGATCATATCCCAGTCTGGATCTAGGCAGCCTGATTGAAATTACCGGCGTTCTGCCGCTGTGTCTGTCTTTTTTGGTTGGGTTTTACTCTAGTCGCCCTACGTGTGATCTGCAATCAGGTGCAAACACCATGGAACAGGGCTGAGTTATTTCTTCAGGCAGGGCTATTGCTTTCCCTCTGGCTGATGCCACTTGGAGGAGAGTGGTCTGCTTGAAATATTTCTCCCGCAGCACATGCGATGAGTCAGCACTGGGATCCCATCCGCTGCTCCCCCAGCTCTCTCCCCGACACCACCACCCTGAACTCTCTGCAAGCATCTCTAGTCCACTTCAGGGCACAGGGCAAGCAGACACAAATGCAATCCTGCACACCCTCCTCTCAGGAATCTCACTGCACCTCCAGCCATTCCTCCTTGGTCTTAAGGGGTGAGGGAGATCCTGCTTTATGCATCGTGCAGCCAGGCACCACCTGGTTCACTGTCTGCTCTAACAGCAGACCCAGCCTGAGGTCCACCCCCACTCTTCTTGGAGAATCCTCGCGGCACTGAAACATCTCTCCGCACCCCCAGCTGCCACCCAAGGGAGCCCAGCTGGGACTCCTGGCACTCCTGCGTCTCCTCCACGATCTGCTCCAGACAGGTCGTGACGAAGCAGCCTCCTCTGCCTGCTACAGCTACAAGGCTAACTCCAGCCTGTGTCCAGTTGGTCATCCAGATGATTTCTCCACAATTAAGCCAAAATTCCAGACTGGTCCTGGTAGGAGGCAAGCGCAGCCTTCACTCACTCCTCTGACATCGTTGAGAGTTATCTAATTAAGAGATTCTTAAAATTTCTCTTATGATTCCTTTTGTACTTTCATGGATTTATCATTTTATATTACATTTTTGAATTTTGCGGAATTTATACTTGTACAGATTTGGAAGTTTGGATCCAACTCTGTTTTTTCCAGGGGGATATCCACTTATTGCAACCTTTCATTCTGTAAACATATGTTACTCTTTAATTTCAGAGGATATCATGATACGTCATTTCAATGAGTGTTAGTTACATGTCTCCTATGTTTTTCTTAGGTTTCTGCAAGTTACAAAAAAGAAAAAGAAAAATGGTTGCATTTTCGGGAAAAAATGAATCGTGATATCTCTGACCTAAAAAAAAGAAACGAGATGCTTTCTCAACAACTTTGTAAAGCAGAAAGTAAATCCAATAGCCTAGAAATTGAGCTTCATCACACAAGAGATGCTCTCAGAGAAAGAACACTGGTTTTAGAAGGTGTAGAAAGAGACCTAAGCCAAACACAGTGTCAAAAGAAGGAGATTGAATACAGGTATCAAGAAGAACAAGGTAAAATGAATAAGTACATTGGAAAGCAGGGCTCCTTAGAGGAGAGGCTATCTCACCTACAAAGTGAAAACATGTCGCTTCGACAGCAGCTAGATGATGCTCACAACAAAGCCAACAATAAAGAAATGACAGTAACTAATATTCGAGATCAGTTTCGGGATATCATCAAAATATTTCAAGCCGAAAGTGAAAAACAAGTTGTTATACTCAAAGAAAGAAATAAGGAACTAACCAATGAATGCCATCATTTAAAGGAAAGAATGCATCAGTATGAAAACAGTAATGCAGAGAGAGATGTAAGTATCCAAAAAGATAGATATTTTTCAAATTTCCTAGAAGAAAATTCAAAGTAATATTATTTTTGATGATGGCTAAATTTTGAATCTAGTTGAACATTAAAACTATATAGATTATAACTGTGTTTGCTCTATCAGTTTAAATGCAGATATTGTATCCTGCAAATGAAAATTAGACTTGAGAGGTGTTTTGTTTTGAGTAAAGACATTGTGTTGTCTATGAAATTTTAAGAGGTTATATTATAGACTGTTAATAGATATAGATTTATATTAACAATTTAGCCTTATACTGATAAAATACTAATTTTAATCTCACCACATTTCAATACCATTATGAAGCAGATAAATGGAAATACTCATTCCTAAAAGGAGTATTTTGAAATTAAGTTTCAGTTAAGTGGATTATCTTGACAGTTAATTTCAGATTTCCCAGATGAACTGAAGTGTAGACGCTGTATCTTATAGTACCTTTCCCTCAGTGGCTTCTGATACATTTTAGTTAGTATAATGCTATTTTTATTTATGTCAATCTGAATTAAATTTGGAAATATTTCATTCTTGAGTAATATAATCTTATGACCTCTAAACTCTTTAAAAATATCTACTTTTCATTAAATCATAATTTGAGACAAACATGATGAGTTTTAGCAAAACTATACTTGATTTAATCTTTCCACTATTTACAATTTTGTTTGAATATTTTTACAAGTAATTTGCTCATATTTTTTGTTTCAAGATCCAATTATGATCATTTGGAGATAAGTTTGTTTAATACAGAGAAAATTGTAGTTTTCTGTGATTTATTAATTTGGCATTGGCTCTCCAGTTCAGACTAGTGAGGGGTGGTAGGATTTATATGTAACAGGGGGGGAGATCAAGGCCAGATTACCTAATAAACAGGAATGTGTCCATCTGAGGAAAAGAAGGTGAATTGATGTATATTGGTGATACTTTCCCGGTTATATTTTGTGTTAATAATATGACTAACAAAGTACATACAGAATGGGGCAAAAGTAGGTTTACAGTTGTTTGTGTGGAAAATAATACAGTAATTAATAAATAATACAAGAGTAAACTCTTTGTTTTGCATATTCACAGCTGTAAACATTATTTTGCCCCACTCTGTATATGAAGTTATATATTATTAACATGACTTAATAGTGTGATTTATAAAATCAGTAACAGAAATGTCTTACTAGGCAGCTGTGAGACAACTTCAAGAACTGGCTGATACTCTAAAAAGACTATCTATGTCAGAGGCTTCACTGGAGGTTACATCACGTTATCGTACGAATTTGGAAGAAGAGACACAAGATTTAAAGAAGAACTTAGAACAAATGGGAAGTCAAGTATGTATGGAATTTAACATGCCATCAGTTAATCTATAGCTGATTAAGTAATAGAATATGTTTTAGGATACTAATTTTCATGGGCAGCTTTCTTTCTATCTTTATTGTAATTAATTTATTATAATTTTATTATCTTTATAATGCACTTACATTTATTAAACCGTTGCTTTATTCAGTCATTTGTATTTATGTTTTTTCTCATAATATTTACCCTTAGGAAAGTCGAGAATTGTGCATTATTCTTCACAGAATTCAAGAGACTTTATTTTCTACTATACAATATTATTAGTGATATCTCCATTATCATGATGAACTGACAGATAAAATCAGAGGATAATGTGTAACGGAATGTTCCAGAAATTTTTTTATCTTCACTTTTGTGAATGGACAAAGAATCCATATTTATTTCATAGACTTCAGAATAACTTGTATGGAAACATCATTCTACAAGCCAGTTGAAATAGGCATTTCCTTCATTTTCTCTCACTTAGAAACATTGCAAAAGCATGGAAATATTCAGATCATTATAGTATGCACATCCACAAGAGAAAATTTTAAAAATTAAATTTAGATCCACCATTGGCTTTTAAAAAAAATTATATTGCTATAATTCACATATCATATAATCTGCCCACTTAAGTTATACATGCAATATATTTTGACATATATAGAGAGTTATGCATCTCACTATCACCTCAGTCAATTATAGAACATTTTCATCACTCCAAAATCAAACTCCACATCTCCTAGCTGTCACTCCCAGCTTCTTGTCTTCCCCACCACCAGGCAGGCAACAACCAGTGTACTTTCTGTTTCTACAGACTTGCCTATTCTGGACATTTCATATAAATGAAATCACACAGTATGCAGCATTTGTGACTGGCTTCTTTCACTTAATGTCACACTTTCAAGGTTCAACCATATGATAGCACATCAGTATTTATGTATTTCTTTTTATTGCAGAACAATACTTCATTATGTGGCTAAACCACTTACCATTCGTCAGTTCATGAAACTTTGTGTTGTTTTCACTTCCTAGCTGTTAATAATTCTACTATGAACATTAGTTATTATGTAAACATATGTTTTTATTTACCTGCCATTGGCTTTAACTGGGCTGATTTCAGCATCTCTCGGCCTTTACCCATGCTGTCCATTTTGTCTTTTCAGTTTCTATTCCTCTTGCCTAATCCGACATCTGTTCGGACCCAGCTTCCAGCCTCCCTTTCTCCATGAAGCTTTCTCTGACTGTCCTCTCATTGGCCTCATTCTTTTCAGCACTTGTCATCTTGTCTGCGCTGAACAATCCAGTCCTTAATTTTACATTGCTTTAATTCTTTTTATGAGACATAATCTTGTCTTTTCAAGTATAAATTTGTCTATGGGGTGTATTATTCGATATGAAGGTACTTATCTTTGTATACGAGTAAATTGAAAATATTTTAGCTTAACTATTTGGATAAAATTATTTTATATCACACCACTACTTTCTTCTTGGAGACATTGATATAATTAAGCTTTATTCTCAATGTATTTTAAGCAATTAAATATAAATATAATAGAGAATTATTTGATCAGAAGCTCATTTTTTTATCCCCAATGTAAGAAAACAAACAAAATAGAAACCAGCCTTCCTTCACTATGCAGCCAGACCTGGGATTTAGAGATTTATAGCACTTTACCATCTGTAAAGCTCTGGGAAGGGCTTTTCTGATATCGATATGCCATTCCACATCACCTTAATCTACTCATCAGAGTACATCACTTGCTGAAGCAGCCCAGCATAAACAGTGGCTGGGGATGAATGGATCTGGGAGCTTTTATTTAGCATAGAGCCCCGTTACCTCTATGTCAGTGGCTTTATACCCTGCCTGTCAGGCCATGTAAGTGATGTATTCAGTTCAGGAGGCGCTGTTTGCATTGCTCATGACTATTGCCTGCTAAGTAGTACAGAAAGGAAGTAAGTTATAACTTGTTATAAGCAGAAAAGTATTACTGGCTAGTAGTCTTAGTGAAAACTTTCCAAAGTATGGGGATATAGTCTGGGGCTCGTGCTCCTCGTTTGCTTCCACTGTCAGTGAAGAATGTTTTCACTGTAACTTGTACAAGAGACCACTTCCATTGCCATTTGCCTAAAGTATAAAATTTTATTAGAACTTAAAATACAGCAACAATAATAATGTTAGAGTTTATTATGGGCCACATCGTCGTCGTCGTCGTCGGCAGCCGTCCGTCTCGAGAGACGATGGTGTAGCTTCTTAAGAGTCTATCTGCACCGCCGAGAATGGCTGTGCAGTCCGACTCGGTAGTGACACGGTATCTGTCTCCTCCCGTGTTGAATCAACATCTTGCGTTGACGCTGGAGTGTCCTCTCCAGTGAAGCTGAAGCTACAGAGCCTGGGCAGGGTGATATGGAGGGTCTGCTGTTGCCCATGCAGCAGACCCCCCCTCTCTTCGCAGCTGAAGGGTCCAAGGGAAAGACGGAGTCAATACAGCTTGGCTTCAGGTGCGCCGCAGGAGTTGCCGGTGTTGACTACAACGTCAAACCGCCTTAGGGACTCCGGCTCCGGATTTTCTGGCGGGGTTTACTCCCTTAGCCTTTCCCCTGAAGAGATATGCCGCAAGGCAGTGGAGGATTTTTGGAGTCAGAGTTTTCCTTCTCTGATGTGCCCTGACTGGAAGATCGAACCAGCGACACTTAGCTCGCAGGCCGACGCTCAATCCACTGAGCCAAACCAGCCAGGGGTAGTTTTCCTAGTATCATTTGTTAAAAAGACTATTCATGTCTTATTTAATTGTTTGACACCCTTATTGAAAAGCACTTAGCCATATGTGTGAGAGTTAATTTTTGGATTCTGCCTTTTAATTCATTGGTCTATATATCTGTCATTATTCTATTACTGCATCAAATTTTATAAGAACTCTTTCCTGGTCATCTTGCATATTACCAGTTTTTTTTTTTTTATGTAATAATAAAAAGTCAGTGTAGTGGAATGTCCTTAACTCTACTTTTGTGGAGATTTATTGCTTCTTGATAAAGCCTGTGGCCACTTTATGTTTTGCTGACCTGACATGATGGGAAAGTAATCTTACAGAGACAATGTTCATTCCTTTTTTTCTCCACTCAAACCTTCAGTCTCTAACTCAACACCTCTCACTTCACTCCCATTTCCATTAAGTCCTGGTAACAGGATCTGCTGACTTAGGCATTTGCTCCACTGTGTTTAACTCATAATTCATAGACTCAGTGATAGATTTCACTATCTCTCTTCAATAAATGGTGTTGGAAAAATTGGACAGAAACATGTGGGGGAAAAAATGAAACTAAACCACCAACATACACCATACACAAAAATAAAGTCAAAATGGATTAAAGACTTAAATGTTAGTCAAAAAAACCATAAGATTCCTAGAAGAAAACATAGGCAGCAGAATTTCAGACATTTCAAGGACAAATCACAACCGATACCACAGAAATACAAAGGATTGTAAGAAATTAGTACAAACAACTGTATCACAAGAAATTTGACAACCTAGGTTAAATGGATAGATTTCTGGAAACATATAATCTTCCAAAACTGAATCAAGAAGAAGCAGAAAGCCTGAACAGACCGATAACAACTAGTGAAATTGAAGCAGTAATTGAAAAACTCCCGACACACAAAAGCCCTGGACCAGATGGCTTCACAGGTGAAATCTACAAAACATTTAGAAAAGAACTAACTACTGTCCTTCTCAAACTTTTCCAAAAAATCCAAGAAGAGGGAAGACTCCTAAACTCTTTCTATGAAACCAGTATTACCCTAATTCCAAAACCAGGTCAAGACACAGCAAAGAAAGAAACCTATAGGCCAATATCGTTGATGAACATGGATGCTAAAATCCTCAACAAAATATTGGCAAACAGGGTCCAGCAACACATTGAAAAGATCATACACCATGATCAAGTAAGATTCATCCTAGGGATGCAAGGATGGTTTAATATTCACAGATCAATAAGCATAATACACCACATAAACAAAATGAAAGACAAAAATCACATGATCATATCAATAGATGCTGAAAAAGCATTTGATAAAGTACAACACCCATTTATGATGAAAACACTCAGCAAAGTGGGAATAGAGGGAGCATATCTCAACATAATAAAGGCCATATACGAGAAACCTGAAGCCAACATCATACTCAAGGGGCAAAAACTGAAAGCATTTCCCCTGAGGTCAGGAACAAGACAAAGATGTCCACCCTCTCCACTCCTATTCAACATAGTGTTGGAAGTTCTAGCCACAGCAGACAAGAAAGAGAAATAAAAGGCATCCAAATTGGAAAAGAGAAAGTAAAACTGTCATTATTTCCAGATGACGTCCTAGTGTACATAGAACACCCTGTAGACCCCACCAAAAAACTACTCAACCTAATAAGTGAATTTGGCAAAGTAGCAGGGGGCAAAGTCAATATTCAGAAATCAAAGGCATTTCTGTACACCAACAATGAAATATCAGAGATAAAAACGAGAAGAATAAACCCCATTTACTTATAGCAACAAGAAAAATAAAATACCTAGGAATAAACTTAGCCAAGGAGGTAAAAGACCTATACTTGGAAAACTACAGAACACTGAAGAAAGAAATTAAGGAAGATACAGATAAATGGAAGTAAATACCATGTTCATGGATGGGAAGAATCAACATCATTAAAATGTCTGTGCTACCCAAAGCAATTTATAGATTCAGTGCAATCCCTATTAAAATACCAGCGACATATTTCACAGACCTCGAACAAATACTGCAAAAATTTAAAAGGAACCAAAAAAGATCTTGAATAGTCACAGCAATCTTGAGGAAGAAGAACACAGTAGTAGGAATCACAATACCTGACATCAAATTATACTACAAGGCCACTGTAATCAAAACAGTCTGGTACTGGCATAAGAACAGATATATAGATCAATGGAACAAAATAGAGAGCCCAGAAATAAACCCAGGTCTACATGGCCAACTAATATTTGACAAAGGGGGAAGGAACATAAAATGGAGTTAAAAGTGCCTCTTTAACAAATGGTGCTGGGAGAACTGGACAGGGACATGCAAAAAAATGAAACTAGATCACCAACTTACACCATACAACAGAATAAACTCAAGTTGGATCAAAGACTTAAATGTAAGCTGTAACACCACAAAAGTCCTAGAGGAAAACATAGGCAGGAAAATTTCAGATATTCCACGCAGCAGTATTTTCACCAATACATCACCTAAGGCAAGGGAAATAAAGGAAAGAATAAACAAGTGGGACTACATCAAACTAAAGATTTTCTGCTCAGCAAAAGAAAACATCAGCAAGATGAAAAGGGAACTAACAGTATGAGAAAACATATTTGCCAGTGATACCTCAGATAAGGGATTGATCTCCAAAATATGAAGAACTTACACGACTCCACACCAAGAAGACAGACAGCCCAATTTAGAAAATGGGCAAAGGACCTGAACAAACACTTCTCCGAAGAGGACATGCAGAGGGTCATAGGCATATGAAAGAATGCTCAACATCACTAGCCATCAGAGAGCTGCAAATAAAAACCACAATGAGATACCACCTCACACCAGTCAGAATGACTGTCACCAACAAATCAACAAACAACTTGTGCTGGCGAGGATGCGGATAAAAGGGAACCCTGGTACACTGCTGGTGGGAATGCAGACTGGTGCAGCCACTATGGAAAGCAGTATGGAATTGCCTCAAAAAACTAAAAATGGAACTGCCTTTTGAACCAGCGATTCCACTGCTAGGATTATATGCAAAGAATCCTGAAACACCAATTCAAAAGAACCTATACATCCCTATGTTCATAGCAGCACTATTTACAATAGCCAAGTGCTGGAAACAACCTAAGTGCCCATCTGTAGATGAGTGGATCAAAAAACTGGTACATTTACACAATGGAGTACTGCGTAGCAGAAAGAAAGAAGGAACTCCCACCATTTGCCAACATGGATGGAACTAGAGAGAATTATGCTAAGCGAAATAAGCCAGGCAAGAAAAGACAAATACCATATGATGTCACCTAATACAGGAAACTAATGAACAACACAAACAAATGAGCAAAATTGAACCAGAGACCATGTAAACAAGGAGCAGACTAACAGTGACAAGGGGGGAAGGCGGAAGGAGAGAAGGGGGGTCATAAGGGGAAGGGTCTAGTCAAGGAACATGTATAAATGACCCAGGGACATGGACTGACTGTGGGAGAAGGAGTGGGCAGGGTAGGGGAAAGCAATGAGAGGAAAAATGGGACAACTGTAATAGAAAAACAATTACAATTTTTTAATTAAAATAAAAATAAAACAAAATTTAAAAAAAATTTAGACATTTCTTATAGCAGTGTTTTTGCTGCTATATCTCCTGGACAAGGGAAACAATGGAAAAAATAAACAAATGGGACTACATCAAAATAAAAAGCTTTTGCACAGCAATAGAAACCATCAACAAAATGAAAAGAAAACCCACTGAATAGAAGAACGCATTTACCCATGATCCATTTGGTAAGGGATTAATGTCCAAAATATACTATGAATTTATACAACTCAACATAAAAAAGACAACCCAATTAAAAAATGAGCAGAGGACCTGCATTGACACTTCTCCAGGTAGCCAATAGGTACATGAAAAAAAACACTCAATGTCACTAATCGTCAGAAAGACACAAATTAAAACCACAAAGAGATATCACCGTACACTGGTCAGAATGGCTATCATCAATAAATCAACAAACAACAAGTGTTGGTGAGGATGTGGGGAAAAAGGAACCCTTGTATACTGTTGGTGGGAATGCAGACTGGTGCCACCACTGTGTAAAGCAGTATGGAAAATATCTCAAAAAATAAAAAAGTGGAACTGCCTTTGACCCAGCAATCCCAAAGAATCTCCTATGTTCATAGCAGTGTTATTTACAATAGCCAAGAACTAGAAACAGCCCATGTGTTCATCAGTAGTTGAGTGGGTAAAAGATCTGTAGTACCTTTACACAATGGAATACTAAGCAGCCATTAAGAAGAAGGAGATCTTACCTTTTTGCAAAAGCATGGATGGACCTGGAGGTTATTATGCTAAGTGAAATAAGCCAGTCAGTGAAATACAAATACTGAATGATCTCACATGGAATCTAATGAACAAAATAAAGTCACAAAGTAGAAACAGAAGCATAGCTACAGAGAACAGACTGACAGCTGTCAGAGGGTAATGGGTTTGAGGGGATGGATGAAAGAAGGTGAAGGGATTTAAAATAAAACATACACTGGTACATAAAACACAGACAAGATAGCAGTGTGGTGATAGAGGGAAAGGGGGATGGCAGGTCGGTGGAGGTGGGCAAAGGAAGGGAAAATGGGGCCAAAAAGAGACTGCTTGGAGCCGTGGGTGCACAATGCAGTGTGTAGATGATATTTTATTGAATTGTACACTTGAAACCTGTATGGTTTGCGAACCAATATCACCCCAATACTCAGTTTTTGAAAAAAAGCTTGAAAATAGGTGAAAGCATCACCATCGTGGATTTTTTTTTGCAGGTTTTGCTCTACTTAGTGGTGCTGCTTTCAAGGGGAGTAAGTCAGACACACACACACACACACAAAATGTGGACTGTCTCCTTCTGAAATTTCAAAATTTTAAAGCTAATTTGTGTGCTGTGGAGAAACATTGTGGTGTAACATAAAGATGAGATGTTCTTACCTTTTCATACAAACAAGCTTGAAGTAAGGTAGAGGAGAAATTGTACGTATTTAATAGTGCCAAAGGACACTGCTTTTTTTTTTTTTTTTTTTTTAATAGTGGGATTTAAAATGATTTCAAACTGTCCTCTATTTCCTCACTGAAGGAGGAATGGAAAACTTAGTCCTAACCATGGACTGCTTCTCTATGGCCCTTGGCTGCTCCCTTTGAGCTCTTTGTTCTGCCCTTTTCATTAGAAATGACCTGGGCTTGCAGCTCTTTTCTCAGCCTGCTTGCTCCCTGTTGAACATCTGAGATCCACAGGCCTCTTTACTGTGTCCTGTCTCGGTCTCCTTTAGTCCAAGCTAGCAAGCAGGGTTTCTGCTTCTACAATTCTGTCAGAAGCTTTGAGTTTCCTGTAAATTTTATCAGGTTCATGCCATTAGAAAAACCACTCTTATAAATTGTTTTAAGATAAGAACTTCACCTAGGGCTTCCTGGACCTATTATAAGACAGTGCCTTTAAAATTCTTATATTCTGAAGATCCTTAAAGGAATTGGAGGCACCATCTTAATCTTTCTGAGGCCTTAAGGGTTTTCCAGTCTTGGCTTCATCCTCAGACCATGTTTTCCTGGAAGCACCCTGGATTTTATCTTAGCCTAGAAGCCATTTGTTTATTTTAGCATTACTTGACAGTTGGACATGTGGGAGAAGCTATGAGAAATGGATATTTGAAACCAGTAAGTCCTGGTTCTTTTAGATTTAATAGTCTTTCTTTAGCTTATCTTTCACATCCATTTTACTTTGAGTTCCTTTATAGTAGGAGTCCCCTTTTGTCCAGGTTCCAGGGTCCTTTTGTTCACTTGCCTGGAATCCCTTGCTGTCAGCCTCTTCAGGGGCCATCAGGCCTCCACTAATCGTCTCTGGGAGGCCCTTCTGTTTTCCATTTTCACGTGTCTTCACATTATTTCAGGTTCCACCTGCCTCCTGTTTCAAAGGCACTCATACATGTGTCTGGGTTTTTGTTGTTTTTTTTTTTCTCTTTTTTTAGTGGCAGCACTCTGTTTTAAATATCAGAGTCTGTGCTAGTTATTTATTGCTGCTTAATAAGCCACTTCCAAACCTAGTGGCTCAACACAGCATTGTTTTGTTCACAAATCTGCAGTTGGGCCAGGCTCAGTGAGGCCAGCTCGTTTCTTTTCCACATGCCATCCAGCTGGGATGATGTGAAGCTGGGAACTAGAATCAGCTAAGGACTTGTTCATTCACATGCTTGTCAGTTGGAGCAGGCTTTCGGCTGGGACGTTAGCTGGAACAATCCCAGCTGGAACACCTATATGAGGACTGACTCTGTGGCCTGGGAGGCTTCATTCCTGACAATGTGGCTGGGCTCTCAGGGTGAGCTTCCCTGGAGAAAGTCAGATAGAAGCTGTATCACCCAGACACAGAAGTCACACAGCAATTCCACCATATTCTATTCACTAGGAATAGTTACTTAACTAAGGCCAGCACCTGTTTCATGGGAGGAGTGCCAAAGAATTTGTAGACACCCTTTAAAAACTCTGCATCACTCACCTTGTCTTATCAAATAAAGGAAAGTAGTATTGGGTTCATTTGTTCTCTCCCATGAGATGGCTCTAATAGCACTTAGTTGTCTTGAACTTCATTCAAAACAGTTTTGTTAGATTGTATTTTGATAGCTGCTATATCAGCATACATTTTTAAAAAGCTGATCAAAATTGAATTTTTGTGTAGCCATTTTAATATTGAACATGAAAGAAAATACACAACATTTTTGGCATATTATGCTTTATTATTTCAAGAAGGGTAAAATTACAACTGAAATGCAAAAAAAAAAAAAAAAAAAAAAAAGATTTGTGTAGGGTATGGAGAAGGCGCTATGACTGATCCAATGTGTCAAAAGTGTGAAGTTTCGTGCTGGAGATATCTCGCTGGACTATTAATACTCCGTGGTCAGGTAGACCAGTTGAAATTGATAGCTATCAAACGAGACGTTAACTGAGAACAATGAACGTTGTACCCCACGGGAGACAGCCAACATACTCAAAATTTCCAAATCAATAAAGATATTGGTTAAAATGAAAAATACTTTGAGACTTCCGGCCAAGATGGAGGCTTAGACGGACACGCTAGGTCTCCCTCTACAACTATAGTGGAATACAACTACTTCAAAACAAAGGATAACTAGAAATTCCAGAAAATAAAGCTACACGGAAGCCCAACATATGAAGTTATAAACCAGCGGTGCCATTTGGGCAGGTAAGAGTTAAAGAAGGCAAAGCTGTTTGCGGAGCGGCAGGGCGGGGCGGCGAATCAAGCCCCTGGCGTGCGCGACTCCAATCAAGCCCCTGGCGTGCCCGACTCCGGCGCTGGGGAGCAGCCGCAGCATCGCCTTGAACAGTGAGGCCCAGGGGGGCGGGAGGACGGATCCCGGTCTCCTAGCTGAATAACTGTGTGAATCCATCTTGGACCCCCGCCCCCACAGAAAGCACCACAGGGCTCCGAAATAGGTCGCGCGCCTGCCGGTCGCTGATTTGTGACGCGTACGCAGGCACTGCCCCCTGCCCCCGACAGCCAGCCCAGGAAAACAAAACGCATCTGTCAAAATGTGGCAGACAAATATAGAGATCCCGGTGGTGCAGCTCACCAGACAGCAGATAGAGAACCTGACAGATGGAACAGATAAGAAACCTGTCAGAGGCTCAGTTCTGGGCCATTGTTATCAGGTGGCTTACAGAATTCACAAAAGAGCAGGAAAAAGATATGAAAGAAGCGAAAAACTTTCATAACGAAAGGAACAAAACCACATACGAGACAGATGGTGAGGAATCCAGAGTCCATTTCAACAAACTGGAATATGGAGAAGGAACAAGCAGTCAACCAATGCAGCGAGAGGAAATGGCAAGCAACAATGAGAGGATCAGAAACCTCTGGGACAGCTATAAAAGGCCCAACATAAGAATCATTGGTTTGCCAGAGAATGAGGAAGATGAACTAGAACTTGAAAAATTGAGTGAAAATATAATAAAGGAGAACTTCCCAGACTTGGGGAAGGGAATAGACTTGCAGGTCCAAGAAGCAAGGAGAGTTCCCAAGAGACTGGACCCAGGGAGAACCACTCCAAGACACATTATAATCAAAATGTCAAAAATTAAAGATAAAGAGAGAATCTTAAAAGCAGCAAGAGAAAAGAAAAGAATTATGTACAAAGGGGTCCCAATTAGACTATCAGCTGACTTCTCAAGGGAAACCCTACAGACAAGAAGGAACTGGCAAGAAATATTCAAAGTAATGAAAATCCAAAACCTACAACCACGAATACTCTATCCAGCGAAATTGTCATTCAGAATAGAAGGACAGAGAAAGTGTTTCCAGGACAAAATAAAACTGAAAGAGTTCATTAGATCCAAACCACTGTTATATGAGAAGTTAAAGGGACTGGTTTAAAAAACAGAAGCTAGGGAGATGAAACAAAGGCAAACGAAACAGGCAACGAGAGTGGAAAAGGAACTGTGGATAAGGGAAATATAGTGGGGGGAGGTCAACAGGGAGGGGGAGTGGGGAGAGGGAGGGAGATGATATAGGAATTGGGGATCATGGTAGGAGGGAATGGAATAGACGGAGAGAGGTTGGGAGGAACTGTAAGCACAACTAATGGACATAATCTAAAAGGGGGGGACAACTGGAGGGAGGGGGCCACCGGGTGGAGGGGAGCAGAGGGAAGGGAAAGTGGCACAAATGTAATATTTTAATCAATAAAACACATTAAATCTTAAAAAAATAAATAAATAAATAAATCAACTTCCCAGTCAAAAAAAAAAAAAAAAAAAGAAAAATACTTGTATGTCTTTTATTTTACTGGAAAAACTAAACGGACTTTTTGGCCAACTCAGTATTTCTCAACTCAGTATGACAGAATTTCCAGGGAGTTTTTGTTGTTTAGTATATTCTCTTTGTGGGAAGTAACAAAGAATTGCAAGACAGCACTACTGAATTAAGCCTTTTGTGGTTGATTTAAAAAATGTATAGCTCATCTCACTAAACATTTATAGTGGAAGATATGATTTCTCTTTAACCCTGGGAATCCTTTCTTCTTGGAATGCAATTCAAATTAGCATCAAACATTTGTAGTTCATTTAAGGCTCATGGTATTAGAATCTATATAAGATTCATTAATTAGAAAAATAGACTTCCGGCCAAGATGGAGGCTTAGACTGACATGCTCTGTCTCCCTCTACCACTAAGTAGGAATACAACTACCTCAAAACCAAAAATAACCAGAAATTCTAGAAAATAAAACTACATAGAAGCCCAACGTATGAAGTTTTAAACCAGCGGTGCTCGTCTGGGTGGGTAGGAAGGGCGAAACCTGAATCGGGATGGAAAGCTTGGGCGTGCTGTCCGTGGTAGCAGCGGGACTGCGAGAAACACCAGGGGAGCAATCCCGGCTGCAGTTGAGACCCAGCAGCTCGCAATTCCAACGCTGGGGAAGGCAGACCCCTCATTGCCTTGGATGATGAGACCATAGGGAAGGAGGCTCCTGGTCTCTCAGCGGAAAGTAATGGCAGGAATCCATCTTGGACCCCTGCCCCCACACAAAGCGCCACAGAGTGGTGAAAAAGGTCGCTGGTCGCCAGGTAGTGACGAGTGCACGGGGTTCCGCCCCCTACAGCCCGCCCAGGAAACAAAGGTAAACAGAAAACTGACAAGATGAAATAGACCATGATTGAAATCCCGGTGACGCAGCTCACCAGGCAGCAGATGAGGGACCTAACCGATGAGCAAATAAGAAATCTTTCTGAGGCTCAGTTCAGAGCTATAGTCATAAGGTGGCTTACAGAATTAACAAAAGAATTGGAACAAGACAGGGAAGGAATGAAGCTAGTCACACTGAAACAAACGAAAACATACAAAACAAGTGGTGAGGAAATGAATATCAGAGATCAAATCAACGAATCGGAACAAAGGGAAGGAACAGAGTCAACCAGTGCAGAAAGAGGAAACAAAAGGGAGGAACACGAGGAGAGGCTCAGAAACCTCTGGGACCGCTATAAGCGAACAAACATTTGAATAATAGGATTGCCAGAGGGTGAAGAAGAACTAGAAATGGAAAAATTATGTGAAAAAATAATGAAGCAGAACTTCCCAAACTTGGGGAAGGAAATACACTTACAGGTCCAGGAAGCACAGAGAGTTCCAGAAAAACTGGACCCAGGGAGAGCCACTCTAAGACACATTAAAATCAAATAGTCAAAAATTAAAGAGAAAGAGAAAATCTTAAAAGCAGCAAGAGAGAAGAAAAGAATTATGTACAAAGGGGTCCCAATTAGACTATCAGCTGATTTCTCAAAGGAGACCCTGCAGGCAAGAAGGCTCTGGCAAGAAATATTCAAAGTAATGAAAATCCAAAACCTACAGCTACGAATACTCTATCCAGTGAAACTGTCATTCAGAATAGAAGGGCAGAGAAAATGCTTCCAGGACAAAGTAAAACTGAAGGAGTTCATTAGATCCAAACCACTATTATATGAGATGTTAAAGGGACTGGTTTAGAAGAAGGAGGATCAAAATTATGAACATTAAAATGAAAACTGCATCACAACAACCAACAACAGAAGCTAGGGAATCGAAACAAAGGCAAACTAAATAGACAATGAATTGAGTGGAAAGAAAACTATAGGTATGGGGAACATACTGGGGGGAGGTCAGCAGGGAGGGGGAATGGGGAGAGGGAGGTAGATGGTACAGGAATTAAGAAGCATAGTAGGAGGGAATGGAATAGACAGAAAGATGTTGAGAAGAACTGTATGCATAACCAATGGACACGGACTAAAAGGGGGGGACAACTGGAGGGAGGGGGTGTCGCTGGTTGGAGGGGAGCAAAGGGAAAACAAATTGGGACTACTGTAACAGTATAATCAATAAAAGATATTTTAAAAATTAAAATAAAAAAATTATATAAGATTCATTAATTACACTATTATTTTTTAAGTCTTATTTTGGGAGGCATTTATTGAGTTAGGCCTAAATAACTCAATATGCTATCCCTAAAACTCCTTTAAAAATTATGGAGAATTCGTATTGGGGAAGAGGTAATAGACTTTCTACTAAGAGGTGACTCACGGTAATTTTGTGGAGGAAGACATGAAAACAGTCATAGGAAAAAAAGTATAAAATGAAATGCAGACATTCTGTGACAAAGACAATAACATTAAATATATTTTGTTGTGACTTCTGGTCTTTTTAACTTTGCTTTTTATTCTGAGTAATTAAAAATTTCACATTATAAGTCTCTACTACAGTACCAATAACTTTATTGCAACTGAATTTGTTTCAAAATTTGATACTTGTGTTGAGTTAGACTGTTCTCAGTCTACACCTTCATAACCAAACTATATTATTTTACTCATGCAGAATGATCATCTTACAGCAGAACTGGAAACTGCATCTTTAAGATATCTATGTCTGGATGAAAAAAATAAACTTCTTCAACAGGAGTTATTATCTCTGAAAGAAATGCAAAAAGAATATGAAAAACTAAAGGATGAAAAAATGAAGTGGAAACAAGAAATAAACTTCAAAAGACATATGGAAATGCATATGGTAGAAAACAGTGAAATAGCACAGTATAAACAGAAGATTGAAGAAAGACTAAGACAGGATATAGAAGAAAAATTTAAAGAAGTCTATCTATTTTTACAGGTTAATTTCTTGATATTTAAAATAATTCATTTCACTGCAGATTACGTTTTGGAAATAGACATTGTATGTTTCCTTCTTTTAATAGCAATTTGTTTTGTAAATTTAAGGAAGGAAGGTAGAATGTTTCTCCCTTTCAGTATTTCAATTTCTATCATTGTTATTACTAAATTGCTCTTTCAAAATAATTCTTACTAGAGGACAATTTTATTTTAAAGACCAGTTGATATAAAACAAGAATATTAGGAATAAAAAATAAATTGCAATTTTAAAATTATACCATTATTGTTATGCAATTCTTAAAATTTTACATTGATTCTGCTATTCTTTGAATTATCAGAATGCAAGAGTACTAATAAAAGATGTAACTTTAAAATTATAATTTAGTTGTGACATTGTTAATAAATATTTTAAACTTCAGCTTTTTTATGTTTAAAGATGCTCTCTGAATCATTGACTCAAAACTAAAGAAAATAAGTATAATTATTCAGAAAACTGCATTTGATTACCAGTAAACTGGGGTAGAAGAGCCCACTTCACAGCATGTGGTGAACAGGAGGCACTCCTCAATCATCAATGTCCTTCCAGCAACTCCAGCATTTAATGATTTAATGAGCACCTACTATGTGCAAAAGACTAAAGAAGATGACTGAGACATGAGCCCCTCCCCCTGCATCCAGGGGTTAAAAAGTGGAGGGGGATGGGCATGAGGAAAGGTGACTGAAGTAAGTCACGGACCCTACCAAGCATCTAATAAGCACCACGTACTCTTCAAAACACTTGTGTATTATTGGCACATTTAATGCTCCCAGAACCCCTGGCTGGTTTAGCTCAGTGGATTGAGCGTCGGCCTGCGAGCTAAGTGTCGCTGGTTCGATCTTCCAGTCAGGGCACATCAGAGAAGGAAAACGCTGACTCCAAAAAACCTCCGCTGCCTTGCGGCATACCTCTTCAGGGGAAAGGCTAAGGGAGTAAACCCCGACAGAAAATCCGGAGCCGGAGTCCCTAAGGCAGTTCGACGTTGTAGTCAACACCGGCAACTCCTGCGGCGCACCTGAAGCCAAGCTGTATTGACTCCGTCTTTCCCTTGGATCCTTCAGCTGCGAAGAGAGGGGGGTCTGCTGCATGGGCAACAGCAGACCCTCCATATCACCCTGCCCAGGCTCTGTAGCTTCAGCTTCACAGGAGAGGACACTCCAGCGTCATCGCAAGATGTCGATTCAACACGGGAGGAGACAGATACCGTGTCACTCCCGAGTCGGACTGCACAGCCATTCTCGGCGGTGCAGATAGACTCTTAAGAAGCTACACCATCGGACGGCTGCCGACGACGACGATGGATGGGTGCTACAATTTATGCTATGAAATGTTTCTTGACATAAAACACTTAAAAGAAAATGAAATTTTGGTTTTTTAAAGTCTATTATGAGACTTTTTAAAACAAAAAAATATTTTCTATTTGTGCTAAAATAAAAAGTGTCTCCTGCTGCTGATGTTCTTTAATATTTCACCCCTGGTTTGAATTTTGTTAGTTTTAATTCTCTGAGCAGACCAACCCTCTCTTCACTGTCCACCCTCCTCCACCCCCATCAATTTATTTAAAATTCAACTATTATTAGGATATCTCGTTTAGCTGAACAATTTATTTTAAGGACTTCAGTTTAGGAATAGAATTGGTTGAATCTTACTACTGGTTGACCTTTGTTCATTTAGTTCACCTGTTGTGGAAATATAGATGCCTATCAGTGATGCCTGAAAGAGATGTTGAAAATCTGGGTTCTAGTCATATCTGTTAAGTAGTAAGGGTGATGATACTTGCTCAGCTCACTAATAAGATGCTTGTGAAAATAATCTGCAATGATGCATGTTAACAATTTTTTAAACTGTCCCGTTCTGTGCAGTCCAATATGTCACTTATGGGCAATGACAGTCAATGACAGATTATACATTTGGGCCAAAAATCAAGCAAGTGGACAGAGCAGGCCCCATACTCTTAAATAAGTGGAGTTATACCAGATGATTTATGATAAAGAAAAGCTACATTTCTTGCCCTCATGGAGTTTTCTAATGTCAACACATTTGCCTGGACACAGTGTGCAAAATAGGCACAAGATATTGAATACAAAACAGGCATGTTTCATTTAATATAAAAAACAAATGATGACCTCATATTTTTCTAAACTTTCCCTCTCAAACTCTCCCCTTAAAGGAACCATTAAAAGATCTGCTGTTTCTAAACTTGATTTGAGGTCCTGCTTAACATAAACCCTGACCTTAAATTCCTGGGTCAGGCTATCTCCCATCCAAGATGTCAAGTTTAGAAACTGACCTTAAAAGAACAAAGGATGTAGTTGCTGTGTTTTCAAATCGCCAACCCTTTGATTGAGTTAGGTGCTAGCAAATGTTGAGGCTTGTGTATACTCTGGCTTATTTGCACACCACCATCTAGAAAAGAGTGATTTGTACTTACTCTGTTTCAGAGATTAAACAGATCAAATGACAATCTTAACTATAACTATTGCATTTACCCATTGTTTAAGGGTAAATTTAAAATTTGATTTGCTAGTAATGTTTTGTTTTTAAAAGGTCTTGGTAGACCATAAAATTGGACACATATTCAGTGATAATTGCTTTAAAGAACAGTGAGTTTTATTGTTTGTAAAAGTCAGTAAGTTTTTTACAAAATTTAGGATATATGAAAGGATAAATTAAAAAGAAAAAATAGCACTCCAAATCTCACAACCAAGAAAATAATTGTCATTAACTGTTAATATAGTTCCGAGTTCCTTTTTGAGTCTTTGTACAGATAGAAAAAATTTAGAAAAGTGTATTAATGTTATACATGCTATTTAAAAATAAAAAGCAGAAGTTATAGCAGTTTGCTTGTTTCACAGAAGATGGAGTTTTAACGTTTTTGTTTTGTTCATTTTAGTGGGTTTAGGGAAAAGATCTCCTCAATGATAAATTAGGGATCACTATAAAATATGTATAAATGGCTTGCTTTTATTAATGATTGACTAGTGTTTATTATAGAGATTTTAAACTGAGTGCTATTTATGGCTTACCAGTTTTACAACCTTGGATCAGGAATATTATACTAATAATATGTCATTTTGCAAGGTCATTTGATATAGATATTTACATATTTTATTTTTTCTTTTAATTTTCATTTTTTAACATATTTTATAGCCTTTCCTATGCATATAGAATTTGTGGTAATGCAGTCTTGCTAGAATTTATACTAAAATATGAAATGTATACATTACTGATGGTGCTTACTTAACGTATTTTTGATATAAAGAATTTCAATTCTTTGAGAACTATTTTTAAAATTTAATCCTTATTGTATTTTTTTATATTACCTTTTAGTCCCATTATACCCCCATCCCCAGCAATCACCTCACTGTTACCCACGTCCATGAGTCCTTTTTCCTTTTTGTTCAATCCCTCCACCCTCTAATCTCCCCCCTTCAATAGCTGTCATCCTGCTCTCCATCTATGAGTCTGTCCCCACTGTGAGAAACGCTCACAATAAAAACTGGGACACAGGACTTGACCAGTAAAGCGAGGTCTTTATTCACGAACCTGCAGAGCCGGGCGCACCCTCACAGCCAGGAAAATGTGCGCACCAAGTAGACAAAGATGGCTGGTTTTATAGTCTTAGCTTCCCCACCCTAAAATTGCCACCCTAAAGTGATTAGCTTCCTCACCCTAAAGTGTGAGTGATTAGCTTCCCCGCCCTAACGCAATTAGCTCCCCCTCCCCTCTCCTTCTTCCCCGTTTCTCCATTACTGGTTACTCCGGAGTTACAATCTAACACGGTTATCTAAATGCCCCTTCTGTGGTTTGTAGATATGCCAGTGCTGTCAGCTCCCCTCTCAGAGACCCTTTAATTACATTTGCCCTTTGTTATTGCTGATTTTGTACTGGTTTGGGAGTCACTATGTCCTTGTTTCCTACACCACTTTCCTTGTTAGTTCAGTTTGTTCATTAGTTTTCACATATGAGTGAAGTTTTATGGTATTTGTCTTTCTTTGATTGGCTCATTTCACTTAGCATAATGTTCTTCAGGCCCGTCCATACTGTTGCAAAGGGTAAAATTTTCTTCTTTTTTATGGCTGAGTAGTATTCCATTGTGTTAAGGTCCCATAGTAGTTTTAGCCACTCACCTATTGACAGACCTTTGAGAACTACTGTAACCTATGTTGGCTTCTCTGTTTTTTTGAATTTCTGTAGCATGTATAATTTAAATCATACAAATGTATGTAGTTAAAAAGCCTAAGAGAATGTCATCATTCTCCCATTTTTTCTTTACCAACTCAACTATGACCTTCTCCTAGGATGACTGATGTCTGCCCTGCTCTTCAGTCCCTAATGGTATCCAGCACTGCAGTAAGCACACAGCAGAACAGGTGGCAGGCTGGACTGAGTATTAGGGCAGCAAGGTGCTCTGTAGTCAAGTCTCCTTAAATCCCCAGGCCATAGTTCTCTGAAATATCTTCACTAGTGCAAAAGAGGACAGACTCTAGAGTTAGAGACCCACATTAGAATCTCAAAACTACTACAACCTGACTCTTTGGCTTTCTGTAAGTTCCTCATAGCACCCATTTCATAGGATCCTGAGGATTAAGCAAGGGTGAGTGAGCACAGGCCCTGGCACACAGTAAGCACTGCCACCACTAGTCTATATGATATCTTTATGTGCATGGAAAAAGGTGTACAGTCCTCAAGACACTTTATACTTCCACTTGGCAGAAATTATAATATTCTGATTTTGTTCAAGCAAGACACTTTACTGCCATCTGTTGGAAATTTTTCTTAATAAATATGCAAATAATCATGTTTACAATGTGAACCACACCCCTAGATATGTTGGTGCCCTTGTACAATCACAGCCTGTACAGCTGTGCACACAAGTGCTCCATAGATAGAATGTGCTACTCTTCTTTTCACTTTTCTATGTGGGGTTTGGAAGAGAATTCCAGATAGTACTATTATTGCATGAAACAATTCGTTTTTAAAAAGGAGTTGGTTAATCTCTATAAAAATAATCAGCACTTTATTACAAAACCTGGAACATTTGAACTTACTGCTTCCCTCAGTTCCCATTTCCCCCACAGACGCGTTATGTTCTACAATAAAACCTGTAATTTAAGTTAGCAGAGATACTAATTAAGCCATTACTCTTGTATTTATAAACACTGAATATAAGAACAAATCAGGTGACATTTTATGTATGCAAAAGCAAAACACATTTTGGAATAATCCAGATAAGCCTTTTAATCTTGATTTTTAAGATTGGGTCAAGAATATTGTCATTATTGCAAGATGGCAGGTCTTTGGAAAGCAGCTCTGCTGGGGCTCCATTCACCTTTCTTCATCCTGGAACATTTACTGGGATAGTCCTTATTCAGAGACCATTATAGTACCTTTTTTGCACACAAAAGGGAAAAATTCAGCTCAAACATACCAGTACAGTTATGAAGACTAAATTTGGATTAGGGAGAGTTTATTGGTAATGGGAACACACTCTCCCAGGATAAAGGTTTATCACCCTAGGAAGGTCCCCAGGTGCAAGGATGACTCTTGGAAGCTTAGAGAAATCAACAGCCCACACCAAGTGAAGTGGAAATGCCACAACTGCCTGGCCGACTGGAAAAAAATATCAAATGGGTCACAGAGGTGGGTATGCACATGCAGGTATGGAAAACCCACCTGCTGACTGTGTTCGAATTCCCAGAGAACACACCAGTTAACCACACATAGTGTTCTCACATAATAAAAGAAACCAAACTTTTCTATATGTGTTATATCTCCTTTCTCCTTTATAAATTTTATGTATATATTCTCTTTTATTAAATAGATTTGCCAGATATTTCTCTACTTCCTATTTTTTTCTGAAAAATATTTTTGGAATTGATCAATAATTATGTTTTTGTTTCTTAATTCATCAATTTCTGCTTCAATGTTAATTCTCCTTTTTTCACAGTTTAATTTTTAAAAAAGTACTACTCGGTTCACTTATTTTGATTCTTTCATGTTTAATTTTTCTCCTGCTAAACAATGTTAATAAGCTTGGTCTGATTTCAAATGATTTTTGGGTGTTTCTAATGATTAAATATACTCTGAGAGGAAGATTTGCTATGACGGACTATCTCCATTTAAAAAGATGTGACTTAGTCTCCTGCGGCAAATTTTTACAGAATTCTAAAAATGCTTGAGTAATGGCAATATAATTTCAGCAAGCTGAATGGGGTTAATACCTGTTCATATATAGAAAATCTATATCTTTGCTAGAACATTATCCACCCTCATATACTTGGAAAGAATCAAGTGCCAGGGTTTAAGGAGAAGCTGTCATGTTTGCTTAATGGGATATCCTCAGATACAGCATGTGTACATTTACATACATATGTGTATAGTCTGGTTTCATGATTGGAATTAACCTCAGATAAAACATTTTCAAGTGTTAAGATCAAACATTGTTCACATGATAGGAGGACAAAATTTTCACTGCAAAAACCAATTCACTATGATATTGGCAGAACCTGCTTTCAAAAATAATTTTTAAGCCACAGCAATCAGACTAGAAAAAGAAATTAAAAGGCATCCAAACTGGAAAGGAGGAAGTAAAACTCATTATTCGAAGATGACATGCTAGTGTACACAGAAAACCCTAAAGACTCTACCAAAAAACTACTCGACCTAATAAGTGAATTTAGGAAAACAGTGGGATACAAGTCAATATCCAGAAATTGAAGGCATTTTTGTACACCAACAATTAAATACCAGAGACAGAAATCAGAGGAAAAGTCCCATTTACTATAGCAACAAGAAAAATAAAGTACCTAGGAATAAACTTAATCAAGGAGATAAAAGACCTGTACTTGGAAAAGTAAAGAACACTGAAGAAAGAAATTAAGGAAGATACAAATAAATGAAGCATATAGCATGTTCATGAATTGGAAGAATTAACATCATTAAAATGTCCATACTACCCAAAGCAATTTATAGGTTCAATACAATCCCTATTAAAATACCAATGACATATTTCACAAATCTAGAACAAATATTTCAAAAAAGTATATGGAACCAGAAACTATCCCAAATAGCCTCAGCAATCTTGAGAAAGAACAGAGTAGAAAGAACCACAATACCAGATATCAAACTATATTACAAGGCCACTGTAATTAAAACAGTCTGGTACTGGTATAAGAACAGACATATAGATCAATGAAACACAATAGATAGCCCAGAAATAAACCCAGATCTCTATGGTCAATTAATATTTGACAAAGGGGACAGGAGCATAAAATGGAGTAAAAATAGCCTCTTCAACAAATGGTGTTGGGAGATCTGAACAGGTACATGGGAAAAAATGAAACTAGACCACCAACTTATACCTTACACCAGAATAAACTCAAGATGGATCAAAGACTTAAATGTAAGCCATGACATCATGAAAATTCTAGAGGAAAATATATGCAGGAAAATTTCAGATATCCCACACAGCAATATTTTCTTCAATATATCTCCTACGGCAATGGAAATAAAGGAAAGAATAAACAAATGGGGCTATATCAAGCTAAAAAGTTTCTGCTCAGCGAAAGAAAACATCAGCAAAATGAAAAGGGAATCAACTGTATGGGAAGACATATTTGCCAATGATACCTTGGACAAGGGTTTGATCTCCAAAATTACATATACAGTAAAGAATTTATATCACAACACCAGGCAGACAGACAATCCAATTAAAAATGGGGAAAGGACCTGAAAAGACACTTCTCCTAGGAGGACATACAGAGGACCCATAGGCATATGAAAAGATGCTCAACATCACTAGCCATTAGAGATGCAAATGAAAACCACAATGAGATATCACCTCACACCAGCCAAAATGGTCATCCTTAACAAATCAACAGACAACAGTGTGGCCAGGATGCAGAGAAAAGGGAACCCTAGTGCACTGTTGGAGGGAATGCAGACCAGTGCAGCCACTGTGGAAAACAGTACGGAATTTCGTCAGAAAAACTAAAAATGGAACTGCCTTTTGACCCAGTGATCCCACTGCTGAGATTATACCCCAAGAATTCTGAAGTGTCAATTCAGAAGAATCTATGCAACCCTATGTTCATAGCAGCACTATTTACAATAGCCAAGTCCTGGAAACAGTATAAGTGCCCATCAGTGGATGAGTGGATCAAACAACTGTGGTACATTTACACCATGGAATACTATGCAGCAGAAAGAATGCCTACCTTTTGCGACAGCATAGATGGAACTGCAGAGTATTATGCTTAGTGAAATAAGCCAGGTGGCAAAAGACAAATACCATATGATCTCGCCTAGTACAGGAACCGAATGAACAAAACAAACAAATGAACAAAATAGAACCAGAGGCATGGAAACAAGGAACAGACTGACAGTGACCAGACGGGTGGGGGGAGGGGCAAAGGGGGGAAAAGAAGGGGAAGGGTCTAGTCAAGGAACTAGTATAAATGACCCATGGACATAGACAACAGGGTGGGGACTGACTGTGGAAGAGGGGTGGGGGTGGGCAGGGAAAGGGAGAGTAATGGGGGAAAAGTGGGACAACTGTAATAGAACAACAATAAATTTAAAAAAATTTTTTTTGAAAGTTCTGATAGGCCAGATTATAAACAAGAAAAATAAGTCTGTAATAAAAAATATTGTGTTAATAGAAAGGTAGATTTGCAGATGTGATCTTTACCATTGTATGTCTCAGAAGAGCATTAGATCCATGTGTTTGTATATTATGTAACAGTGTTTAAGTGGCCAGGAAAGGGAGGATTTTATGGTCCAAAAAGAGAAAATGCCCTATTTAACAGATGACCCTGGCCAGTCCCATTTCAAATTACTGCTGATCAAGTTACAAATGGTTGGCAAGCCAGGTGGGAGGGAAGAAAAGGTCTGACAAACTTGGCAATAAAGAGGAAGCCACAAAGCCAGTTAAAAACACAACTTGCCCTGGTCAGGTGGCTCAGTTGGTTGCAGTATAGTCTCACAAACCAAAAGGCTGCAGGTTCGATTCTTGGTCAAAGCACATGCCTGGGTTGAGGACCCTCCACCTCCTGGAGGCTGTCCCTGCTTGCATGTGCAAGAAGCAACAGATTGGTCACATCTCTTTCTCTCTACCTCCGTTGCCTACTCTCTAAAGTCAATAAGTATGTTCTCAGGTGAGGATCAAACAAACAAGAAAAACTCAAACTTACTGAAGTCTTCAATATTTTTTTAAAATGCAAAGAAAAATTGTTTTTTTGCAAAGCATCTTGGACAAGAAGAAGTCCATTTAAAAAGCTTTAACATAGCCTTCCCTAATAAGATTTTTGAAAAGGTACAAGGAACATGGCTTAATGAATGAACCCCAAACACACAACTAGGCAACCCCAACAATAAGAGCTTTATGATCATTATAGAAAAGCATTTTCTTTGTTTTGCATCCACATGCATTTCAAATTTTTCAAGCTTCCAAACGTTTAAAACATGTATGTGCTTGTGGTCTAGGAATTTATTCTTGAAAGGAAACACCACTAGACATCAATAAATGGAAAATCAAACTTTTATCTCTACTACCTTCAAACAGAGGAATATATGTATTCAGCAGCAGGCTCAACTGGATGCCTTTCAAAGTAGCAGTTTGGGGCTAATAGGATAGTAAGCCAGAGCCCAAAATAATTTTAATTTAGTTTGTTATTGTGGCTGTGAAATTGTGAGTAAAGCACAGACCTAAAGCCCAAATGCTGCTAAAGGATTGCCTAGAAAGCAAAATTTTACTAGGAGGGGCAATTACAGGACAGTAAAGGTGAAGGGAAATGCAAAGAAAGCAAAAATAGGAGATGCAGGATTGAGCTGAAAGCAACTTCACAACAAAATACAGCTCATTGCTCCGTCCCAAAGAGCAGCTAGCTTCCAAACAAGCCATGCAGAACCATGACTTGAGACCCTCTGTCCAAGGAGAGGGAGAGGAGTTTATATGCTGGTTACTTCTTGCTTTCTGCCCTCTTTGATGCAAGTTTGTCTCATGGGGCCCTCATGCCCCAGCTCTTCTGGGTGTGGCAACTGATCCTTCCTTTCACTTGCCAGGGGAACAAGAGCATGCTGAATGAGCCTCGCCGTCTTTCATGCAAGTCTAGCACTGGTGGGAGGAGCCAGAACCTCCATCAGAGCCTTGGTGGGACAGAGGCCTTGTGGAGGCCTGACCCTCACCCCAAGGGTGGGGGGGGGGCTGTTCTGACAGGAAGCCACAGCAGCAGAGGCCAGACCTCTGCGCTGAACAAGAGGCTAAAATGGGGGTAGTAGGGGTAGGACCCACCAAATCTGGGGAGGTGCATAAGCTAGGTGTGGTGTTGTAGGGTGTCCTCCTTGGACCTGAACTATGTATTCCTGTGCTGGTGTTCATTGAGTTTCAGGAAGCAAGGAGCCGCTCAATTCAGAGACAGCACTCATTTAGCACTCAGATTTTGTAAATCATAATTTTTCCCCATCAACCTGCCTGTTCCTCAACTACCCCTAGCCACTCGTTTTTTTATTTTTTTTATTTACTTATTTTTAGAGAGAGGGGAAAGGAGAAAGAGAGGGAGAGAAACATCACTGTGTGGTTGCCTCACTCGCGCCCCCAACGGGGGACCTGATGTGCAACCTAGTCATGTGCCCTGACTGGGAAATCGAACCAGCGACCCTTGGCTTGCAGGCCAATGCTCAATCCACTGAGCCACAGCAGCCAGGGTTGCCACTAACTCTTTTACCCACCATTTTTTGAGGTGTAATTGGACTATGTTAAAATTCACCTCTTTGAGGACTAGTGTGAAGCATTTTGGCAACTGTGTCCTGGAATGACCACTCCTCCTCA
Organism: Furipterus horrens; assembly: GCF_987537825.1. Taxonomy (NCBI): domain Eukaryota; kingdom Metazoa; phylum Chordata; class Mammalia; order Chiroptera; family Furipteridae; genus Furipterus; species Furipterus horrens. The sequence continues at coordinate 138,842,419 of NW_028327172.1, forward strand.
AGACGTGGAATTGTCCAATTACCCCAAATAGTTCCAGCCAACTCCTGGCATTCCATCCTCTGCCTGTTCACGTTCCATCCGACGCCAGTTCACCCCTCCCCGGGGAACTGCTTCCCTAACTAGTTTTGCCTCTTCTAGAATTTCGTAGAAACAGAATGACTATGGTCTTTTGCGTTTAACTTTCCCCCCTAGTGTAGTGTTTTGAGATACATGCATGTTGCCGCGCATGTTACTGTTGTGTTCCTTTTTATTCCTCACTCTATTTTGGAGAAATTACTGTGTGTGCTACATGTGGGGCAGGTTAACCCGCATCGTTTCACTTGGAACCCTCAGAAACAACCGGTTTCCCAGCAGAGGGGCCGGAGGCTCGGGCGCCCAGAGGAGGAGCTTGGGGAGGGGGCACTGGGGTCAAATCCCACCAGTCAGCCTGGCTGCCAAGACCGCCACGGACCGAAGCACGACCTGTGGCACCTCAAGCTTCAGGGAGTCGAGAGGACCTGGCTGTGTGCAGGCTCTGGCCACAGATGCTGGAGCCGCTATCCCCTCGGCCGCCAGCGCGCCAGCCGCCTGCCCATGGCGGCTACTTCCTCAGTAGATGCAGGGCGGCCGCCGGTTTCCCACGCTGAGAGCGGGTGGGAGCCGGAGGCACCGTAGCCTCATTTCTGCCGAGGCGTTACCTGATGGACAGTAAAGCACATCGCGCACCGGGCGTCTCGGCCGGCGCCGCCCGGGAGTTTCCCTCCGCGCGCGGCACTGCTTCCCGAGGAGCCGCCTCGTAGGCGTCGTGGGCGAGGCGAAGCGCGGCTGCCAGGCTGTCCCCGCCCCTCGCAGAGCTGGCCGCCGGTCACTGCCTGCAGGAAAGAGCGGGCGAGAAGAGTGCTTGGGGTCGTTTTCTCCTCCACGCATCCTCCTCTTTACAATAATACTGGGGAACTTCGTTTTAAGGACGCGCAGTTTTGCCCTCTGGCGCGGAGCGGACTCCCCGCCGCTTGATGGGCAGCAGCAGCTCCGTTTTTTTTATTCCGATCATGGTTATTCGGAGGAGCAGCGGAGGGACTTTTAAGGCTTCCTCTGAGGAAAAGAGCTGTTGCAAAACGGTTTCTCCTGAAAGGCGGAAGGCCGTCTTCAGCGAGGAGCGCTCCGGGAACTGGCAATTTTTTTCCAAATCAAGTAAAGAAGAAACATCTGCATTTCCCCTCACATTTTCTTTCAGATTTTAGTATTAGTGTATGCAGTAGTAGGAAGCTATCATTCGCCTTAATGCCATCTCCTTTACTATTGTATTCCTTCGCTACTCTAAAAATTCATACGTAGCCAAGTTCTCTTTGGAACTTTCTAACATCTTTTCCTCTCACAAATAATGGGATTTCACAGAAAACTGGAGGAGGGAGATGCTCACAGACTGAGAGCCCTGTTGCCTCAGCCACAGGCTGCGACAGAAACAGCCCACGGAGGGAAGGTGGGTGGGGAGGAAGATAGGGCTTAGGTGGGGCTGGGATTCCATGATTCTGTGATTTTTATGTATATCTGAAGGAAATGCCTGGGCAGAGAAGGTAGGAGGCCCTGAACCTCAGAAAGTGGCTTGCAATGAGCCGAGAAGGCATCTATTGTTTAATTACACAACAACCTGCCATGACGGAAAACAGGGAAGTAGAACATTTTTTTATAGCGCCGTGTAGTTTGGGTTTAGAGCTTTTGACTGTGTATCTCCCATACTACTCGTTTCTCTTCATAGCCTTATACTGTTGCATATTTTGTGTTTTATCTATTGGCTTCTCTCCCCACTTAAGAGAAAACCCGTAAGAGCTGGGAGTTGTTTGTTCATGGTCGTTGGCCGGGAGTCTAGTAAAGTACTTGGGAGTTTTGTAAATTATTGACTGACTCAGTGAATAAAAAACAAATATGGCACATCGTTTAAAGACATTGTGAGAGAAGCACAAAGCCAAAAACCACATGACATAAGGAGAAGTAATCTCTTCAAACCTGCTTTCTTCATTCTGGGGCAATAACTGATAATGAATAGCCAAGAGACAGTCACATCACCAATTGCCTTTTCCAAAGAATAAGGAAAGCAATGAGCTCTCACTTTCAGGATATATATGAGAGAGAGAGAGAGAGAGAGAGAGAGAGAGAGAGAGAGAGAGAGAGAGAGAGAGAGAGAGAGAGAGAGAGAGAGAGAGAGAGAGAGAGAGAGAGAGAGAGAACTTGGGGGGAGAGTGGGGTGAAGAGGGGGTCAAAAAGTACAACTTTACAGTTATAAGGTACGGGGATATAATATACAGCATTGTAACTGTAGTTAATAGTGTATTGCATATTTGAAAGTTACTAAATCTTAAAAGTTCTCACAAGAAAAGATTCTGTAACTACATCTAGTGACAGATGTTAACTAGACTTACTGTGATTATTTCACTATATGCAAATATTGAATGTTGTACACATGAAACAAATATGTCAATTATATCTCAATTTTTAAAAAAGTGGTAGGAGAGTTTAAGGTAAAACATTTATATACTTTGCTAATAGTTCAGGGCCTGAAAGAAATCATGTTGGACCTTACAGAAAGTTAATCATTTGAGTTAACTACTGCTGTGTTACAAGCCACCCCAAAATTTTGTGGCTTAAACAAAGACCATTTTATTTGCTCATGATTCTTTAGTTAGGAATTCACGCAGAGTTCAGTGAGGATAGCTCTTCTCTGCTCCATGTAGTCTTGACTGGGGTGCCTCAGCTGGATCCGGAGTGGGGTCTCTGTCTAATCATAGTCTGTTGTCAAAGCAAGTCAGAGGGCTAGCAAGCATGGATGGATTCAAGAGACTGGAAAATAGATTCAACTCTTAATGGGAGAAGGGTACAAGCGCATTGCAAAAGGGATGTGGTTATGATTAGTAAAAGAAGCCAGTCACAGAAGAGTATATTATGTATGATCCTATTTATATGAAATTCTATAAAAGGCAAACTAATCTGGACTGACAGGAAGCAGATCACTGATTGTCCAGGGCTGGAGGGTAGAGACTGACAAAAGGGCATGAGGGAACTTTTTGGTATAAAAATGTTCTGTACTTTGATTGTGGTGGTGTATGCACAGGTGTATAATTTTATTATAATCAGGCAAATTATACAAAAAAGGGTAGGAAATTGGAGGTAGGAGTGACTGTTGTGACATCTTAATCTACCATACATAAAACTTTTTATCTGACAGAACCTGTAAAGATCATCTGATTCAGTACCTTCATTTTACAAATAAGGAAAGTGGGGCCCAAAACAGGAACTTGTCAAAGGATACTGTTAGTAACAAAACCAGGATTAGAACCCAAACTCCTGACTACAGTCTTCCTGTCACTTCTCCCACATCCTTTAAGAAGACTGGGGAAAAGGATGCCCTGGGCCTGAGTCCCATTTAAATGTCCGAAATGAGGGCTGGATCGTGATATCCCTTCCCACTCTAGAAATTTCCAGGGGAGTCCAGTGGGCATGTACTGTATTCCTAGTTCTGAGAGGTTATCAACAAGTTCCTATAATTTAGTGTCTATAATAAAGGTAAATGGAGCAATATTTATAAATATAATTGAACACTGTAGGGCAAAAAACAGAAGGTCAGCTATGCCATAGCCACCTGTTGTACAGTGCTATTTTTGAGTTTCCTAAAAGGGTACTGGTAAAAAAGGACAAGGAAGGATAAGTGACTACTGAAACAGTATTATTTACTTAAACTTTACTAAATTAATAAACCCATTTTTAACTAAGAATTATTGCTAGCTTTTGTAAAGTGCTCCATACACTAAAACAGAATTGAATAATAGTATTGCCACTCACAGCAATATGCAAATGTTAGAACATTTAGGTAATTTGAAAATGTGAATATAGTCCCTGCTCTTTAGTGTAATATCTTTATTCAAAGAAAAGAAAAAAAAGACTTTGCTCTATGGCCAACGTGTCTCAGACATTTATCAGATGATTGATTCAATTATTTAATTCCTCTGGATGCCAAAGAACCTTTTAAAAAATATCTATGCCCTGACAAGTGTGGCTCAGTTATTTGAGCATCGTCCTGCAAAGCAAAGCGTCACTGGTTCAATTCCTGGTGAGGGTACATGCCAGAGTTACAGGATGAGTTCCCGGTTCGGGGTGTGTGTGAGAGCAACCAATTGATGTTTCTCTCCCTTTCTCCTTCCTTTCCCCTCTAAAAAAAATTAATAAAGTCTTTTAAAAAATATCTCTGAGATGGCAGAATGATGTGGGCTGAAATGGTTTGTGGCTGATTTCAGGCAATTACCCAGAAACCTATGGACTTGAACTTTTTGCTAACATAGAGTCACCTTTGAAGTTATTTACAAAAACACTAAAAAATGATTAAGCAAGGAAAGTTTAAGAGAACACCACTCTGATAGATTTCTGAAGCTTGCGTTTTTCTTCATTTTAGTTATGGATTGTTGTTATTGGCCCATTTTCCTAATACCTATATCTTAAAATTTTTATGTTTATATAATTAGCATTTTATTAAATCAGGGTACACTGATTTGCATCTTGAAATTGTGGCTTCTGTCTCAAAATGACTGATTGAGAGTCTACTCTTTCACAAACTTGAAAGGTAGTTGCAGAATAAATCTCCTGGTCTAACACTAATGTCAGGTGGAAATTGATGCATTTATGGAAATAACTCAAGCCAAAAAAAATTCTACTCTTGTTTGGATTACCCCAGCTGGGCAGTGCTTTGGTCCTTCATAGGATTTAACTTGGGTTAAAGAGGGCAAAACAACAGAGCATATAAGGGAATCAGCCCGAGACTCTCAAGAGTTTTAACCTCAACAATCCACAAAACTTAGTTTAGGCCAAACATTCTCAACTAAAGCCCTTTTTAGAAGTTACATTTCCACTCCATGGCTGCCATGTTTTGAAATATATGGACTGCCCAACATGTAGTATTATTCATAACCCTTGTAGCCTTTACTCAGGTACACACACATTTAGGTAAGTTTTGCTTTTGTTTTTTTAATAGCATTGGGAAACAATGTACACATCACCAGTTCTACCTTAGGAACGCAAGAACCCAGCATGACATGAAACTCACGGGAGATAAACCAAGGCTTCTAGGTCTTTTACATACTTTCCCGCCAACCTGGTTCCCACTTCTCACCATCATTGCTGCTACTCTGGAACTGATGGCTGTTGTAACTGTCTCCTATTCATGCCATTAGTGAGGGAGGGATTCCTGCTCTAGAGTATGGGGATGGCCAGACACACACCACCTGATACTGGAAAGGTGATATTAACAGCAGTTTAGGAGTCATCTATACTCAGCCAGGGGGAGGAGTACACTGCACAAAGGACTCCATAGAACAGAATGAACACCAGTAGCTGTGTGGGCAAGCTTCTCAGTAGAATCAAAAGGCCCTGGCTGCTGTGGCTCAGTGGATTGAGTGTCGGCCTGCAAACCAAGTGTGGCCGGTTCGATTCCTGGTCAGGGCACGTGCCTGGGTTGCACGCCAGATCCCCAGCGAGGGGTGTGTGAGAGGCAACCACACATTGATGTTCCTCTCCCCCTCTCTCAAAAAATAAATAAAGTATTAAAAAAACAAACAAACAAACAAAAAAAAACAAGGCAGTGCCTCCTGGTTCCCATGGGAAGATGTGATTGGCTTGTCAGAATTCTGAGGGCCAGCAGGTGACTGAAACCACAAGCTGGGGATAAGCAGGAGTGATACAGGAAGAAACAAAGGGTACACTCAAACAGATTAACATGATGGTAGCAGTTCCAAGGACTTCACAAAGGAGTGGGCAGGACTTGGGACAATGAGACAGTATAGTATCCTAGAGCTGACAATACTGGGAGGTTGTGGCTAGCCTGAGTTCTGAAGGGGCATGGGAGGAGTGGTTATTGTCAATGTAAGAAACATCCAAACCTGTACTAATTTTTATGAGTTTACTTGAGCCAAACAGATGACAATTGCCAGGAAGCAAAACTTAAACAGATGGAGAAAATGCTCCGGAAAACAGCAGTTTTGCAATAATTACAATCAAATGAGGGGTTGTACTTGTGGGTTACATGAAATCTACTGGTGACAGATTAGGGAGGTGGGGGAAAGCAAGGCAGGGAAACTTCTGGGATTGGATAAAAAATAAAATTATAAACATACTTCTTTTACACAGGTGTACAGGATAATTAACAGTCAACAATTAACACAATGAGGGGATTTGTGATCTCCATATGGTGCCCTGCCTGTGCTTTGAAGGGTCTGGAAAAAGGAAATTACTTTGACATTCCAAAGGTATGTTATCGTAGGTACAAAAAGACAATTGACAAGCTTAATTAAGGTAAAGATTAACGTTTGTCAGGGAAGATCCTATCCTAGGACATGACTACCTGCCATAAACTGCTTTTAGTTAGTAAGTGTTAATTTCAGCCCATCCTTTGCAGTTACTTGAGATCTCTGAGTTTGTAAGGCTGCCATGCATGTCTCCCATGAGCTTGTCAGGTTAGTATGTGGCTCCTTTTTGTCCACTTTACTTAAACCCCGAGAGGGTAACTGTATGGAGTCAGGCACTAAGAGAAGATATAGCTTTGGATAGAGGGTGCAGGCATGATGACTCCACAGGCAAGAACCCAAGGAAACATATACCCCAAACTCATTCTTCTCCCACCTACAAAATGCCTTGTAGTCCCTCTCATTGCCTGCCCCAGTCTGAAGCCAGAAGGCAAGGGAGCCTGTCCATGTTGTTCATAAAAGTGAGGTTTTTGGGACACAGGACAAAGAAGGGTGGAGAGGGGACCTGAAGAGGCAAATAGCCTTTTGATGTAAATTTCACTGTTTCATCTTTCTCTTCTTTACCAACCAGTAAAGAATGCCCGAGACGTGAACCTTTTCAAGAAATGTATTAAAATGACTGAATTATCAAGTCTCTAAATAATCAAGAGCTTCCTATAATCTGTATAAAAGAAGCTTTATACCTATATCTGGGCCAAAAGCTACAACTGTATTTGGCAAAACAAAGTCCTTGAAGTTATTGTCATCAATTTAAATTTTACCCTTAGATTTGAGGCTACCTAATGAGCTACACAACTTTTCTTTGACCTGCATGGTGAGAAAGTTCTCCCTGTGGTGTGTTTAATTTTTGTGAGAAAGGGAACACTTCAACCAACTGCACAGCTTAGATTCTAAAGAGGTTTGCATAAAACCAAAAGATGAAGTTATATTATAGTTAAATAACCCCTTGAATTGTTTTCTACCATATTTCATAAAACATATCTCTCACCAGTATTCCTAAATTTAAAAAATGATTATTCTACATACTGTAAATTTCCATTACAGTGATGTCCAAGAACAAGCAAAATTAACCAATAATGACACAAGTCAGAATAGTGGCTATCTCTGATGGAAGGATTTAGGCTGGGAAAAGTCATGAAGGAAACTTCAGGGGTGCTGCTAGAAATGTTCTATATCTAGATCTTGTTTTACATCTTGACACATATAACACATACCAAGAATCGCTGAGCTCTACAATTAAGACTGGTTCACTTCACACACTACACTGTCTGTTGGTATGTTCTATGTCAATATAAAAAGACATAATTACCCCATTAAATGACTTTTGCAATTACCTCTACAGTAAATATAACGTAGAAAAGGTCTGGGTTTATGAAGTTACCAGGGGTCAGCAAAATATGACCCAGAGGACTCTAGCCTGTTATAAATAAGGTGTCCCTGGAACACAGCCACAGGCAGCATTCGCACTACAGCTGCAGTGGTGAGTAGTTGCAGCAGAGACCTATGATCCTTTAACAAAAGGTTTGTCAACACCAGATTTAGACTTCAAAAAATTCATTTAAACTGTCTCCTTCTTAAGACAATTCAAATCAACTTGCCTAAATACGTAAGTAACAAGGAGATTCACAGGACAGCTGAGTATATCACTTAGTTAACTGTAACCAAGAACTTCATAAAACCCTTAACATCAGGGTGGCAGCGTTCTTTTGCCTTGAGCTGTATTATGGGTTTAATGAAACTGATAACAAATTGGGATTTTATTTGGTCTTACACAATGTTAATTTTTTAAATTTTGGTACTAATATTTTAAAAATACAAGTGTCCACTTAAAAAAAGAAACCAATCAAGATTTTGGCTGCTCATACCAAAAAAACCCACACACACACAAAAAAACACCAAATTGGGGGGTGGGGTGGGGGAGATGGAGCAACTTTGGAATGATATTCCTCCAAAGCAGTAATGAGCTACAATGACTCCAACACTGAGCCTAAGCACTCGCTGACACTGCCCACTGGCTGGCACTGACCACTTGCCTTACAGCAGAGCTGAGCAGAAATGAAATACTGCTACTTTTAGTGCCTACGTGAAAAGTAGGAAAACAACAGACAGGCTGATCAGGAGTTCCTTAACACTCAACTCACTTGTTACCTGATTGTTGTGGGCAAGCACTTTACAACTTTAAGTTTAAGCAATGGCCTCTAGGAAAACGGCAGAAAAGAATCAGAGCTATTTAAGGGCCAGAGGAACCAGAAAGGGCAACAGGTAACTCAATGACTGCAAACATCAAATGGTAGGTACCTCCTCCATCTCTTCCAAAGTGGCCCTATTCCTACCTTGGGTAACTCTGCCTGGTAAAAAGCTTCTTTGTACTATTTTTGCAACCTCTGCATCTATATTTATTTCAAAATAAAATGTGAAAAAAAAAGCATTTCCTTACATTGATTAGAAATCTTACTTTCTGTACCCTACTTGGTCCTTAACCATGTGTGACAAGCTTAATTAATCCCTCTTCCATCAGAAAGCTTCCATTAGCTGTAACTCTCTTGCCCAGATCCTTGCCAAGAGTTTTCTTTCTCAAGGGCTCTCTTGTCCTATAGAGTATTTATTCAATCAGCAAATAAGTCACTGAGTACCCACCATTAGTGTAGTACGTTCTAGACTCTGGGGGTATAACAATGAACTATGTTCTTGCCTTGTGGAACCAATACTGAATTATATTTAATAATGTAACCTAACCTATTCTTAGACTTTCTAGTGGCTATATCCTATCACTAATTTTAGTTCACTTATAATCTACTGAATTCCGTAGTTCTCTCACTTGTACATCGATCAGATGTGTGCTCAAGAAGCTAGGTTACTGGATCCGAATTTATTTATGGTCACCCTTGCTAAATGTTATATTTTTAGAGTCTGCCCTTTTCTTCAGTTTGTCAAGAACTTCTAGAATATCAGTTTCTTTTCTATCTCTTAGCACCCACCCTATCCCTTCTAGTATCCTGTAGTCCATAAATCTGATCAATATGCCTCTCTGTATAATCATCTGAATTGGTCATTAAAGTGCTGACCAGGACAGTACTGCAGTCACTAAGAACCTATGGCATATGTCACCAGCATGCAACCAAGTAGACATGGATTCATTACTCAGCACTCCATGGCTTCCCTCCCTTGACAAGTCGTGAATCACCTGACTGTACTGGCATGTTCTACATCTGTCCGCAAAAATACAATTGAGTTTAGGCCAAACACCTTCGCAAAGTTCAGATGTAGTATGTTCACCAATTTTCTCCAGTCATCTTGAGGGCAAAGAAAATTTTTTTTTTTTTTAAATTAGAAGGTAAGAGTTAAAAAGGATGAACAACTGAAGGAGGACAGTTTCCAATATGAGTCAGAAAGCTTTAAAAATAAACACTAGGAAATGCTCTTTAATTAAGACAATTTATCTAATTACATGAACTCTTATCATACTATAGCTTTGACCAGGGTATAGTGTAACACAATTAACAACTTTAATAATTGGAAATTGTTTTCTATTGTTAAAGCCAAATATCTTTTTTCTTTTTCCCAACTAAAAGCTTTCTGCCTTCAATACAGTCACTGGTGGCTATTAATAAAATGGAAATGTCCTAAAATTTCCATAAGTATATTTGAACTTGATAAGTTCTACAGTTCATATCAGGGATTCAGGTTAAAATTACTTTTTAAAATGCTAATATATGTGAATCAAGCATCAAGCATAATAACATAAATTAACATTTACCACTTGGAATTGAAATACAAACAAAAAGATAATTTATGCATATGGTAATGATTGTTCTTTGGCACAAAATCTGAAAGCACTTTATGCATTTTAAGTGAATTTAAATTGTATGTAAACTTCCGGAGTATCATCTTCAAGCTTTAGAATTAACATCCAGCAGAAGTCATTATACAGACACAATCTGTGATTCTTGACAATTTGGCAAAAGCCAAGAATACTGTTGATTTTTTCCCACTAAGAAAAATTTAACCAATAACATTACACCTATTTGTGTTGAGAAGTGTTGTTATATGTTACTTAAAATTCTGTTCATTAGTCCTGGCTGGTGTGGCTCAGTTGGTTGGAGCACCATCCTGTAAATAACAAGGTCATAGATTCAATTCCCCATTGGGGCACATGCCTGGGTTGTGAGTTTGGTTCTCTTAGTGGCATGCAACAGGCAACTGATTGATGTTTCTCTCTCACATCAATGTTTCTCTCCCTTACCCTCTCTCTAAAAAACCATGTCCTTGGGTGAGGATAAAAAAATTAAGTTCATTGAAGTCAAATTTTTACTAGTCATATCTTTTATCCTAGATGTTAAGTCTACCTTAAAAGTAACAAAATTATATTTACTGCAAAATACTCTAAATTTGCTGCTCTTCAGTAAGTTCCCAAAGAAAACTGCAATAGTCTTATTTCAGTGCTAAGGTAACTAAAACAAAACCCATCACATTTTCTTGCTTCATATATGAAGCTGAGGATGTTTTTATTTTATTCAACAAAGATGTCTTAAACACAAGTATTTATAAGGAGTAGGCTTATATCCTATCATGCTATGTCCTATTTGCAATAATTCTTTTGCTCTTAAAATTTACAGTTCTGGAATTGAAGAATGTTAACATCCAGATAAGTTAAGAGAAAAACTTATCTGGATTAGATTTCTGCTGTGTTTCATCACTTAAAACAGTGATTTTCTGTTGGTGTGCTTCAATTTTTAGAACGTGCACTACCTGACTATTTAGTCAGGACGACCGACCTCTTTTTTTCTTAGATTGCCAAATGAAAAAATGGCAATAGCTAGCCCTGGCAGGGTAGCGCAATTGGTTAGAGTATTGTCCTGATACACTAAGGCTGAGGGTTTGATCTCTGTTCAGGGCACACACAAGAAGCAACCAATGAATGCATAAATAACTGGAACAAGTCAATGTCTGTCTGTCTGTCTCCCCCCACTCCCCCTCAAAATCAGTGAATAAATTTTAGAAAAAGGACATCAGCCAACAATCACCACCCAGTGTGAATAAGTCAGTTATACCTATTTTTTTGGTCAGGTCTGCAAAAGTGTAATACATTTTCTGGTGTGCTGCAGAATTTCACTAATTAGTGTATGCGTTCCATGAGATGAAATAGGTTGAAAATAGCTGAAAACATGTGCAACATGTTTGAAGAACATCCTTCCCCCACCAGTTCTGGCATGAATAGTGACACCTGTGAGCCAAGGAGTCTTCTAATGGCCATCTCAAGATAAGCATCATTAGCCTAAAAAGAAAGATTCAGAAGAGATCAGAAAAGCAGAAATATTGTTTTTTTTTATTTCAAGTATGTCACAGCTCTTTATGATGTAATTTTCATCCCCTTATTCAAAGAAAAGAAATTAAAATATGGGATGACTGACTGCCCTGCCCAGGACCACAGATGTCCATGGAAAACAGAAACCGAAGCTAACCTTGGGAATAAAAAGACAAGCATTCCTCTGCAGCCCTTGTGCCCTGAAAATTAATGCATTTCGGTCTGGGTTACCAGGCAGGCAAACTGATGTACTGCCAGAAACCCTAGTTTGGATCTCCTTTCTACCTAGCCTTCTCCACAGGTGGTCACACAGGAGACAGAGGCTGACTAGTTCTTCACAGTCCAGCCTGAAGGGACGTGCATCCCCTGCACAGCAGGCAGGCCTCTGAGAGCAGTGGGGTCTCCGCACGCTGCGCCTGTCACACAGGGCCCATAGCAGGTGCGTAGACAGAGAACAAACATTGGCCCTGAGTGAGACAGCTCAAGGGTGGGATCGGTTCACTTTGGCCCCCAAACCTTCCACTTGCCAAGAACCTTAAAGGATTGTAAAAACTATAAAATGTAAAGACAGAAACCAATGAAGACAAATGGCTCTTATTCTAAACCAAACCTGGCAAATTGTAAGAAAAAGAAGAAAATCAAAAGAGAAAGCAAGAAAATTCTAAAAGACCCTGAGGGTTTCAGAGAAGCCTGGATAGCCAGGCCTCAAAGAGAATTTAATTTAAAAAAATCAAACACTTATGTGACTGACATGTAGAATTGATTTTTTAAAAATTAGGTACTACAAATAGGTTAACTGAAAGATCATTTCTACTCTAAAAAGAAAATTGAATTTGTTCTACTCAATTTTTTCAAAGCTTAATTTTAAAAGGGTGTATACATTTTTAGCATTCATTCCCATGTGTACGAATTTTAACACTGGAAATTAACTGATAAAATTTCCAATATTTAGTTTCCCTAAATTTCCAAAGAAAGCTGTCCAAATTGGTTATTAAAGTTCCTTGGTTCTTTCTGCAGTTTATACAACATAAACTTTTGACCTGATCCTCATATACGAGAATGAGAAACGTAACAAGAGGAAAGGCAAGTGATCTGAGTTCTTTCTGCAGTGACGGTGGCCTTATCCACCCATTCCAATGCTGTCCTTGGTAAATAGCATGCAACTAATAGGAACTATCTAAGAATAAAATTTATATCCCTAAAGCAAAAACATTTTCTTGATAAAACTAACTAGCTCTTGGCTCTGGCTGGACAGCTCAGGTGGCTAGTGTGTCATCCTGATAAGCCAAGATTCTGGGTTCGATCCCCAGTCAGGGCACATACAGGAAGCAACCAATGAATGCACAACTAAGAGGAACAACAAACCGACGTCGCTCTCCCTCTCCGTCCCTCCACCCCTGCTTCTCTCTCTTAAAAAAAAAAAAAAAAAAAAAAGACAGAGAGAAAAAAACTTAACTGGCTTTCATGTAGAGGGAGTAAAAACAGTACTTGAGCTTCATCAGCATGAGGCTCTGATCAGGGAGACCACCAGTCACCCAGGACTGCCAACTGTCCCTTCTGAGCACAGACACTCGGGGCACAGGGAGAAGCAAAGTCATCCGCACTTTTCTGTCAGAGCCCTGTCTACTGTCCTGGAACTGTCACTGGAACTGCTGCACCGAAATTCTCCTCTGCGGCTCTCTTGGGAGGCACAGCCACCAGAAGCCCCTCCTCCCCCTCAGCTTACGGCCCACCAGGCAGCGTCCCATTCCCGATCGCCCCGCTGCTGCACGGGCCCTTCCCTTCTGGTTCTGCCCCACCAACGGACAGCGCGCCCCTCTCCCTTCCTAAACTCTGCCCCAGCAGCGCTCAGACACCAGATCCCGTTCCCCATGCCACCTCCTCCCAGGGCCCATGCAGGAGGGAGCAAGGGGAAGGGCTTCCCTACAAAGGGGCTGCCACTGCTGTGATCACGACATGGCAGAGATGAACGCTGGCAGCCTGGCACGAACATTTTCTCATAGAAACAGTGTAAAGGGTGGTCAAATTCCATTGCATCATCAGTACAACTCTCAGCTATATTAAGAATTGAGTTTTTATAGCTACGTAACATTGTTTCTATGGGAAAATTTGCTCCAAGCAATAAACAACAATCTACAAATTTTGATTCAGCCCCCCTCATGAAATAAACATCACCTATATGTTCATCTGAAGAGTCTTTACGCCTACCTAAAAATGACTAAAAAAGATAGTGTGGTCTGAAAGTTTTAATATTGAGTGCTGACAATACATACAAAATAAAAGTGTTTTTTTTTTTTTGTTTGTTTTGTTTTTACTAATTCATTTCACATTTATTCTTAAATCTCCTGTGTAAAACACTCCCACACCTAATGAACATATTATGCACACAACCTAGATAAGCTCATACTTTCAATGCACAGTATGGTAATGTAGCTTCACATATTCTCTCTGCAACAGGAATTTAATAATATCTGTTACGGGTTCTTTAATATCAGCAGGAAAATTCTGGGAAAGAAAAAGCTTATCTAACTTTGGAAGCTACTGTATGTGTAGTTACCACATTCACTCTAATTTTAAACATTCTATTTTTTAAAACTCAGTCATTAAAAGCATTTTTTGAGAACCTCATCCTTTTCCATAGCTTTCTGAAAAGTGGTCTGAGAGAGGACTTGGTCTGTTTCTAAGTAGCACTGTTCAGTTTACCCTGCACACTGCGCTTTTCACATAATCTTGTCTGCTCTTCAATTAATTATTCAGCCCAAACACCAAGAAGGTTGAAACAGTGGGTAAATCTAGACTACAACGCCACCCAGTGGTTGAAAAAGTTCACTGACACACAAAACAGTATACTATCATCCTTAAAAGTAAATTTCTCAACTGATTACAGTATCATCCACCAATATTTGAACAATACCTGCCTATTCTGTCATGTATGTCTTCAAGTAACACCTTTGGCAATTCACAAACTTCCCTATTCTATATATATTCCTAGCTCAAAGATAATCCGTTTCCTCTGAAAAAGAATTACTAAATTACATAAATATTTGATAGATTTTCTATTACATAAAATTCACCCCACCTAGATTATCAACCATAATACCATATGTAATGCGACATTAAATCAATCCCCCAAGTACACTGTTGTAGTATTTTGACTTTCTACTTTTGCAGTAATTCAATTACAAATTCCCACTAAAGCACCTAACTAAATGAAGAGGAAGGAACAATGACCCCATACCCTCTCCCCACCCCACCCTGGAAAACTACTACAGTGCCCCTTGGGTTTACCTGTGCAAAGAGCACTTTTCTAGAGGCAGATAAAGAGGGAAGGCTGAGGGGAACATAACCGCCTAGTGGCATTCCCTGTGCAATCATGGCCTGAACATAAATCATTTGTGAATCAATGCTGAAATGAATCTGGGATTTCCACACAGATCTACCTGAACTATAATACTAAGAAGATGGAAATGAGCCTGTCATAGCAAGAATAAGCAGCTGTCTGTAGAACTGAGAAAACGAACAGTCTCTGAAAGGTTACTGATGTTTGCTTTTTTTCACTGCCTATGTCTTCCTACCTCCTTCCCTTTCTTACTGTCATCAACCCTCATAAAAGCTTCTAGCACTCTCCCCTCAGTGTACCACTTCCTAAAGTATTTTTTTTAATGTAGAACTCCCCAAACTTCTTGTTTATTCCACTGCTATATTCTTTTGTGTTTATGTTAAAAAGTCAGCCTTAAAGAAAAGTGCCACTAGGAACATAAATATACACTGTCTTCAATTAACCTCTATAACCAAGGGCATAGCAATATCATAAACAGTATATTGAGCTTTCCCTTCCAAGCCTCTAACCCTTGACAATTCAAAACTGTAAAAACAGTTATTAACCACCCAAAATGTCCTCCTTTCTTAAAGTACATACCTTAAGGAATTTGGTAATGATGTCCATGTCTATATGATCATCACCTTTCCCTAAGGATTCTCCCAATGACTGAAGAAAAATAATGCTCCTGTTCATTAGTAAAGAGCAACAACTGAATAGCTTTGTTATCAACACCAGTCTAAACATGGCTCTTTATTACACAGACTCAGTTTCTATTAAAAAATCCGATGGAATTTCTAGATAATTAAAAAAAAATTGGCACTTAAATTGGAAAAGCATGTTATTTTTATGTATCAAAATACAGAAAGGGTAAGGGGAGTTACTGCTAATGCACATTTCTTTTCAAGGGAACAAAAATGTTCTAAAATTAGATTGTTTGATTCGTGTACCAGCCAATGAATATACTAAAAAACCATTGACTTGTACACTTTAAATTGGTAAATTGTATGGTATGTGAATTTCTCAATAAAGCTGTTGAAGAAAAGGAAAGGGGGAACAAAAGCCCAGAACTTGTTGCTCACACCAATTATTCCAATGAAATTTAAGGTCCATAGATAAATATTGGGGTGGGGAGAGGGGGTACAATTAAAAGGACATCCTCCTCAACTATGAGGTCAACATGTGCAAAAGCTAGGAATGAAAGGAAAAAGAAAACAATTTACATTTTATTAATTGTTGATCTGCAATTTTATACAAAAGCTATCCTGTGGGGAATGGTGGCATTGGTTCAGAAAATTGTGACGTCCGCCCCCCCACCCCCAATGCCCTGAAGACAGAGGCAATGAAACAGACTGAAAACGGTCTCAGGGGAAGTCCCACCTTTCTGGTAACAGGGACGTGATAAATAGATAACAACCACCTGTCCCCAGGCTGATTTTCACAGAGTAGGTTCAAAGCTTTGTAAATAAGTTATTCGCATCCTGTTTGGCAGGATTCCTTGCATACTTGCTACTAAATAAATCTGGACTCTAGGAAAGGGTCTGGAGCATTCTCACCAGAGGTGCTCACCCTTTGCTCTCCAGAACAGGCACAGTTTCTGGGTCATTTTCATTTGCGCTGTGGGACCTGCTGGTCCAGGAACCCCTCACTATCCCATATCACCAGCTTTTTTTTTTAAATTGAATATAAAAATGTAACAATCTAAGCCTAGATATACTTTAATTATACATAGGTACTGAAATGAAACTTTATATATATCTTCTATATAACTTTAAAAATTTTTTGGGTATGATAAAACTGTATAGCATTCACCTATGTGCAATGGCACACAGCAGGTTTTGCAAATATCTCTAATTTTGCTGGACTTCCCTTTTGAAGAGCATACTCTACATGTTCTGGTGGGATTCTTCTTTATGCCCGTGACTATCTTTTCTAAAATGTGGTCTTTAAGTTTTCCTGAAAGCCTGAAAGGTGAATCTTTGTAAGGAGCTCTTTTAGAGGACCAGAAGTTCCAGGTTCCATGCTACATTCATTTAAATAATCGGTTATCCATTTCCTGGCAACTTTGAGTAGAAATTGTTTGTATCTCATGTTATTCTGAATGGATTAAATAAAGCACAATTGATCAAAAAGAATGTTTTATACCATTTTAAACTTTTTCTTAAGATACTGCTGTTTGCCAAATACTGGTTTGCTCGATCAATCCCTTTCATGAATTTGTTGTAATCTAGCATGCACGTGGTTAACCATGTCATCTATAGAATTTCTCTTTCACTTTTTAGTGGATTTCATAGAAGCATCATGAATAGTTGGGATCATACACTCCAGCCTTTGTCTTTACACAAGATAAGAAGAATGTGTCCTTTCCGTAAAAACGTCATTTCCCCTCTCTGAAGATTCTTTAAGTTTTCTTAGTTCTTTTGGCCAGCCACGGTTCTCCCTTGTAGTACCACAGACCAGTGTTTTCTTTTCCAATAATATTTCAGCAGTAGAGATGCTGTTATAGTAATTATCCTGGTAAACATAATGCCAAGAATAGATACGGATCTAAGAGGGGGAATAGTTTCTTATAATTTTTTGCCTTCACTCAAATAGATTTCAAAATCGCAAATGTAGCATCTCACTTTCACAAAGCATTCTCGTTAAAAATTCCGTATTTTGTTATCTTTGCCAGATTGTATGTTCTGAAGCTGATATGTCCTGAATATGGTATCATTGCTTCATCTAGGGATAATTCCTGTTTAGGTCTATACAAAGACTGAAATTTTGGAATAAAGTAATCCAAAAGAGGCCTAATTTTGTAAAGTCTGTCTTCATTAGATGTAGCTTGTGAATTATAACTAAGATGAAAAAAAGTAAGGATTTGCTTGAACCTCATTCTGGTCACAATTTTAGGAAATATGGGAGCTTCAAGCAAAGGGGTCCATTGACCAATAATCTCTCCAATGTGATTTGTCTGTCCCATCAATATCAATAAACCGAGAAATTTCTTAATATTACTAGTGGTAACTTCCATCCATGGTAAAGTTTCAGCAGATGTTTTATAAAGTTTTTCCACTTGGCGGTGGTATAAATTGGTTTGAGAAGCAATTAATTTTTAAAAAATCATTATCAAAAAGTAAACCCGTCACTTCACTGATACTCCATGGATCACTAAGTTCAACAGTTACACCAGAAATATTCGTATAATCTGCTAAGGTTAGTGTAATGTCATTTTATGTCCACTTTTCTTCAAAATCACTTTCACTATCAGATTCTATTTCTTTTTTGCCATTTTGGTGGTCTAATATCAAATTCATAACTATCTTCTGACCGACTATCATCTTCCACATCACTGCTATATACTTCAAAGTCACTTGGACCATCAGAAAAAGCATCTGCGTATAATTCATTGAAAAATTCTTCACCGTCGCAATGTGCCATATTTGAAATTTTTGCAATACTAAAATTGTGATAAAACCCCGAATATCTAGAAAAATAATTTATAATAAACATGATTGAATATGATTACAAAAAACTTTTATCAAATCCTGTGTTACTCTCAGTTTTAAGAACTGTATAAGCTAATGCAAGTGCAAACACGAGTTAACTCATTATCGGTCAACATTTGGGCTTGAAAACACAAGTTTTTTCGTGACCGGTCAACAATGTGTTAAGCATTAAGAGCTTTAAATTAAGCCATACTGTTTGCTCAAGCTCGATATTTAGCTAATTCAACATTAATTCAGATTGCATATATCACTCCACATTCAACACACTGGCAAAAATTAGAAAACAAGACTGCCCAGTGTTGACAGGGATTAGGGATGTGAGACACACCCTGCTGGTGGGGCACAGACTGGTATAGCCGTTCTGGAGAGCAACTTAGCGGTACTTAGACAAGTTAAATTATATAAATCCAGCCGTCCCACTTCTGAGTCCAGAGGGATGATGGACAAGCTTATTCATCACAAAGCTGTTTGTGGTAATAGAGAGTTGGGAGTAATCTAGATGTCCATCATTATGGGGGAACAAAAGTAAAAGGCAGGATATAAACTATTAGCAGTTAAAAGCAAAGGTTTAGATGTACAGGACATAATGCATCAAGGATAGATATTAAAAACACAGTTCAAAGTATAAAAAGAAAAAGTAAAAAACAAAATGAAGACTTTCAAGTACAATGCCATTTATGTAAGTCAAAAACACATGCACACAAAACACTACTGGTTTTGGAAGACCACCAAGAAATGAAACAACGCACATGAAACATATTAGAATCACTACTTTTGAAGGCAGGAAGTAGAGTAATGTGAGTGGAGAATGAAAAAAAGGGAATGAACAAATGAAAGCATGAAATGAAAGAGGCTTTGTAATGACCGAAGACAACAGTTTTCTCTGAACTGAGCAACCTGATGAACTCAACCATTTGCTCCAGGTGTGAGAAATATTCACAATAAAAACACCAGGACATAGGACTTCGGCAGTAAACAAGGCATTGTTTATTCACAGGTCTGCTGAGCTGGGCACACAGCCAATCAGGGACATGCGTACATCGAAGCAGAAAAAGCAAACTGGTTTTATACTAACATGAGTAGCCACCAGCCCCCCAATCTCCCCCTTTTTTTTCCCATTACTGGATACTCAGGAGTTACAATCTAACGTGATTAACTAAGGATAAGGGTAATTTAGTGAGGGGTCTGTTTCCAGCTCTCACTTGCCCTGTGTTTGGGTGTGGTGATAAGCCTATCTCTAGCTCTCCTTTGAAGAGTCCCAGAGTCCCTGCCTTTGGGTTGACTATCTTCCCCCTTTGATTTTCAGACATCTGTGATGAGTTGCGGAATGTTTTTTTTTCCTGACTTGTATGCTAATATTTTCCCTTCCTTTACTGTTGACTCAGAGACTGACCCCCTAATTCAAGATTTAATTACATATATCCTTTGCTGTTTATTTTTTACTGGTTTGAGAGTCACCAATTTCTTTGTCCCTTATACAGAGAATGAAAGGAGTGATGGGGAATGAGATAAGGTGAGTGTAGCGATTACTTTAACTTTCAACTGTGATGTTTTCTTCATGAACTTTCAAATCATTCTGTGTGTCTTCCTCTCCAGGTTCTTGATCACCCACAAGTTCATTGAGGTATTGCTGATCAATCTTATCCAAAGCTGCTTTTAGGTCACTCCTCAGTGAAAGGTGAAAAATTACACCTAGCATGAAATGTCAGTGATGTTTCACTTGACTTTTCACTAATAATAAGCACAACTTATTTTAAACTATCAGTCAAGATGGCGGAGTAGGTAAACACTGTTCTGGCCTCCTCCCATGACCGCATCAATATTCCAACTAAGTGACAGAACTGCCACCACTGAGAACCACCGGAAGACTACTCTGAACGCCCTAAATATTCGGAAGTGTCAACAGTCTAAAATGAGTGTCTTATCCACATCCTAGGCTATCACTATGTTTCTAACAACAGCAAATTCCACATTCTATTCAGTTTGTGACAATTTAATAAAAATGAAAGCCTTAAAGCTGGACCCTTACCATACACTATATACAAAAGTCAACTCAAAATGGATCAAAGACCTAAATATAAGAGCTGAAACTATAAAACTCTTTTAAAAGAAAATACAGGGGGAAAGCTTCATGACATTGGATTTTGTAACATTTTCTTATTACAACACCAAAAGCACAGGCAACAACAACAAAAATAGATAAGTGGGACTTCCTCAAAATTAAAGTTTTCAGCCCTGACTGCTGTGGCTCAGTGGATTGAGCATTGGCCTGCAAGCCAAGTGTCACTGGTTTGAATCCCAGTTAGAGCACATGACTAGGCTGCACGTCAGGTCCCCAGTTGGGGGCGCAAGTGAGAGGCAACCACACAGTGATGTTTCTCTCCCTCTCTCCTTTCCCCTTTCTCTAAAAATAAATAAACAAGTAAATAAATAATTTTTAAAAAATTAAAAACTTTTGTGCATAAAAGACACTAGCAAAAGAGTGAAATATAACCCATGGGAAGGAAGAAAATATCTGCAAATCATATATTTGATATTGATATCCAGAATACGTAGAAACTCCTACAACTTAACAACGAAAAACAACCATGATTAAAAACAGGCAAAGGATGTGAAGACATAAAAATGGGCAATAAGCAAATGAAAAGATGCTCAACATCACTAGTAAGTAGGGACATAAAAATCAAAACCACAATGAAATATCACTTCATACCCATTTGGATGGCTGTTATCCAAAACAACAAAACAAAAACCCAGAATATAACAAGTGGTGGCTAGGATATGGAGAAATGGAACTCTTTTTTTTTTTTTTTTTTTTTCACTTGTGAAAATTTAATGAACTCCCCTCCATGTGGCTTCAAGCTACCAGCACACAGGCCCCACCAACACTTTTAATCTTCTCTTCAGCTCTTCTGCTGAAGAATTTGGCCTTCACAATGACAGGCTGCTTTGGGAGCTTTCCCTTCCCCAGAACTTTGTAGTAGCCCGATCGCACCACATCAATGATGGGAGCGACTCCGGTCTTGCTTTTCGCAGCATTTACCTGTGTCTGCTCACTGACCAAGGTCCACAGTTTGTCAAGGTTGACAGTGGGGCAGAAGCTCTGGTTCCTCTTTAAGTGGAAATGCCTCATACCAACTTTCCCAAAGTAGCCTGGGTGATATTTGTCGAAGTTGATCCTGTGATGATGCAAGCCACCAGCATTACCTCGGCCTCCCGGGTGCTTCCTGTGCTTGCCGATACGGCCATGGCCGTGGCTCACGTGGCCCCTAAGTTTCCGGGTCTTCCTCAGTCTGGATGGCATGTTGATGGCCGAAATGCAAGAGGGAGGTCCTGAGAAATGGAACTCTTGCACATTGCTGGAAGTATAAAATGGTGGGGCTACTGTGGAAAACTGTTGGCAATATCTCAGAAAGTTAAACATATTCACACCAAGACACATTATAATCAAAATGTCAAAAGGTAAAGACAAGAAGATTCTTAAAAGGAGCAAGAGAAAAACAAGTTGTTACATACAATGAAACCCAAATAAGACAATCAGCAGATTTTTCAACAGAAGCTTTGCAGGCCAGAAAGCAGTGGCACAATATATTCAAATTACTGAAAGAAAGAAGTTCCAACCAAGAAAACTCTACCTGGCAAAATTATAATTCAGAATTGGAGAGTTTTCCAGAAAAACAAACACTAATAGAGTTCATCACCACTAAACTGGCCTTACGAGAAATGTTAAAGGGACCTTTTTAAGCTGAAAAGAAAGGATGCTAATTAGTAACAAGAAAACAATATGAAAGTATGAATTTCATTGGTAAAGGTAAATATAAAGGTGGTGAGTGAATCACCGATAAGGCAAAAGTAGTAATAATAATTATAACTATAGTAATTACTTAAGGGATACACAAGATAAAAACATGTAAAATGTGACATCAAAAACATAAAACATAGGCTGGGTAAAGTAAAAATGCAGGCTTCAGAACGCATTCAAACTTAAGTTGTTATCAACTTAAAATAGTCTGTTCTAGTTATAAAATAAATGAATCACGAGGATGTAATGTACAACACGGTGACTATAGTTAATAATACTATATCGCATATTTGAAAGTTGCTAAGACTGTAGCTCTTAAAAGTCATCATAAGAAAAAAAATTATAACTATGTATGACATTCGGTGTTAACTAGACTTACTGTGATCATTTTGCAAAATATACAAATATCAAATCATTGTGTTGTACACATGAAATTAATATAATGTTATATTGTCAATTATATCTGAATTTTTTTAAATGTGCAGATAAGAAATTCCATATTATTTGATACAGACTGGAACAAGATTAGCTAGAGTAGGTTGTCATAAATTAATATTAAAAGCTAGAAGATTTTTCAACTAATGAAACATGAGTAGCAGAAAAATTAAATGAGATAAAAACTTAATAGTTCACAGCAGTATTTTATTCTATCTTTTAAGATGGAAAATGACTGAGGATACAGAAGTGAAATGAAACAGTATAAAAATAAAAGCCACTAACTGTTTCCAAGAATTTAGGTTAAGAAAGCATTAGAAAGGACTAGAACTAAAGAAAGATAAATTGCTGTTAACATTAATAATATAAATAAGATTTTTAAAAATTAATCTATGTCTTGGAGGAAAATAAAGTTAAACAGAGAATTATCAAATGATTCAACAATTCCACTTCTGGGTATATTGGCAAAAGAAGTGAAAGAAGGGACACTGGAACAGGTATTTGTACACCTATGTTCATAGCAGATTTATTCACAATATACAAAAGGTAGAAACAACCCAATGTCCATTGAGGATGAATGAATAAACAAAATGAAGTTCATACATACAATGGAGTGTATTTCAGCCTTAAAAAAGAAGGAAATTCTGATATATGCTACAATGTGGATGAACGTTCAAGGTATTATAAGTTAGAAGACTGATCCAGTGGAGCCTTCAAATGATCTTAGCCACTCACCTGCCTGCAGTCCTCAGATGACTGCAATCACCTGCAAGATCCTAAACCAAAAACTGCCCAGCCTAGCTCAATCAAACCACAGAACTGTGAGAGAGATTATCTTAAGTCACTAGGTTTCAGATAACTGAAAAAAATTTTAAAACAATAAATTGCTATTAAGTTTTGGGTGGTTTACTACATAGGCATAAATAACCATACCTGTTTCTAAGTAATTGACAGAGCAAGTAGATAAGATAGTAAGGTCACAGAGTACCTTAACAACACTATTGCAATTTCCAAAGCCTAAAACCTAGTCTTTTCAAGATTCCATGAAATATCTGCCAAAACAAACCATATGCTGAGATATAAACTATATCAAAGACCTAAATGCAAAAGCTAAAACCATTAGGCTTTTAGGAGAATATACAGAAGAATATCTCTTCAAGACCTTGGGATAGGCAAAGGTTTAAGCAAAAAACAAACAAACAAAACAAACAAGCAAAAAACAAAAGCAATAACCATTAACCAAAAGCTGATAAAGTAGACTTCATCAAAGCTTAAAACTGTCCCCCTCAAAAGACACCAATAAGCCATAGCCCAGGAGAAAGCCACAAAATATCTATCTGTATCTCACAAAGGACTTATATCCAGAATACATGAAGAACTCTTACAATTTCAAAATAAAAAGACAAACAACCCAATTTAAAAATGAACAAAAGACTTTAACACACATTGCACATAAAAAGATATAACCAATAAGTCCATGAAAAGAGCTCATAATCTTTAGTTATCATGGAAGTGTGACTAGAATCACAGAGATACTATTATAAATACAAGAAAATGGTTAAAACTTAAGACTAATAATAACAAATGCCAATGGCATTTGGAAATATCTGGCATTTCTTAAAAAACTAAGTATACATTCCCTCTTACTATTGAGCAATTCCACTTCCAGGTCTTTACCCAAGAGAAGTAACATAGGTTCAAAATAAGATTTGTATCAGAATGTTCATAGCAGTTTTAGTCATAACAGCCCCAAGTTGAAAACATATTGTGGTATATTCATATGACTGAATATCACTGGCAATGAAAAGGAACAAACTAATGGTATCCACAATGACATTAATTAATCTTAAAAATATGCCAAGCAAAAGAAGCCAGACACTCCATATGACTTCATCTATAAGAAATAAAACAAGAAAAATTAATCTATGGTGACAGAATGTAAAAAGGTGGTTGCCCAAGAACGGAGAAGGAGAAATATGGGATTAACCAGGGAGCTCTCTTGGTTGATGAAAATATTCTATCTTCACAAGTGTAGTGGTTACAAGCTTGTATGTATTTGTCAAAATACACTGAATTGCATGCTTAGGATATGTGCTTTTTTAAAAAATTAAAGAAAACTTCTCTCATTTTTGCCTATAATAATGCAATTGATCAAACTCCGTCAAACTCCCTATTAGTCTAGTTTATGTGGTACAGTGATGTTCTTCTAGCTTTGTCCTGAATTCTTGTTAACTTCTGGTGTGAAGATCAACTTAGTAAGTTCCTAAAATCCTCTTTCTCCGCTGTTTCTTCAACAGTTTTAGCATTCCTATCAGTGAAGAGCTGACCAACAGGCTTTTCTATGTGTACGGGGAGGGGGTGGAGAGAATGTAATAAAAATCAGGTTCTACCAGTAGAAAGGAACCAAAGTCTTTTACAAACTGAGTCTGCCCTTCCTCTACATTTCAGTTGGGCACAAACCCTTAGTAAACCACAGACATGAAAAACCAGAAGAATTGGGACACAATCCCGAAATCTGGGTGTTAAGTATATGGGGCAGTTAGGGAAACTACAAGGGAATAAGAGGCAGCTGGGGGAAATTTTGCCAAACTCTTGGGTTTTCGTGCAACTGCTCCATTTCCTCCCTAAGGTTCCCGAGTAAAGGGGGTCAAGGGGTGGACCTGGAAGGGCCGCTCTAAGGTAGTGGGGGGCGGGGCGGCTCTCGCTAAGCCCTATGCCCACCGGAGTTCTCTCCCCTCTCGCCAACCCCTACATAACCCCGAGCCAAAGACCCCCAAGACTCTTCACCACCAACAGGTTCCGATCCTCCACCAGCTGCTGCTTCCGGAGGATCTCCGACTTCAGAATGTCCACGTTGCTCCATTCTCCTTCTCTAACTCCTCCGGCTAAGCCTCACTCACAGCGGGGCGGCGAACCCATGAAAGAACGCGAACCCACACACTGGCGGACAACACTGACAGAGGCCACTTCCGACGGAAGCTGAGGTGAGCGAAAGAAAAGAGAGCGCTCCAGCGCGTCTGTTGTTGACGAAGGCGCTGTGGATTAGCGGCCCCTGGCGGCGCCCTCCGGAAGCGCGCCTGTACTTACCTCTACTACAGATACAGGTGAACTGAAACACGAGTCCGCTGAGTATTGTGGAGGTCGACAAGCTTCATTGTTAGTGATGTTATCATACCTGCTTGTACGTACTAGTTCAGGTCCAAAAAACCTCCTCGCAGAACACCTCATTTAGGTTAAATAGGCCAGATCTTTATTTGTTAAACCAGAAGTTCACATCAAAGTTTTTGAAGCTACCTGCTTGCCAAAATTAATGTACTAAAGAGTGAGAGAAACATGAACACTACTACCATCTCATTAGTATAAAGGGCAGTGTTCATCCCTAGCCTGTTAAATTACCTATAAAGTTAAGCAACTACACCCGTTTAAGTCTTTTTCAGAAAATTTGTTCTTGTTTTAAGTTTGTTTTTCCTCTCTGTTTTAGATTGCTTACGTATCTTAGTGATAATTGAGCATTTATTCCAAGCTGAGATAATCTTTTTGGTCATGTGTTCAGCATTCAGGATTTTCAGTGACATGATTGGAGACATACTCTGAAATTCATTTTTTTTAAATGTAACCAAAGAAGAAAACAACTGAGGAGAAAAATTACATTAGAGATTTGAATTTTAAAAAGATCCTAAAAATTGTTCACAATGCATTTATTTTTTGTTCCTATTCTATTGAATACTTTTTAAAATTTCTACTTAAGTCATCGCTGAACAATATTTGACATGACTGGTGTTTTTCCCACTGAAAAGGAAAGAAATATCATTCAATTCAGTCAATTGATAATGGGTAAGATGGTTTATCAAAATAAAAGATAATAGAGAGTTTTTTAGTTCCATTTAAGAAGGTTTTTTTAGTTGTATATGTGTGTGTTTTGGTTATAATGCCTCTAAAACATAAATGGCAAAAGCCAGAAATAAATTAGCTTTGGGGCTTATGAAAGCTTAAAATATTTTACAAAGAAAAAGTCCTTGAACTAATAAATATGGCAATATTCTTAAATGGATATCTGTTTCCTCAGTCACTTATAACTCAATAAGCAAATAATAATTTATTAGGATTTTCTTGATTTAGAGATTAGAGTTTATGACACAAAACCTGAAAGGCTGACACAAAGGATAGTAACAATAAGGAAAGATTTCAAAGAATGCAAAGGTACAGCTGGCCAGATGGGAGAAAATTAGTATAAACCAGAGAAAATACTAGCTACTGTAAGCAGACTCCTATTAAATGTCAGACTTCCATTGATTTTGATGTTTATGTAAACATGTACATTAAATCTTGATTAAGGCCTGAGATGGAAGATGGAAGAGAGAAGAGAGATGAATACTGAACACGCAAAGTGATTATGTAACTTTTCAATAGAGAAGGGGAAAAAAAAGACAACCAGGAGACTTTAGAAACACTCAACAGAACCAATCAATTCTGACTCTAAGGGAGAATGTGTTCATTTTAAAAATACACATCCCATTCCATCACAATAGAATTTAAAAAGCAAAATGTGGCAAATAACCCCGATGTCCTAAATGGGAAAATGATTAGATAAGTTATAGTCCGTACATAAAACTGAATAATGTGAAACACTGAAAACCATGCTTCAAAAATATTCAATGATATGAGAGTGCTTATGATATAATATTTAGTTAAAAATTAGAATTAATGAAACTAGAAATATAGCATATAGTCTCTATTGGTAAGAAAAGCATATAAACTTAGAAAAATTATTAGAAGGAAACATATCAAAATATCAGGTTGTTATCTGTCAATAGTACCACTGGTAATTTTTCTTCTGTACAGTATACCATAATTTGGTACAAATTCCATAATTTGGAAAAATAACCAGATAGTAGTCATTTTCTGTTTTATTAAATTATTATTAAAATTCTTCATAAATTTTCAAGCATAACTGCTTTAGAAATTGTGTATAATAAATTTTAAATAATGCCAGCAAGAGAAAGCTAAGGATTAGACAAAGAATATTTTTTAAAATCTTTATAATTTTTCAATTAATATTTAAACATTTTCTATGAGTTCTAAATTACCTTAGATTCTGTGGCCTAAACCCAATATAAAAAACAATTTTATCATTTAGGGTATTACCAGCTAACTTGGAAATCAAGAAATAGATCATAAAAAGGTAAATTAGGTAAGATAATTATGATTTAATAGCATGTATGGGCTATAATAAAGCAGTCACAGAAATTAAAGACCAGTCATTTTCTGAAAGAAGAAATAGCAAGAATCAATATATGATTGATGAGATTATTCCTATTGGAACAACTCACCCTAAGAGATTATTTGTCATTTCTGGAGACTGGAGAAAATGCCAGATTTAATCAGGATGGCCTGGGTTTGTCTTGTTTCTATCCTAAAGGACAGAATATAACTTGGGTTTTTTTGTTTGTTTTCTTTTCTCTTTGAAAAAAACTATATAATCTAATACAGTGGCTTCACTCTTCAGAATAAACCAGGAGGACTTTTTGCCACCCAGACTGTCAGTCCTGATCCCCAGGATATGTATTCATCTCATTCAGGAGTTTGGGGATAGGGCCCAAGAATCTGCTTTTTGATCAAGTTCCCAAGTGAGGTGGCTACTGTTGATCCAGGGGCCATGCTTTGAGAATCACTGGTCTAATATATTATTTTGAAATCTCTGGGAGAAAAAAAATTGGATGAGTCAGAAACTCAGTCTGCAGGGAGTCTTGATGAACAAGAGTGCAGAGCGAAGCATGTGTCTTCCGCCCTGTCACTGGTGCCTCTCAGGGCACCCGCCCACTCCCAGCGACACTTATATCGATTTCTTAATGGTAGGGGGCAGGTTCCCTTTGGGTCCAGCCACATGCACAAGCCTGTTTGTGTGGTTATACCATGGGCAGGTACCAACCCAATCTGGCTCAATCAGAACTGGTTTCCTAGAAAATTGATATTGGAATTGAGTCAATCTTTCCAAAATGCAGGAAATATAAAATGTGAATTTAAAAAAAAATAATTTATTTATTTATTTGTTTTTAGAGAGAGGGGAAAGGAGAAAGAGAGGGAGAGAAACATCACTGTGTGGTTGCCTCTCACTTGCGCCCCCAACTGGGGACCTGACTTGCAACCTGGTCATGTGCCCTGACTGGGAATTGAAGCAGTGACACTTGGCTCGCAGGCCGAGGCTCAATCCACTGAGCCACAGCAGCCAGGGCCTTAAAATGTGAATTCGAGAGTAGTAAAGATCCATGTTAGTGGCACGCTGGATCCAGAGCAGTTCTTTCTGACCTGCAAGAGCCCATTGCTATAATGTTTATTTATAATTTAACACATTATATAATAAACAAAGGTAATAAATACACAGAACCTATTACTAATTATATTACTATATTTTACTTTTATTTATGCTCTTGGAGTTAGCTATGACTATTGCAGCTTTGCAGAGGAAATACTAGATAATGTGGCTACTGCATATCTTCCACAGACTCCACATTTGAGGATGTCATGCTGGCAGTTTGAAATCAACCATAATTGGAGCATTTGTGCCACAGAAACTGGCAAATGCTACAAACCTGGACTTGATCTATTGTTTTGTTGATTGTGTGAATTTTAAAAAGTGGTAGAGAAAAAAATAATACAGACTAGGGTTTTTCAACGTTGGGCCAGATAATTTGTGGGGGGGAATGTCCCTGACTACCCATTAGTTGCCAGTAACACCCCTTCTACAGTTCTGACAACCAGAAACATCTCTGGACTTGCCACGTGTCCCCTGAGGAGCAAAATCTCTCCCCATTTGAAAATCACTGAAGCAAATTAAATGTGCAAGTGCTGTTGTCTGTAGCTGTTACATAATAAAGAGGACAAAGACTTGAGGAGATATTCTTCCAGGATTGAAAAACTATTATCTGATTCAGTAAAGAAGTTTCTCACATCATTGACAAACAAGGGAAGTTTGAACATGCATCTTTGTTGTTTTACTTTTGTCTTATTCATTACTTTACACAATAATATGAACCAGTGTTCATGTTGGAGCTGGACTTATTCATTAGTTGTAACCATAGATTGGCTGGGGGTCTGAGTTCTGCAAAAATTAGTTAAAGCATTCTGTGAAAATCAATTGGTTATATGGAATTTACAATAAAGATATTGTATTATCATTATGTATAAATTGTGTCCTCCATATCCTTCATATCAGTAAAAATTATACGAATATATACACACATGCCTTTTCTTCCATAGAGCCTGTTTTTAAACATTTACCAGCACAGCACTGGCCATTATCCACCTTCAGTGTCGTCTTTGCTAAACCATTTAGCAAAGAAAGCTGGAATATCAAGAAAGAGGAATAAAACAGGTTTACAAGAAGACTCATGGATGACAGACAATGGAGAATAACCCCTGGAGCTCTCGGGGTTTCCAGTTTTCTACTCTGCTTCTTCCTGGAGTCTAGTTTGCATTTCCATACCAAAAGCTAGAACTGAATCTTCACACTATATTTCTACCTTTTTTAAAAAAGAATTCTCATTCAAGGATATGTTTATTAATTTTCAGAGGGAGGGGAAGGGAGAGAGTGAAAGACATTGATTGGTTGCCTATCATATGTACCCCAATCAGGAATCAAACCTACAACCTAGGTATGTACCCTGACCAGGAATTGAACTGGCAGCCTTACAGTGTACAGGATGACACTCCAACCAAGCCACACTGGCCAGGGCTATTTCTACCTTTAAAAAAAAGTTTTATTGTTTATGTTGTCACAGTTGTCCCAATTTTTCCCTCTTTATTCTCCTCCACCCAGTCTGCCCACCCACTCCCATAGTCAATCCCCACAATGATACATTAGACAGGGGTTTAATCTCCAAAATATATAAAGAACTTATATGACTGAACACCAGTAAGATAAACAATCCAATTTAAAAAGGGGCAAAGGACCTGAATAGATATTTCTCTAGGAAGGACATACAGAGGACCCATAGACATAGGAAAAGATGCTCAACATCACTAGCCATTAGAGAGATTTAAATTAAAACCACAATGAAATACCACCTCACATCTGTCAAAATGGCCATCATTAATAAATCAACAAACAACAAGTGCTGGTGAGGATGTGGAGAAAGGGGAGCCCTAGTGCACTATTGGTGGGAGTGCAGACTGGTGCAGCCACTGTGGAAAACAGTATGGAATTTCCTCAAGAAACTAAAAATGGAACCGCCTTTGGATCCAGCGATTCCATTTCTCTCAATATATCCCAAGAATCCTGAAATACCAATTCAAAAGAATATAGGCATCCCTATGTTCATAGCAGTGCTCTTTACAATAGCCAAGATTTGCAAACAGCCTGTGTGCCCATCAGTAGATGAGTGGATTAAAAAACAAACAAACAAACAAAACAAAACAAAAAAAAAACCTGGCACATTTACCCAATGGAATACTACTCAGCTGTAAAAAAGAAGAAATTCTTAGTTTTTGTGACAGCATGGATGGAACTGGAGACTATTATGCTAAGTGAAAAAAGGCAGTTGGTGAAAGATAAATACCATATGATCTCACTTATAACTGGAATCTAAGGAACAAAATAAGCTAATGAGCAAAACATAACCAGAGGCATGAAAACATGGAACACATTGACAACTGTAAAAGGGGAGGGGACAGGTGGGGACAGGTTGAAAGAAGGTGAAGGGATTAGTCAAAGAACATATATGAATGACCCATGAATATTTCTACTTTTTTCAAGTGCACTTCCTCCCCCTCCCCCCACCCCCACATACACCACCACATTTTAACATTTCTGAATTCAGGATGCATTTTAACAATCCCTATGTTTGTAGTGAGTGCTATGGTATTCTGGAGACACTCTCTTCATGGCCAAGGCACCCAATCCCATGTTCTGGGAATAGGGAGCCCACAGGCATTCCCTCACTGGTCATAGCCCCAGGCTGCAGGGTCCTGCCTCAGTCATGGTGACCACCCTTCCCAGGGGGCGCCCATAACCAGTGACTGACTGACATGGAGATTCTAAGACCCAGCTCCATTGCTTCAACTTAGGGCAACTGTAAGGGGTCATTCTAGATCCAGAGTTCCCCATCGGGTCACAGGAGCATCAGCTGCAACCTCATTGCAGTCCAGTTTCTACCTCTGCCAAATCCTGCCTTTCTTATCTCCTTACAAATACATCTTTGACAACAGTTCCTAGGAAGCCACAAACACTTGCATGCGAAGAAAAGAAATGCTTTGACCTGTAGACATAGGTAATCTGGTTCATCTGTTAGGGAACTATCCAACTGCCATTCTAGCTTTCACATCAGTCATTTTTGTGAATATGGTTAGCCAGAGTTACTCCAAGCCTGATCCAAGCCTGATTACACAAGCAAAATTGAATAAAAGATGCTAAAGGTTGAGAGACAGAGGTTGGATCCTGGTGAATCTACAAATATCAATGGCCCTGTGAAGCCCAGGCTGAGACCAATTGACAATCCCCACTGACATCCTTTTCTCTTGAACTTTCAAAAGTGATCAAATGAGGGAGACAGCCCCTATAGCACATCAGTCCCCTTTCCTTCTTCCTTGACATTTCTTGTCAACTATGCTATCCCCTTCTATTCTCTTTGTCCCAGGGCTTTTATATTGTTTTATAGTGGTGTGTGTAAAATTAGTGTAATAAAGAGTTAATTCATGAGAAAAAAATCAAGATAAGGACTAAGAAAGGAGAAATAAAAGTATTGAAGGAAATATGATATATACCACTTGAAATCAATAGCAATAAATTCGGAAACCCAAAAGATATGAATGATTTCCTAACAGAAGCTTAAGCTACCAAAATTGTTCAACAAAAAAGTAGAAAACTGAAATAAGCAATTACAGAAGAGAGAAAGAGGAGGTGATTGTAGGTCCCTCAATTTAAAAGGCACCAGATCCAGATTATCATTTTTTTAATCCTTACCTGAGGACATTTTTTTCATTGTTCTTGGATAGAGGAAGGAAGAGAAAGAGAAACATCAGTGTGAGGGAAACACTGATTGGTTGCCTTCTTGTATGCATCCTGAATGGGGATCAAACCTGCAACCTGGATATGTGCCCTGACTGGGGAATTGAACCAGTGACCTTTTGCTTTGTGGGCTGATGCACAACCAACTGAGTCACACCAGTCAGGGCTATGCCTCTATTTCTATTTTGTTCATTAGTTTATTTTATTTATTAGATTCCACATATAAGTGAGATCATATAGTATTTGTCTGTCACTGACTGGCTTATTTCACTTAGCATAATAATCTCCAGGTACACCCATGCTGTCACAAAAGGTAAGAGTTCCTCCTTTTTTTCTGGTGCATAGTATTCCATTATGTAAATATACTACTGATGGGCACTAGGGCTGTTTTCAGATCTTGGCTATTGTAAATAATGCTGCTATGAACATAGCAGTGCATATATTTTTGAGGGACAAAGAAGCACAGCTGGAGGCCAATGGTTAGGGCTTATTAATTTCAAATTAATTCCCATCACCACCAAAAGGGAAGGGAAAGTGAGTACTGCAAATTATGGGCACCTAGTGGTTCTAGAAGGGCACTGAAGCCCAGCTATGCTAGAAATCAATATACAAAATCCAAAGATTTTCAATAAGTAAGTTGTCCTTGGGGTGCCTGGAAATAGATGTTTTTGTTGTTGTTTGTTGGTTTGATGGTTACATAATGCCTTGCTCAACATGGCTACATTTATATTCACTGAAGGCTCATTCTAGAATCTAGGAGGTATCAGAATACCAATTAATTTATCAAAATAATCATTTAAATCAGAGTAGGAATTAGTCTAAATAGGAATTTAGAATTACAGTATGTTTAAAACCAACATAACCATATTACAATAGTTGGAAAATAGAGAATATAAAAATCAGACAATTCCAACTCTATCATACAATCATTGTTTCCATTTGATACAATTTATGTATTTATTTTATGTGTACATCTATAGACTTTATAATAATTGTGTGCATATTATTTTGTATCCTGCCTTTTTTCTTAATATTATATATGCACTTCCCCATTTTGCTTAAGCCTTCCTAATTGTTTGTTTAGTTACGTAATAGTTCATTAAGTGGGCTATAACCAAAATTTATTTAAATCATTCCCTTGCTGTTGGATATTTAGGTCATTGCAAGTTTTTGCTATTATAAATTATTCTGCAGTGAAGATCTTTATGCAAATAGTACTTTGTTTGTATAAAATATTTTAGATTCATTACTTTTATGTTCACTGCCACTCTAGGCCAGAT
Source organism: Furipterus horrens (assembly GCF_987537825.1). Classification (NCBI taxonomy): domain Eukaryota; kingdom Metazoa; phylum Chordata; class Mammalia; order Chiroptera; family Furipteridae; genus Furipterus; species Furipterus horrens. Next base: position 138,876,317 of record NW_028327172.1, read on the forward strand.
CTTAAACACCACATACCTCAATTAATGGATGAGCATGCTGGCCAGTCTCCCCTGCTTTTATCCTCCATAACACTAAGAGATTAGTCATCCTAAAATGCCACTTTCATCACATTACTCTCTTAAGTTATGCTTATCTTCCTCAAATAGTATGATTTGACTACTCTTAAAACCCTGACAAACCAAAATGTGAAGTAGGTTGGGCCCCCAAAGACTAAGTAGCAGGAACCAGAAAATAAACTGGAGCTAGTGGGACTAGATTTAGGGTACACCAACTCAGAAATGTTGGCCCCAAGATACATGCCATAATATGCACTGGAGCAAGAAAAAATTGGGCCATTTCAAGTTGGACCCACTCGGGAGATCTCATGCTCTGAGTGAAGAGCACTGATGATCCCTGAGCAGTGGCAACACACACAGTCAAGCAGAACCAGAAATCAGAGTCCAAGAGAAGTTAATCCAGGATGAATTAGACTTAGAGTGGAGTGAGCAGTGTCAGAGACCTTGGGGCACAGGAGTCAGCAAAACCTAGATAGGGGATCAGAGCCCAGCTGAATAGGTCTAGGTTTGTGGTATTGTTCCAGAACTACCACATTGCTGGAGTGGAACCAGGGCAGAGGCCCAGTTGTATAAACTAGGTCTTCGTGGGGAGCGGTAGGGAAGGCTGCAGCAGGGGGGCTGTAAGCAATCAGATTTTGAGAGGACCGCCACAGTACATGTCTGGTTGAGAGCAGTACTTCTGGAACTCATGGGCATGGGTTCTTAACCTATTACCCATGAACTGAGAAAATCTATTACTAAGAGACTAAGAAGACAGCCTGCTGACGTAGGGGTCCATTATCTGTAGGTAGTAGGGACCAACATCCAGGAAAACCCTCCACAAAGATAAAATAACTAAAACACATATCTATGTATATATATGTGTAACAAAATGCTTGTGTATGGTACAGTCCCCCTGCCTTTTATTTAGCACTCCGTTCTTTTGGTTTGATGCCCTATCAATTTCGCAACAACAGCATGTTAATGTAAGTTATCTGTTTCTTTACAAATTGAGAAATAGCTGAAAGCTGATTTAGGTCAAGGGCAAAAGGAGGGCAAGAGGGATTCAGAACAGGTAGTAAGCTATTAACCATTGTATTAGCCAAGAACCAGGGTTCTCCAGATAAACAAAACCAATAGACTATACAGGTATACTGAAATATATAGAACTTTATAGAATGGAGAAATATAAGTATATATATATATATATATATATATATATATATATATATATATATATACACACATACATACATACATACACACATCTCTCAAAATCTGATTGCATAGATAGATACAGAGAGAGACAGACAGACAGGCAGAGTGACAGAGAGAGAGAGACGAATTTATTTTAAGGAATTGGAACTGGTTCAAGCAATTGTGGGATCTGGCAAGTCCAAAATTTGCAAGACAGACCAACAGGCTGGACCCAGGAAAGAGTTCATATTGAAGTCCTGACTCCCAAGGCAGCCTGGAGATAGAATTCCTTCCCCGTTGGGGAACCTCCATCATTCTCTCTTAAGGCCTTTATCTGATAGGATGAGGCCCCTCCAATTATGAAAGGTAGTCTGCTTTACATAGAGTTACTGTTTTAAATGTTAGTCACATTGATGTACAATATCAAGACTGGTTTTTTTACTGAACAACTGGGTACCATAGCCTACCAAGGTCACATTTTATAATAATTATAATTTAATGTAATTATGATGTTATATTTATAACATATTATACTATTATTTATATACCTGTTCAATTGTACATAATTATAATTTATGTGTCACATAAAATTGAGCATCACAGGGAAACAAATCAAGCTCACTGAACTGAGCATGGGAGAGAGATAAGAACATATGTATCTCCTCCCAGTTCTTCCCAAATTGTGACCAAACCCATATATGTCATTATTATATCTAAAAACTTAAGGGTTTATTTCTCATGGCTCTTGAATAAAACCTTTGCTCATCTAGTCAGGTTAGCTCTACCTCTTTCCCAATCACTACCACTCACCTGCGGACCATGGCTACTCTGCTCTATGAATCCCAGTCTGTGCCCTTCCAGACCTCCCACTGCTTTCAAGTATAAGCTTACAACAATTCTTCTCAACCAAGGTTTTATTCCACATGTGGGCTCAAACCAGCAGTGGTGTTTCCCTTATGACTAAATGCAAAAGAAAAGATATAATGAGGCGTCAGCCAGTTAGAGAAATGAAGCCTGAAACTAGAGTTTTTTCACTCTGCATATCAGTTAACTTGAAGTCCAGCTCTACAAGGGTCTGCATTTGAGAAAGCCATTCTCCAACCATTCATGACGCTCCAGAACCCTACAGCATCTCTTCAAAGTAAAAAACACCTGTTTATAGCTGCATCCTGCTTCCTTTATACTTTTCAGTGTTGCACCATATATTTAGTTGACTATTGCCAACCTAAGCACAGATAATAATATAGAGTTGATTTTTTATATTGAGATAAAATTCACATGCAGTTAAATCTATACATCTTAAGTGTATGATTAAATGAGCTCTGAGTAATATATACATGGCGTAACCACCATCCTAGTCAAGATAGACATTGCTATGGCTACAACTCTTTTCTCATGAAATTCACTTTTTACATTTCCTCTCTTCTCTTGATTTCTTCTTTATAAAAAAGGGATTTTACATATTTACTTTTAGGGAGTGGGGAAGGGAGCAGGAAAGGGGAAGAAACATCTATGTGCAAGAGAAACTTCAATTGGCTACCTCTCGCAAGCCCCCAAATGGGGACCTGGTCCACAAACCGGGTTCGATTCCCATGTGACCTGACTGGTTCACAGGCTGGTGCTCAATCCACTGAGCCACACCAGCCAGGGCTAATTTTTTCTTTACCTTTAAAATTAATAGACTATTTTTAGAGCAGTTTTAGGTATGTAGGAAAATAGGCGAAAGTACAGAGTTCCCATATACCCCTTCACTCCCTGCACTGAGCTTCCCCTGTTATTAACATGTATGAGTATAATTGATGAGCCACCACTGATTATCTAAAATCCAAAGTTTACCTTCAGGTTCACTCTTTGTGTTGTACACACTATGTGTTTTGACAAGTGCATTGACATGTGTACACCATTACAATATCATACAGAATAGTTTACTGCCTTCAGGGTCCCTTGTGCTCTACCTCTTTATCCTTCCCTCCTCCTGACCTCTGGAAACCACTGATATTATTATTTTCTCCATAATTTTGCCTTTCCCAGAACATTATATAGTTGGAATTGTACAGTATATAGCTTTTTCCAGTTTGCTTTCACTTAGCAATATGCAGCTAAGCTTCTTCTATGTTTTTTCATGTCTTCATAGTTCACTTCTTTTCATTGCTGAATAATGTTTCATTGCATAAATGTACCCAGCCTGTTCATCTGTTCACCTACTGAAGGACATCTTGGTTGCTTCCAAGTTTTGGCGATTACAAGTAAAACTGCTATAAACATTTGTGTGCAGGTTTTTGTGGACATTTTCAACTCATTTGGATAAATATCAAGGAGCATGGCTGCTGAATCTTAAGGTAAAAGTACTTTTACTTTTGGAAAAAAACCCTGCCAAATCGCCTTTCAAAGTGCTTGTATTTTTTGGCATTCCCACCAACAATGAAAGCAATGAAAGAATTCTTGTTCCACAACCTCACTAGCATTTGGTGTTGTCAGTGTTTTGAATTTCAGTCATTCTAATATATGTGTAGTGGTACCTTGTTGTTTTAACTTGCAATTCCTTAAAGACATATGATACTCAGCACTTTCTTATAATTATTTGCCATTTGTGTATCTTCTTCGGTGAGGTGTGTGTTTAGATCTTTTGCCCTTAAAAAAATTGTTTTCCTTAAAAAAATTTTTTTTAAGTATATTTTATTGATCATGCTGTTACAGGTGTGCCAATTTGTTTTCCCTTTGCTCCCCTCAACCGAGCATCCCCCTCCCTCCAGCAATCCCACACCCCCTTAGTTCATGTCCATGGGTGGTGCATATAAGTCCTTTGTCTTTACCCTTTCCTGTACCATTCTTAACATCCCTGTTTATTCTGCACCCACCAACTATGCTTCTTAATCCCTGCCCATGTCGTTTGTTTTTTGTTTTTGTTTTTTAGTTTTGAGGTAGTTATAAATTCCTTCTTAGTTGTGAGGGAGACAAGTGTGTCTTTCTACGCCTCCATCTTGGCTGGAAGTCTCCAGTTGTTTTCTTATTGCTGAGTTTTAAGAGTTCTTTATAGATTGTGGATACCAGTCCAGTCCTTTATCAAATATGTGTTTTGCAGAGATTTCCTCCCAACTTGTAGCTTTATTCATTCTTTGAATGCTGTCCTTTGCAGAAAAGAAGTCTTTTAATTTTAATTAAGTCCTACTTACCAATTTTTTCTTTCATAAATCATGCTTTTGGTGTTTTATCTGAAAAGTCATCACCAAAACCAAAGTCATTTTGATTTTCTCCCAATTTTTCTTCTAGGAGTTCTGTCATTTTGTACATTTAAGCTTATGATTCATTTTGAGTTACTTTTTGTGACAGGTGTGTAGATTCATATTTTTGCATGTGGATGTCCAGTTGTTCTAGCACCATTTGTTGAAAAGATTATCCTTTCCCCATTGAGTTGCCTTTGTTCCTTTACCAAAGATCATCTAACTATATTTGTGTGGATTTATTTGTTGGCTTTTTATTCTTGGAATGGGATTGCATTTAATCTACAGATCAAGTTGGGAGAAACTGACTTGTTGACAATATTGAGTCTTCCTATACATATGCATGGGATATCCACTCATTTATTTAGATCTTCATTGATATCTTTCATCAGAGTTTGTCATTTTCCTTGTATAGATCTTATACATTTTTTCGTACACTTATTTCAATTTTGGTATGAATGTGAATGGTATTGTGTTTTTAATTTCAAATTTCACTGTCTGTTGTTAAACAAGAAAGCAATTGATTTTTGTATATTAACCTAGTATTCTGCAACCTTCCTATAATCATTTTTTAGTTCCAGGAGCTTTTGTTGTTGATTACTTGAGATTTTCTACATAGACGATCATGTCATCTGCAAACAAAGGCAGTTTTATTTCTTCCTCCTCAACCCGTGTTCCTTTTTTTTTTTCCTTTTTCTTATTACATTAGCTAGGACTTTCAGATGATGTTGGATAGGAGTGGTGAGAGTAGACATCTTTGCCTTATTCCCAATAAATGGGAAAGCATCTAGTTTCTCACCATTAAGTGTGATGTTAGCTGTGGATTTTTTTGTAGATACAGTCATCTCCCCTTATCCTTGGGGGATATGTTTGTTCCAAGACTCCCGCTGGATACCTGAAACCATGGATAGGACCAAACTCCATATGTACTATGTTTTTTCCTATATATACATACCTATGATAGAGTTTAATTTATAAATTAGGTATAGTAAGAGATGAACAATAACTAATATTAAAATAGAATTATAACATACACTGTAATAAAAGTTATTGTGGCCATTATTAGGTAAAATAAGGGTAAGTTAAACATAGGCACTGCAATACTGCAACTTTCAATCTGATAACTGAGATGACTAATAAGTAACAGTGTATACAGTATAGAGATGCTGGACAGAGGGATAATTCATGTCCTGGGTGAGATGGAGCAGGAGAGTGAAGATTATATCAATATTCAGAATGGTGTCCAATTTAAAACTTATGAATTGTTTACTTCTGGAATTTTCTTTCTTTTTTAAAAAAGACCACTGAATTGTATACTTTATTCACTTATTCATTAACTTATTTAATCCTCACCTGAGAATACATTTATTGGTTTGGGAGAGAGAGAGAAACAGTGATCGGCTGCCTCCCATACTTACCCAAACAGGGATAGTGGATCAAACCCATAACCTAGGTATGTGCCCTGACTGGAATTGAACCCACAGTTTTTTGGTATATGGATGATGCTCCAACCAACTGAGATACCTGGCCAGGGCATGGAATTTTCCATTTAATATTTTTGTACCATGGTTAAGCACAGGTAACTGAAACCAAGGAAAGGGAAACTGAAAAGAAACTCCAAATAAGGTGAAGGAACTACTGTATTCTCTATCAATTTGAGGAAGGTCCCCTCTATTCCCACTTTGTTGAGAGATTTTATCATAAATGAGTGCTGGATTTGCTAAAAATATTTTTTCTGCATCTATTCATAAGATCTTTTCTTTTTAAGCCTTCTGAAATGATGGATTGCATTAATTGATTTTAAATGTTGAACCAGACTTGCATAACTGCAATAAATCTTATTTGGTTGTGCTGTATAATTTTTTATACATCATTGGATTTGATTTGCTAATATTTTGAGGAGGAATTGATTTTTAAGCAACACTAAAACAAATATTATTTTACAGTAATCCACTTAGATTAATGCAAACAATTCTTTTTTTAGATTCTTTGCATAGGACGACGATTAAACAGGCATGTTAACTGGGGCTATATATTCAAAAATATAAAGTAGGGGTGTTGAGTTTAAATGATATCTACATACTTTTGTATTTTCCCCATCATCTCCACCTGCTGCTTTCCTCTCCATAGCTGAAATCTCTGCTCAATCCTTTTAATTTCTAGTTCCCCCCTTTTCCACTTGACACTTGTGGTCTCCCTCACTGATGCATATTTCAGTTGTAATACCAGAATTTGAGCAGGGTTTATATGCAGATTTTGGGACTTACCACCTCTATAGCCCCCTCCATTCTGGGATCCCCTCCTTGTTTCTCAGCTTCTCTTTCAGTTCTAAACTCTGTACTCTTGACACCACCATCCAGTAAGGCTGAAACTTCATCCCGAGCCACCGAGTGGATTGGTGGGCATCTCTGGACAAAAACTGCAAACCCAAATATCACAATGGTGTGGTTACATCTTTTAAGTGTAGTCTTCTCTCTGATTTCTGCCTGCTTTGAGTATCTTCCCAAAGTGTTCAAAAAGTTGATTTATAATATTTTCATACATACGTTAACATTAAGATCTATGGAAAGGTTAGTCCAACTAAATTATACCACCATTACCAGAAGTCGAATTTCCCAATATTGCTATTATGCTCCATACTGAAATCACACTCCCTTCTCCATCCCATTTTTGTTGTTGTTGTTGTTACTGGTGGTAGTGGTAGAACAGGAATTTTATTTGAATGTCCATCCTCCTCCTATATATCGCAGGGGGCAAATCCTGATTAGTCCATGTCAGTGTTGTAGTTCATTTCCCTTGCATCAGTGGTATGTCTAGGAAGGGTTATCCATCAGTTAGGGAAACAGAAGCTGCTCTTTACAATCAGGATATAAAGGGTTTAAAAATAGGGAACTGGTGGCTTAACCAGAGAAAAGGTCTAAGGGAGCAGTGGTCAGAGAATTCACCACTGACTTTCTCAACTTGAAACACTCAAAGCAGGTGTTCTTAAAACACACCTTGAATTTCCTAGGCGTGTCACATCGGCTCACAATTCTGGCTCCAGCTGACTGGAGAATAACAATCTGCCCATCCCACAGGCTCAAGTGTGTCTCTCACCAGCACACTCTAGCCTGGAACCATATGACAAAGGGGATTCTGGCAAATGTAGCTCCTGGCTTTTCCTCTTCAAAGCAAAGGAGACCTTAGGAGGGGTAGTAATGCCAAGTCGACAATGGATAATTCAACACAGAACATGTGACCCAAATGAGCCAAGAGCACAGGCAGGGAAGGGAGCTGGAGAGCTTCTGGAGACATTTCCTGATAAGCTAAATAAACAAAGACTTGGAAGAACAGTCCCTCTTCTTCCATTGGATTTTTTTTTTCATGTGACTCTTGGAACCAAAGCATGAATCTTGTGACCATGAGAGGAGCCTGCGGAGATGGAGGCACACAGGGTGTTTGAAGCCTCTCCAATCTGAACTTCTTGTTATGTGAGAATAAGTGCCATTGTTTAAGTCTTTTTCAGTTGGTTTTTCTGTCACTTGTAACAAATACAGCATATTTAGATCATGGAGGTAAATCTCAGAGGAAATCATTTAAAGGGGTGAAAGTGGGAGCCTTTAGGGAGCAAGACTGGGGATAATAAGATGTGGTGTTTATTCACCTTGTGCTCTTTGACCTTGTAAAGAACGTGTATGCACTACTTGAATAAAAAATTAAATTAGAAAAGTCAATCTAACAACTCAATTCCATTCCCCACATTATGCTTTTCTTGATTTACTCTAATCTATAGTATAAAAAGAAGTGGCAGCTAAATGCAACAGCCTTTCCTCACTCTTATTTCAAGCAATCATCAATTCTAGCTGTCTATTGAAGAGCTCCCTAAATGAACCCCATTTTCTTCCCCTTGATTTACTGTCACCAAAATAATTGTTCTGAAGGGCAAATATGATTGCATCCCTCTTCTGCTTAAAATCATTAATTGGACACACATTTTCTTTACAAGGTCCCATCTAAATTCCATAATGTGGTATCCAAGGCTCTTCATGATCTGGCCCCTGACACTCTCTCATGTAAAATTCCAGATATTCTGAAACTTTTGCTTTCTTCCTTACACTCCGTGTTCCCTCAGCCCTCCACTCCTTGTCACACACTGTTTCTTTGGCTTGGAATGTCCTTCCTCATTAATCCTTTTTTCGGCTACCTCTTCTGTGAAGATTTCTTACTCCCCTAGTCCTTTTACCATTTCTCCTTTCCAGATACGTATTGGGTGCCTAAAGCCTTGATCAGCACAAATTATATTACACACCAAAAATCACTTAACTGGAGTCTGAATTCCAGAAAAACCTATCAAAACTAAAATAGTTTTGGAAACTCATTTGATAGCAAAAATGGAATTCAACTATTTAGATTTGTAATTTGAATTTATTCCACTTTGTGTGAACGTTCATTAATTTTGTTGGAGAAATATTAATGGGTTTCATTACAGAGTGAAGCCTCAGACCCCACTGGTGGTATTGTTAAATGTAGTTTATGCACCTGTGGCCCATTCGAAAAATGGCTACTGCAGTATTTCTCATCTCACAAGTTCTAGAACATTTATTACTCATCAAGAGGTGAGGTCTGTTTCCCCCTTGAAACTGGGAGTGATTTTATAACTGCCTTGATGAATAAAAGCAGTGTAATGATACTGCTTTTTAATGACTTTCAAGGCAAAGGCATAAAAAGTGATATGCCTATTTTTACTTCTCTCTAAATATGTTTGCTCTGGGAACCCAGACACCATGTTGTGAGGTAGCCTGGCCACATGGTGAGGCCATTTGTAGGTGTTGTGGCCCACAACCCCAGCTAAGGTCTCAACCACCAGCCAGCCTCAACCAGCAACCAGCATCAACTGCCTGACGTGCAGGTGAATGATGCCTTCAGGTGATGTCTGCGCTTGGCATTCAGGTGCTCCAACTACTGGCGGAGTGGAGCAAAGACAAGCTGGTGTAACCAAGCCCTGCCCAAAATGCAGATTTATGAGAAAAAAGTAATGTTTTTGTTCATTTAAGGCACTGGATTTTGGGGTAATGATTCTTGACCATAAAAACTGAAATTCTATCACATGACCTTGAAAAAATGTGAGTTATGATAAATTCCAAAACCGATCAAGGCTTCAGATAAGTTATGTATACTTGTGCATCTATATATCAATTTTTTCAATGTAATTGGAAGTTCTTCGAGTATAAGAACTAAATCTTTTCATCTTGATATTCTCAGACCCAGTGTCTAAGACTGGGTGGGTTCAAGGTCTGTCAATTGGATTAATCAGTAAGTAAACACAGTTATAAACAAATGGTTATTTTGAACTAGTTTCTTGGAAGTCTATAGTTTCATTCAATTCACTCCATGGCTCAAAAATCACTTCGAATGACTCATTTTTATAATTATATTCAGTGTATGAGCTATATAAAAAGTTTCATTAATGTTCCTGTCTTAGTTTTATCCAAAGGTATTACCTACTATGATTATATACTTTATCCACCAAAGTACCTTCCAAATTATAATTGGCTGTTTCCCAAAGTGAAATGAACCTTTAAGGATGAAGATTTTCCATTACTTGGGATAAATGAAATAATTTGACATAAACTCTGAAGGCAATTCCAAAATAGGAGCTCCCAATATTTTTGAACAATGCGATGTTCAAATGCAATGCAGAGATGCATAGATGCAAGGATTTTAGCATCCATGGTGAGAAGTTTGGAAAAAATCTCATTAATCTGAAGTGTAAGTTCTACTTTGCATAACAAAAATATGGTCACACTTCATATCACACATACAGGGGTGGTAAAAAGTAGGGTTATAGTTGTAATACAAATTAATAATACAATAATCAATGAATAATAATACAAGAATAAACTGTTTCATGTATTTACAACTGTAAACCTACTTTTGCCCACCCCTGTGTATTTAATTATAAGAGGGAAAAGAGAAAAAGAGAAAATCCATGTTATAGAGACATGAATAGTGTTGATTTTTAAAATGTTCCTATCATGAATAACTGTTTTTGCTCTTCCTGTGAAATGTTATAACGAGTGTTTAAAACTCTGAAGGAATTCTGCATTGCCAAATTGAAAAAAAACATATAGATCAAAGATACTACAATAAAATGTAACTACACTACCTGGAAAACTTAAAGAGGGGTTAGGGTAGGCATCAGTCAAAGTGGTCCCCCCACCAAAAAAAAAGTCACGGAATGTAATGTTCAACTTAGGGAGTATAGTCAATAATACCGCAATAACTTGATACAGTGACAGATGGTTACTAGATTTATTGTGGTGATCACTTTGTAAGGTATATAAATGTCTGATCACTATATTGTATACCTGATACTAATATAATATTGTATGTCAACTATAATTTTAAAATAAATTTTAAAACTCATGACTTTTTTCTTGGAAAACACTAACACAGAATGAGTAGAAAAGTGAACATCTGAAGTGATAATTCTTTCTTTCTTTCTTATCCTCAATCCTGATAAATCTCATAAGAAAAAGAAAAATAGGAATCTCACTCTAATTCTTCTGAGACTGAAACAACTGCAGTGTTGGGTCACTTCATAGGACTAAGTTGGTATTCTAAAAACAAATCTGGAATATATTTACATTTTATTTGTTATGTAATTATAAACTACATAAGTTAAATTAGTCAAAATTATTAGAAGTGTATAAATGTATCTATATAAATTACTAATAATCAAATCATAAAACTAGACGAATCACCAAATCACCTAAGTTTCATAGCAGATATCCAATTTATTTATTTTCCTTTGTTGTTTTTAAAAATTACATTATGCCCCATAAGATACAGGTTTCATCGAAGCATTCTTGAGCAAAGGTTCCACTACAAAGGATTCTGCAGATGAGACGAGACTGTTCGGTCACCCCAGTGAGGATGCACAGAGCATGTGCTGCTCAGGGGCAGCAGCTGCCATGGAGGGTGATGAGTGCTGAGCTGCCTCCTGTGCCCACAGCTATTCCCTGTTGCCCCAGTGGTTTGGGGATTTGTGGGAAGGTTGTGTCCATGATGAGCTTCAGCCCAAGTGACAGCAGAGCTGCCCTGAGAACAGAGTAAGGAGGGAAACGGAGAGGCACTTAGAGCATATCAGAGGAATGGGATGGGACGAGGCTTTGAGTGAAGGCCCAGGCAGTCACAGATAAGACTGTCCTGCTTATGCCTCCTCTGAAGAAGTCCAAAAACTATTTCCCACCTTGAACTCAATGTTCGAAAGGAAAGCTATCTGCTAAAATGGGACATCAGAGTTGTGATGTGTCAAGTTGACTGGCTACGGAGCACCCAGATTATATGTTATTTCTGGGTGTGTCAGTGATGGTGTTTCCGGGTGAGATTAGCAGTGGATCAGTGCACTCAGTAGGTGGCCCTCCCCAATGTGGGTTGGCATCATCCAACCCACTGAGAGCCTGAACAGAACAAAGTGGGAGAGGAAGGAGAAATTCACCCCTTTTGCTCTTCCTACTTGACTATTTGAGCTGGGACATCGGTGTTCTGCCCTTGGACTGGGACTGACACCATCACCTCCCTTGGTTCTCAGGCCTTCCAATTCAGACTGGATCACATCACCAGTTTTCCTGGGTCTTCAGGTTACCGATGTAGATTGTGTACTTCTCAGCCGCGGTAATCACATGAGACAATTCCTCAAGTCTCTTTATATCTATATCTATATCTATATCTAAATCACCCCTATTGATTCTGTTTCTCTGGAACCACTAATATAAGAGTCCACTGAACATTGTAGATGGAAATAAACCTATGCTCAGCCAACCTGGCAATCTCCTAAACAACCCCTCTCCCCACCTCCACACACTCGTCTACCTGAATTCCATTTTCCATTTTTCATTTAGTGGTTTAGAAGTGATGGCCCATGTGAAGACAACAGCTGTTTCTCATTTTAGCATCTAACCAAAATATACCATCACTGAAGGCAAAAGCAGCATCTCAGAGATCTGTATTTCCTACAGGGTCTACAACCTAGAAGCAAGTGCTTTGCACATAGGTAGGGGTTTCAGTGAACTAATGAATGCAACTTCCGAATTAAATGCTAATATTTAAGAACACTAATCAGTATTGCATTATTAATCCCCAAAATTAAAGAAAGCTGAATGGCATAAAGCCCATCCTGCCTTGACAGTTCTCACCCAGACTTCTTCAGAATGAGACTGAAGTTCAGGTCAGGAACGTGTAGAACAGACTGCAGTCTCCAAGCTATCAGTTTGGTCCCTTCACCAGCATTAAATTAGCCATGATAAAATGAACGGAAGTCCTATCGGCATGTGATACACATTAGCAAAAAGAACAAATGAAATCATTTTGACAAAATCTGTCTCTCTTTTCTATAGAACTGTGTGTTTGATCTTTATCCCAAACTTTCTTTGACATGATTAAGCAAAGATTGACAACTGAAGATGTGAGACACATAAAAACCTATTTGGTTATCTAGTCTATATTTTAGGCCACATGTACTAGAATGTATTACCTATGGAAATATTTTCTATAACTTTGTCTAATCCTTTTCCAGTAAACTTCCTCTGAATGTTTTAAAGTCTTTTCTGAAGACCTATTCAGTTAGACACATCTTAGATACTTGGCAGTTTTTCTGAAACTTCTATTTTAACTTCTCTTATTTGAATTTTGTGCCATTAATCCAGGTTAACCTCCTTTCCTGTCACTATATTGTAGATAGTTCCCATATTCCTTCTTAGGCATAATTTAACCATGCTTCACACATTAACTTGAGTAGATAGATGGTAGATGGTATAAATTACAAAAAACAGTGATGTGTGAAGACATTCCGTGGTGAATAAATTAAAGCATTAATTTCAGATATATCAAACTAATACTTTTAAAATTTGTGGTTCCTATAATTTTCAGACCTGCTTCCAAAGTCTTTGGAATGAAGGAATTAAATGGAAAAGATCAGTTTAAAATTTCTTTTATTTCATAGGTTGGAGGCCTATGAATATTTAAAAGGGGAAAAAAATTAAAAAGAGGATTTAGCACAGAGGGCCTCCTCAGACTATTGCCAATCTGGAAAGTGCTTTATCACCCCCTGAATATATGTGCAGCTTGGTACAATGAATCTGCATTGACTGAAGAAGTGAACATGTTTATAGTATAAAGGGAAGATTTTAAAAAGGAGAACCTAACTCAAATTTAACCAAAATCTCTATCTGGAAAGGAAAACATTCCCAGCACAGGCTCTCCTGGGATCCTGGTTTCTGATTTCCACAGGAATACACATGGAACTGGCACCAAAACACACACACACAGACACACACACACACACGTTTTTTAAATAGTGAGACAAGAAAAAGAATCACGTTTATCCTCATTCTCAGTTTTATTTTTTCTCCATAGTATTGATCATTTATACCATATTTCCATTTATTCTGTTTACTGTCTATGTCCCCCACCTAACATCCAAGCTCCATGAGACAGAACTATTGTTTTATCTTGTTCACTTCAGTATCCCCAGGACCAAGAACACTGCTTGACCCATATTAGGCAGTAAACACAGAAAGAATTATCTTATTTGGCGCTGATTTCTCTATTTTAAGATTCAAACAGAAAGATATCATGCATACTTCTCTGCTAAAAAAAGATAGACCTCTCCACTCCAAATGGTTATGCTACTACAAGTTCTTTAAATTTTCTAAACTTTATTTAACTGTTTTTAACTTTATTTTTGTTGTTTATACTATTACAGTTGTCCCTGTTTTTCCCCCTTTGCTCACCTCCACCCAGTCCTCAGCCCCCCTTCCCTCTGGCTATCACCACAGTTGTCTGTGTCTATGGGTTTTGCATATAGGTTCTTTGGGCTAATCTCTTTGCCTTCTTTCATCCAGTTCCTACTTTCCCCTTCCCTCCAACAGCTGTCAGTCTGTTTCAAGTTCTTTAAATCTCTAAAGGCAGGCTTTGGGATAGTATTAATCCTTAAAATATAGACTAGGAAGCATCTCAAATCTGACCATCTAATTAAAGGTGCTAAAGATGAAGTTTCATGAGGGCAGAGGCAGGGTCAATTTTCTGTCGATACCTGCTTGGGACATGGGCCTGGTGTGAGTCAGTAAATATAAGCCAATTGGAACAGCTGACTGTGCTAGCCACTGGTCTAAGCACTCTCATTCATTCATTCATTCATTCATTCATTCACTTTTTACTATAATTCCATGTGAGGAGTACAATTACGACCCCCAGTTTTCAGATAAAGAACATAAGGTAAAAGGGAATAAATAACTGTTAGTTATCAATGTATTGTCTCTCACCTCCAAACCCATCTGTCTTTGCCCTTCGTAAGCTGGAGCTGGGGGGATGTTAAGCTATGTCAATAGAAGGCACAAGAGGGACACTGGAAGGGTTCATCCTCCCGGAAACCCCCTCCCTTACAATTTCTGACCCTCCATGGTCTTTATTCCATGTGGGAGCACAGAGGCCAGCCTGGCAGAGTTCCAGCTGCACCTTGGGCCACACTCTTCTCACTGGTTGCTGCTTCTGCAGACCAGCTCTGGCCCCATTTCTGCAGTCTTTTGCTACCAGTAGGCTGCATGTTCCTCTGGTAGCCCCAGTTTCTCTGAAGAGGACTGAGAAGACTGAATCCCAGCCTTGCAGTGGTGGTGGTGGTGGGGGGGGGGTGTAAATTGGCATAACTACTTAAGAAAACTCTTTCACAGTATCTACTAAAGCTAAACACATGTATATGCTATAATTCAGAAATTCCACTCATGAATATATACATGAGATTAAGTGTGCTTATTTCCACCAGAAGAAATGAACTAAAATGCACAAGAATATCCACCAACAGATGAATGAAAGCTTGTGGTATATTTCTATACTAAAATAATATATAGCAATGAAAAAAATGAAATGTTACTATACCTAACAACATAAATGAGCCTCACAGACATAATGTTGAGCAAAAGAAGCCTGACAGAAAATGGTACATACTGTATGATTCCATCTATATGAAGTTCAAGACCAGGTAAAACCAAGCTATGGTGGTAGAGGTTAGAATTGTTGTTTCCTTGGAGGGGGTTATCTGCTGGGAGGGACACAGGGGAACCTGCTGGAAATGTTCCCTTTCTTAGGGGGTCAGGGGGTTACATGGATGTGCACTAAGTAAAAGAAATTGATTGAGCTGTACACTTAAGATTGCTGTTCTTTATTGTATATGTTAGATCTTAATAAAAAAGAACATTAAAATTTTATGTTAAAGAAAGGACATAAAGGTATTAAGGTTAATGCATCATATTTAGGATAGTGAAGAAACCAGCATGCCATTCAAGTTTCACTAAAAATTGTCTTATGAAAACTGATTTTCCTCATTTATGAATTCGGAATATTAATATCTACCAAACTTATATAGCAATTAAGCATATTAGGTAATGTATAAATATCTTTGTGTTCCTTTAAGAATAGACCTATATAAATATAATTATAAACAATAAATATAAATATATGGAAATATTACTTGTAGAGCATGCCAAGATCTCATTTTCACTTAAGTATTCTCATAAACACTACTTCGTTTCTTTTAAAATATAATCGCTAAAATCCACAAAGTAAATGAAAGTAGAAACTTGAGTTAGGCCAACAACAAATTGATAAATTGGGGCTAAAGTAGGGCTGCCTATTCTTTCCATGACCCTTATGGTGGACAATTGTCATAAAACTGGAAAGTTAATGTTTAGACTTATTAATTCTTCCTGAATGATACTAGAATCTACTTAGTGACAGGATTTTCAATTCCAGAGACTCCAATCAAATACTTATAAACAATCTCAAGCCCAATAACACCATACAGTTCATCTTCTTTGTTTTGAGAGTAATTGAAAAAAACAATAATCTGGTTGTAGTCATATCTATGCATAGAGATCACAGAAGTCCTCTAAATTTGAGCTGTCCAATGTGCTAGTCACCAGCCCCATGTGGCTACTGAGTACTTGAAATATGGCCAATGTGAATTGATGTAGCTTCTAAATATAAAATACACACCATTTCTAAACCTTCGTAACAAAAAAAAGTGCAAAATATCTCATAAAATTTTTTATATTGATTACACATCAAAATGGTAAATTTAACCTGTTTATATTTACTCTTTTTTAATGTGGCTAATAGAAAACTTTAAATTTCACATATGGCTTGGATTATATTTCTGTTGAACAGAAGATCTTTAAATAAAGGTGGAAGTTTTCATAATGCTATTCCTTTTGAGACAGTTTTCGGAAAGAGAGTTTTAACAATTACATTAAGAGTATTTAATGTTTTCTGGCCAAATTACATGTCACTGTCCAAGATTAAAACCTACATTTAATTTTAATCTATAATAAGCTGAGTTTTAGAATGGTCATATGATAAGAAATGTGGCTTACATGAAGTCACAGAATACTTGACATATACATTGACATGTGTATTCAATAACATGTAAATCTGCAGTTCTAAAACTTTTGAGGGCTTTGAACTATAGAGGTAGAGAAATGACCTTAGTATATCATCTACAGGACTTCCCAAGACACCCCAACATAAAAACTATATTCAATTAACCAAAAACAGTACTGATATGGACTGAATTATGTCCACCCAAAATTCACTTTGAAGCCCTAATTCCCAAGGTGATGGTATTTAGAAATGGGACCATTGGAAGGGAATTAGGTTTAGATGAGGTCATGAGGATCGGACACTGATGATGGGATTAGTGTCTTTATAAAAAGAGAAAGAGATCATAACTTTCTTTTCCTTTCTCTCTGACATGTGAAGACACTGCCAGAAGGTAGCCGTCTACAAGCCAAGGAGGAAGCCCTCACCAGAAACTGATACTGCCAGAGCTTGATCTGGGACTTCTGGCCTTCAGAAGTATGAGAAAATACATTTCTATTGTTTAACGCACAGTCTATTGCATTTTGTTATGGCAGCTTAAGCAACTAATACAGATACCTACCACTTAAGCAATCTCTTTTTATTAAATATCATAATTAATATTTACCTGTTTACAAATATATACATTTTGTTATATAAAGGTAATGTGACTTGCACAATGTTGAGAATAAATATCTGTTGATTTTCTCTATATGTCAATAGGGCACAACTGACCTATGGCCTCTAGAGACCAGATAGCTCACAGACCATCTTTGGAAAGCCAGAAAAACGATTCAAGGAAAATGATTGTTACTTAAAAATATTAATTTAAAATATTTTCTTAACTGTATAAAAAATATTTTCTTCAGTAAATGGAATTCATATTCCTATTTGAACTGAAAATGCTAAATTGTGAATATCTCCCCTAGGGATTTGCTTCTGGGTATGGCACCTTCAATTATTTCATCACAGTTTAAGCTTAATAAAATCTCATTTATGCTCCAAGGCATGAATGATCCTAAATGTTCCTCACTCAGTATAGTGGCTTTTGGAATAACTCTTTTTTTTTTTTTTTTTAAATAAAGGAAAGGGTCCTAGCCTGGGGAACAAAATCCTATGTTTCTTCGGAAATGTTCAAAATCTCTTTGAATTTTTTTAAAATATGCTTTATTGTTTATGCTATTACAGTTGTCCCAATTTCTTTTCCCTTTGTTCCCCTCCACCCAGTGACCCGCCCCTCCCTCAAGTTGTCCCCTGCCTTAGTCCATGCCCACTGGTTGTGCATATAGTTCTTCTGAACATCTTCCTATCTATTCCACTCCCTCCTACTACGCTTCCTAATTCCTGTATCATCTCCCTCTCTTTCCCCTCTGCCTCCTCCCCACTGACCTCCCCCCAAGATGTTCCCCATACTCATAATTCTTTTCCCACTCTCATTGCCTGCTTAGTCTGCCTGTTTCAATTCCCTAGCTTCTGTTGTTGGTTGTTGTGATACAGTTTTCATTTTAATGTTCATAGTTTTGATCTTCCTTCTCCTAAACAAGTCCCTTTAAAATTTCATATAACAGTGATTTGGATCTGATGAACTCTTTCAGTTTTACTTTGTCCGGAAGCACTTTCTCTGCCCTTCTATTCTGAATGACAGCTTCGCTGGATAGAGTAATCGTGGTGGTAGGTTTTTGCTTTTCATTACTTTGAATATTTCTTGCCAGTCCCTTCTTGCCTGCAGAGTTTCTTTTGAGAAATCAGCTGATAGTCTTATTGGGACCCCTTTGTATATAACTCTCTTCTTCTCTCTTGCTGCTTTTAAGATTCTCTCTTTATCCTTGATTTTTGACATTTTGATTATAATGTGTCTTGGTGTGGTTCTCCCTGGGTCCAGTTTTTTTGGAACTCTCTGTGTTTCCTGGACCTGTAAGTCTATTTCCTTCCCCAAGTTAGGAAAGATCTGCTTCATTATTTTTTCACATAATTTTTCAATTTCTAGTTCTTCACCTTCTGGCAGCCCTATGATTAAGATATTGTCCCGCTTATAGCTGTCCGATAAGTTTCTGAGCCTCTCCTCATTTTCCTCACTTTTTGTTTTCTCTTTCTGCACTGGTTGACTGTTTGTTCCTTCCCTATGTTCCGATTTTTGATTTGATCCCTGGTTTTCTTGCCCTCACCACTAGTTTCGTATGTGTTTTTGTTCGTTTCAGCAGGACTAGCCTTCATTCCTTCCCTGTCTTGTTTAAGATCTGCTGTTAGGTCTGTAGGCATTTTTATAACCAAAGCTCTGAGCTGAGGCTCAGAAAGATTTCCTATCTGCTGAGCCATTAGATTAGATATTTGCTATCTGGTCAGCTGCGTCACCGGGATCTCTATCATGATCTGTGCCATCCTGACTGTTTTGTGTTTACTTTTGCTTCCTGGGCAGGGCTATCACACCTCCTACACTATAGGGGGCAGAGCCCATGCACTCATCAGAACCGGGTAACCCTTCTCACCATGCTGTGACATTTTCTGAGGGGCTGGGGGTCCAAAATGGATTTCTGCCGTTCACTCTGCTGAGAGACCAGGAGCCTCCTCCTCTGTCCCCATCCCCTCTGGGCCTCACAGTCCAACGCAATGGAGGTCTGCCTTCCCCAGCTTTGGAACTGTAAGCTGACAGATGTGGTCTGCAGCTGGGGGTGCTCCCCAGGCGCTTCTCGCCTCCCCCTAAATACGGGTGTCTGTGCTTACCGCTGTCCTGCCTACGTCACTGCTGCTGCCACCATCACAGCTTGAACTCTCCTCCCCGCCTTCGTCCCTTCTACCTGTCTGGATGAGCACCACTACTTTATAACTTCATACGTTGGACTTCCATTTATTTTCTGGAACTTCTGGTTATTTCTGGTTTTGCAGTAGTTGTATTCCTTCTTAGTTGTGGAGGGAGACAGAGCATGTCAGTCTAGGCCTCCATCTCTGCCAAAAGTCCCTCTTTGAGTTTTTAACTGCCTGGTTTTAAAGAAAAAATGCGGTGGGGGGGTAGGGGGGCGTGGAAGAGAACCAAATAGGGTAACTGATCCCTTCTGCCCCCTTTTAGACCTCCAAGGAGTTTAAGAACTCTATGAAATCTATACAAAATTTTGTTTTTCCTATACATATTTTCTGGAGAAAGGGACCTGAGCTTTGGTTGTAATCACCAAGGAGACAGTGACCAAAAAGTTTAAGAACCTCGTTTTGGGGTTTGCTTTAACAAAGTGAATGAACAGTTCCCTTTGAGCTGGCCAGGTATAATTGTCTCCCCACTTGTTGCATAGTACCTAAGACCTCAGGATGTGTACCGGGCCCTCCTTCCACTACGTGGTTGGCTACCTAGTTCCTTGGTTTTGTTTCCCAGGGTGTGTAAGTTTATGCTAGTTGCCTCCAACTTCCCCCTTCCTCCCAGTTGTCCTACTCTGAATACTGTATCCCTGCTTAGTATGAGTGAACCCTGAGTGGCTGTCTCCTTATTTGAGTGAGACTCACAGTAGAACTTACCACATTTATCAACATACCCCTTTCCCTTATTTTTGTTTACTCTTTCAGGGCCACTGAATTTGCCACAGTGCTGGATATGTTGTCCACCTCTCTTCGCTAGAAATGGGTCTAGAAATAATCAGTTTGGCCAGATACTTTATAAAGCACGTCAGGTCCTGTACAGCCATTCCTAGGTGGCATAACGTTTTTTCCATTCAATGGTTTTAGCACTATTACATCAAGTGGCAGTCCCTTCACCTGCTTTGCCGATGTCTTCCCTAAGAGTCAGAGAGATCAAGCATCCACAGACTTTGCACCCCTCACCCTTACACCGGCTCCGAGTCCCACATTCCAAGTTCCCTCCTTTAATATAACTCGGGATCTTTCTACATCCCTCCCTGTATTGGAGTAAAGAATTGAAGTTCATTCTTTCTATACTCTTCTCACTAATAAATTCTAAAATCTCTTCGTTTCCTTGCAGAGCACAGATGGGCAAGTTTTTGGCATTTGTTTTTGCTAAAACTTGCTTAAAACCAGTGAGTCTGGCCCTTGGACATCCTGGATCTCAAAGCAAGGAGGGGCTGGCCAGAAGGGTCCCTGAACCCAGGACTATTTATAACAAGATCGGCCCCAGGGAGCAGCTGGAGCCCGGAGGTGCAGCACCCCGACTCCTCGACCCCCGCGTCGACTGCCAAAGGACCCCCGGGGGAAGGCCGGCCGGGCCAACCGAGGGCGCTGCGGCCTCCGGGTCCTCCGGGCACGCGCGGCCAGGTTAGTGGGTGGCGGCGGCCCGGATCCCCAGGGATGGCCGCGGCTGCGCTCCGCCAGCAGGTGGCCCCGGGGTCCCGGCGGCACCGCCTCCTCCCGGCGCCCCTCCTCCCCCGGGGGCGGTCAGCGCCCCGACCCGGCTTGCGCCCCGCCGCCGCCGCCGCCGCCGCCTTCAGCCCGCCCGCTCCCCGCCCGCTGCGTCCCCAGGGCCGCGCTCGCCGCCGCCACAGCCGCCACCGCCGCGTCCCGAGCTGCGCCCAGGCCGGCCCGCAGCGACATCCCGGGGCGCCCGCCACCCCGGCCCGCCCTCCCCGCCCCCAAGTCGCTCCCCAACGGAAAGTTCGGCTCCGGCCGGGTTTTCCCAGAAGCCGGGAAGGAGCTGGGGTCGGGGGGCGTGTGGAAGGGACGCGGGCGGCGGCCGGGAGGGGGCAACTTCTCCCGGGAAAGCGCCTCCTGCCGAGCTCGGCGCGCCGCAGCCCCAAGGAGGGTTCGAGGTGGTTCTTCCCTTCCCTTGGCCTCCCCCCTGCGGATTCCGGGGACGGACCTTGGTCCCGGCGCTCCTGCTGCGGGGTGACACGAACCCGAGCCGCCGCCTCGGCCGCCCCCGGCCGCAGTCCTGCCTACAGCACCATGGAGTTCTCTGAGAGGAAGAGGAGCAGGAAATCCCAGAGCTTCAAACTGGTGAGCGGAGGTAAGCGGCGCCGGGCCGGGCGTGCAGGCGGCGGGCAAGGACGTGGCGCCGCGTAAACAGCTCCGCGCGCGGCCCGCGCCCCGTTCCGGGCTCCGGGACCCCGAGTTTCCTCCCGAGGGGGGCTGCAGCCGGACACGCCGGGAGGCTAGCAAAGTTGTGCGGGGGGAGGCAGGAGGTTATTCCGCGTAAACAAATCGGAGAGCACTAAGGAAATTAGCAAACAATGACACTTGGGGAGCCGAGAGCCCTCTTTGGTATTCCACTCCTGCGGCCAGGTTGGGGGCTGGGGGAGAACTGCCTTTCTATCAGGCCGTGCGGACACCGATCCCGACCAATGGTTGTGGGCTTGGGGATTTTTTTCCCCCAAAGAGAAGGGAAAAGGGTGGTGGTGGTTCTTTTAAGAATGAGAAAGACGCTTGTGAGCCTTGCAAGCCCATATAAAAATTGTTGATATCCGAAATCTTTTCGATGCGTTATTTGGGTTGCAGAGGTGCCTTAGAATAGATCACTTACCAGTTCAGTTGTGTCATTAAAAAAAAAAAAAAAAAAATCTAGCCAGTTCCTGACGATTTAACAGGTGCACACCAGAGTCTCTAGGCTTGGGTTGATTTTATGAGGGAAGGAGAAAGTTTAATAGTGTCATCAGTTGAACATTTTGTGTGCAATTACTTGTTAGGAGACTTTATTTTCCTGAAATGACTTAAAAAAACAAACAAACCAGGCAGGACCTAAGGTAAGAACAGATGAAAAATGTCTATGGAAATGCATTGTGTCACTTTAAATGAGAAACAGGTGACTTCTTTTTCATGGCAATGTCACAAGTCTTAATATTGAGTTTAGAACCACCTGGTTTAACTATGTTTGAATCAACTTGAGGTCAAAATCAAACCACAGAACCTGTTCATTTTTCCTTGGTTGCTTTGTCTAGCTTTGACATCAGAGTAGAGAGCAGGACAATGGTTTTAACAACCTGGAGAAGTCACATAAAACTGTTGAAAATTAGAGGGCAATTGCTAGTAATAGAGATTTTCACGCTAAGCTAAGCTAACTATGATGCAGTCAATAGATCCTGCTTTCAGTTGGTCTGAAAATGGTTTTCTTAGAGACATTTTGAAGATCTGCTCATATGTTTCCCCTGCTTTAGTTTGACATTGTTTAATGTAAGAGGTCTGAAATTTTATGAATTCAAAATATTTGGCTCTTTTCTCTTTCTATGTACACCGTCCGCCAGCAGTGTTGATTACTCAGTCATTTGTACTTTAAAAATCTCTCCATGTGTGACTCACCTATTAGGCTACCTGATTCATTCAGGAATGTAGGCTGCTTTCTTATTTATGACCTCAGGGACCTTACTACTTTATCTTAAAAGTGAGAGTACTTCTGTAGATCTTGTCAGGTCCAAGGCAAAAAAAAAAAAAAGAAAAAAAAAGAATAGCTGTTAAGAAGGAACTTCTATTTTCTTACGTAGGTGATCTTACTTTTTAGAAATAGGTTACCAAAGCACAATAGCCTCTGTAGAGAAGCTTGTAAAATGTTGTATTTTGAAGTTGGACTGATATAGCAAGTTTTTCTTCTGTCTCTTTTTTCCCCCTAAATTATTGGTCTGGTTCTTCTCTCTGCTCTGCAGGTGCTTTTTTAGAAAATAAACTATTGCATATTAAAGTATAGTAGCTGAATGCAGAAGACTCACTTGTGTGAAAGATGGGAATCTTTCTTATCCTAATTATACTATATTTGAAATAACAAGTCAGTATCTTTCCAGTGTTATTGCCTATAAGATGCTTAAAGGAGGGGATTTTTCTGGGTAAACTGAGAGTGCTAGGTAACTCTAAAGCATACTATTATTCATATGCTCAGGAAAATGGGTTGTGGAGATAAATTCGGAATCCTCCCCTGGTCTATGATTGGACAGGGGTTTCTTTTTCTTATAAATATCCTTATAATTTGAAAGAAAAGAAGCCCACTAATTGGCATCTGTGGGCCAAATTTACTGTGAAAACCATGTGGGCAAGCAAAGCTGTTTCTGAAGTCAGAGAAATATTCAATTTGTGTGCTTTAGAGTAAGCAAAGTTTTAGGGATTATTAGCAACTACAAATTCTGTGATTGACCGAGTTCTGGAAAACTATTTATAAATTAAAGTATAGGTTACCCCTACTGTATAGATAGATTGAGACACTAGTCTTCATTGCTTATTCACATAGTGCAGGTAATTAGAATTATAATTTTTGGTTGTTTTCTCATCCCAGATTATCACCATGAGGTATATAAACTCTCAGAATTCAGCAACGATGTCAATGGGGAGGCCAAAGAGACACAGCCCAGATTTTTAGGTAGGTTCCTATGTCAGTTAATTTCTCAGGAAAACCATGTGGCCATTTGCAATTAGACAGGGGAAAAGGGGGATTGTGCCAGAGCGGGAAATGTCTGCCATTGCTTAGTGTATGACATTTTTTTCAAGACCTTTTATTTTACAGATTGCCAATATAGTCCTTATTAACATTGGTAAAAGTTGTAATTTCAGACATAAATGTTTATTAGTGTCTACACACAGTGCTAATTATTACTCACGCCCAGAGCCAGATGCTGACGGTGCAGTTTTGTCGCTCTGTGCTCACCCCATTTACATTGCATATTCGCTGGCACGCTTCACTGGCGATAGTTTGTGTAATTGGGGTATTACATCTTTGACATCTGGATAACAGAAATTCAATTTCCAGGAAGCTGCTATTTGTTTGGTTTTACCTCTCTGCCTTGGGTGGGATA
The DNA here is from genome assembly GCF_987537825.1 of Furipterus horrens. Classification (NCBI taxonomy): domain Eukaryota; kingdom Metazoa; phylum Chordata; class Mammalia; order Chiroptera; family Furipteridae; genus Furipterus; species Furipterus horrens. The sequence goes on from NW_028327172.1 coordinate 138,900,864, forward strand.
GAGGATTAATATGTTGTCTTATTATTATGTCCCTTCACCTTTGTGGCCTGGTTGCTAATCCTGCCATGATAAAATTAAATTAACTCTACAGTCAAAAAGCGTAAGGAAAATAAAAGTGTGATTGTCTGTCTAACCCCCTCTTGACAGTTAGTACCAGTTATCACAGCGCAGCTCCTCGTTTTCCTGGCTTTGTGTTCATTTCATGCCAACCTTCAGGGTCAGAGACTAGCCATGCTTTGCTCTCATTGTCCTCATTCCTAGCTCAGCTCGGGGACACAGAGCAAAAGCAACATCTTTGAGACTTTCTCACAAATGTAGCTGCATGATGAATGAATAGGTAGCCCCAAAATGTTGCTCCTCTTTATGTGTAGTTTTTGGTACCTTGCATGTGCAGTTCGTTATCTGCAGATCATCAGCCCCAAATTGGGATTCTGCCTTTAAGAGTGAAGGACCCATAAAATCATAGTGGAGAGTAAATGGTGGCATTTGGCTATGACCTTGCCCATCCTGGACACCTCTCCACTGCTGGTAGTAGGGGGAAGACTGGATACTGCATAAGAAGGAAACAGAGAAGGGGAGAAAGTCTGGGCAAGGGATATTAAAAGCAAGGGCCAGAATTGCCATCTCCCTGGGGAGAGTTGACCAGGCTTAAGGTAGCAGATTGCTGCTCAGATCCAAGGTGTGTTGTGCTACAAAATTAAAACAACGTAAAAGCCAAACACATGTAGTGGTCTGTCATCAAGACCTCTCTCTTTTGCTTTGAGGAAGAGAAAGGGTGGGTGGCAAAAGACTAAGAAGTGAAACAGATTAATAGAGGTAAAATAGGGACATAGGATTTCTTACACAAGCGATCATTAAAGGCACGTGGATCCTTCCATTGAGGGAGAGAATACCACTGAGGCCAGCATTGCTCTCAGCCCCTGTTTATTGTTAAGAAAACTAATGCTATGACCCAGAAGGAGAATATTCTTGGGTTGTACTCTTTCCAGTTCCCTAATCAGTTGGAATTCTATATTTTCAGTCCCCTAAACTTGATCTGTTGGAATTCTGTATCTAGCTACCACTCGATTTCTCCATTTGAAATGAGTTTGCCTATTAGTAGTAGAAAATTTACATTTATCATAAAAATACTGTCATTGGTTTAGTATTCTTCAGTGAAGCAGGCTCCCCTCCCCCCTTTCTGTTGTATACTGGAAAGTAGTGAAATTGCTTTAAGTAGGTTAATTCTGAGTATGAGAGAGTGGTGGATGAAGAACAGGAAGATACTAGTGCTCAAAATTCAGCAAAATGTACACTCTTGAAAGGGCAGAAATTGCTGCTTTTATTTTTCCTACCTCAAGTCCAGGACAATAAGCAAACATCAATGAAAGACCAAGGTTGGAATAAGCTTTCCAAGTTGGGCAGGAAGGCCTTGGACATCAAGAGACAAAAGACAGCACAGCATGAAAGTGTGCCTAGGTTACTTCTCAATCGTTTGCTCATTCTGGGTAAGGTTTGCTATGGTTCCTAAAAAACATTTTATTTTGTAGTCTCCAGTGGAAGAGCAAGTAATTACACAAACATAATTTCTAGGGCAATTGGGAATAGTTATGGATAGCCTATAAAATTAAGAATTTTGTTGTTGATGATGTTATAAAATGGACATTTTTTAGTTTGTAATTACTCTTCTGAAAATGTAGATTTACATCATGTCTGTTTTGTAACTCACCAGTGTCTATCCATAATATCACTTAATACTGCTTAGGAAATGGTGTGAGGTATGCGACATCCAAGGGAGTTAGCAAAGCACCAGAAGAACTGTTTTAAGTATTATGCAGCCCTAACCCTTAGGTTGTTGTATGGGACTTTCTGTGTTCACACAGTGTGTTACCCTTAATACTATCTGCACCTATAAGATTAAAGTTCATGTTTTGGGGAAAGAGAGTGCTCCAGAGTTTGGCGGAAGTCCCCATAGGAAATCTATTTCTCTGCAGTATTTTTAGGCTGTTGACTATGTAGGACGTCCAACATGGGAGGACAGCTCAATCGTGGGAACAGCTTGGCTGTGTGCTCTGGGAGCCACACATTTTTAGTGATAATAGGGCCAGCAGAGGTTACTTTACCCTGTGCACCTTGACTTTGTCAAGCTGGCTGTGATGGGCTAAGGTAAAGATTTGAGCACTGTTTAGAGAAAAACAGCTTAATTCCTTTTAATCAATTCAACAGATGTTTGTCGGGGGAAATACTATGAACTCAGCACTTTTCTAGAATAGAAGTGGGGTTTCTGGAATGGAAGGGGGTTGAGGGCAATGAAATAAATGGATAGAACCGGGTCCCTGCTCTTGAGGATGAAAATCCAGTTGAGGAGATAGGACAAATTTAGGACATAGTGAAGGAACAAGATTCAGTAGTCATAACAATTACAATTGTTTGAGCGCTTACTGTATGCACTCTCTTGAGTTAGGAATGATCTCATTTAGCCTGAGAGCAAGTCTGTAAGAATCATCATCATCCCAGTCTGGTAGATGCAACTTGAAATGCTAGCTAGCTTGCCAGAGGTCTCAGATAGCAGGAGCCACAGCTGGGATCCCCTGCAGGTCTGCCTGAGCTCTAAACACCCCACTGTACTGCCTCTCTATGTGAATGATAATTAAATGACAACTGTGAACCATTAGGACAATGGGCAAAAGCAGAGTTGGAAGGAAGGACCCTGTTCAGGGTCTGGTGGAGAGCTCCTGAGAGGCTAGACCTTGAACTAGGGAATGATTTGGATAGACAGCAGAGTTGGAGAAGATTGCAGGTGGAAGGGGTGGTGTGAGCCACAGCAGCGGATACGGGACGGGGGTTATTATAATCAGACTTTGGGAGAGGGCTGCACCTCGTGGTTCAGAGTGTACTTTCACAGCTGTCATCTTGTAGTTCAGGTGGGTGTTATCAATCCCACTGACCAGAGGAGGAAACAAGCTCTGAGTTAAGTGACTTGCTCATGAACAGCAGAACCTGAAGTAAATTCAAATCTCCTGTCCAAAGATCTGTTCCCTCTAGCAAATTGAACCAGGAAGTTCAAGGGTCATCGAAGAAACCCTAGCTGGTAACAAGGCACTTTTAGAAAGTATTTTAATGAGGCAGTTAATTAATTTATTATCCAGAACAATAACACAAACACTTAACAAAATCCCTTTGTATACATTGGATGTTGGTTTAGGTTTACTATTATATAGTATATCACTTTGAAACAGTCTATTTTTCAGGTGTTCAGCATCAATTATTTATTCGTTTAACAAATATTTATTGAGCTCCAATTATGTGCCAGGCCCTGTTCTTTTCAATATTTGGTTCAGCTGTACAACTTTCAGAACATGAAGCGTAGGCCAAGTGAGCAGGGCTGAGATCTAGATTTTTGAATCTCTTTCCTGCTGACAGCTGCCCCACCAGGATCCCCAGAGTCTCCTCAAAGATGACACGCTCGAAAAATTCCTTCCCACTTTTCAAGTGAGGGAGTTAGGCCCTAACTACAGGGTAATTCTTTTTCCTGAGAAGTGGACGGGTCTGTGTGTGAGACGGGGTGGTGGGGGGTGGTGAGAGGGGTGGCGCTCTTCCCCTAGAGTCCAGTGGCCTGGGTCCTGCCCTATTCTTGTTTGGACTCAAGGACTCGGGAGCTGGGCCTCCTTCCAAGCTCTGATGTTTCACTGTATCTGTGGCTCCAGTTCCACGAGCCAGAAGCAACCTCAAAGGAAATGAAGGTCCAAGAGAGAGGAAAAGAAAGCCCCCTCCCCCAAAGGCACGTTGTTTGGAAATGAGAACATTTCACCTCTACTTCTCCTTTCTAAAGCTCCACCCTCAGCACCATGGCCCCACTATGTCCTCATGTCCCTGACCTTTTTCATATCCGTTCTCCCCTTTTTTGGTGGCAGAGTGAAGGGGAAATAACACTAAGAGTGGCTCTTGGGGTTAGGAATGTGGCCGATAATAGTAGGTGTCATTTATGGAGAGCTGGCTGTGTGTCAGGCACTATGCTACCAGCTTTGTGTGTGTTACCCCATTAACTGTCCCAAGAAAGGTATTATCATTCCCAGTCTATGGATGAGGAATTTGAGGGTTCACAGAGTTACTCAGTGACAGAACCAGGATAAAGCCAGGGCCTGTCTGCAGAACCATGCCCTTAACCCCATGAAATGCTTTGTTCAGTGCATCCCCATGTGGAACCCGCAATATCTCTAACAGTTGAAAGGGGCTGGTGCTGCTTGAAGCAGGATGAGAAGACCCAGAGCACCTGGTACCACATCCCACATTCCTCTGCCTCCCCACCTCTGTGGGTCTCTGCAGATCTTTTAGGCTATGCTCATCACAATTTAAAAGCCTCTGTCTAGATTGTTTCCAAGGTTTCCTACAGCACTAAAAGTTATACTATAGATCCAAAACATGGCTTCAGAAATAATTTCAACGATAGAGGTATAAACAGTTATTTTATTGTAAAATACATTGAATTTTCTGTATTCCCTGGTTATCATACATCTTGTCATTTAAAAAAAATGATGTAGCCCTGGCTGGTGTGGTTCAGAGGATTGAGCGCTGGTCTGTGAACCAATTAATATGTTGCCGGTTCAATTCTCAGTCAGGGCACATGCCTGGGTTGTGGTCCAGGTCCCTGGTTAGGGGAAGGAGAGATGTGTTTCTCTCACACACCAGTGTTTCTCTACCTCCCTTTCTCCCTTCCTTGCTCGCTCTTAAAAAAAAAAAAAAAGAGAGAGAGAGAGAAAGAAAGAAAATCTTTAAAAAATTATGTAAGTAGTAATTTTTACACCATCTGTTAATTTACTAACTACTTATCTTGTAAATGAGAAGTCATGGTAGCCCTCAATTTTAATTAGTTTTGATTTATAAGTTTGGTACTGTGAAGCAACTACTTAAATTTTTTTATTTTAGTTATTTAAAAGGCATTTAGAGCTTCAAGAATTATTTTCGTATGCAATGTTGTTTTAAATTGTGACTAATGTGGTAAATTGCAGTACTCTTTATTATAAGACAACCTGAAAGTCCCTTGGCTATTCTTCAAGACCCCAAACAGACTGGCTTTGGTCCCTTTTCACTTTGGCTATTTTTAAGAATAGGATCTATTGTTTTGAATTACTATCTGAGAATTTCATGGATTTACTCCTGAATGCAGGAGATAAGAAAACATTTAATTCATAATTTTTATATTAACCAATATAGTAAAAAATAAAGCTCTCTCTCTCTCACACACACACACACGAACACACACACAATTGCAAGCAACATCAAAGATGAGAGAACCTCTTGAACAAACCGGCACCGATGGCGTCTTTGAACAAAAGCACGCAAATTACCATGTTTCTGTAGTTACTGATGCAGACTTAGTTGTTCTTAGGTATTAATTAATGCCCAGAGTTTGGAAGGCATTTGCAGTTAGGCCTGTCTCATACTTTTTCATCACTTAGTTAATATCACAACTGCATCATAAGGTTGGTGTTATATCTGTTACACAAACAGGAAGCTGAGCTCAGAGAGGGAAGTGATTTGCCCTAGGTTACACAGTAAGTGGTAGTTACATCCCGTTCTGCACTCTTCACTACCTCAGAGCTCAGTACAGTCCCCACCCCTCCCATTCTACCCACATGGGCTGATCTTAAGTCAGTTACCCCGCATCCTCGCCCCAGCAGAGTGGGACTTCCAGATGTGAGGGGGGAAACCATAGGTGGGGAAAAGGTGGGCAAAAACTTCAACATGGGACACCCCCAGGACCCATTTGGGCAGAAAAGAATTAAGATTTGTTTAACATCTACTCTATGCTCAGCACTTCCCTTACTGTGTCTCACTTCATCCTCACACCAATTCTGAGAGGGTATTGTTATGTCCATTTTTAGATGAAAAAAAAAAAAAAATGGGCCTTTGGAAATGTCAGTTTGCCCAGAGTCATATAGCTCATAGAAAAGAGCCTTCATTTGGACTTGACTTGCCACATTCTGCAGCCTCGGAGGAAGTGAAGCCCCTGCTCCCTCCTTCTTTGCTATTGGCTGACTTTTTCTAATTTACTTTTCTATCCCTGTCCCCTTCCTCCTCCTTACTAAAAGAATTTGCTTGTGTCTACCTGGTCCTTCATTAATTTTTCCTGAAGCACCTTTCCTGTGTTCATCTTGGTTCCTTTCGCTATCCAAGTCTCTCCATGCCAGTATGCAGTCTCCTCCTAGGTCTTACCCATTTCCACATTCCTGCTGGTATTATGACCCTGTCTCTCCTACCAGTCTTTTTTATTTATTTTTTAAGTATTTTTTATTGATTATGCTATTACAGTAGTCCCAATTTCTTTTCCCTTTGATCCCCTCCACTTAGTAGCCCCTGGCCTCCAGCAATCCCACTCCTCTTAGGTCATGTCTCTGAGTCGTGCATCTCCTATCAGTCTTTAAAGCCCAATTCAAACATTATCTGGGAGCCTTTTCAGTTTATGAAGCATAATAGAAAGAAGATAGGTTTAAAGTCAGAAAACCTTGGTTGGGATCCCAGGTGAACAATTAACACCTTGGACAAAACTCTTGAGAGTTTTATCTTTACGACAGGATAGCAACATTGGCCCTACCTCCTCATCAGGCTTCCCTATAGCATGTAGAAAATTTTATGTGGTAAAACAGTTTTTCAAAGTAGAAAATGCTGTATTCTTGTTGTTATTGTCCCTTTTTCCCTCTTCTTCTCAATTGGAAGGTACCTCAAGAAAAAGTTCAAATCTTTGTTTTCTAAATGCATGAACATATTGGACACTGTTGTATAGGAATCTGAAGATTTGTTTTAAAATATACTGCCATATTGAGACTTCAGAGATGTTTAGTGAGCCAAACTAAAATATGCCTCATTTAACTGAAAGAAGCATTTTAACTACACTAAACTAACATAGAAATTTGGGGTTTCTGGTGTTGATTTGTGAGGTGCAACCTGAAATCTTTTTGAAAGCCAGCTACATGTTGAAACACAAAATTGAAAAATAGCATATGCTCTGCTGGTTCGGAATTCTGCTGTAACATTGAGGTGCTTAAGGTAATATCGACCTGTTTATAAATTGATTTTGGCATTGTCTAGTTCTCAGGTCCACAAGGCAACTTTTCCCACCTTAATTTAAGAAAACAACGATGGCATGAAAACAACAGCAGACTATGGCATAAGTCACATTTGGGAGGGGGCTGCCCATGAATACAGCTCGGGCTGGGCCTGCTCCCCAAAGCCCCGGTCTTGAGGGAAAGCTGCCTCCTTCTGTTCTTCATAAAGGCTCGGTGGGTTCAGCTATCACTCTGTAATTGGCATGTGTGATAGTTTGCTTTTCCTACACCGATCGTGAGCAAATCATTAAAAAAAAAAAAAAATTCCCACAAAGGAGATATATTAACAATTTAGCCTCTCTGGTTCCCATGGGAATATAGATTTTTACTTTTGGAAGAGAATAACATGGCCTTCTATAAGATAAAATAAAGATTTGGAACAATGTGTTTTGCATCTCAAGGTTAAAAATAGATCTACGAGTTTACATGGCAAGGCTGCTATTCTTTGAAATTAACAGATTATTGGAGAGAAGATTACCTGGAAAGGAATGTAACAGCAGTAGCAGGGGTTGGGCTGTGGGCTGGGGAAAAGAGCAGACAGGGAACATACAGTGATTTATCCAGAGGCTGCCTTCAAGCTTCTTGGAGCATTGTGCACAGCTCTGAGGGTTGCTCTCCTGCCTGAGCTTCTTCATTGTCCATGGCTTTCAGGTTATGACTGAGGCTCATAAGCATGACCAATGAGGCCCTGCATGCGCTGCCACCTGTCTACTTTGAGCTTCTTCCTGACACTTCCCTTCCCACCTCCCGGGCTTTAGGCACACTTAACCACTTTTCTTGCCTGCAACCGGCCCTACTTCCTCTCTTTTTAGGCCAGTCACTTTCTCACTTCAGTGGCTGCACATGCCACCTCCTCTGCTTGGTATACACTGGCACCTACCTCTCTCTTCTTTGCATGGCTCTCTGTTATCCTTAGACTCTAAATTGATGTAACTTCCTCCAGGTAGTCTTCTCTGATTCCCCTCTCACCTGCCCTTCCACAGCATCCTGAGCATGTCTCTACCAAAGTTTACTGCTGTATCTCTGCCACTAAGTTGGAAACTCCCCAAAGATCATCTCAGTATCTCCATTGCCCAATGCCATGCTGGTCACAGAACAAACATCAATAGATGCTCAATGAGTGAGAAGTCCAATTTTAAATTCAAAATAAAGTGATGAAATCAGCCATTTTGAAACATTATTATTCAACTGTTTTACCACTAAGCTCTTGCCCTGGCTTTTGAGGTGAAAATTTATACATCCTCCTAGTAGCTAACTGGACCTCCAAAGCAGGAGTAAAATATGTCAGCACTGACAAGGGAATGTTTATTTTTCATTACCTATTTTTTTTTCTTTTTCTTAAGTTTCTTTTATTGATCATGTTGTTACAGTTGTCCCAATTATTTTCCCTGTGCTCACCTCTGCCAAATACACCTCTTCCCTCCAACAATTCCATCCCCCTTAGTTCATGTCCATGGGTTGTGCAAAAAAGTTCTTTGGCTTCACCCCTTCCTATATTATTCTTAACTTCCCCCTGTATATTTTGTACCAAGCAATTTTGCTTCTTAATCCCTGCACCATTTCCCCATTTGTCCCCCTCCCCCCTCCCAGCTGATCCCCATACCTATGATTCTATTCCTATTCTGGTTGGTTGCTTAGCTTGTTTTCGTTTTTATTTTTTAAGGTTCTGTTAATAGTTGTGAGTTTGTTGTCATTTTAATGCTCATAGTTTAGATCCTCTTTTTCTTAAAAAGTCCCTTTAACATTTCATTTAATAAGGGCTTGGTAATGATGAACTCCTTTAGCTTTACCTTGTCTGGGAAGCACTTTATCTGTCCTTCCATTCCAAATAAGAGCTTTGCTGAATAGAGTAATCTTGGTTGTAGGTCCTTGCTTTTCACCACTTTGAATGCTTCTTGCCAGTTCCTTCTTGCCTATGAAGTGTCTTTTGAGAAGTCAGTTGATAGTCTTATAGGAACTACTTTGTAAGTAACGCTCTTCTTTTCTCCAGCTGCTTTTAAGATTCTCTCTTTATCTTTCACCTTTGGCATTTTAATTGTCATGTGTCTTGGTGTGGTCCTCTTTGCATCTAGCTTGTTTGGGACTCTCTGTGCTTCCTGGACTTGTATGTCTGTTTCCTTTGCCAAATTAGGGAAGTTCTCCTTCATTATTTTTTCACATAAGTTTTTAATTTCTTGTTCTTCCTCTTCTCCTTCTGGCATCCCTAGATTTGGATGTTGGCACGTTTAAAGTTGTGCCAGAGGTTCCTAAGCCTCTCCTTGTTTTTTTTTTTTCAATGCTTGTTTCCTCCTTCAGTGCTGGTTGACTGTTTATTTCTTCCTTATGTTCCAAATCATTGATTTGAACCCCAGCCTCCTTCCCTTCACAGTTGGTTTCATGTGGATTTTCCTTCATTTCACTTAAGATAGCCTTCACTTCTTCCTTTCTGTGTCTGCCGTACTCAAGCATATCTGTCAAGTCTGTGAGCATCTTTATCACCAGCGTTTTGAACTCTGTGTCTGTTAAGATGGCTATCTCCTTGTCTCTTAGTTCTCCAACTGAAACCTTGATCTGTTCCCTATTTGGGGCCATCCTTCTCTGTCTCCTCAACTTGATAGGCTCCTGTGTTTGTCTCTGTGCCTAGATAGATCTGTGGCACCTGTTATAAGAGGCAGAGCCTTAGGTATTTGTCACTGTGGGGGCACCTGTTTCACCACTTGTGGTGCTGTGGGGGGGGGGGGGGAGTCTGAAGAGGCACAATGCTACTTGCTCAATACTCACCCCTTTTCCAGGCACTTCTTCCTCTTCCCATATGGGACTGGCACCCCTCTAGCTGTTGCCCTGGCCATGGTTCCCAGAGTGGGTGGGTCTGCAGACATTCTAGGACTGTGGGGACCCTCTAAACAAATGGACTCTGCTGAGAGACTGGCAGTTTCTTCCTCTGTCCCAGCTCCTGCTGGTTTTCACAGTCAGAAGCAGTGAGGTTTTATTTTCCTCGACGCTGGGACCATGAGCTGCACAGTCTGGTCTGGAACTCGGATCACTTCCCAGGTGTCCCTCCTTACTTTTTTTAATGTGTGACTGAGCTATTGCTGCCACCTATAGACTATATTCTCTCAGCCCTGGCTCCGCCCCTCCTACCTGTCTGGATGAGTATTTCTTCTTTATATCTTTGTTTGTTGGACTTTCATGCAGCTCGATTTTCTGGAACTTCTGGTTGTCTCCAGTTTTGAGGTAGTTGTATTCTTTCTCAGTTGTGGAGGGAGATGGAGTGTGTCTACCTACACCTCCATCTTGTCTGGAAGTCCTACATATTTTTCTTTTTCATGAAGTTAATTGCAGGACCCTTCTAAAGTTTAACTCTGAAATAGGATGCACCCTATGCCCTTGTGTGGACACCACCCCCGCTGAGGCCTTGCAGACCCATTGCATTATGTGAAGGCACCTCTGGAATACTGCAGTACTGTGGCCTTGGTGTCTGCTGTGCTGGTCTCTGCCTAGAATGACCTCTACCACCCTTGTCTGTGTGATCCTTTATATCCCTCAAGTCTCTGCTTGAATTTTTGCAGGACAAGACCTTGAGTTTACTGCGTTCCTAGTGCATAATACTTGGCCCAGAGTAGACAAATAAGTGATTTTGAATAAAGAATTGAGTACCATTTAAAACATGTTAAAATGTCATTTGCCACCAGTTAGCTGATCTGAGTGGAATGGTCTGTTGAGTCGGGACAGTCTTGTGCAGGACTGCCCTACACATTGCAGGAGGTCTCTATTCCAGCCTCTGAACATTGGCAACATAAATACACATAAATGTTGGGAGCACCCATCCATCTAGTTACTGTGACACTATAAAACACCCCTCCAGCCCTGGCTGCTGTGGCTCAGTGGATTGAGTGTCAGCCTGCAAGCCAAGTGTCGCTGGTTTGATTCCCAGTCAGGGCACATGAATAGTTGCACATCAGGTCCCCAGTTGGGGGCGCGAGTGAGAGGCAGCCACACAGTGATGTTTCTCTCCCTGTCTTTCTCCTTTCCTCTCTCTCTAAAAATAAAATAAATAAACAGACAAAAATACCCCTCCATATATGAGCTAGCGTTGGTCCTTAGCAAGCCAAGGTTGTGGGGTTTTTAGCTTTGAGCAGGAAAAGACCATTGCATTGCCATAGACTGGAAACCCTTCCCTCATGGGTTGCCTCTCAGGTGCCCATATGACTAGAGAACAAAGGACAGGCTGTGGTGGCTCAGTTGAGCCATGCCACTATGTGCAGAAACGAGAGATCAAAGGGCACATTCCATTCATGGTCAGGTTATTGTGCCTCCTTTCTATATAAAGGACAGCTTATTACAAGTATATTTGATCATATATTATAAAATCATTAAGAAGTTTAGACAGATTTTCTTTCAGTATTCCAGACAATCAGCATCCTTATAAATAATAATTCATGAAATTGTTTTCTTGGTATTGCCTATTTTTTTTTCACACACATACAAATATACTGTGCTATTTGAATTCTGAGGGTTTTACAATGTTTTTTTTTTTTTTTTTTTTTACTTGGAAATCAAATTTTATATCTGAAAGGTTAATGGAGAAAACTAATTATGCTACCTGGTAACCAAATGTGTGAGGAGACATTTGTCTCTGTAATTATCGGCAAGGAACTTTTATAGTTTCATAAAATTGAATGCTACATAGGGTCTTCTGTGAGCATTTGTTAGGACGAAGTGTCCAAACAGAGATGTTTATGGATGATATAAAGTTGAACTGAAATGTAATGCAGGTGCTTGTGCATCTCCCAGCATTTCTCATTGTTGAAATGGAAGCCAGAAGATTAATAACTTTAGTTTGTCATGATAAAATAAGTAATGTGTTCTTGGAACAGTGGTATGCACATAAGTTACTCAGTAATTCCAAGAATTTATTCTGTTCCAGGAATAATATCCTTAACAATTTATTTCTACAGAAAAAGTTGATGCAACATAATAGCCTATGAAGTTGCTTGTATGGTTAATGGAATTATATCTCAAATATGACTTTATACCTACATATAAAATGTAAAGAACCCAACAAAAACAAGCAAGGTCAAGGTACAACATAAAAGTAAAAAAATCAGGAGATGCAAAAGTTAAAGTTCTTCTGTTCACATTAACTCATTCTCATTGCACATATATAATTTTTCAATTACTAGCGAGACTTTAACGGGCACCTTAATAAGTACTGCATGAGACACGGTGCAGAGGAGTTGCTACAGGAATGTTGGCTTCAGCATTCTCGATAAGTCCACTATCCCATTGTTTACCCTGGAAGAGAGAGCCTGGTGCATGGAACAACAGCAGATGTGTGGCCCAGATGTGGTGTGTTTCCTTCTGGTTTACTTCAGTCATTCTGGGCAAGCGGCTTAGTCTTCTCATTTGTCATATGGGAGAAACAACTTCCTGCCTATCAACTTTGATGAACTAGGAAGACCATGACAATGAGAAATGTTCCTCTGGGAAAGCTTTCCTAAGAAGACATGATTAAATATAGGCACCAAGTGGCCTCTGCTTGCCACCACCACACACTCCATAGAAAGGAGAAATTCTTTCAGAAATGCCATAGGTGTTCATTTATGTCTTTCACATCTTTTTTTGCACATATTTTTTTTTCAGCTTTCCTCAACTGTGGCTTCCTGTCATATTTGATAGTAGAGTTTACTTATTCTTGTATTCATTTGGTAGGTATTCATTGAGGAGCCATTAATGGCAGGCTAGAACAGCTAAAGTCTACTAGGTTATGATAAAGAAAATTAAGGATTCTATGGGAACATGGAATGGGGGACCTCCCCAGGTCTGGGGGTTAATGAATATGACCCTTGAGAAGATGACATTTAAGCTGAATCTTGAAGGATAAGTATGGGGTTGGGGCTGAGGATGCGTGAATCCAGGGGGTGAGAGCACTTCCGAGACCTTCGTTATATCTAAAGCAGAGGGTCCCCTGGCTGTTCATTATATAGTTTGGGATTTAATTGTCCTGAAGTGAGGCCTGGGCACTGGTCTTTTTCAAGTTGTCCCAGTGGTCCAAATGTGCATCCAGACCTGAGAGCCAAGACTGGAGAAAGAGGCAAGGGGGGCCAGACGCAAAGGGCCACCGGGTAAGTCAGGTGGGCAGCTGGGCTCTGTCCTAAGGTTGTTGGCATTCAGCTGAGGTAAGTCCTATAATGAGATTTGCATGTTTGAAAGATCACTCTGGCTTCAGGGGAAATGTAGATTAGTGGGGAGCAACACTGAAGGCCTTTGACAGTAGCTCCATCAAGATCTGATCATAGAAATGGGAGTGGAGAGAAGTAGAAAGGTTCAGAATAATTTAGACGCTATAATAAGCAAGACTTGGTGATTAATTGTGAGAAAGAGGGGGAAGAGAGATAAGTCCCATGTTTCTGGCTTGTACAACAGAGTAGGTACTACTTAGTAAGGCCTGTGAATAGTTGTCATAAAACACATTTTGGACATGATTTTAAGGTTGCTTTTGAAATGTACATGTGAGCTGTGCAGTAGGCAGTTGTATGTGTGGGTCTGGAGCCCTAAAGTGGGGTCCGGACTGGAGTCCTCACATAGAGAGACAGTCATTGGAGCCGTGAGAGAGTATCGGTGGAGCCCGAAAGAGTGTGGAAGGGAGAGTCCTGAAAAACTTTGACACTTAAGGAAGTGCTTTTACACTGGTGGCTGTGACCTAAAAGTGGGTCATGAAATCGATCAACTGGATTGTCACCAACACTGACCGCAACAGTAGTAGTAGTAACAACAACAACAACAATAATGGTGAAATAGAACAGAATAGAAAATATCAACATGCATTATATACCGGAAGGATAAATTCATGAGACTTGTTTTTAGTTATGTGTATGGCAAACGTGTGTATTAGGGCATCAGGAAAAATGTATTTTCTTTCTTTAAAAAGATTTTTTTTAATCCTCACCCGAGTATATGCTTATTGATTTTAGAGAGAGAGAAAGGGTGGGAGGGAGGGAGGGAGAGAGAGCGCGCAAGAGAGAGAGAACCTAGGTATTTGCCCTGACTGGGGATCGAACCCACAACCTTTGGTGCACGGGACACACTCCAACCAATTGAGCCACCCCGCCAGGGCAGGGAAAATGTATTTCTTGATGTGAACCATGTCAAAATAGTTTGGAAGCCACCAATTGAAGCTTTGGATGCCTTTCCCTTGGAGATTTCTCATTAATTTCCCTCAGGGATGACTGCCACTCTAGAAGTGCCTTTGGTCCCAAAGTTATCAGAGTTCCTTGAAATCCTTTGAAAAAAAGGTGCTGGTAATGTGATTTAGCATTAATATTATTTACATTGAAAATGAAACTGTACAACAGGACTTGTTTTTAAGTTGAGATATTTAAAATTTTTAAACAGATGAAGAAATGTAATATAGCCAGTATTCAACCATGTTCCTACTTAACTGGTCCAAGTAGTAGGGAGTGGAGAGTTGTACTTCTGTATTGGTATTCTTTTGGAAGTTTTCTGTTCAGGATAGCAGAGGATCAGCATTTCAAATTATATTAAAAGGATTATCTCGCTCTAAACAGTAGATTATGAACATTTATTTTCTCTCATTGGATGAAGGCAAGATTTTGGTTATACTAGTACAGGAATATGGAAGCAGCTCTTGAAAACCACAGTTTTTTATATTTTTTCCTATGTGTATTGTCAACCTTTGAAGACTTTTACAGTATGTTTCACATAATCATGAACACAAATTGTTATTCCACTTTTTCCAGGTTTTAATATATGGCTTTTATAGAACTAACAGGATTCTCATGATCCATGTTTCCATTTCCAGTTTGAAAGGAACCATCTGAGCCTTATTCTTCATAGTTTGAAACAGGATAGCTAAGTTGGAATCCATCGAGATAGTTCAGTTGTTACTTCATTGCTTCCACCATGTGTTAACACAACTAGGAGCTTAAGGTGTGGACTAGTTTACACAGCGCCCAGCACCTCACGATGGATCCTGGATACCACACAACTCCCTTGTTTTGTGGATGGAGTCCTTCCTGTCATTCAGTTAGTTCCTTCAGCAGTTTAGTAGAGTAATAAAGTACTTAGACCTTGGAACCTGAGGGATCCAATTTAAACCTGTAATCTCAAAGTCCTTTTCACCTGTGTAAAATGTAGTCATCTATATTCCAACCTCTTAGCTTGTTATCAGGATTCAGTGTAGGTGGAGTGTTTGCCAGAGGGCCTGGTATTGTACATAGTAAGCATTCCTAAATGGTATCTTTAATACTTACCCCCTACATATGTTCAAATTCCTTTTTTAAAAGACATGGCTTATAATGAGCTTCAAGAGGAAGTAACCTTAGGCATGTACACCAGGGGTTGCAGAATAT
Organism: Furipterus horrens; assembly: GCF_987537825.1. Lineage (NCBI taxonomy): Eukaryota > Metazoa > Chordata > Mammalia > Chiroptera > Furipteridae > Furipterus > Furipterus horrens. Next base: position 138,916,300 of record NW_028327172.1, read on the forward strand.
ACCGCAGCCAGCACCCCCCTTTCCTGAATTTGTTTTGCTGCCGTCTCTAGCACCCTTGTTCTCATTCCTGCCCGACTTCATCTTTCCTGGGTAACATGACGGAAAATGGTTTTATGTCCAAAGCTTCCGCTACCAATTGCCTTAGACCCAGCTTCAGAATACCAAAGAAGGAAAAGTATACATGATTCTTCTAGATTATTTTTTTCTCACAAGAAAGTAATACATATTTATTTTAAAAACCATTTTTAAAGTTAGAATTTATAAACTTGAAAGCAAGGTGAAAAGAAGAAGATCCTGTCCCAATCACCACTATTAAAAATGTGTGTGTAAAAAGTATGTGTATGGAGTCACTGAGGGAGAGGGTGCGGGGGCGGTCGCCGTGTTCCCCTTCGCGCGCTGCGGGCGGGTGGGCCTCGGCAGGGACCGCCCGGATCCTGGAGAGCTGTGGCGGAGGCGGGTGGGCCGCGCCCGGCGCTGGTCGGCGACCGGCGCTGACCCCACGGCGCAGCCGCATCCCCAGTTCGTCCCGGACCCCGGTCTTTGCCCGTCGGGTCCCGGTATAAGAGTTCGTGTAAGGGCCACGCGGGGGCGGAGTGCCAGGCGCGGGCGCCGCCTGGTCGTTGCGGGAACCTGGAGCTGTTCGCCTGCGGCGGGCGGGCGCCTTGCCTGGTGCTTCTTCCCCCGCGTCCTAGACGGCCCTGCGGCCCCCGGCGGCACAGTGAAGTCGCCCTTGACCCTTTCAGGCCGTGGTGGCCACAGAACAAGGCCCGGCCCGCCGCCTGGCAGCAGACGGGTCCTCGGCGGCTGCCTCCCGGGAGGACTCGACTCCTGTCCGTCCCCACGGGTCGCGTGGCGGCCCCTCCCGCCGGCTTCGGCGGTGTCTGTGCCCGCGGCGCTGGCAGGCGATGACACTGGCGGCGTCTGCAGGTACAAGTGGGGCGCGGACATCTCCGGCAACGCTTTCGAGGCAAGAGATCATACCGGAGGATCCTCTCTCCCCCTTGGTGTATGATATACTCTGCAAACTCAGATTCGAACTCAGAGAAAACGTGACACCGATGGCACTGTCCCTCGGGATGGGGAGTGTGCTGGAGGACAATCCTGGAGCATGTGACTCACCCAGGACCAGACCTGCCTGTTCTCCACACCCCAGACGTCTGCCAATGCTTGCCCTTTAAAACGTCCTGACCTGTGGAATTCCCCTTCTAACTATTGCATGTTTTGGGTTAGAAGATACCACTAAACTGGCCTAACTCCAAAGAGAAAAGGAATTGGCGTGAAAAGAGAAGGATGCCACACGCAGGAGGGAGAGGCCGAAGGCAGGGAGGGTCGGTGGGGCTGCGGCAGCACGGACCTCGGCTCCAGGCCAGCAGTCCAGGCGGAAGAGGGTAGAAAATACAAGTCGTGAGTGAGGCGTGAAATGTCCAGTAACACAGTACACAATTATTTTCAGTGTCTTCCACCCATTTTGCACACTTAACAATAGTTACAGCAATGACAAATAACTGCGCTCCGGCCAGCAGTCCTGTTCCTCCTGTAAGGCTGGCACACCCCAGACGGGAGGGTGTGTGCAGGGCTTCTCCTTGCAGCGTTATTTGTAACGGCCAGATGTCCGGCACTAGGGATCGCCTAAGAATACCATGAAAACCTCAGAGGAATATTATGCAACGGTGAATAAGAGTGCGGAGGCCCAGCTTTCTGCTACCAGCATCTCCGAGCCATATTGCTGAGAGAAGAAATGAGGACCCCGTATTTGCATTGGCTTTTATGTGTGTAAATATTTCTAAAGGTACACGAGGAGTTAATAACAGCAGCTGCTCTGGGAAGGAAAATTTAGTGTCCAGGAGGGAGACTCACCCAGGCTGCTCAGTCTTCCCAGTCGGGCCCCAAGTAGTGGGATGCAGGGAGAACGGGGTTCCCAAGAGTCCTGCCTGAGGTGGCAAGGTGCAGGGAGAACGGGGTTCCCGCAGGGATTTAGCCGGGTTCTTTGCGGCTGTGCAGCCTTGAATTGAGTCGGCTCGGGGCTCGGCCGGTCTGTGCACTCCGCGCCTTCCACGTGCCAGGCAGGGGCCCGTCGCTCTCTTCCTCTGCTGAGAAGGATAACCAAGTAGCTTCTCTGTTTTCCAAAAGGGACCCCTGACCTGTCAGGAGCGCCCTCGTGTAAGAGGTCACTGCAGCCGCAGGGAGGTCAGCACCCCTGAACTTCCAGAAGGACCGGCAGGTCAGCCGCTGCACCGTCACTGCACCTTCCCTGCAGTTCATCGGTGAGGGTGTCGCGGCAGGGCGGAAGGTCACGTGTCGGGAAGAAGACAGCCGGATCGCCCTTGCTCAGCTGTGAAAGAGCAGAGCTTATTTTTTAATGTAATTAACTGTTAATCGTCTTCTGCTGTGTTTACCTGATTTACAGTGTGTGTCCATGAGAACACATAATTGTGAACTGATTGGGTGTGTGCGTGTGTTCTCTATAGCAAATAAGTCAGTATTAATCTAATTAAAATAATTTAACCGTTTCTTAGGAAAAAAAAAAAAAAGTATGTGTATGTGTTACAGAAAAGGAAAATAGAATCGCGTATATTTTGCAACTTTTTTCACTTCACTGAATCTCCATATATTACACACAGGTTGAGTGCATACTTTGAGCGGGGCAGTTAGGCCCTTGTTATCCCGTAGTGAGTGAAATTATCATGATCTCAGCCATCATGGACTTAACAGTTTATCTTGCACATATTTCCAAGTGACAATAAAGGTGTCTATTTCATTCTTTATAGATATGTAAAGATATACCATAACTGAATCATACTAATATACCATAAACAATTTATCTAATGCTCTAAAGAACAATGTTTAGATTATCCCACTGTTTCCCTAGTAAAACGATGCTGCAGTGAATGTCTTTGTACATATGTTATGGGTACTTGTTTGCGTATTTCTGTAGGATAGATTTCTGTAAATGGACTTGCCAAATTTCTCCCCAGAAAGCTTCCCTACCAAAAGCATATGAGAGTGACTGTACCAAAAATCAGCTTTATGAACCTATGGTCTTTGCCATATTAGTCGACAAAGAATTTCACATTATATTTCATTTTTATCACATTAATAATTAGGGAGGTTAAGAGATTTAAACAGCATATTCTCTTGTCAATTACATGTTCATGTCCTTTGCCTGTATTTCTTTTGTTAATATTTGTCTTCTTCTTCATTGATTTATAAGACCTCTCCCCTGTATTTGGGATTTTAACTCTTTTGTTCGATTACTCCTAAACATTATTTGAAGTGGTGGCTTCTGACCCAGTCACTTAATTATGACTGGATTTACACATCAAAGGAACATTAGGGCCCTGACCGGGTGACTCATTTTGTGGGAACAACATCCCGTACACCAGAAAAGGTTGTGGATTCTATTCCTGGTCAGTGCACATACGAGGTTGTATGTTCTGGACATATGTGGGAGGCAGCTGATCAATGTTTCTTTCACATCGATGTTTCTTCTCTCTCTCTCTCCCCCTGACCTTTCCTCTCTCTCTAAAATCAATAAAAACATGTTCTTGGATGCGGATTAAAAAAAAGAAGGAACATTTGGTAGGGCAGCCATGTTATATTTATTATAAAATGAAAGTTAGTTGTTCATAATATAAGAACATTTGGAGGAGAGATAAGTAAATAAACTGAATTGGTTGGATAATTCTAGCTTTGTCATACCATTCTCTTATGAAAAGCCTTCATTGATTTTCTGTCATTTTCAGGATAAAATAAAAACATCATGGTCCTTCTGTCTTTGACTTTGCCCATTCAGTGCCTTAACTTCAACTAAGCTTATTCACCATCACCGTCTTTGTTTTCCTCTGCCCTCAAGCTTGGTTCGGTACTATTACCTCTTTTTCCAAAAGCGTCCATGGAAATGCTGACCATGTTTTTTATTGACCAGCTCAAGTCTTAGCATTTTCCTGAAGCCAGCCATCATCCTCCCAGTCTAAATGCTCTCTTCCTCCCCTTAATTTTTGGAACACTTGTAATTTATGCACTGTCCAAGGCATTTATCATATATCCTCTTGGTTTTGCCTGTTCTTTCATGGGCACTGTAGATGTATTCCTAGAAAGTGTAGTTGGGGATGTTTAAAAGCCCGACTTAAAAGCAGCAGCCCCTTGCTCTCTGTGACGGCCAGCCCCTCCCTCCAAGGCCCAGTAGTAACTGTGGTGCCTCGTGTTCTTCCACGGGCTATGGGAATCTGCACATCCCCGTGGGTGGAGAGCAGAGTATAATATTTGCATTTATTTTTTAAGATAAAACAAAGATACTAAAGGAAATTATTCCTATTCCCCTCTTAGGATGTTACCCCCAAACTTTTCATAGATGTGTGTTCTCCTTTGTAGATATTCTTTGGGGAGCACATTTGAGAAGCAACTTGACAGCCCATTTCAACTGCTGGTCCTTGATTCATTTCCTGATATTTCTCTGCTCCTTTGGCCCCTAATACCCACCTTAAGCTTTTTTAGCCGTTTTTGCCCTGAAGGCCTATTTTCCAGCTAAGATCCATGACATTCTCTCTTAGTACCTGTCCTGGCCTGGCTCTACATTCTCAGCCTGAGTGAAGAGCTCCAGCCTCCTGCCCTGGCAGTAGGTGGCTTATCCTGCGTAAGCCTGTGCATGCGTTCAAAGAGAGGCACTGAATTCTTAGAATTGTTTGTGCATTCATTTGTCTCCCATGTTAGACTGTAAATCCCTGAAGGGGAGAGACTATGTCTTATATTTCTTTCTTTCTTTCTTTCTTTTTTTTTTTTTTTTTTTTTTGGTTACCTAGTATCTCATAGTTAGTAGTAGTACAATAAATATTGATGGAATGAATAAATGAACCAGATATTTATTTAAATAGATTTGAAAGAAACTTGATTGTTCTTTAAATGAAAATGCCATGTATACATTGGGCTGCTTAATTATTCTCTGCCTGTAACATTCAGTTTAACGGTGTCCTCCAACACACAACAATGAATTTGCAGATTAGGTGTTCCGTATCATAGTGTGTGCTCTAACCAACTAAACAATTCTATAGCCACTTTTCTGCCCCTTTCCTTCTCAGTGACATTTAGACTATGCTGTGTAGTGCTCTTGGAATTCTTCAATGGAGTGCAGGCACTGAGTCAGGAATGTGTATTCTAGAACACTCTCTCAAACAGAACTGTGCTCCTCTTCATTTATCGGGGTTCCGCTTAAGATTGCATTAGAAAAAAAGACTCACTTAGAAATCATTGCTATGTTCTACAAACTAATGCTTTTCAGACCATTTTTGTGGGGTTAGAATCTCAGTCTTGCCTGTCCGTTGAAAACATGGCTGTTGTCAGTGAGGGCGGCCTGGTGGGTCCTTGATAGCATGTTTGTCAGGATGGGTTTGGAATCAGTATGCCAACTTCAGGTCCTCTCATAGCACAGTCTTCAATTCCTCTGCTTTTAGACTCATTGGTTGCGATTTGGGGTAGGGGCTGCAGAACAGGTGAAAAGGAGCCTGTCTCCTTTTTCCTCCCCTCTCATTGGTATCACGTGACAGGCTGTGGTTCAGTCTTTCCCACCACACGGCTCCACACCAACTCTAGTATTTGAAAGGAAATATTTGAACCATTTTGTACAAATCCTGGTCATCTTAGTATATCTTAGTGATACATTCAACTTTTTCTGTTTATTTTAATGTGTCAGTACCTTAAAAATGCAAGGAGTTTTAAAGCATTTTTTTTTTTTTTTAGATATATTCACAGGGTTGTGCAACCATCACCACTGTCTGTTTCCAGAACTTTTTCATCATCTTAATCAGAAAATGCATTCTTACCGTCTCTTCTTGTCCACATCTCAGATGCTTCTGCATGGTTTCTAGTATCTATGAGCTGAAGGGTAAGCTCTTTAGGACCATATGTTGTCCAGCCTCCTGCCTGGAAGACACAGTTTCAATCCATTTTTTCTTTGTTGGTGTGTCCTACCCATAATAACCCATCGTATACTTGAAGACAATGAAGTCATTCAATAGCCATTTATTTCTCAGTGAAACAACCCATTTTCTTTCATCTTTCCCTGTTTCCTTAATCTTTTTGTTGGCATTTTCCTTATCTCCTTAAAATTCTGAGCAACCTCTTTAAAACAGTACAAAACTGGACATGATACTATGATAAAGTCAACCAATACGGAGTATAGTGGAGGAATTCTCCCTCGGTGTTTTAAGATTCTGTCAGTCCTTCTGATGGATTTGATGTTGGGTGCTGGGAGAGCCAGGAGTTGGAGATGACTCCGTCCTGACCGTGGTGATTGCTGCTTATTGCAGAGACAGGAGGTCTGAGGGCTAGGTTGACTCTCTTTACCAGCCTGGAAACAAATGAGGTCACAGTTTTTTTAATGTTGAAATGGGGGTTTTGAGCTTTTTACATCCTGGATTAACAGGAAATCTGGTATCTCCATATAAGATGTCTTTTCACCCACTGAATTGTTAGTGAAGTCTAGAGACCAGCTACTACTAGTGTAGTAGCAGTGACTACTATTAACAGAATAGCTCTGGAGTACTGCTTCATCGTCAGCTTTATGTACCTCACAGCTGCATTTTCAATTGCCTGCTATCATCTATATTTTCTTTGCCAAAACTAGGCTCATTATATCTGCACTCCTCTGCAACCTTTCTTCCTAATTTTCTGACTGGTATCAGTATCCATCAGTCACCCAAGCTAGAAACCTTAGAGTTAGCTTGAATAGATTCCTCTTCTTCACCACCCCAACGCCATCCCCACTGCAGGTAATCACGAAATCTGTGTGATGAAACTTCTTAAGAGTTTCTCTCTCTGTCTGACCCCCAAATCCTGGTACAGACTATCATTTTCGTAGCCTTAAATAATAATAGTCTAACTGGTTTTCTGTCCCACACCACTTTCACCATAGTTTTACTGAATTGTTATTCTAAAGAATAGGTCTGATTATTTACTACCCTTATATTAAAAGAGATAATGGATTTAAAAGCCCTGGCTGGTTTAGCTCAGTGGATTGAGCGATGGCCTGCGAGCTAAGTGTCGCTGGTTCGATCTTCCAGTCAGGGTACATCAGAGAAGGAAAACTCTGATTCCAAAAAACCTCCGCTGCCTTGCGGCATACCTCTTCAGGGGAAAGGCTAAGGGAGTAAACCCCGACAGAAAATCCGGAGCCGGAGTCCCTAAGGCGGTTTGACGTTGTAGTCAACACCGGCAACTCCTGCGGCGCACCTGAACCCAAGCTGTATCGACTCCGTCTTTCCCTTGGACCCTTCAGCTGCGAAGAGAGGGGGGGTCTGTTGCATGGGCAACAGCAGACCCTCCATATCACCCTGCCCAGGCTCTGTAGCTTCAGCGTCATCACAAGATGTCGATTCAACACGGGAGGAGACAGATACCATGTCACTCCCGAGTCGGACTGCACAGCCATTCTCGGCGGTGCAGATAGACTCTTAAGAAGCTACACCATCGTCTCTCGAGACGGACGGCTGCCGATGACGACGAATGGATTTAAAATTACCCTGAGTAATAACCCAGTATCTCCAGTGTGAAATTACTCTTCCTTAGCCTGGCAGATAAAGCCCTTAATGGGATGACCTTCCTGTAAGTTTCAGCTTCATCACCTACCAGTTTCCCTTAAGAATCTTAAATTTCCAGCACGCAGACCTGCTGTTCAGGAAGAAGGGTGGGAGATGGTCCAGCTTTGTGGCATCAACTTAGACAACTGTGAGCTTCCTGGGGTGGGAAGAGTGACATTTTGGGAGCCATCCTCCCCAACCAGTGGGAATGGGAGGTGAATAACTTTCACAGAGAGAGCTGCTGGGGAGGGAAGGTCTGTTAGCTCTAGGAAGCAGTGTCATCTGCAATGAGTAGGGCAGTTTGCTCACTGGAGTTCTGGGGCACCAGTGAAAAGAGGTTGGGATCAATAGACTGGGAAAAATCAGGACCATTTTATAGAATTAATATAAAGGGATTTGGGTAGAAGATGTTGAGAGATTTGGAGAGGGGTGCCTTTACTGCATTCTATTAAGATAGTGTTGATTTATAACCTTAGTATTAAATTTAATTCTACTATAGTCATTCAGTTCTGATCAGCCATTTCTCTCATTAATTTAAGGAAGGTTTACAGAATACCTGCTATACATCAACACTGGTTCATTTGTAGGGCAAGGATATGCTGACTGTCCTTCATGAGCCTTCAGAAGAAGACATACATAGATGGACCTATGATCTTCATGTACCACCTCTTGCTGTTTGTACATTGCCATCTTTTTCTTCCATAATCCCAGACCATGAATAATCAATCATGTTCTGTGAAGTTCATCCTTCTCTCCTGGCCAAGTGGGAGATCCTGTGTGATGACTTCCCTGTTGCAAGACTCCGTATGTATTATGTAAATTCTTTGTGTGAAGGAAAGTGATCTGGTAGAGTCTTGAAATTTAGTGAAGCGTAGAATTCAGCCTGTAGTCTTTTTTAGACCTTCTCCAAGGAGTGTAATTACTAAACAGTTAAGGTTGTTTTACCTGGAGGGAGCCACATAGCATAGATCCATTTTGGAAGATTTCTTTTTGTTTGTTTTGTCTAAAAAGATTCCACCTCTTGGGGTTGAATTTAAGTGAAGAAATAGAGAGGTTTGGAAAGAAATCAGAAAGTGCACAGGTTTCCTTATGTAATCAGGCTGCTTTAGATTGCCCATTGTCCCTAGAGCTTCCTCTTCCTGGCACTTATCTGTGGAGAAGACACTGACTAATTAGAACTGGGAAGACAGAGGGTAACATAACTAATGCTGCAAATCTCAATCTCTTTTATACTTTGCACTATTTTTGAAAAAGCAAAGAACTTGGGCTCCCTCAATTAACAAATAAACACACAACTTGTCTCCATGGTGAGGAGAGAATAAGCCCACTTTTTTTTGAGGAGGACACATGTGACTTTCAGAGGCATCAGGCCCGGCCACCCTCCCCAGTGGCTACTGTGCACCCCTGGGTACAGAGCACAGGTCTGTTCTGAAGTTCGAGAACAGTAAGTGACTTGCCCCATATCAAGTAACAGGTTAGCATATTTAAGAAGCGAGTCCAGGTGTCAGGAATACCCACCAGGCCTGTCCATGCCCCGTGCCAGTATCTGGGGGCTGACCTTCTGCAGGCTCACCTACTCACCTGCAGTCAGCACCCACTCCATCCCAGTGTAAGTGTGTTGACTTGGCTGTTTTGATCATCCCTACTTTTAGTCCTCAGGTCTCCTTTCCGACCCTCTGCTCCATCTGTCCCAACTGTGCAAGGAAATACTTCCCCTCACTCTGCCAGAGTCCATTGTCACCTGAATGTCTAATCGGGCTCCAGGACGTGTCGTCACAAGCAGTATTTCCAGGGCTGCTCCTTGCTTCTTTGGCTGAAGACAGGACAGTTCGGTTACTCCAGAGAAACCACTCATTTGTACGTGTCCAATTGTCCTATAGGGATGCCCAGCCTGTCTCCTCCAAGAAGCTGTCCCCCAAGTCAGCCCTCCTTCAGCCTTCCCCACAGTCCCTTCACTTCCCTCTCATTGACTTCCGTAGTTCTCTGTTTTCTGTCCTTTCAAACATCCTTGTGGTCAGATGGACTGTGGGCTCTCTGCTGAGGGCAGTCAGTCAGGGGTGCCTTGGCCTCTGCTGTCCTCCCTCACAGCACTTTCCTCCTCTGTGGGCCCCCAGGTCCCCATTTGTTGTTTGTTTTTTGTTTTGACTTTGGAAGAAATATTTTTAAACATCATAGAGGCAGCTGACAACCAGAACCTCCCTTTCCACTTTTCCCCTCTTTCCTGCTCTCAACCTGCAGCTCAGGATTCTGGTCTTCCCTGTGCAAGTACAAAGTATACATAACTCAAGTTGTATTTTCAGTCCTGTGATTTTCAGAAGTATAACTTCTGGAACTAGGAAACTAGGGTCCTGACAAAGCAGATCTGCTCTTAGAAAGTTCCAGAATCCTCAGGACCACCCCCACCCCCGACACACACACCAAAGACAGCACTTTATCATAGCATTCAATCTCCGTAGCAGAGATGGAACCTTTGAAAAGAGAGTATCCCTTTTGCTGACGTGCCCGGTTTATGTGGAGAAGCAAACTGGCACCAACTCAGCCAGGCAGAGCATGGCCTTGTCGGTACAGCTCTTGCCAGGGAGCACGGAGGGAGGGGTGCTGCGGCCACCAGTCTGCCAGCAAAGATTAGTGTGCTGCAGACTTTGACGGGTGCACAACTTCCCTGATCGAGACCGAGGACAAGATCTCCACAGGAAGAAGCTTCTTCTTGCCCAAACTGTGCTATTAACTAGCCAGAAAAGTATGTGTTTGGTGCTGAAATTAATGCTACATTCACCTGTGGATTTATCTTTCAGAATTCCTCTGGGAACTCCCCCAGACACACCCTGTTGTAGACATCTTGGGGAGGTTGTAAGTTCTGCTGGCTGCACCATTGAAATCGTGCTTGGTCATTCTCATATAATCTGGAATATGATTTATTGTTTCTGTATTGTAATTTTCCCAGGTGCTTGATGTAAAAATGGTCCTATTACAAATTAAGATATTCCTCCTCTTAAGCATATAGCAACATATAACAATATTGTAAATTTAGAAATCTGTATTCACCCATGTTAGATATTAAAGGCAGAACTAATATTTTCTTGCCATTTTCAAAGTGGAAGATATTTAAAAAAATGTTTCCTTATAGTCAGTAGTGTATTTATATAATAACTAACTAAATATCTAACTAGATAACACAGAACACCTAAATTTGTTATGCAGTTACCAATTCTACAGAGAAATCTGGCTTACATTATACCAAGTGCATTAAAACATCATTATATTAAACATGCTGGGTTTATTTGCAGGTGCTGTTTTTCCTGATACTTTCTGTGGGCCTTTTTTTCCCCCCTCATAGTTTAAATTTCAAGCATTTAATAGAGTGACTGCATGAGGATGTATACATACCCTGGCATAATACTTTTACTTTAGCACCCATATTAGAGGGGAAAAATCCACTTTTCTTAACCTTTGTGAGATACTGGCTGATGCATAGTTTAAGAAGTTGTTATGTTTGAAATAACTCCTAATCAATATTGACACCTTCTATTGTTATTATTTGTAGAAAATATTGTAATCTGTATAATTTGACAGTCATCTTTAAGTAACATTTACTATGTACCCCCAGTGCAGTACAGAGATACCTTAGTTTAAGAAAAAAATACCCTGAGGAAAAAAGAATCTTTAAAAAAAGAGTCAGTGTAAAACTTCTGGAGATCTGTTGTGCAACAATGTGAACATGTGCAAGACTTACCTATGTACTTAAAAATTCTTAAGATGGTAAATTTTATGTGATGTGATTTTTACCACTTTTTTAAAAAGTCAATGCATAGGTGCGTGGGCTTTGAAACAACCTGTTCTCTTTTGCACGTAGTTACCAAGTGGAGGTGGCAGTGGATTTGGTCTGGGTAGGTCCCAGAGTGGTGCAGTCAGAAGGACAGAGCTGGGGACATGGCAGGGGTGGGGGCTCACTTCCCCTTCAAGTGCTTGTGCTGCCAGGGGCCCCTGGACATCACTGGGCTAAGTCACAGTCCCTCGGGCGTCTGCCCTGTGAGTGTGAGAAAGACAAGACCTTCCTCCCTTGCTCTGATGTTTCTCTGCTCCTACACTGTCACCTCTGAGGGTGATGTCTCCACCGACTGTGTCATACTGGAGTGCACTCTGGTCCCCCCAAAGCTCTGCATGCCAACCATTGCCACACATTCCTCCTGGTATCTGCACCTGATTGTTGACAGGTGGGCGAGCAGCCCTGAGGCTTCGCTGTTAAAGCGAACAGTTGTAGCAGCTCTAAGCAGGGGATTCGGTCTTGGAGGCCCATCCTCCATCTTCTGCCTCAGTCGATTTTCTTATGACACCCTCACCCAGAAAGCTCTCCCAAGGAGGGAATTTAAAGTATGTCCCAGATGAAAATCACTCAGAAAACCTCTTTTTTCATAAGAGAATTTGGCCAGAAATAGATTAAACTGAGATGCACCAGGAATATAATCGGTTTCTTTAGACCATGTCCTTGCCTTTAATTTTTATGGATTACTTAGTATCTAGAAGCTTGCATCTGGAATCTGGAATCTTTGCCATTTCCAGAGAAGGGGTGGTGGTATTTTTTGGTAGTAGATTATTTTTCTTTTGCTAATTTACAGTGCTCTCTTTGGCCCTGTTCTCATTAGGAGGTGAAAGCATGGAAATTAAAAAACAAATTACAGGAATGAGAAGATTACTGAATGACAGCACCGGGAGGATCTATCAACGTGTTGGCAAGGAAGGAGAAAAATTAAAAGAAGAGCCCCAGGACTTGGACTCTATCTGGCCTCAGCGTTTGAACTCCTCTGCTGAGACCCCACAGAGCCTCCACCCTTCTTCTCGGGGTGCATGGAATGAGTTCCCAGCCCAGAGTGGGCAGTTCTCAGGGCAGTCTGGCCCCCGCTCTAGAACCTTCCAGAGTCAGCCCCACAGTGCTGGCAGCGCCAATGGTATGGTTGTTATCATTTAGAATGCTCTTATGGGGGGTTGTCCAAATGTGTTTTATTCCTAAATGTTCACTATGTTCAGTAAGTCCTCACTTAATGTTGTTGAGTAGGTTCTTGGAAACAGCGACTTTAAGCAGACTGACATGTAATGAAACCAGTTTTACCGCAGACTAATCGATGGAAACAAGAATTAAGTTCCTGTAGCCCATTTCTGGTCACAAAAGCATCACCACACTTCTACATAAAGACCCCAAATGCTTCTAATATTATCCATTGAAGTAAATGGGAGCTATCCATACATTTAAGAAAGATGAATAAAAACAAGTCAGAGAATTCTTTTCCAACCCACTGATTTCGGCTTTGGATCACGGGTGTCCGGAACCTCTGCCCGCAGCTCAGGCACAAGGCATGGACCCACCATGGGCAGGGTGCCCTTCCATCACAGGGCCGCTCACACATGCCCCACACTCACTCAGACGGGGACCTTGTGGACACACCAGTGAACTTCGGGTGCACATCTTCGGGATGTGGGAGGAAACCGGAGTCCCTGGAGAAACCCACGCAGACATGGGGAAAATGTGCCAAGCCCACACAGACAGTGGCCTTGGCCGGGAATTGATTTCTTTTTCTCATCAATGTTACAAGAAAATGACACTAATGCTGTACACTAAGCCCTACCTTAATCACCTGCCTTAGTTGAGTTATTTTAAGAGACAGGGAAGACATAGAGGAAAAAGTTGCAAACTATAAAATTCCAGACTTGAGATGCAGGAAAGACTGGGGGTCCTATAGTAGAAATGATGACTTCTTAGTAGAGATTTTAGCCCTTTGAGGAGTTAGTTGTAGCTATCGTTGGTGCATGTACAGCAAAAGACTGTATGCTATTATCACAAAAGACTGAATGCTAGGGCAGAAAGAGCTCCTTCTCCTTGGTCATTAAAAAAAGATTCCTGGTCATATAGTGTATTATTAATACATCCTCTTGCTTACACCGTTGCTTTCTTCCTTATCAGAAGTCATAGTTAAAGGAGGGACTGATAACCTAGTACCCTAGTACCTGTGTTTTAACCTCACATCCCAGCTACTGAACCAAATGATTCATATTTTATTACTTGGTTCATTGGACTTGAAATGTATTCCTCTAAAGTAAAATTTCCTTAATTGAAATTTCTACTTGTTCAGAAAAAAAATCAAATGAGAAATTTTTTTCAAAGCTTTAGGAAAAAATGGATGATGTTTTTCCAGTCATGTTAATTTTTATCCAGTGACATTGGATGTTACTTGTTCTAGAAGTTATGTATAAATGTGCAAGTCTATAGTTCACAGAAGAAAAAAGTAAAAATGCATTTCCAGTTTCCTTGAAAAGTGAAGGATTCTTTCTCCATTTATCATCCTTCAAGATTAAGAGGATTGTTTTGATTATTATTTTTTAAACACAATTTTCAGTAACCAATTCAGATGCATGAAAAGCCATCCTGAGACACTGTTGGTGAGACAGTGAGGGACCCTGAGTAGTACTGGTGTCTTCTCTTTCTCTCAATATTACATAAGTCAGTATCAGATTCACAGGCTGGCCTGCTTCCAGTTTGGCGGGAGATGGCTCTTGAAAGACTCCTCCATAAAAATAAAGTAAATTCTCTTTCAAATTAGAGAATGATTTATAACAAGCTGAAAGGAGTTGGTTTTGTCATCTAAAAAGAATAAAGACAGTACTTCGAGGAGTGATTAGGAATATTCTACAGGGGTCCCCTGATTCTTCAGCTATGGAAGAAACGAGAAGAGAAATAAGATGCCCTCAGGTATCAATGGAGTTAGTAAACCCACATCGATAAGTTTTGGGTGAAAAGAGTCCTGTTTTCCAGTGCACAACAAGGTGTGTGCATTTACTGTGGAAAATTTGGTGTTAAAAGCTACAACCATAAATTCCCTCATATTCATTTGAAAATAGATCTTTTTTGTGTTTGTTTTCATCTTTTTGAGAAAAATGTATTATGTATAACTGTTACTGGTATTTCATTGAAATTATTTGCAATTTTAAGGCGTATTAACATCTCAGTTTGCTGCAACTTTGAATGTAAATACTGGTGCTACCCTAAACATTGTTATCTAGTATTTCACCAAGAAAAATTCTTGGTGAATTTTTTCTATAGGATCCACAAATAATGAGTATTATAGGATTTAAGTTACATATAATGTAAAACAAAGATGTAACTGAACCAGAACCATAACCTACCTCTTGCACCTATGAAAAAACGGAAGTGATAGCAGTGTCAGATACAATCCACTGCATGGTCATGGGTTGGATGCTGATGGTAGAGGGAACACCACGAAGAGAGTGATTCTCCAAATGCTCCATTTTATTCTAAGGACAGTAGGAAGATGTTTGTTTGCTTATAAGGGAAACAGAATAGGATAGTTATTGTAAGGAAAATATATTTGATTTAAACAGTGAAAAAGAGACTAAAATGGAGGAACTGTAAGAAATGGGAGTAGAAAAAAGACATAGGAAGATTGCCTCTATTAAGTTGAAGAAAAGCCAGCGAGCGCTTCAGTACCCTCTAACCCATTAAGCTCAAATGTATCCTCCCATCCCCTGCTTCCCCACTCTTCGCCCCCTCATACCACACCCTAAAAGTTTTAATGTATTGACAGTTCTTAATTTTTGAGATAACATGCTTAATACTAAAAATATTTTTTAATAGTGAGACACATTTAATTCCTAATATGAACCCTTATAACAAGTGCAATTGCCAGTTTTGTTGTAAGGCGGTTCTCAAGATCTAATTTTTTGTGTACAATAGCATGAGCATGTTTCTATTGAATTTGTAAGTATCATTATCTGAGATGAACTGGTGTGACGACAGGAAGGCCTGCTGTGACAGTGCATTGTTTGCGGACTTTCACTCAGGCTCCCCAGCCCCGTGTAGCAGCCCGCGCCTTATAATAAATACAGAAGACTAGATAATTAGATAAAGTCAGAGTCCCAAATTTAAGTTGTGAAAATTATTGGGCACATTTTCCTTAGGCACATTCTCATAATAATTGCACAGGCTTTGAGTCCTGTCAAGATATCTTTTTTCTCTTTATAATTTTGGTGTTGTTTAGAGTATGTCATTCTTCTCTGTTGTGCTTAGGAGAACTTCCGGTGGTGAATTCGTCAGCTGGATCAAACTGCTGTACTTGTAACTGCCAGTCAACGTTGCAGGCCATTCTCCAAGAACTGAAGACCATGCGGAAATTAATGCAAATTCAAGCAGGTACAAAGATGATACCTCAGATCAAGTCCTCTGATTCTTAATACTTATCTGACATCTTCAGTTGGGATGTTTATTTTGCTTTCATTATTGAGTTCTTCCCTCTGTGCTGTCTTGCTGTGATTTTTCAAGTATCTGTTTTCTCAGCTTTCTCTTCAATCCATTTTCCCTTTAGCAAATCTATCGATTTCTCATTGTTAATAATACTACTACTATACTTAGGTACATGTGCTCTGTATACCTCACCCCCTGATCTCCTAGCACCTTACAAATGTCAGTTCATGATATTTTGAAACAGCTACACATGAATGTGGGCCAAGTTCTTCAGCTCATTGTGTGAATGTGAATCAACAAAGAGGTTCTGATCAGGAAAGAAAACGAGGCTTCCTCGTCTTGCCCCTTGAGGTGCTCAGGGTGGGGTCGCCTGCATCTTGACAGCCCCCACTCCTACATGGGCCCCTATTGGGGCTTGCATGGCCATGGGGAAGCCCTTTAGGAAGCATGGGTCCCAGTGGTGAAGAGCGTAAGCTGATGAGAGGTGCTGGCCCTCACTCTCTGCTGGCCACCTTTCTCCCAAGCATTCAGGACATAGAAGCTCAAAGACACATTGTGTCTCTTTACTTACGTGGTGCCTTTTCTTGTCCTCACTCCTGTTAGACAAGTTGGGGAACAGAGGAGTCATGAGTGTGCAGTTTGGGGTCAGAGTGCAGTTTTCCTCTTCTCCCTGTGTGACTTCTCTGAGACTCAGATTTCTCCTCTGTCACTGGAGTGTTAATATCTCACTCTCAGGGTTGTTTTCAGAAGAGAATGAGGTAGTCAATGAACTCTGTAAAGCATGACACGAGTGTAAGCTGTTTTATTAGTGTTGTTAGGAAGATCACAGCATTTCATCAAAGTCTGGATGTCTAGATCTTCATGATAGCAGCTCTGTTTTCTAATCTTCACAATTAGGGGGTGGGGGAGAACTTTTGTGTCACAGGTTCAGAAAATAAGCAATCACTTTATTAAAACTTTCCTCTTGTCAGGGAAAACTGCTCCTTGACCTTGGCCTAAAGCAGCCCAGTCGTGTATGACTAGCATTCCCATCCTTCCCTTATAAAGGCATGCACAAAGGTCAGTGTTCAGAAATTGTGCGTGATGCCTTTTCGTGAATTCTATTAAAATTTTAGTATTCAGTGATGTGGTTTTGATATTAAAAAGCTTAACTCTCAAGACATCTCAGTCACCCAAGATCACAGGAAAGTAAGGTGAACAAAAGGCTCCCTGAAAAGCAGCATCTAATTTTATGTGCCAAATTTGGTTTGATCGCAAGGGGGAGAAAGCATTTTGGGTCAGTAAAGCATTTACTTCACCTTGTTCCACCATGATAACTTGTGTTCTTATTAACCTGACAAAGGCTCACATCTCCTAAATAAGGAACTCGGAAAGAAAGGTTACTTCACCTTGTACAGGTTCTCTTTGCAGAGGAAGAATTTGTTAGCACCTAAGAAAATATGCATAGGAAATTGTAATGATTTATTTAGTTACTTAAGCTCCTTAGCACTAAACTTGCAAACTACAAAAGCCGTTTTAGAAACTTTTAGTTAAATGCCACTTTGTTGCCATGGTTTCTTTTCTGAACCTTTGAAGTTTAGAGTAGTACCTGAGTCCAAAGGTGTAGGAAGGCAGAAAGGATCAGCGGAATAAATTACTCTTCTTTAACTTCCTTAACCTTAAGAATTTGTGTTGTGTGGCTTGGGTTTATTGCCTATAAGGCTCAGATTTGTTATATATATTTAGAAAGTTTCATCTTTAAGAAGATAAGAAGTAGAATCAAGCGATAAGATCTAAATGCAAGAAACTTCGGCTCTGTCTAGACTTGCAGAAGAAGGAAACTCAGATAGTCCCTTGTGTTCTCGAAGCCAAAAACACTTTCACTTTTCATTTGGAATAGTGAGGCTTGAGAGGTGTGTGTGCTAGACTTGACAACTGCTTCAGTTGTCCACTTGCCTTTTGGGGATAGAGACCCAGCCTTGGGTGAAAATTTGGAGAGAACAGAAGAAAGTTCCCTACTCCAACTTGCACATTGGAATTACCTGAGGAGCTTTAGAAAAATCTCAGTGCCTGGGAACCAACCCCGGATATTCTGATTCAGTTAGTCTGGGTGAGGCTGAGGCACTGACACTTTCTTCAAGCTTCAGGGTGGTTCTAATGTGCAGCCAGGTGAGCTCATACACCAGGGAGCTCAGTGAATTCCTGCACAGGTGATTAAAACTTTTCGGTTTATATGCAGTGCAAGTGCAATAGTTCATTTCTAACACTTAGTTATAAATTTCCTTCCAGCCTGGAGATGAAAATACCAGATTTAGAGTATGAATATTCTTTGTTTGCAATCTGTATTTATTTGTATTTAAAGATCTTCAATTTTCATTTAATGTATTTATAGGTGTTTTCCTATAAAAAGGCAAGCATTTCCTATAATCACATTTAGTAATCCTATAATCACATTTAGTAAACCATATTAACACATGAAAATTTAAATAACAAGGCGATTTTTTCCTATTAAACTTTCCATGAGAGTATTCTTCAATGGTTAACAAACATTACTTTTCAAAGTCCACCTGTGAATATTATAATTATTATCCTTATTTCTTTAAGTATATTTTCAGTATTAGTACTTTGTTTTTGTTCAGTGCTTTTTGTCTTTTCTGGATTTTACTCACTTGCTTGACTTGCATAGAACTATATTATTTCTCTTTTGCAGCCACATAAAACGGAGGTATGGAGAAGCAGCCTAGTCTGAACCAACAGTGTAGTGCTGTGGAGATAGTTAATGTGCGGACAGTATTGGTTTGTGGGGCAGGAGTTACTGGACCTGACAAGTGACTAGCAGGCTTTGCCCACATGCTTACTGGTGCATGCATACTGGTCCTTCCAGACTGATTAGTTTGCTCAGTCTCGCCCAAATGATTGTCCCTGTCCAGTCTTTGCCAATTTCAGTGCAAGCAACTGACAATTGGAACATTCCTGAGGCTGGCTTACCCCAAGGCATGGACAGGTATACCTCAATTTAAGTTCGGAATCCTCATTGATATAAAAATGTTATATGACTTGTAAAATTATGCTCAGATTTTTCCCCACAGCACATCGTCCTTTCTTTCATTGAACCCCGCAGTAGCGGTACAGTCGATTACTCACCAGCCTCTACAGCAGAATTCTCCCTTGGCTGTTTTTCTGCCTGTAGAACTTTAAAATGCTCTGGAGCCTGCATTTGGTAAAGTCAGGTCCAGCGTGCTTTATTTTATTCTGGTGTGCTTCGTTCTCAAGTGAGCCCCATGGAGGTCTCAGCTTGTGGAGTATGCAGTTAGACGGGTGATAAGTTTTCCTAAGTCGGACACAAGTGCCTGTACCATATTTTTGTTTATTGTTCACAGTTGGAACCCAAAACAGACAACAACCCCCAATTTCCCTTATGTGCTCCCAGCGAACTGCCGTCTCACGCAAGAGAAATAAAAAGAAAAAAGTGCCCCCTAAGACTGTTGAACCTCTTACTGTGAAACAGAAGCCCAGTGCATTAGAGACTGAGAAGAAGACAGCTGTGGCCTCAGAGCAGTCCGCCCTGCAGGCGGCTGAGCGCACCTCCGCTGAGAACCGCGTCCTGGGATTTGGCATTGTTCTGGAATCACCTTCCTCAGATGTAAGTTGATGTTTTCTGGCTGCTGACGCTAAAGTGATGTAACTGTCAGGAAATTTATCATATTACAATACACTTTCCCCTTAACTCAGTGGTTTTCAACCTTCCTAATGCCGCGACCCTTTAATACAGTTCCTCATGTTGTGGTGACCCCCCAACCATAACTAAAGCATAGTGATTAATCAAAAAAACAGTATGTAATTATATATGTGTTTCCCGATGGTCTTAGGCGACCCCTGTGAGAACCGCTGCCTTAACTCATGCTGCCCACGCAGACTGGAAAAACTTGCAGTGGGAAAGAGGAAAGGAAGACAATGAATAGTTTCCTTGCCTAGAATTTTCTCTTCTGAAAATCTTCTGCCTTATTTATTTAAACATGCTTCTATTCTGTATCTCTGAAAGAAGAAAGGTTATGGAGTAAGTAATTGACTCACTAATTTCTCTAACATTTTTAATTTTGAAGTGGCCATTTTCAATTTTCTCAGCATAGTGAGCTAAAAGAACATAATTAAATCCTTTGTAAATGGGCATAAATGAACCGAACCTTACAGATAAGGTCATACCTTTCTGGAAACACAAACTAATAATAAAAAAGAAGCAGTAGTGCTAATTCTATTTTATAGATGCAAGCTACACTGCTAATTAGGCTGCAGAGCCATGTCGTTTACTCTGTGTAATGATAGGTTAATGCTCTGCAAAGTTTTTTCTATTTTAATGTCATAGCCAGAATGTTGTTGCAAGTCCAAGATGTCGGATGACGTCTAAGATATCCATCTGACTTGCCACTTTATATTCAATGACCATACACTAATTTTGTTAATAGTGTGCTCTATGTGCAATTGCATACTCTCTTTACAGTATCTAAATACCTTGATATTGTGATCTATTATTATCAAATTGCATAGAATGAGAATCCTGCTGAGAACTCCCACAGCCCAATATGGGATTGGAATTTTGCCCTACCTGTTAAATAAGAAATGAATTGCTGTTTAAAAAATGTGTTCCCTTTCACATTGCACAGGAAGACAGTTTACTAAAATGTATCGACTTTGGGTAGAGAGGCAACAAAAATAATCATCTTGTGACTTTTTTAGACTAGAAAATCATTTGAACTTTTATACAATCCTTAGTGTCAAGTTTTTTTGTTTTCGTCTTTATTTAAGAACACATGCTATAATGGTTAAGAATTTCTTCTAGACTAAAGATTAATTTAAAAATATCATTAATGATGATAACGTTTTATTGTGGACCAGTCAACTCCTTTGATTAGATCATATTGTTATTGCAACTAAAGCTCTGGTTTCAAAACCCATGTAGATCACATATTTGGAAACAAGGTAAATTATTCCATAACACAATGTCCATTCAATATTAAGCAGTTTTCTTAATACTGTAATTTTTTCTTAGTATTCTTTTTTGATAGGCATTGATGTCTCAAGAGCAATCATTTGAGTTGTATAAAACATCTCTTAAATGGGCTGATCTAATGCTAGTAACGGAACTTAGTCTTTTTTTAATTTTTAAGCTCCAAATGTACTTCAAAGATAAATTGAGGAATAGCTGATAAAGGCCTTATGTACATTAATGAAACAGAATTTTTTATCTTTACCAATATCAGTATTATAATTTTATTTATATACCAAATAAATATAATTTGCTTTTTATTAATGATTATTTTTATGCTAACAAGAGCTATTAAATTTAATAATGCACATTCATAGTTGTCCATGAAAACTCAGTTAGGTGCTTCCTACCTTGATGAAAGAATAACATACTTGTAAAGAAAAGCAAAAAATATGTATGGATTTTATCTGCACATTATTCAACTGACAAGCCATTTGATTCTGCTGCTCAAAAGAAACTCATTGCAGCTAGGAGACTGTGCAGTGTGTCCCGTCATTGGATAAAGAAATTTTGTCCATGGATAGTGCCCACTGGCATTAATGAGGCTGGGCTACACAGTCCCTGGTGGAGGACATTGTCTCCCTTAGGTGACAGGGCCATCAGTGCTCAGGCATCCAAACTTAGGTGCCTTTATCTTGTTATTTCTTAGCCATGAGCCCTGAAAATTTGGTGGAAGTCCAGAGGAGAAAACAAAGTACATAATAATGTTATAGGAATTTTTCTATAAAACAGATTGGATGGGAATTGAGTAATTGAAGATGGACTCTGAAAAGTGCCCAGCATTGGGAGGATTAGGTCCAAAGTTGTAGGATTGGGCAAGTGGTCCTGGGTTGGTAGAACAGCTGTCTGGCCGGCATTGGTAGCAGATGATGGTATAAAAGTAGGGCGGGGCCAGTTGATGAAAGGCGTGCAGTATCTTGCGAGTGCCTTTGGCCTTTATCTCATGGGCACTAGGGATCCATTGCAAGTTTCAAGTAGAGGAATAAACATACCTGTGTTTTAGAATGGAAACTGGAACAATGTTGTGGATGATAGATGGAGAGACTATAACAGAGACAGAGACCAAAGGAAGATACAGTCAGCCAGGCAAGAGCTTGGGAGGGTCTACACTCGAGCAGTGAGCCTGAAGAGAAGAAATGAGAGGCATTTGGAGGTATCCTTGTGGAGGACGTGGTGACTAAGTAGTTAGATATTTGGAGCACAGGAGGAAGATTAGTGCTAGAAGCAATGAAAAATGACAGATAAAACCTGTGCTTTATTACTCTTAAATGTAAAAAAATACTATACATTTTTTAAAATTCACAATGTATCAAGTTATCATTTTTATGTTGTGACTTTTAGAGCCACCCAAGTACAAATTTGTCCATCTATGCCCAAGCACAAACATATGCGCCCACGTGGGGCTATAGATGGTTGCAGGTGGAACACCGAGAGTGGTTATCTGTGCTTAAAGGCGAAACTACAGTGAGCTCTAATCACAGCCAACTCTGATGTCAATGCCTCAGAGTCTTGTAAACACCAGATAATATAGAGAATGTGGGGAAATCCTATTGCAGTGCTTGCAGTAAGTTCAATATACAAAATAAACTTACAAAACTTTGGGTCTAGGACTTGGCTTTAATTTAGAACCCTCCCCTCAATTTAACTCCCATTTCCTCATTCTTACCACCTCCCTCAAGGCACCAATATAATTTCAATAGTTCTTCTTTATAGAACTTTTTATACTGGTTTGTAATATTTGTTTACTGTCCTTTGCTAAATAATTAATCACATTTCATGTTTACTCTGAGGCATGATTTAAGTATATTTTATTAATTATACTGTTACAGTTGTCCCAATATTTTTTCCTTTGCCCCTCTCTGCCCAGTACCCCACTTCCCTCCAGCAATATCCCCCCCCGCCTTAGTTCATGTCCATGAATTGAGATCCATGTAAGTTCTTTGAGGCATGATTATTATTATAGTCATTTTATAAGTAAGGAAGCCATGGCATAAAGGGCTTTCAGCACAAGTTCACACAGACAGAAGGATGGAGTTGGTTCTCAAACCAGGTCGGCAGTGAGCCCTTATTTGCGTGGAAGACTCAGGTGCTGTTCTAGCACAGCTGTTCTCCATGCCCGACACTCAGTAACTGTTTATGGGATGATTGTTACACGAAAGAGAACTGAAAGGTTAGACTACGGCTGTGCACTCTCTTCGAAGATTCTGGGTGGCAGAATTTAATGGTTAAATGTCCAGGCTCTGAGGTCAGACTGCCTGGGCTAGAAGCTTAGCTGTACAGCCCTGAGCAAGGGCACCTACCCTCACCTTCCTCAGCTTTCTCTCCAGAAAATGGGGACAGTGCTGGCCTCACAGGGTTGGCCACTGGAAGAGTTAAATAAAGTAAACCAGGTAAAGCACTTTGAATGGTACCTGGTAAATTTTAAGCGCTCGATAAATATTGATTCTTTTTAAACCTTAGCAATCTTAGCTAAGTACCTTTATAGGGAAGAATATAAATATTTGTTAAATAAACTTATGTGTACATATAAATGAAAAAATATACACGAACAAATAGTGGGTTTTTTTGTTTGTTTGTTTTGTTTTTTAAGAGTGGCCAGAAATGTTTCTCTTTTTGGGAAGGATTATTTGACTCATTTTTAATTAGCACATTAAATAAAATTGAAACCTAAACTACACAGACACAAAGGCAGAAACTCAAAACCCAATTTTAGATTTAAGTACAATATTTAATCCTTTCTATATAGAGTGCACAATCCAATACTCTACTCAGATAAGACAGTTGTGAATTTTGTACAGTTACTGTTTTTTCCTACTTAGTTGGATATATTCATTTGTGTTTTTCAGGACAGGTATACATGACTTAGGTCTGTTTCATAATTGTTGTTTGTGTTTTGGCTTTGGTGAAACACTAAGATCTGTTTTTTTTAAACATAAAAATCATTTTTCTATGTATTGTAATAACTATGAATATTTTCCAGAAATCCTAAATTACACAAAAGTTATCAGAGGATAAATTTATAGAAATCCATCAACTTAAGATACTTTTGTTAATGTTTCTTTTATGTCATTCTTAAATAATTTAAAATATATTAGTGCTTTCAACATAAGAAGCTTCTGAATTTAGAACCTGTTTTCTTAACTTATTCTTAGCCCAGTAAGTAAAGTAATTCATTGGAAACTAATAAAGCAAATCAATCAAGCAAGCTATTTTTAAATTTATTCATTAACACATTGAATTAAGGCAGTTAATGTTTGTTAGTGTAAGTTCCATCCTGTACTGCCTGGGTTCAAATCCTTACCTCATTACTTACTAGCTCAGTAATCTTAAAAAGTTACTTAATATCTCTAAACTTTAGTTTTTGTGTCTGAAAATTGGGTATAATAATAGTAGCCACTTCATAGTTGAGAGTTAAATTAGAAAACCCATGTAATGTGTGTTACTAGGGCCTGGACTATAGTAAGCAGCAAATCACATTAGTTATAGCACCATTTTCCAGGACATACTGAAATGAATGAAATAGTTCTTGCCCTGAAAGGAGCATATGAGGAAAACACAAACAATGATACATTATAAGAGGTCCTAAGCTTCAGCATGGGCTGTCAAAAGCAGCATGGGGCCTGAAAGAACAGACCTCTCCCCAGCCTGGAGAGACAAGGACAGGTTCCTAAAAGTGGACATCTCCTTGGAGGAGCAATTTCACTGGAGTTATGATGGAAGAAGCTAGATTGCAGTGGTTAAAATCTTATGTGTCCAAATATCTTTAGCATAAATCAAGCTGTAGTCCTAAGGTCATTAATTTTTACCTGAGGAAGAAAAAAGCTAAAAACATCTCTAAATTTCTTTGGACCATCTCATTATGCACTTGCATGAAGAAATTGTTTCAAGGAGCCCAATTGTATTGTCTTTTCCAGCATTAATTCTTAGTTCTACCAAAAATTTGTCAAATAATCTATAAAAAATTGGCTCTTTAATGGCTTCTTGTAATTTTTGTCCTATTCAAAATTAAATATATGCTAGTGTGTAGATTACACATACATTTTTATAGAACTTTTTCCTGAGCATTTTTTACTCACTACAGAGCAACCAACCTACAGTATTAGTTTTGAGGCAGCACATTCTACGTGGAGCCTCTGCCCCATCAGCACTGATTGTCTGAGCTGCCACCTCCCTGTATCACACCTGTTTTGAGCTGCTAACAGCTGTGCTAGCTGGACCAATTGGAGCGGGCAAGCCTTACTTGTGCCCATGATCTTGGAATAGTATTTAATAAATGGGAATAGTAGTTCTTGCTAAATCCACTTGGCGCAGACCTGGTTTATAGGAAACAGATTTTTTCTTCCCCCCAAACAGAAACAGATCACATTTGTGAGCAAAATCAAATCAATTATGGGGGGTTTTGTGTGTAAAAAAATTTTTTTCATAAACTAAAGTTTATTTTCCTAGAAATATACCTAATACAATGCTAAATAAATACTAAATGAGAATAAGGGTCAATGGATATGATAGTATTGTGAAGAGAAAGACTAAATTCACAGCCTTTAGACTTTCTTATAAATTCTGTTGTTTTCAGTCCCAAAACAATTAGTTTTAATCAACAAAAAAATCCTGCTTTTCAGTCACAATTTTCTTCTGGGTTTCAGTCTTGAGCCAGTTTGAAACTTGAGTAGCTGGCCTGCCAAGTATACAAACTATTGTGTCTAATTTATTCATTTACAATTGAAAATCTGGGGCTAGTGCTCAATATGAATATTCATGCACTTCTTTTTACTCTTTTAACCTATGACCACATACAGCTTTTTATGTCTTACTAAAATTTGGTATTAATAATACCTTATATAAAAATCCTGTATCAGAACTGTCCCCTCTGGAATTAATTTGTATCATTTCTTTCAAATTGTTTTACATATTTTTCTTTATGTTATACAGGGAAGTCACATGATATTCTTATAGGGACATAGGAGAGAAAATTTTTAATTTACCTGGTTAGGGGATCTTCCACCCAAGCTAGGTCTTGACCCCACCTACAGTTGACGCTTAAAAAGAATGCTGGGTAGGGGTGCCGATCCCCGACAGTCAAAACTCCTCGAGAACTTTACACAGTTGTCCCTCGGTACCTAAGGGGGATTGGTTCCAAGACCCCCTGTGGATACCCAAATCCATAGATGCTTAAGTCTCCTGTGTAAAATGGCTCAGAACAGTACATACAGCCGGCCTTTCACATCCCCGGACTTCCAAACATAGATCAAAAACGGTACAGGTATTTATGAAAAAAATCCACATGTAAGCTGACTCAGTTTCAAACTCATAATATTCAAGGGTCAACTTACTTCTAAGCAAAGGGAGACCACAACTGAGATGGAAAGAGAGACAAGACAATTAATGTCCACAAGCCTGGGTCTAGGAACATGTTTAAGGGTCCTTACGACTCTTGCAGTTCTTGCCTCCAGAACTTCACTCAGTGTAAGGTGTAATGCCACTGGATAAGGAAAAATCAGCCTTTGTTACATTATTGTGCTGAGTAGCTGAGGTGCCTAAAATAGACAAGGCATACGTGAAAATCCAAATTTACAGTGGGAATTTAGACCCTTAGCTCTTAAAAAGATAACTATAGGTGTCATAAATTCTGCCCATACTTTGGTTGTCATCAAAGATCTCACGTATTCAATAGAATTTATTGAATATATTATTACCTCAGTAATCAGTGGAATCTGTATATTAGTATGTTAGCTATATGTCTTCACATGAGCATCAAATAGTGATGCTGTCAAAGGAAATGTGGTTTTTAAGAGGTTATTCATTTGGAATGATGGTTTCTATCATAACCATGATTCGTAAGCACAGAGATCTCATTTAAACTAGAGACAGTAAACAAAATGAGATTCAAAGATACAATTAATGACCTTTATCCTGTTTTTAAATATTCGTACAAAGATGTGGATCATTACGTGGTAGCAATCCACTTATATTTATAAAATGGAGGAAATAAAAGGTTTCAAGTGAAAATTTTAGATTAATCTGTTTTCTTTATGTCTCAGAAAGTAAAGCTGACCCCTGTTTTTTTTTTAAAGAACTTGGTTTGCTTTGTGGCACATTGTGGATATAATGTTAGCACCCGTTCACTATCACCTAAGAAATCTGTATGAGAGAGAGGACATGAAGAGCCAGAAGGGGGCAGAAATTTGTCACCTCTGCTTTTGCTGCTGCTGGCTTCCACCTCAGCTAATAAAACTCACTCCTTTGTAAGGGGCTCATAACAGGGCGAGTTCATGTTCCTTGATCTGGAAAGAATGCTTGATAATAATATTTTTCTGGCAATAGAAAGTGGAACAGGAAGCATGGAGAACTTCTGTTTGGGGATAATGTCCCAGAAATCAAAATATTGTAATGATCTCGCAGGGAGTCGCTTGCCTCCACAGAAACTTCTAGATATTTAGTTTTAGGACTCGCAGCAGATGCCAGAAACAGCAACTGCATCTCTGTTTCCTAAATTGTACCTCCAGGGCCCTGATGCAATGCTGTCCTGTTCCCTCCTGAACCCCTTCATCCCTCACCAGTCAAATACTGCTTCGTGCCCTCTACCTCCCTTGTGTAGCATTTATCACTTTCTACTTTTTGTTTGTGAGGTATTTATGTACCTTTCCTATCTGCTGAACCCGACTTTAAACTCCTTACACACAGAGGGTGCTCACTAAATATGTATTGATTCACGCAGGCCCGTGTTCTCCAGGTACTCTGCTCCCCGAGGCAGCGCAGGGGCTGTGAGGAGACTGGGATGCCGAACTGCGGCACTCAGACTTTCAAACCACTTTCTCATTTGTACAGGGATAAAAAATCGCTAAATCAATACTAGTCGTGTTGAATGAATTCCTACATAGTGTTTTGTGTATTCTGACAAATATCTGTTGGGCACTAACTGGCGGTTTGCACTCTGAATACAAAAGAGTGCACATTCTGATGAGAAACACAGACTCCCAACTAGATGGATGCAGTGTGAAAAGGGCCATAAACGTAGCTCATAAAAAAGACTGTAGGTGGCTAGTTCTGCCTGGTGGCTAGTTATGGTCAGGGGACCAAGTCTGACAAGGTGAGACCCAATGGAGGTTCTGGGACTCTCAGAGGTGACTGGTGTTCAGAGCCTGTGGGATGACACCAGAGGTACATGAATAAGACAAATTGGTATCTTTCCCGTTCCTCTCTTGCAAATTTAAGAGCTTCTGTTTCTCCCTAGACTCTCAAATAACTGTGAGTAGCTTTTTCTACAAAGTAGATAGGGATTCTTTTTTTCATGACTTTCAAATGATGTGGAAGCACTTGGCAAAAATCTGTGATCAGTTCATTTAGAATAAAACGTCTAAATTCAGCCATAGAATGTGCAAAATAAAATTCTGGTTATAAATGAAACTTTGAGATTATGATGGTAAAATTCTCTTAATCCTAATATTTTTATGTTGAATCATTCAAAAAATAGGCACAAGTGCCTGGGGTGTGTCAGCTTTTGCTCTGGGAGCTGGGGGTCCACCCCCCAGTTTCCACCAGCCTCCTCTGCTGACCTTTACCAGAAGCAAGATGCAAACGTCAGGAAACAGTCTGACAGCACTGTTTTCATAGTGATATTTACCAAGCATTCAGAGACCAAAAGTGGAATGGCAAAGGGAAGCAGAGAAATGAGATGTCTTTCTGGATAATCCAGTCGGGAATTCCATTTGGGAGGGGCAGGGCCCAAACTATTTCCCACATCATCTGAATAATTTAAGCCCTTCTCTGACCACAATGTGCTAGGACAAACAAAAATAATTTCTATTTTCTCCAGGAGAAAAACTAATCCTGAATCCTCACATTTCTAATATGATTTGGAAAATGTAAAGTAGTACCAGGTTTGCAAAGTGATAAATATGATAACTGAGAATAAGCTTTTCTTCCACGTTTTTTAATCTTCATTCTTTTACTTCAATATATTTAAGTTTACTTATACTGGTACTATATATATTTTTGATTTCTATAACTTTAAAGTGAGTTTTCAAATTGACTATAGTAATTTCTTCATCTTTATGATGAGAATAAGCTTTTATAATACATTTTACTTAAGTGAGGTTTCCTTCTGAACTTTTTTTTATCAAAAACTTACCAGTTGCATTTCTTCATATTAAAGTTATTTTAAAGTCATGTTATGACCAACAGCGAATGACTTAATAGTTTAGATTATGACTAATGAATTATTATCTATTGGACAAGAATTTATTGAGTACCTACTATATGCCAGGCCCTAGAGATACCAAGTTGGAGTTCCAGGCATCAGGAAGGGCTGCAATCTAATAAATAATTCTAATGCAGTATAATAAGTACACTCATATAAGCATGGCAGATAATTAGCAGGGACAATGAGCACACAGCTGCCTTCTTGGGAAGAAAGGAGTTCGGAAAGGCTTTGAAAAGGAAATGGTGTGAGCTGCTGGGTGGGAAGATGAGAAGGCGAGTTGTAAACATCCATGGCGTGATGACAGAGCATGTATTATTTGTGTCTGAGCATATATGGTCAAGTCCAAGTTGAAAGGCACCTTATAGGTCTTCTGACCCAGTGTCCCAGCCATGAAATCCCTGATAGGGAAGCAGTGTGACTGGTGCACTGGTTTTTCAGTAGTGCTCTGGGGTGCAACAGATCCTCCCCAAAGTAGGGGTCAGCATGGTTTAAACTGCCTGGGGCACCTGCCCATCATTTATATTTACTTCATTTATTAGTTTACATAAGTTTTCATTTGAGAAAAATAATATCGTTCCGCAGCTAAAAACCACTGGTCTAGTACAAAGAGCACAGGACCTGTGGGAGAACCCCATATTTGTGTCGTTAGGCAAATGAAATTAAATTGTTTTATGTAGGAGAAAGTGATATGTCAACTGTAATGCACTAAGTACATTTAAATTATTTTTAAGTCATTTGGGTGTAAGTTCCTTAATTTGAAAAATCAGGGTGTTTCACCCAGAAGTCTCAAGTCCCCTGTGGCTCCAGAATTATGATTTTGTGATTATCCAGCTTTCCCTTGACTAGTTCTAAAGACAAGAATGCTTTTTCAGTGTACTCCTTTCTGTTGCTTTTGACAAGACTTAACATTGAAATTGGGACATCTTGTTTTGTGAATTATAACTAGTAATTGGTTTTGTAAGTTGCAAATACTGACACACAAAGCTGAGACTGTGGTTTGCAGGCTGTGGACATTGCAATGGCTAGTAATGTTTTTTTGTTGCACATATACCCAAAGTCAAATGCTTCCAGTTTTGCTTTTAATAAAATATTTATGTTCTTTTGGTAGCCAGAAGTGCAACTTGCTGAAGGCTTTGATGTGTTTATGCCTAAATCTCAGCTGGATTCTATATTGTCAAACTACACTCGCTCAGGAAGCCTTCTGTTTAGAAAACTGGTGTGTGCATTTTTTGATGACAAGACTTTGGCTAACTCCTTACCCAATGGGAAGAGGAAAAGAGGACTGAATGACAACCGGAAAGGACTAGACCAAAATATTGTGGGTGCAATAAAAGGTTGGTCTGCATCATTTCATTTTATGGGTTCTTTGTTGAGCTTTGCTTCATTCCATAAAGATGCAGCTGAAATTGTAGTAGACTAAGTAGAGGCTCATTTAATGGGCTCTTGGCAGTTTACCCACTGGCATGGCTTTTGAGTGTGAGCTCTGTAACTCACCACCCCATTTACCATTATAATTTGATAATTCAAAGTGATATTCGTCTGTTAAAAATCATAAACTAAGAGCCAGTTTGGTCTGCTGCAGAACCTAAAAGAAACTGTTTCGTAATTGATTTTTTTAAATGAAGGTATTTTTCCTCTCAGTAATTTCTAACTAAGAACTTCATCAAATACAATTTCAACTTCAATTTTTAATCATAAGTAAGAATAAAGCTGTGATGCTTCTTTTAAAAATAAAGAAAAACAGTTCTCTCCAAAGGTCAGAAGTTGCTTTTAGAAGGTCGCTGTTTCTAAAGACATTTTAAATGTAAGTGAACCCACTGTGAAACCAAACCCTGTGCATCTCTCCATGCTCCTGGTCTCCTCTGCTCTCCTGGCTTTGTGACATGGAGTCATACCAGTTACATGCAAAGAAGACCACGGGTCTCTCCCCTCCCACCTGTGAAATGTATCTGAGTTCCACCGTGTTACAATAGCCATGCAGGTGCATGAGTAAGTAGATATTCATTTATATCCAGTTCCACGTCCTAGACCTATTTCTTAATTTTAAAATGTTCTTACTTAGGTCTCTGATAAATGTTATTATAGGTAATAGAAGTATATGAATGTTATTTTTAAAAGAATGTAAATGAATTCTCAAATATAAACACAACTACCACAAAAATGTTGTGGATCAGACCTTAATACTAGAATCACTACTTTAGTT
Source organism: Furipterus horrens (assembly GCF_987537825.1). Lineage (NCBI taxonomy): Eukaryota > Metazoa > Chordata > Mammalia > Chiroptera > Furipteridae > Furipterus > Furipterus horrens. Next base: position 138,947,548 of record NW_028327172.1, read on the forward strand.
CCTGCACCTTGTGGATTGAAACTGGGTGCAGAGATCCTTCCCTCGCCACCCCCGTGCCCCATTATTCTGTAGAATGAGTAAATTAATTTAATAGTACTTAAAGGATACTTGGAAACCCACAATTAACTTTACAAAATAATACAATTTTTAAATGGAGTCAGCAAGTTTCAGATACCCTTTGTTCATGGTCAGAAGGACAGGAGCCTTCATTAAAAGAAAAATTTTCATTCTCCAACAGAATTTCTTTCACTTAAAAGTGACAGTTGAGTTGTAGTAAGAAAAGCTACAGAGATATCACACTCAGTGTCATTTTTTAAAAGAATGATTCAGCCTGAAGTGACACTAAAAACAAGATTACAGAATTTGAAAAATGGTCAATGATGTAACTAGGACTTGCTGAAGTGAAGAAGGGGTCCCATTTTGATGTAGTATTGCTGGAGCCTTCTGGAACATGAAAGTCAAGGCTGATAATGCTTTTCATTGCTGCAGCTTTTAAACACACTGAAAAAAGTAGTCAGGATTTGTTTTAATTTTCTTTTTTTCAGGATTGTATATTAAGATTATGAAAGTATTTGGAAATTGGGGAACCATGAATGACCATGTTCTGATTTAATAATAATAGAAAAGTTACCCTAATAATAGATGGTAATGACATATATCATTACAAGTAGACTAATATGGGTTTTCTCCATCATTTTCAATGTAGACTGGAAATCATACAATGGTCTGAAAAAGTATGTTACAAACAGAAATAGAGAAGATGCCTTAATTTTCTTCACAGCCCTACTCTAGCCAGAAATAAATATGGCAATGAGGCTTCTGCTCCCAATGCATAATAAAACAGATTATTCAAATCAAAGAACTTAAAGGTTCTATACACTTCTTATATTGTTGAATTAAATTTGCATTAAAATTATTTTAGAAAAACAAAATAACTATGAAACAAGACAGATATCTACCCATAAGCCACCAACAACCTAAGTCAACAAATATTTTATATTCACTTGTTTCCTTGTAGTGTTTATTTATAGACATATTTTAATTTTGTTTCTTGTTTCAATGTGAAAAGTTCTACAACCTAGGAATATATGAATTCTGGTAGATTTTATAAAATCTAAGAAGTGAGAATAACAGTGGAGGCTGGATTTTGTTTCAAAGTGATAAGGTTGGCTAAGACAACAATGGGGAAAATGGTAAATGAGAAGTTTAAAATGCTTATAAATGGGAACAAAAATGGACTGAAAAAGAAAATAGTTTATTGTGCAATAAATACAGAGCTCTCTATAGTGGTAATTAATATTCCCCATGACAGTACCTTGAAAATAAAACATAAAACTCTTTGTAGAGATCTCATTTTTCAGAGTCTCATCTGTTTTATGGAGGCTAACAGTTATCGGTAATTCGTTAAAAATTCACTTATAGGTATGGCCCAAGGATCCTTAATTAGAAACACACCTGAACATTTTGAGTTCAATTGGGAAGAAGCAACATATGCTCTTCTTAAATGGAGTATGAGGTCATAGCGCTGAGGATAGTTTAGCATCTTGGATTTGATTCGGAATTGATTTTACAGCCAGAACACAGTGGAGGTTAGTACCCAGTTAAGCTCTATTCACTTCATGCTGTCCTTGCTGAAGACCATCTGATTCTTGATATCATATCCCAGGAGACCATGAGTTTGACTGAGTGAGAGCCATCTAAATAGTGATAGAATTTTTGCCTCTCTGGATACTCTTCAGAAAATATAGTTATGGCAAAGCTGTGTTTAGAACCTGGGCTACGATTTTTAATTCAGCTTCATAGGCATTAGCTGAGATAGTTTTATTAATATCAAACTACACAAGATTCTTGAATCCTCTTATATTCAAAGGAAATGACATGTTTGTCAAGTGAAAGAATTGGCTGACTGCTCCAAGTTTTACTCTAGGCAACACAGGCTACCAGTACACGTTGCTCTCCTGGGGAGCAATCTATGTGGTGGTCTGCCAATCTATGTGGGGGTCAGAACAGCCCTAGGAGGCAGCATTCCTTGGTTGGTGGTTCTACAGAAACTGAGCTGTGCTCCTTACTAGATTAGAAAGCCCTGACTACATTTGAAACTCCCTTTCATAGGTGCTGAACTGACCACCAAAGCCTCTTATTTCATTTTGTCAGCTCTCAAGACTTGTGGGGTCCATATTTGTCATTTTAGAATACCTTCCTTTTCCATTTTTACTGCCTATAATTGTTCATTTCCTTGGATTTAATCAGGAAAAGTAAATAGCTATTTTCTATCTTATCTCACATAAACTTAAATTAATTTGGTTGGGGTGTAATTTACATATGATTTATTTCTTGATAGTTAACTTCTGGATTTTCTCAGAACTCTGTGTAAGAACAAGGCTGAAGCATCAGTTTGCATTTAAATATCCTTACAATGTTAATTTCATTTTCACTTACAGGAGAGGAAACTAAGACTAAGAGAAATTAAACTTACTTAAACTAACTTAAACAGCTAGTAAGTGGTAGAGCCAGCATTTAACCCCAGGCCTCTCTGACCGTAAGCCACTGTCTGGCATGTTTCATTCCTTTTATGAGGAGTATTGAAAAGAAAGAGACAGGCATCCCAAGTTTATAAATTTCTATCTTAAAATTTAGCATTTTGGATTCTTTATAAATTCCACTAGAAGGCTGTCATACTAATTATTTAAAACAACCATTCAGTTGTGTATGCAAAGCATACTCAGAGTGAATCTGGGGGGAAAGTACAGCTATGTCTTAGTTTACTTATTAGCTTCAAGGGCAGGTCTTCCCTTAAAGACAGTGAGACTCAGTCCCATCATGCTAGAGAGGAAAACAGAAGTGTGACCCCTTCCGAGACTCTTCCAGGACATAGAACCACAAGGAAAGAGCTTGGAAGTCACCCTGCATGTAAGTAGTCTTTCAAAGGATGTAGATTCTAATTGTTTGGAACCCATTGATGAATGCTTTAATTCAAAAATCCTTTTGGAAGATGAATAATCATTGTCAACTTATCTGTTCATGTTTTTACTTATCAGATCTGCTTAAAACAGGATAGAACTGCATAATATATATAACCAAAATAATATATAGCAACCATATCATGACATCAGAAAAATAGCTTGTCTCTCAGCTCTGTTTGTAACTATGACCTAATAGTTGTTATTTTTAGCTTCCTACTTTTTAGGGCATCCCAGTAACAGAGAGATGATGTTGAATCTTGGCCCTGAAATATGAAGAGCACTATACGTTGTCTTTTCCACAACACTTCTCATATTTTAGTGAGCATCAGAATTACCTGAGGCATTGGTTCAAAATTCAGATTCTCAGGGTGCATCCTTAGAGAGAGATTTCATATGTGCAGGCTAGTCCCAGAAATCTGACTTTTGAACAAGTAACTGCAGGTGACTGACACAGGTTGTTTTCAGACCACCCTTAAGAAGCAGTGCCATCCCAGCTCCTGAGCCGAACAGCCCATTCCGGTGTCACCATCTGCATGGGCCACGTGCGGCAGCCCTCCTGAGAAGCTCTTCCTTATGCTATCCCTTAAGGGCGCCACCTTTCTGAAGGCTGCCCTGCTTCTCTCCTGGAGCAAATGGAAAGATAGCATGTGTCAGTGGCCCTTGTCCTTTGAACCGCTGGGGCTTAAAATGATATTTTCTGTCATGTCACACAAGGGCCCTGGTTTCCGACATGCCTGCAGTGCATGTCCAAGACTTGATTAGATAACTGCCTCATACACCAGGGTGGAAGGAAGACGTTCCAGACATCATCACAACTGTAATGGGTGGATCACCAAACAAATGTCCTGTCATTTTTCTTATGGCCTTATTGTGGTCGTCTTGAAAAAATGTAGTCTCCATACTAGGCCAGCTCCCAGCCAGTCTCCCTGATTGCATATCTGAAACCCTTGATTGGTCAACTTTCTTCACCAAACAGTGTGATACAGAAGACATTGTCTTTGCTACTTTTCTGATACTGGATGAATCATGAGAACACCAAAGCATTCGCAGTATTTTCATTGATCTTGTAAACTTACAAGTCATCAGCAGGCATGAAATTTCTGTTTACCACACTAATGTTTAGTGTCCACCCACTGTTAGTCAGGAACTGGTAACACACTGAAGATGACTAAGACATGGCCTCTCCCCTACGGATGTGCATTCTGTAGACATGTAAACAGTGAGCTGTAATACAGAAGCATACTCCCAGGCAGAAAAAAAGTAAGTGTGAGGTGCCCATTACCAAATGGAGGGGGAAAGCACAGAGGATATAAATCCTTCTGAGAGAAGACCTCAAGGAATAGGATATATCTGAACTAGACCTTGAAGGATGAGCAGTGTATCAAAAGCAAAGAAAATAGAAAAGGCTGAAACACAGAATATGTTTAATGAAGCTTAAATTAAATAAAGCAATGAGTGAAAGCTTTTTTCCTCCAGAATTGTTTGAAGTCTATTTTAAGGGATAGAGCTTGAGTCTTCAGCAACCTGTTTACCTTCGGGTGTTTAACTTCTTGACTATAAATACCAATGAGATGGACTCATACACAGTTTGCACCCATGGATTTTCAACCAGAGCTGTGCTTCTTCAAGTTGCTATTGAGAGCTTTCTAGGCCCCATCCCAGACCTAATGAATCAGAACTGTTGGGGTCGGGGCCATAGCCAGTCAACAGGCTATTCCTGCTTTGTCAACGGGATTTCTCCAAGCTCAAAAAAAGGAATCCATCAAAATTGCAGATCCATCTTCTTGGTACAGAAGGAGCAAGTGGAAATGTAGAGAAATTTGGTAAGAAGGTTGTAGCTTTTCTTGGATCTTTCTTTAACCTGTCGGGTTACCAGTTGTGGGTTAACTTGCAAGGACTCAACTAACATCCAGTTGCTAAATTCTTACAAAACCTACATTTTAACACCACTGTTAGGGTTGACAAAAACAGCTTCCTGTCAAAAAAGAGAGTTCCTGTAATACAGACAGAGCAACTCCAGCATGATGTTCATTGCACATCACAGGCATCCTTCCGTTGTTGACATTGTCAGTTTGTATATTTATTATGACAGCTTCCTAGCAGAGGCCAGTAAAATGCCCTGAGGAAGGGACACCTTTCTAATTTGTGCAATGGCACCATTGGGCTAGCCATGGCCCTAATCATAGAAAGCAGTGTTTTCTGCACAACAGATCACCATTTTCTTTGAATCCCTGAATTGTTTGGCTGATCTAAGATGCTCACCAGCATCTTAAGGTAATGCCACTTCTATTTTCCATTGCAGGGAAGCAGAATTTTATTACACATCTAGAATTGGCCAAATTACATTGCTTGTAGCTTTTCTCCTGTAATCTGGCAAATGTTTCAGTTCCATGAACAGTTATTGACTAATTCACAGAAGGTCTGCATCACAAATCTGAGAGACTCAAGAACTGAACTTCACTTATATTTTTACCCTAAAGGTGCATATGCAAATAATCAAGGAATGGTTGTAGTTACTGTAGTACCATGGGCTAATGGTAAACCCACAATAAAGTAGGAATATATATGTTAGCTTCCATGAAGAAAACCCCTTAAAAATCCATAGACCTTTGGTTAATATTGAACTAACAGATGCATCAATTTTGACTACCTTAAAGACGTCTTTGTATAAGAGCAAGCATGGCTGCATCTAACCTGTTAAAAGCACCTAGACGAGAGAGTGCTGCCTCTAGGATGTAGGTCTTCCCACTGACTGATCCCTACAGTCAAATCTTCTGTTGCATTGACTGTTTCCAGGTTCCTTCTTACATCTGGCTCTTGGTCAGATTTCGACACCTCTCCATGGCCAGCTCCTGGTATTACTCAGAACCTTAGCATCTCCCATCAGCCCTCCCCTTTGATACTGAGTAAATTCAGCATTGGTTATTTAAAGTGAATCCTTCCCTCCACATACACTATTCTAAATCAGCGTGTTGGGTGCAACTTAAATGGAGACAAGTCCTAATTAGAAATGTGAACAGAGTCAAGAGCAAATGAGATAGTTGATGATCAGTATTAAGAAATGTGGGACAGTCTAACTTAATTGCAGAGCTTGGGACCTGGCCTGGCCTCTTCCTAAAGAATCAGCTGTGGTCCTTCTTACGCACATAGTGCATCACATGAAAGGTGGCATCAGCTTCTGGCACTAACACCTCCTTACAACCACATTACTTTGAGAAATACAGCAACATTCTCCTACTTCGCAAGTTTGAAAGCTCAGAATTAGCATCAGTGCCTTTCTATCCTTTCCCACTAGTCCCACTTAATAACCCGGCCACGCAATTCCGTGTCCTTCCTTGCTCATTCATTACTTTTGAACTTCTCTCACACCATCCTAACCCAGATGTGCATCACCTTGTCCTTGAAGTTCTGCAAAATACTTTTCATTTTTTTAAGATATAAGTGATATATGACATTATATTAGTTTCAGGGGTAGAACATGATTTGTATGTATTGCAAAATGATCACCGCAGTACGTCTAGTTAACATCCGTCACCATAAAACACTCTACATACCCTCCCTACCCCTCATTTTCCCCTTCCAGTTCATAGTGTATCCTAACAGCTAAGTAACATTTGTAAAACAAAATTTTGTGACATTTTCCTGCTTAACTCCTCTTTGCCTATAAATCAAGCCCAAACTGTGGCTTTTTTCCAGACTTTCCATGACTTGATTTCTCTCTTTTTGCAACTATATTTCCCAGTGCTTCTACCAGGTGAACCACCCTGGGGTTGACACTACTCCTCAAGCATCACATACTCATTTTGAACTTGGAGTTATGCTGAGTTCCCCAGGGCTACCATACTCACCTCTCTTGTAGACAAATTCAACTCATTCTTCATTTTCTGGCCCAAGTCTCATCCCCTCTACTGTGAGACTTTCTCTGGGTGCCCTAGCCTGCATTAATTTCCCCTTTCTCCAAATTCCTATAGCACATGTTTCCTTTATATGTCCAGCAATAAATCTCAATTAACCCTTTGCTATTCATGGTTTATATGGAGGATGACTATATTATTTGTTTCCCAAACTGGAACACTTTTGAGAGTGAAAATGATGCTGTTAATCGTTTCACTGGGAAAGCAGGCATTTCGAACTGCCCTGGGCAAATCAAGATGTATGGTCATCTGAGTTGTGTTTGGACATCTTGTCTTCCAACAAGACTGTAAGCTCCTATGGGGCAGAGTCCCTGTTCTGTATTTGATTTGCATATTCCTTGGCATGTGAAACAGTGCCATTCACAGAACTAATGATTAATAAAGACAGGAAGGAAAGAGGGATAGAGGAACTCAGGCAGTCAATTTATTCTACTGAAAAAAAAAAAAGTGGTTTCTTAAAAATCAAAACTCAACTCCATTACATTGATGTGTGCAGGACAGAATAACAAGATAGCCACAAAACTTCTCCATGACAAGTTGGAGGAAGCCAGCTGAAACTCAGAGAGGCAGAATGTAAGTTTAAAGACTTGAAGAGACAGCAGCAACAGACAAATCAAGTGGTGCACAGCATTCAAGGATGGCACAGATCTTGACAATTAAAAATATCGAGGGGATCCTGCATATTGTATTCAGTAGGAGCTGTGAAAGCATTGGTTATTGTTAATTATCAAAGGTGAACCTACACAATATGCAATATGGAAGGTATAGTTTATCATGCATTTAGTCGTACCAGAGAGCATTCTTCAAATGGTTAAAGTATAATAATTGCATTGAGGGATTTTGATTTAAATAAACCCAATGATAAAATCCATAAGCAGTCTAAATGTGCCATTTCATGTTTTTACCATCTCAAGACTTGATACATCAGTGTTCTTATCCAAAAGTGTTTTTAAAACATCAAAGAGAGAGTGTAAAAGAAATGTTTGAGAGCTTTTTATAATGAGCCTCAAAATGTGAGCCCTGATTTTTCCTAGAGCTGCTCTCAATTAGGAGTTGCCACCATTAAAAAAGAACAGACAATAAAACCCTTCCTCTGAGGCATCAGCCTTGTGCTAACACTCAGCATCTTCACCCTGATGGTCACAGGGACGGGCCCGTGAATGGACCTGATGATCTGATCCTCAGACGAGACTCCCATCACCACCACTGCTTTTCTAGCTCATCATTCTTCCTCATCCCACCTTGCCCAGCTCTGAATTAGGGTGGTTGTGAGGGATAGGATGGTACCTGAACTTCCTGAATATGTCATAACTAATTCTGGGTGTTACTGCCAGACTTCCAGCTACTGGGTGAACTCAGTAGTACCTCATACATGCCTTTAAAAGTTCATATAACCAAGAAACTCTAGCTTTAAAAACAGAAAAACTCAGTACTTTCTCATTTGCTTATATAAAGAACAGATGTAAACAAAGACCTATTCTGTGGAATGGTGCTTGGGCACAGAGGAGCATTAGTGTACATGCAGTTTTATGCCACTTGCCTAACTATCTGAGTTGATGATTCCCAATCTTTTAAATGTTCTTTCACTTGAACCTCAGTTATTGACCTCTAAAATGAGTTGCGCTATTTTCAAGATGCTTTCCAAGTAGAATTTCTATAAATCTATGATCTTGATACATGTTTCTTTGCCAAAAAGGGGGTAAATAGTAAGGTGTCATTACATCAAAGCCTGTTTTGCCCATATCTTAATATTTAGTCAATATAATTTATTCCCTTGAAATATACCAGGTAGACAAATGTATGTTGTAACTCATCTAGCCAAAAGAGTGTCTGTCATTTTCCTAATAACTGTATTATAAATAAGCTCTGCTGTAGACTTTCTTAAATTGAAGCAAATTAAAATTAACTTTATTTAATTTGAGAAACCACTAAAGGCACTTTATTTTAGACAGAGATGCCACTGTAGCGGAAAAACAAAGGAAGACAAAGGATGTTGTTCCTTTCCTCCAGATGACTCTGGCCTCAAATATTTGAGAATCGCTGTGATAAAACAAGAGTGTTCAAACCTCAAAGTCCCACCCAGTTTGGGGACAGTGAAAGGAGCATTGTGGGGTGTGGATTTACCCCTAACTCTGCTATTTAAGATCTTGAAACTTAACCTTCTCTTGAAAAAAACAAACAAAAAAACAGAGTGTCTAGGCTAAATTTTAAAGTCTCTTCCCAGTTCAGAAATTCTGTGGTTCAGTAATTTTTGTCCAAATTCTCAGAAGTAAAGCTATAGAATGAAAGAAATATGACTGGGGATCAGTTTTATGGATCTTTAGTGACCTCTTCATTACAACCACCACTGCAAGTGACAGTCCCATGCAGGATTGGCACTTGCATTTGAAGGTCATGGTAGTCAGCTTTTACTCTGCTCAACCAGCTGACTGCCCTGCAGTCTCCCAGTAGTAGGATATTCTAATTTCATCCATAATACATTATTGTGTACCTTACTGTCTTCCCTTAGCTTTACTTCTAATATAAAGATTTTGTTTTAGGTGCATTAGTTGATGAACTCTGCTAAATCTTATTGTTAAATCAAACCTGAAATAAACTTCAGGGCTCTGTGTATGTCAAGACCTGTGGCTACTTACCGAAGAAATTCTTTCTTCTGTTTTTCAAATCAAGCCACAGAGCAAAGGAAAACAGTATTTCAGGTTTGTTCTTTAACAGACTGTGCATCTGTGCTGCCTATTATGTGCTGTCCATGAGCAAGAGTGCCAGGATTTCTACCCTTGTTGAGTCTATGATCTAGATAATCAGTAGATGTTATTATTTAAAAACCACTGGTTAACAAACTCTGAGAGACCTTGCCTCAGAAGGTCATGTTTCAGCTGAGACCTGAGGGATGATGGCCTCATATCTTCACCCTGTTAACCCCAGCTGTCTTTTAAAGATAGTCTTGGTGCTTATCCCAGCAGAGAGTACATGTAAGGCATTTACTTGACATCTGGTCAGTTTGACATTTTTACAGCATCACCCTCGGAGAAATTTTCTGATTTGTTCAGATACTGATTGAAGAATGACACTTGTCCCCATTAGCAGTCAGTCGTCTTTAGATCAGAAGTGCAAATTATATTTCTCTTCTTTTTGAGTGTGTTAAAGACATTTTTCAAGATGCATTTTCTCTACACCTTACCACTGGGATTTAAAACAGATGTTCTATTTACTTCATACTCATCTTCCTTTTGTTTTGTTTTGTTTGTAAGACTCAAAATGTTCCTGTACTGTTCATTCCCTTTCTCTTTCTCCTTCCTGCTCCAGAGTAACCTGAAGTTGGTGTGACTCTTTCTCATTCGTATTTTTCTATTTCACTAAATATAAAGCACATTTACTATATTTTGTGAATTTATGAGTCGACATCTCAGCCTCTTGCTGTACTTTTGCAACTTTGTGTTCTTTTAATCAAGATTTATTCATATAAGTAAAGAAATTTCTTCAGTCTTCTATGAAGAGGCAGTCAAGTTGCTTCTCGTGTTTCACGAGGACCTGTGGCAGCTGGGCTCGTGTGTGGCAGTATCCTAGGGGACACACCAGGGGAACTGAGCCATGGCGTACAAGCATCTTCAGCTTCAGTAAGCATCGCCAAATGGCTTTCTAAAGTGACCAATATCATTCACCATCCTCCAGCAATGTGTAAGAAATCCTATTTTTCCTCATTCTTGCCAACATCTGGTGTTAACAAACTTTAACTTTTGCCAGTCTGACTGGTCTCAAGTGGCACCTCAATGGTGCGTTTCCTGATTATTAATGAAATTGAACATCATTTCATATTAATTACTATTTATTTAGCTTCTGCTGTTAATTTACATTGTTTTCTAGTTTTTCCACTAGGTTGTTATTTTCCTATTGATTTATATAAATTCTTTTGTCAGTTCTATGAGTTACAGATACCTTCTCTTACTTTTTGCTTTGTGAAAACTTTGCATATGATCTCTTTTATCAGACCAAAGTTTAGATTTAAAAGTCAGATTATTTTATGCTTTGTGCTTTTTATGTGCTTGTTTTAAGGAAGTCTCTGTATCCTGATTATGTGATGATATGCTCTTTTCTCCCTACTATTTTAAAGTTTCATCTTTTATATTCAGATCATTCACCTACCTGGAACTTACTTTTGTCTAAACTGTTTAAATTCCACCTGGAATTTAATTTAGGTTTCTCTGTGATTAGCCCATCATTCTAACACACCATCCTTTCTTTTTTTTTTTTTTTTTTACATGAATTGAAATTTCACTTCTATTGTATATTGAGCTCCCATTTCACATGTTGACACTTGGTCTGTTATCTCCCTCTGAGCCAATACTACACAGTTTTCATGAGTTTGGCGCTATAATAATTCTTAATAGCTACAGGTCATGTCCTCCTTTCTTCTCTCCAGCCCCCATTCTTTCTTCTGCTTTCAGTTTTCTTCTTCATCAATACAACTTTTAGAAATTCCTTGAATGAGGGTCTCTGTGGTATATTCTTTCCAATTATGTCCTGAAAATTTCTTTATTTCCCCTTCACTATTGAATGATGTACAGTTCAGTTGGGTAATTTATTCTGGATGGAGGACTTTTTTCAGAGCAATTTGAAAATATTCCACTGTCTTCTAGATTTCGTTGCTGTTGTGAATCTGCTATGTCTCTTGTTCTTTTGTAGATAATCTATCTTTTCTATCCAGTTGCCTTTAATATCTTTCTGCCTTTGGCATTCTCTAGTTTCTTTATTTATATTTAGATATATCTTTGTTTTTATTAATCTGCTTGGTTGTTGTGCTTCTTACCAATTATGGTAATTTTGTAGCTACTATCTCTTCAAATTATGCCTTTCCTTCATTCTTTCTCTCCCGAAACATCTGTTAGTGTTAACTGGACATGTTTATTCTGTTCTTCATGTCTCTTAATTTGTCTATTATCTTTTCCATCTCTTCACCTTTTGGTACTACATTCTGGTTAATTCTTCAGATCTATCTCCCTTTTCTATTCAGTGATATTAATTTGTTAACTAACCCATCCTTTCACTTTTTAAATTTAAGTTACCATATTTTTAATTTCTATAAGTTCTTTTTGGAAATCACCCTCACTGTTTTCTTAATGATTTAAGTCCTTTAATATCTTTTATCATTTTAAACATATATACTTTGTAGTTCCATTGCCTTAAGTTATTGGTAATTTAATCCAGTGCTTCTGGGTCAGCTGACTCTTGCTTATAGAGGATCTTTCCTTACGTGTTGCACTATTTTCACATATGAGCCCATCTGCAGTGGGCCTCTGTTTCTTTTGCTTGCCATGAGAATCTGTTGGGGCCCAAGTTATAGGAGCAATTCTGCATTTCCTTTGTCTGTAGCACAGGGCTATCAATAGCAATGCTTACATCCATTTATGCAGGTAATATAATTTCAAATTCCAAACCTATGGGAGGCCCAGGCGAAGCATTAGAATTTTCCAAGGAAACTCTTTTCCTCCCTCCAAAGACTAGACAGAACTCCTTGTACTGAGGGACAGATGGTTCCCTTCTCACTGCGGGCAGCCCTTCCAGGCTCTCAGCATCACACAGAGGCTTTGGTTCTAACCTCCACCTACAGGACCACAGCCTCCTCACTTCCTTTAGAGCTGTAGAAACCTGGCCTTCCCAGCTACTGAGACTGCCTCTCTCTATACTCTGTCCTTAGGGCAAATGCACATGTCTGGAGCATTCTCCTTCTCTCACTCTTCATCTAACCTCCACTCTTTCTTGGGCTTCAGCTTGGCCACCAACAGCTTTCTCAGATACCGCCCCCACCAGGAGTGGGCTCAGTGCCCCTTGTCTGTGCATCCCATACCCACTTGCATATAGCAGCTTCACTCTGTACTTCTCTTGACTTCATTTGCCTTCATCCATTTCATTAAGAGCCTTTTGAGGACAAGGGACCATCAGTTCACTGGAGCCTAGCATAGCCTTCTGGGTGCTTGGTAAATACTTCTTGAATGGATGTATGTTATTTTTATAATAAATAAGTAGGGTTCAGGTGCTAAATGTGAAGCACTCAGCTTCTGTACAAGATCAGAAAACGTCCATTGTCATTGCTTTAATAAGAATCAACACAAACAGGTGAGATAAACCATAGACTGAAGTAATCGTACCTCAAAGGTCATTTGTGACTGTGTGTCTCAGGATGTGCCCTGAAGATCTTCGTACACAGAGGCTGGCACAGAGACTTGTCGATGCCCACTCAGTACTAGAGGCCAAGGGCATTAGAGTGTGTTGGTCACTGATAGGCCATTGATGGTGGATTAAGAATCAGGCAAACTCCAACCTCTGTAAAAGGCCCTTGTCCTTAGGGAACAGATGTACCGTGAGGCTGCATACAGAATGGTAGGAACGGAGGCTGCTCCCAGACTTGCCTGTGCTCCACATGCCCTCCTCACCAGCCACGCTCAGCCTCTCTGGCTCTCTGCTGCACATCTGCCTCACCCTCCTCTCCTCACCAGCTGGCTTCCTCCTTCTTGCATCTGACCCCTCGCAGTTCTGGTTTGCACAGGGTGTCGGGCCTACCACATCATCATGCCACAGCTTTGCTCATCCCCTCTCTGCTTGCTATTCTGAGGAGGATGCTAGAGTTTCCTGCTCATCCTTTTGGGCAGTCTGTGGCTTTGGCTTTCCTTGGCTTAAGTACCTGTCTCTGCTGCACTCAAGCTCTGGCTTGGAGGGTACTGATGTGACACATTCCTGCCCACAGTGGCAGCAGGGCCAGGAATGGCCAGTTTCCCATAGGCCTTCTCAGCTGGGTAGCCCCACACCACTCAGCAACCTTGGTTCTCACTGAGCAACCTTCTGTTACGCTCTTCATTCCAGCCCCTTGATTCCAAAACGTGGGAGTACTGGGTGATGACATCAAATGTTTCAAATGCTAGAAAAATAGTCACCCCCGTTACACATTAATTCATTGTCATCTTAGTTTAAGTATCAATCTCTTGTAGGTTTAGTTGTTGTGAACTGGTTTCTAGGCCTGAGCCCCTGGTGGTTGGAAAAATCAATTTCTGAACCTGCACAGCTGAGAACCAGTCCCTAGATCAGTATCAGTTGCACCAAGATATGGAGTACCTTAAGGCCTTGCACCATAACCAGACTTACTCTAGCTCTTTTCCCTTGCCTCCTAGTGCCTTAAGTGCCAGGTTTATGGTCATTTTAGTAATAATTAGAATGGATGTCAAGCCTACAATTTATAGTTTTCACCTCTTTCCATGAAATTGAGGAATGAAACACTGTGATGTCATCAAATAAATTATTTACTGTGTTAGAACCATATAAAATTTGGATCCTAGTCATCATTCTCAGGTACCCATATACCACCCTCCCTGCCGGTTAGGGGGAGGGCTGGGTGAGCTGACAGGCTCTCTTGTCCCTGCCATGCTTCTGTGACCCTGTAGCTGAAAGTCAGACCAATGTTCACAACTTTCTTTCTCATGCAAGTATTACCTTAGCTCTTGATTTGCTTAAATTTAGAATTCAATCACTTTTATTTTACTGAATCTGTGTGCTCATTTACAATGTAAAGTTAAAAATTCTTTTATGTGGAAGATAATCCCTGTTAGCTGTGCCATCTTGGGCCGGTTATATACCCTGCTTATACTTTGATCTTGTCATCTGTCACATGGGATCACAATACCTCTTCATCAGATTACTGAGATTAAATGAGATAGATATAAAGTGCTTGGCTTATGGGAAGTTTCAAAAAACAGCTTTAAAAAAGTAAAAGGAGAGGGAAATGTGGGAGGGGTGCTGGTTTTCCACACCCTCAGATGTAAGGAGGTGGAATAATTCAAGCACCCTGCAGGGAACCTGGTCTCCCCTCCTCTGCCTGTGGGCTGGTCCCAGGGCTGCCTGTCCTTTGCACGCTCCCAGCCGCAAGTGGTGCTGCAGACAGCTCTCTCGCACGCTCCTCCTGGGCCCCTCAACCTCTGGGAGTTAGGCAGACTAACGAGGACCCCGCTTTCAGTTCTGCTTGATGGCGATGTGACTTTCATTTGTCTGTTTGACCAGAAGTTAAAACTGAGTCATCAGATCAGAAGTTGAGCACTCACTGCTGGCCAACGTTTTCACCTTATTAGGAGATTTCAGAATGAAATTAAAGCTCTGCTGTCTCCTCCTGCCCTTCAAGCGTCTGTATGATCCAATGACTCCCTTTAAAAATCCATACCATATTCTGCTTTTCCCAGCATAGAGAGCCAGAAAAATCTAAATGAAGAGTCCTCTAGGACTATTGTGAGAGCACACAGCTGTTTGGGGGAACCCGGCCAATCTACTCTGTTCTCAGCGTGTTGCATTCAGACACGCCTCACACTGCTGGGCTCATTGATGATTATGTTAAATGCCACATTCCTAGGGAAGGAAGGATCTGCTCAGCCACCACTAGCTTATTCATTATTTATATACAACTAAAGGGCATGGCTCAAATGAATACAAGCATCTGAGAGAAGTCATTATTCATGTATGGCTCAAATTGAACATTTGTCATTTCTCCAGTGGCTTAACTTACTCTCTGTGCCTTGGGACCTCAAATTATATTAAGCAGTGTAGATACTTGAACTCTTTTATTTAGTTTAATTGTTGGCCTTCATCCACTTGTTTAGACTACTTGGACTTGCTTAATATTAGCCCTTGCTTCCCCTTAATATGTAAAATAGAAAAGAAAGAAAATTTCTTTTTAGAACGTATTGCATTCTAAGAATGAATGCAAATTGTTCTTCTATGATTCTTAATGACCCGCTATTAACATAGCAGGAAACCGTGCATTAATGCAATACCTCTTTTCACATCATTACTCCAAATGGAACTGTAACCAGGATAACAGCTTGACCTTTAGCCATAGATTCAGATAGCAAAAATATATTCTGCTTCCTCAATACCTCTCTTCACATAGCATATTGAATGTTTTCAGGTCAATACAATCTCAGTATTTTGGCCTAAGGCCTCATCTGTGTGTGCAACAGAATAAGATTTCATCTTCAGAAGGTAGATTCCAGTTAAAAGTTGTTCTTGAGTGTGAATGTAATCCATGAAATAGAATGTCAAAATAGACCCAGTGGGAATATTTGTTTGTATCGATATTTTTCGAGAAGCTTCATACTTGTGCCTTCAACCATCTGAGATACAGACCCAGGAGACAGAGACTTCCCTGGCTTCTTTTGATTGAAACTAGATAGGTTTCAACTGAAAAAAATAATAAAAATTGTTGCCTTTTTCGTGAGTGACAGAGTACCTGAGCTCAAGATTAGGTTCAAAAGAGCTGTTTGGAAGCTCTTCACAGAGTGGGAAAAACATTCCAGAATCTTCCCTTTGGTTTTCGTGGCTGGGAGTCATTTTGATGTGACCATAACCCAAAACTACTTTGTTAATTTGGAACCACTACTTTCTAACAGGTGCCAATTTGGACATCTGCATTTTACAAGCCAAGAAAAGAGGGGTTGCTATGGAAATTAATTATATTAAACAATATTACAAGGAGGGAGCTGTTTGCCTGCTAAGATGGTATATTTTATCCTTTTGGTGGTACACATTTTCATATAAACTAGTAGATGCTAAATACAAACATTTGTTTATATTCATTAAAGCAGGACTTCCAGAATCTTTCGGCAATTCTCTGATAAGTAAACGTTATTGGGGCCTTCACATGTAATAAAACCTTGTTTCCTTAACTATATTCTATTAAGACTTCCTACTAATTCAGATAGGCCTTCCTCCCAAAATTAGTATACATTTGTGAGCTGCTGTGTTTGCTTCCATTAGAAACAAAACTAGATGTGTTTGTTTATTCATCAAATGTTTAGTGAGTAAGAACTCAATCAGTACAAGGAACTGTTGTACAGTGCTTTGAGGGAAACAATAAATTAAGACCCTGAGGTGTCTATAACGTGGTGTGGGGGATTCAAAGGCACACCCAACTCCCAGGGATATCGTTCCCTCTGCATGTATCCCAGGTGGAGCCTGCTTACACGCCTAGGCCACATCACATACTAGGCAGCACCGTTGATACTTCCCCTGATCCTGAATTCTGCTTCCTAACCATCATTCCTCTACTCAGTTTGGCTGGGCTGGGTCCTTTCCACTAAGGCTCTTACTACAGCTACACATCTTCCTCTTGTTTCCTCTTTGCACTGTCATCCTGGGTATCTTCACCGTCCACGTGCAAGATCCATCTGACCCCACAGCTGCATAGCATCCGGACCTCAAACGCAGGGACATTCACTTCTGCTATGTTTCGGCCCCACCCCTGACCACACCTTAGCATTCCCATCCAGAACCGCTCTACCACCACCACTTATGCTCCAGCATTACACACTCAACTGCCTTTACTCCACACCTTCTTGGCAACCCTGCTGATATTTCCATTCCCTGGATTCTATAGATTTCCTCAAGTCTGTGAGCCTTTTTCTGGCTTCACTTCCTTCTCATATTTGGGCAGGAAGGGGGAGAGAGGAAAGTTGAAGTAATTCATTCCAGGTGGCATCTTCACCAGCATCCTCAGGTGCTTTGTGTCCCTGTCCTCCTGCCAAAACTGTCCAGCAAAATTCTAACCCAAGACCAGCCCTATTGTTCAGTGTCTCCACTCCCAAGGAAGGGCTGTAAGGCGTCATGGGAGAAAGCAGGTTGCCTTGTTGCCAACACCACCGTCCTGCCAGCTGTCCTCGCATCCTCAGTCTGCTGCTTTCCTCCTCCTGTTTTTCTTGGAGGCAATTCCAGACCTTCCCACACTCTCCATTCCTCTCACCACAAGCTGAGTGAGGTCTCAGGAGAGATTACTTCAACCTATAACCGCTTCTCAACCCATCCCCATCTTCCCAGCCTCTGCGGTCAGAGGAAGAAAGAAGTTTCTCCTGTTTGAGGGCGACCCCTCCATTTATGTCCTGACCCGTCACCTCACAGTTCTTCTGGGATGGTTCCTTTGATTGCCTCCTTTTTCCTGGATCCTGTCTTTCCCACAGTGTTGCTGCTTTCCTCAGCCAGTAAACATGTTCAGGTTTCCCGTCCCTCAGCCCCCACCCTCCAGGTCTTCTCTTCCTTCCCCCACGGAACGCTGTTTTTTGAGTGTCATTTGTGGCCACTCCCACCCCTCCTTGATGACCTTCAGTGGACACTTTTCCAACCTCCCTTTCTGGCCCCTCTTCTGCACTTAGACTGTGCGTCCCTCCTGCATCAGCACCACTCGCTGGCCTACAAGTCCCCTTGTGGATCTCCAGACTCTGTAGCCTGTCCTAGGCTCCTCTGTGGACTCCTTTGCCTTAATTTCCACTCAACCACTGGGCTACTCTCTGGCCCTGTGTTTGACCCAGTGCTCTGTTCACTCATTACGTTCTCCCTGGTCAGCGTTCTTATCTGTCATTTTAACTATCACTTACATGTTTGTGCCTCTCAAACTGCTATCAGCCTGGAGTCTTCTCTGAACTGCAGGCTTCTATACAGAAATGTCTGCTAGCCCTTTTCACGTGGATGCTCCATAGACATGTCAAACTCGACCTGTGCCAAACCAAGCTGAATACATCTGCCTGCCCTTACAAGCCTGCCCTTTCTTCTGTAGTTACCAGATCATGTGATTCAGCAGAAGTGCCCATTCTAGATACAGATCTGGTCACCTCCATCCCCCCCCCTCCGCCCCCCGTTTTCACTAGCATGGCCCTAACTCAGATAACAGATTCTCTGCATTTGAATGTGGGTTTTTTTTCCTTTCAAATTATTGCCTTATGATAAATCTCTAGGAGTAAGATTACCAATCCAAAGGTAGGACAGTTTTATGCCTCTCATCATATATTACCATCTTATTTTCCAAAAGGGTTTTGCCAGCTTATGCCAATAGTAATGTTTGAATGTTCCAGGTCCCCACAATTTATCAATATTAAGTATATTAGCTTTTTAATATCATTCTTCTAATTTAGTAGGTATAAAGTGTGTTTTGTAATTTGGGGGCTTACATATTAGTTGAATATTTTTCCTAATATTTTTTGCTAAATACACTTTGTTACCAATAGAGATTTTTTAAGTGGCTTTTTTATTTGAATGAGTGCTTTATTGGGGGTAGATCTTGAATCTTTTCAAGTCAGATTTAGTGCAGTTAGCTTTTCTTATTCTAATGAAATATTATGGTTTTACATAGTATTTTAATTTGTTAACATTTTCTCTTGTCATTTCCTTTTAAAAGAAGCCTTTAAAACATTAAAATCACCACTATTTTAAATAGCAAGAAGGCAGTGTGATGTGAGTACATGCTTGGTCTTGACCTTACGAAGAGCAAGTTGAAAAGCGCTCCGGAATGGCATATGAAGCAGAAATGTCAACATCAGCACCTGTATGTGTAGTCACACACTGTATGGCTTTAGTAAGATAATTGCCTGGCCTCTCTTTTGTCTTATTCTATGACTCTCCATACTTTCTTTTGTGCTTAATAGGTGGCTCTTTCATGGAAGCCAATGAACTATTGCAAGAGGTTGACTTAACATGGAATTGGAACTTCCATTAAGATACAACTTCATTTTATTATTCTGAGAACTGATTGAGTTAGTGGGAATCACCATGAGAACGTCACCTTTTTGCGTAATTTCACATTAGATTTTTAATTAATAACAAAAAGGTGAAATATTTTAATACAGGTGCTGAATTTTGTCATGGGGCCAGTGGACCCATAGGAAACACTTTTTTCTGTGCTCATAAGACATGTATACATGGACATGGAGCAAGTAGAAAATGCACTTTCCATAAAAATTGCTAAATATTTATAGCTGGTTTCATTTTGAAGCACAGCACATTTATATAGTCAGCTATGCCAAGCTCCACCTTCACCAAAGGAATGAAACATTGAATATTGAAGATAACTACTGCAGAACCTATGTATTTTAGCAATATACTTTTTTTTCTTCTGGAATATATTCCTATTTCAGATCTGTGTTTTTTATTTATTAAATCATTTAACAATATTTTACATTTTCTTTCAGTCTTCACAGAAAAGTACTGTACTGCTAATCATGTGGATAAACTTCCTGGCCCGAGAGACTGGGTACAGATTCTACAGGATCAAATTAAACTGGCCAGAAGAAGGTTAAAAAGAGGCTCAGGTATGAATAAGCTGCAAGAAAATGATTGCAGAAGCCCTTTGTTGAATTCTCAGACAT
This sequence comes from Furipterus horrens, assembly GCF_987537825.1. NCBI lineage: Eukaryota > Metazoa > Chordata > Mammalia > Chiroptera > Furipteridae > Furipterus > Furipterus horrens. The sequence goes on from NW_028327172.1 coordinate 138,967,591, forward strand.
TGCAAAGTACAATGCTTTGCTCTATGCGCTCCATCGTCTCTTGTCTTTTGAAGAAGATGCTCTGTGTAATGTGCTATGGTTTTGTATTTTAAAGTTCTATTCAAATGAATTTTGAAATTCACCTGAAGATTAAATAGTAAAACTATGTCAGGCTGATCGTTCACTTTGAATAGTACAAAGGAAAAAGATACTGCTAACCGCATCCATGGGCTTACATGTCTTATGGATGGAAAGCAGGTCTCTCTGTGATTTGCTTCCATTGCCTGTTGATTTTTGTTTGTTTGGATCTGCCTGACTTTACAAAGAGTACTGTTTGTTTAAGGTAAAAAATAACAATAATCACCCTACCTGAAACACCAAATGAAATAGAGATCTTAGGTCAAATATTTATTTAAATTGATTTAAATTGTATTTTTAATCTGGGCTTGGTGATTCTAGGATTTCTTCCAGGAAAAGTGAACACTGGTTGAATTGTGACTGTTTAGTCATTTGAAGTTTCAACCTCCCCAAAAAGACAGTGGCCAACTTATCAGTCAGGAACCCCTTTGAGGTCAGCTTTCTGTCATCATGTAAAATAATCATCTCAGCCTTGGCCAAGTAGCTCAGTTGGTTGGAGCACCATCTGGATACATCAAGATTGCAGGTTTGATTCCCAGTGAGTGCACATGTAAGACTCAACCAGTGAAGTCATAAATAAGTGGAACAACCAGTTGATGTTTCTTTTTCTCTCTCTCTGCCCCTTCCTCTCTCTCTAAAAATCAATAAATATGAAATTTAAGAAGCCCTGGCTAGGTAGGTCAGTTGGTTGGAGCATCATCTAGTGCACCAATCAGTTGCTGGTTTGATCCCCAGTCGGGGCTCATACCTAGGTTTCAGGTTTGATTCTGGGTCGGGGAGCATATAGGAAGCAACAGATCTCTCTCTCTCTCTCTCTCTCTCTCTCTCTCTCTCTCTCTCTCCCCCCACCCCTCACCCCACTCTCACCCCGGCCCTTTTCCTCTCTTTCTAAAAATCAACATGTTCTCAGGTGAGGGTTTTTAAAAATACAAATAAAAAAATAATAAAATAAAAATAATCATCTCCAGGAGGTCAGAAACCTCTAGATTTTTTTAAAAGTCTGATCAAACTTAGGATGCCTGGCCTGCTCAGAGCCTTCTGTGCTTCTGTGCTGGAGGTGAGAGTCTAGGAGATGGACCTGAGGTGCTGAAATGTTGCGGGCTTAGATGTCATGGGGGTCTGTGAGAACAGCAGTACAGAAGCATGAAGCTGGGTCACCAACAGATCCCTTCATGTGAACTCACAGTGAGCAGCAGTCACTGCGTCCGAGCCTGGGGAGGAGCACAGACGACATCCTTGGGGAGAGCTCCTGGCACAGGCTGGGAATGGCCTTGTCACAATGAGACACATGCGTACCAAGGGCCTGAGTGGTTTTCAGTGTGAGAAACCTTATAGCTCTTTTCTCTAAAAGTAGCCATCAGGACTCTTAACTAAAACCTTCAGCTGTAGGGTCCTCTCTCTAGGCTCTACCTGAGCATCCTCTGACCTAATGCTGATAGAGTTAGATAAGTCATATGGGTCCCAAGGTCATGTCCGAAAAATAAAATAAAATATTTAGCTCTAGATGATAGTTTATTAAAAATCTCTCCTTCATCTTTTTTGACTTTTTGCTTTCTTTTATACTTAATTGATGCTTTTTGTATAATACTTTTAATTAGTAAAAAATGTATTATCACGTCAGGTGATAAACTATAATGGGGTCAGAAGATCTAGTTTTCAAATGTTACATCTGTTCTTTGCAAGCTCTTGACCTTAGGCACATCGCCCCCACTTTCTAATCCTCAGTGTCGCACTTGTGAAGTGGACATAAAAAGAAAGCCTGCCTCAGAGTTGTTGTGAGGCTTCAGATGCATGCTGTCTACAGATGTCTTTATATATGAAGCTAGTGTATCCTCTCTGAGAATGTCAGTATCGTACAGAGCAGTGCCTGGCAGCAGTGGAGGTCACTGAGGAAGTCATACCTCATGGGCCTCTCTATCCAGGCCAGGGGATCACCAACCTGCTGTGCCTGGGCAGTCCTGCTTTACCCGTTTCCTAGGCATAATTCATAATGCCCCTTTCACTTGTGAAGGATTTTAGGCTTGGATGAATGATCTGGTCATCCTCCTAGGTCTCTTGGTGTTCACTGCCTTCCTCTCCTTCATTACAAATTATCGCAAACAAACACAACATAATATAGTGGAAAGAACAGTTCTGAATTCCTAGCCCTGAGCCATCATTTATAAATTCCTTGGACTTCTGGACAAATTATTGAACATCTCTGAGCCTTGCACTCTTCGTTTATATGAGGCTAACAGCTACCTCAGGAGTGTTTTCAGGGTTAGAATTAGACAATGTAAGTATTGCCACTAACAGACTGACATAGAGTGATGCTCAAAATATATCTATGACCTTGTTCTCCTCCCCTTTGCCAACTGAAAGCATAACGACTCCTTTATCCTTGCCATTTCTTAAAATCTCTACCTTCTCTTTCTCTTAACACTGTTAATCAAAATTCTTCCACAAGGGTTTGCATCCATGTGTGCCTGCCCCATCCCAGGTCACTTTAGAATCCATTGCACCTTGCCCTCTGACCTCACTCCTCAATGTGAACTCTTGCTGCATTCACATCCCAAAGATCAGATTTCACTTTCTGTTTATATTAACACTCCAACTTGACCTTCATTTTGATTTTTACTCTGTGGAATGTCATCCTTCTTGAGACTCTGTTCTCCTGGGTTCTATGACTTCATTCTCTTTGTTTCTTCTCCAAATTTTCTGGCAATGCCTTAGGTCTCCTTCACTGCCTTCTCTACCTGTCTTCTACACCCAGCATTTCCAAGTTTCCATCCTTGGTACTGTTCTCATTCTAAATCCCCACTCCTGACTTGGACTGTCCCATCGTCAGTGGTTCTCAGGTCTGAGACCCTAGATTTCCTTCTCTGTAACTCAGCAAATGAGATTTGGTCTTTCTCACCCCAGCTAAATAGTTCTGCTAGCTTCCTGTCACCCCCAAAGTAAAATCCCTTGTACATACACCTCTGCCCTCCAGTATGGCAGGCAAGTTTCTTCATAGTCAGCCCCACGCCCCTCACCAGCCTCATCTTCTGTAAAATATGCTAGGTTTTCAAACTCATGTTTTCCCTCTACCTGGGAAACAATGCCTCCTCCTGTCATAGCATCAAGGTTCTTTCTCCTGGATGCTCCTTAGGTGGCCACAGCTCTTTAGTCTTTTGCCGCCGGAATAGTCACCCACCTGTTTGCTCCAATGACCATAAGAGCCTGAGGAGCGGAGATGGCATCAGAGTCACGTTTCTGTCCCAAGTATCTAGAACATTGTGTGGACAACATGGAACCAATGAATGAACCAACGAATATGTCAGTGAAAAAGAAGAGACTGTAGTCCACAACAAAAAAGTCTTATTGTCTAGGTCATGTAAGATCTTGGAAAATATTCTTTCATCAGTGTCTTCCTTGAGGTTCAAATACTTATCCCAAAACCCACAGGGCAGCAATGTCCCTGAGCTCTGTCCTCAGGAACAAGGTCCTCAGGGCTCCTGTGGCTTCTTAGGGGATCTCTTGCTGCTGCATGGTCATCACAGAGTGCCCTTTCTTCCTCCTTCTCCAGTCCTTTCTTTTATTTTTTTCTCTGCACCCCCATCTCCTTAGTTCTCTGCCAATTTCCTGTCTTCTCTCTTCCTCCCTCAAAGATTGAGAGTCCTATATCATGATTCCTGAACTCACTCAGGGTAGGTTAACTGAGTAACACCTACAAAGATTCACTCCTGCCAGCAGAGTCTCAGATTCTTTCTTAGGCTAAAGGTCTCCTACCTCAGCTTTGAGTTGCCTCACAAAAGCCCCTTGTATTATTTTAACCCCTCTAGATTTCAGGCTCCAGGAAAGCATTGGGGTGAAAAAATATTTTACAGTGAGTAACAGGTTGTTATCAAAGGCAATTGCCCAATCGTCTTACACAGGAAATAGTACCTTTCTGATATCATGTTGGGGGCTGTGTCTCATCGGTTTTCTATCTCAAATTAAATTTCAAGTATGAAGCCTGAGTGGTGTGTTTGCTAGTATTCAGCTGGTCTTGTGTTGCCTAAATTCTGCCTTGGCAGTCTTGACTGGGTATGTGAGAGCTTCCATTTGCCTATTGATTTGCAGGGGAAAATTGTTGACCTCCCTCCAAAACAAGATGCTAGTTATAATATTCAGATTTGAGAGAGATCTAGTCTGTCATAGTGAAAAGACCTAAATTTAACACTCATCCCAAAGGAAAAGCAAGGGCCAAAGTACCCCAAAAGCCAGTAACCCTTGGTTCTTCACACAGTGTCCCAACTGTGCCTTCAACTTCTAGCAAATTCCTCCACTCAGAATCCACAGAAGCATGCTGGTCCCTTCCTGTTCCACAGGCACTGGTAGGAGTAAATGGAAAATGTGAAAAATACTTGGAGATCCTTCAGAGCATGAGAGGAAAGAACTTTAAATCCAGGATGCTGGTATTACTGAATTAGGTGGAGAAATCAGTGTTACAGAATATGTGTCTCTTGCTGGAGGTGATTATGAGTCACTAAAGGACCTGAAACATTGAAGACAAAGGGTGGGTAGGATGTTCAGTGCCCACTGAGTGTATTGGAGAGGCTGCTTCTCAGAGATACAGAACCAGTCTTTCTGGCAATGGGCCACGTGACTAAAATAGGAAGTTGAGTTTAAATTGTTTCCCTATACTATATATTAATACTTTATACATAAACACACCCTTTTTTTTTTTTTTTCTATTTCAAATGCTGAGACCAATTATTATGAGTTCTGGTCCCATTCCCTTACCCACCTCCCCACTACAAACACACATACACACAGGTGGGAACTTTTTTCCACATTCCTGTTTCTCTTTGCCACAAACAGATTGCCATTGAACACATCATTTAATCAACTCAGCGTGTGTATTAGTAAATTACATATGCCAATGCCTGTTTTACAGAATTGTGCCCAAATGGTACACTGCTTGCACACCCTTCTCTTCTGGTGGGAGCCTTGCAGGTGCTCAGAACATTGTGTGTCCTTTTCCGTAGTTATCAACATATTTGATTTTGGGTATTTTCACTTTGACTAGATTTAGATTATCTGCCTAGGTATTTGGGACTGGCACCGTGGCACTTTTCTGCCCCTCTAGCAGGTTTTGTTAGCATCTGAAAGGTGGACAGTGAACTTCCGGCCAAGATGGAGGTGTAGACAGACACGCTCCATCTCCCTTTACAACTAAGAAGGAATGCAACTACCTCAAAACTAGAAACAACCAGAAGTTCCAGAAAATCAAACTGCATGGAAGTCCAACAAACAAAGGTATAAAGAAGAAATACTCATCCAGACAGGTATGAGCAGGGGACCTGGGGTGCAGAGGACATGGTGTGTTGGTGGCAGCAGCAGCGGTGGCAGTGGCCGGCTGGTGGAAAGCACAGTTACACATTTTAAAAAGTCAGGAGTGACTTCTGGCCAAGATGGAGGGCTAGACTGCCACGTTCTGTCTCCCTCCACAACTAAGAAGGAATACAACTACCGCAAAACCAGAAATAACCAGAAGTTCCAGAAAATAAAGCTACATGGAAGTCCAACGTATGAAGTTATAAACAAGTGGTGCTCATCTGGATAGTTAGGAGGGGTGAAGCCAGGGTGGAGATGTCAAGCTGTGCTGATGGCAGCAGCTGCAGCGATGGGCAGCGGGACTGAGGTAAGCACAGACACCAATATTTAAGAGGAGGTGAGAAGCACCTGGGGAGCACCAGTCAGATCACGATTCCAATGCCGGGGAAGGCAGAACCCCTTTGCCTCGGACTGTGAGGCCCAGAGGGCATGGGGATGGAGGAGGAGGCTCCTGGTCTCTCAGCAGAGAGTGAATGGCAGGAATCCATCTTGGACCCCCGCCCCCACACAAACCGCCACAGTGTGGTGAGAAGGGTCACCCGGTAGTGACGAGTGCATGTGGCTCCGCCCCCTACAGCATAGGAGGTGCGACAGCCCCGCCCAGGAAGCAAAAACTGTCAATATGGCAGGTATAATGATAGAGATCCCAATCATGCAGCCGACCAGAAAGCAAATACATGAATTAATGGACAAACAGATAGGTAACCTTTCTGAGACTCAGTTCAGAGCTATAGTTATAAGACAGCTTACAGAAATAACAGCGAGACTTAATCAAGACGGGGAAGGAATGAAGACTAGTCCTGCTGAAGTGAACAGAAACACAGGGAAGGAAAACCAGGAATCAAATCAACAAATCGGAACATAGGGAAGGAACAAACAGTCAATCAGTGCAGAAAGAGGAAACAAAAAGTGAGGAGAATGAGGAGAGGCTCAGAAACCTCTGGGACAGCTATAAGCGGGCCAACATCCGAATCATAGGGTTGCCAGAAGGTGAAGAAGGACAACTAGAAATTGAAAACTTATGTGAAAAAATAATGAAGCAGAACTTCCCTAACTTGGGGAAGGAAATGAACTTACAGGTCCAGGAAGCACAGAGAGTTCCAAATAAACTGGACCCAGGGAGAACCACACCAAGACATTATAATCAAAATGTCAAAAATCAAGGATAAAGAAAGAATCTTAAAAGCAGCAAGAGAGAATAAGAGAATGATGTACAAAGGGGTCCCAATTAGACTACCGGCTGATTTCTCAAAGGAGGCTCTGCAGGCAAGAAGGGACTGGCAAGAAATATTCAAAGTAATGAAAAGCAAAAACCTACAATCACGATTATTCTATCCAGCGAAACTGTCATTCAGAATAGAAGGACAGAGAAAGTGCTTCCGGACAAAGTAAAACTGAAGGAGTTCATCAGATCCAAATCACTGTTATATGAAATGTTAAAGGGACTTGTTTAGGAGAAGGAAGATCAAAACTATGAACATTAAAATGAAAACTGTATCACAACAACCAACAACAGAAGCTAGGGGATCGAAACAAAGGCAAACTAAGTAGGCAATGAGAGTGGAAAAACAATGATAGGTATGGGGAACATATAGGAAGGAGGTCAGCAGGGAGGGGGGAAAGAGAGGGAGATGATGCAGGAATTAAGAAGCATAGGAGGGAGTGGAGTAAACAGGAAGATGTTGAGAAGAACTATATGCACAACCAATGGGCATGGACTAATGGGGGGTGGACAACTGGAGGGGGGCATCACTAGGTGGAGGGGAGCAGAACGTAAAGAAAGTGGGACAACTGTAACAGCATAATCAATAAAGCATATTAAAAAATAAAAAAATAAAAAGTCAGGAAGGACACCTCGGGAGTGTTTCCAGCTCCTCACCAGATGGTGCAGCTTATGGTTCCAGCACCGGGGAAAATCAAGCCTCATTGCTTCTGATTGTGCAGACCAGTGGGGGTTGGGGCGGAGGCAGAAACTGCCAGTCTCTCAGCAGAATCCTCTTGTTTAAAGGGCCCCTACAGACCTAGAACGTCCGCAGACCCACCCACTCTGGGAACAACAGCCAGGGCAACAGCTAGAAAGGCACCAGTCCCATACGAAAGTGGGAGAAGTCCCTGGAAAAGTGGTAAGTGATGCCAAGTGGCATTGTTTCCTCTCAGACCCCTCCCCCACCATGGTGAAACAGGTCATCCTGTACTGAAGAATATCTAAGGCTCCTCCCCTTACAACATAACAGGAGTGACAGCTCTACCTAAGACACAGAGGCAAACAAACACAGGAGCCTGTCAAGATGAGGTACAGAGATGTATGCCCCAAAAGAGGGAACGGATCAAGGAGAAGTAAGTGATGAGATAGCCAACCTAACAGATGCAGAATTCAAAACACTGGTGATAAAGATGCTCACAGGCTTGACAGATATGCTAGAGTATGGCAAACACAAAGAGAAGAAGTGAAGGCTATGCTAAGTGAAACGAAGGAAAATTCACACAAAACCAATGGTGAAGGGAAGAAAACCAGGGTTCAAATGAATGATTTGGAACATAAGGAAGAAAAAAACAGTCAACCAGTACAGAAAGAGGAAACAAGAATTGAAAAAAATGAGGAGAGGCTTAGGAACATCTGGGACACCTTTAAACATGCCAACATCTGAATTATGGGGGTGCCAGAAGAAGAGTAAGAGCAAGAAATTGAAAACTTATGTGAAAAAATAATGGAGGAAAACGTCCCAAATTTGGTGAAGGAAATAGACAAGTCCAGGGAGTACAGAGAGTCCTGGGTGAGCTGGACCCAGAGGGGACCACCAAGATACATGATTAAAATGCCAAAGGTGAAAGATAAAGAGAGAATCCTAAAAGCAGCAAGAGAGAAGTGGAGAGTTACCTACAAAGGGGTGCCTATAAGACTATCAGCTGATTTCTCAAGACACTTTGCAAGCAAGAAGCGACTGGCAAGCAGTATTCAATGTGATGAAAAGCAAGGACCTACAACCAAGATTACGCTATCCAACAAAGTTATCATTTAGAATGAAAGGGCAGATGAAGTGCTTCCCAGACAAGATAAAGCTAAAATAATTCATCATCACCAAGCCATTATTATATTATTAGATGAAATGTCAAAGGGACTTACTTAAGAAAAAGAAGATCAAAACTATGAACACTAAAATGACAACAGACTCACAACTATCAACAACTGAATCTAAAAAATAAAAACAAAATCCAACTAAGCAAACCAGAATAGGAATAAAGTCACAGGTATGGGGATCATTTGGAGGGTTATCACCTGGGAAGGGGGAAGGGGAGAAATGGGGATATGGTGCAGGGTTTAAGAAGCATAATCAGTTGGTACAAAATAGACAGGGGGAAGCTAATAATAATATAGGAAAGGGTGAAGTCAAAGAACTTACATGCATGTCCCATGGACATGAACTAAGAGGGGTGAGATTGCTAGAGGGAAGGGGGGTACTGGGCAGAGGGGAGCAAAGGGGAAAAAATTGGAACTACTGTAACAACATAATCAATAAAATATACTTAAAAAAAAGAAGTGGACGGTGCCTACAAAACCAACCCTGTCATACAGACCAGACCAGAATGACAGCACATCAGCAGTGGCCTGCCAAATGGGTTTTGTCTTCCAGTTTTCTCACATCCCATTACATTTTATTCTCCCCAAGCAACACAAAAGTGGGACCCCACCAAATTGAAACTAGAGCCACTTGCATTTCCATTGTCATGCTGATAGGAACTGAGGCCTCTTGATAATATTGCTTTCTCTCCTGCTTTTTGTCTTATGTTGGTTCTAAATGACAATTCAAATAGTGTCATAGATATTTCACAACTCTAATGTTATTTATCATATTTATACATACGACTCCAGCACGCTAATTAGCGCACTGCTTCAGAAAGCCTCTAGAAAAAGGAGGTGCTCCACACAGACCTGAAAGGTTGTTGTATGAATCCAAATAGAAATTCATATGGGGCTCTCATAACATGTAATAATTTTTCCCTATAATTGGAATGATTCCTTTCCTGGTGTGGATTTTTATCATTTTCATTAGATTATTTCCTCAGAACTGAAATCACAGTTTTGTGTGTGTGCTAGATCTAAAAGTAAAGCTGTCACTGCTATTAAATTTTATTGGAGACTTCCAGTCAAGATGGAGGAGTAGGTAGACACGCTTCACCACTTTGCACAAACACAGAGAAAATTACAGCTATACCTCAAAACAAATAACAACCAGAACTGTCAGAAAATCAAGCTGTATGGTGTCCCACAATCAAGATTTAAAGAAGCTACATTCATCCAGACAGGTAGGAGGGGCAGAGTTGTGGATTCAGGCAGAGAGGCGAGAACACGATGTAGCACAGAGAGGTGGTGGAGGCAGAACGGGCAGTTCCACACTCATGTGTTGTGGATAAAACTTGGGAGGGATACTTTGGGAGTGAGAGATCCCAGTCCCAGGCCAGACTGCACAGCCCAGGGTTCCAGCACCAGGAAGACAAGTCCCCATAACTTCTAACTACAAAAACCAATGGGGGTTGAGGCGGTGGAAGAAACTGCCAGATATTAAGGAGAGTTTGTTTAAAGGGCCCATATGGACTTAGAATGTACACAAACCCACCCACTCTGGGATTCACCACCAGGGCATCAGCTGGAAGGGTCCCAGTTGCATATGGGACATGGGTAAAGTGACTGTAAATGGGGTGACTGCCGGGCAAACCTCCAGAAACCAGGCAATGGCATTGCCCCATCTCCAAGCCCTTTCCCCCCAACACACAGCCACAGAACAGTAAAGCGCGTTGTCCCACCCTGGCAATTATCTAAGGCTCTGCCCCACATAATTTACAGTTGCCTTTTCTAAGATGGAGTCAAAGCAGCTCTACCTAATACACAGAAACAAACAGGGAGGCCGCCAAATTGAGGAGACAAAGAAATATGGCCCAAAGGAAAGAACAGAACAAAACCCCAGGAAGAGAATTAAACAGGGACTTCTGGCGAAGATGGAGGCCTAGACAGACATGATGCATCTCCCTCCACAACTAAGAAGGAATGCAACTACCTCAAAACTAGAGAAAACCAGAAGTTGCCGAAAATCGAGCTGCATGGAAGTCCAACAAACAAAGATATAAAGGAGAAATACTCATTCAGACAGGTTGGAGGGGCAGAGCCGGGGCAGAAAGGATGTGGTGTGGTAGCGGCGGCAGCAGCGGCAGGCTGGCAGAAAGCACAGTCAAACATTTTAAAAAGTCAAGAGGGACACCTGAGGAGCGTTCCCAGCACCAGACCAGACTGCACAGCTCACAGTTCCAGCATCAGGGAAAATAAAGCCTCATTGCTTCTGACTGTGTAAACCAGTGGGGGGGTTGGGGCAGAGGAAGAAACTGCTGGTCTCTCAGCAGAGTCTGCAGGTTTAAAGGGCCCCCACAGTCCTAGAACATCCGCAGACCCACCCACTCTGGGAACAATGGCCATTGCAACAGCTAGAGAGGCACCGGGCCCATATGGAAGTGGGGGAAGTGCGAGGAAAAGGGTAAGTGCTGAGAAAGCGGCATTGTTCCCTCTCAGACCCCTCCCCCACACACAACACCACAACGTGGTGAAATGGGTCGCCCTGTATGATGAATACCAAGGCTCTACCCCTTACAATGTAACAGATGCGACAGCTCTACCTAAGACACAGAGGCAAACAAACAGGAGCCAGTCAAGATGAGGAGACAGAGGTGTATGGCCCAAAAGAGGGAACGGATCAAAGTCCCAGTGGGAGAACTAAATGATGAAGAGTTAGCCAACCTAACAAATGAGGAGACATCCAACGTAAGCGTTGCAGAGTTCAAAACACTGGAGATAAAGATGCTCACAGACTTGACAGATATGCTTAAGTGTGGCAGACACATAAGAGAAGAAGTGAAGGCGATGTTAAATATAACAAAGGAAAATCCACACAAAACCAATTATGAAGAGAAGGAAACCGGGGTTCAAATCAATGATTTGCAATATAAAGAAGAAAGAAGCAGTCAACCAGTACAGAATGAGGAAACAAGAATTGAAAAAAATGAGGAGATGCTTAGGAATCTCTAAGACAACTTTAAATGTACCAACATCCAAATCATAGGGATGCCAGAAGGAGAAGAGTAAGAGCAAGAAATTGAAAACTTATGTGAAAAAATAATGAAAGAAAACTTCCCTAATTTGGTGAAAGAAATAGGCATACAAGTCCAGGAAGCACAGAGAGTCCCAAACAAGATAGATGCAAAGAGGACCATACCAAGACACATGATAATTAAAATGTCAAAGGTTAAAGATAGAGAATCTTAAAAGCAGCAAGAGAGAAGCAGAGAGTTACCTACAAAGGAGTGCCCATAAGGCTATCAGCTGACTTCTCAAAACAAACTTTGCAGGCAAGAAGGAACTGGCAAGAAGTATTCAAAGTGATGAAAAGCAAGGAACTACAACCAAGATTACCCTATCCAGCAAAGCCATCATTTAGAATGGAAGGGCAGATGAAGTGCTTCCCAGACAAGGTAAAGCTAAAGAAGTTCATTATCACCAAGCCCTTACTATATGAAATGTTAAAGGGACTTAAGAAAAAGATCAAAACTATGAACATTAAAATGATGACAAACTCATAACTATCAACTGAATCTAAAAAAAAAATGAACAAACAACCACAACAGGAACTGAATCGTAGATATGGAGGTCATTTGGAGGGTTATCAGTTGGGAGGAAGAAGGGGAAAAATGGGGGAAAGATGCAGGGATTAAGAAGCATAATTGGTAGGTACAAAATAGGAGGATGTCAAATATAGTTTAGGAAATGGAGAAGCCAAATAACTTACATGCATAACCCATGCATATAAACTAAGGAGGTTATTGCTGTAGAGAAAGTGGGTACTGGGCAAAGAGGGGCAAAGGGAGAAAAATTGGGAAAACTATAACAGCATAATCAATAAATTATATATTTTTAAAAATCCACCAAAAAAATTTTATTGAACTTGCTCAATTTTTTTCAAACTTTAAAACTTGTTTGTCAGCAGGGAAGAAGGATGATGAACTCATTATTATAGACAGATGTTATAATTAAATTTAAGTAATACAGTCATGTTCTTCCTCTGTGACACTGTGCCCTGTTCATGCAGCTAGCATATACCAATTTATATACATTTTTGTTTATATATGTTCTGTTCATACTAAAAAAGCTCATAATTACACTGGCCTGCTTTTTAAGAGTGAGGATAACTTAATGACAAAGGGAAGATCAACTTATACTCAATAGTGATTTTTGCTATAATTAAATGAAAAGCAGATATACATGATACATGTGGTATATGTTTGCATGATTAATAGCAAAGAGGTTAAGAGCCCAGGCATAAACCTGAGTCAAACCCTTGGTAGTGTCACTTACTAGCTATATCACCTTAAGTACATTTCTTAACTTCTCTGTCTCAGTTTCCTCAGTTGTTAAAATGAACATAATAACAGACCTTCCTTGTGGAGTTTTTCTAAGGGTTAGATGATACAATGTATATGAAAGCATCTAATAAATGGTGATGACATCGCTATTATTATTATTACTGGAGAACTTTTAAAATCCTAGATGATGAAAGAATTACCATGTAGTTCAGCTGCCTATTCAAATCCATTCAAACCAATTGAGAGAAAATAATGTCTTTTAAATATAAAAGTAACATGTTTGTTATTTTTTTAATATACAGAATGATTTTTAAAACCCCAGGAAAAATTGTAAATACCTATAAGCCTTTCATCCAGAGAAACACTGCTAACATTTTATTTTGTCCTGTATTTTGTCTATAAATCTACATGTAAATTTTTATTCTTAACCCATTTGACTTACTGCTTGACTTGAATGTTTTTGTTGTTAAATATTCACCTACAACATAATTTTTAGTGGTTTCTATTCTTTTCCAACAAAAATTGGTCTTGACTATTCTGTCTCTTCTGTGTTTTCTCTTTGTGGTGGATTGAGCAGGTCATCAGACAATGAGTCTCTCACTGAGGTCAGTGTGTAGCAATCAGAGGACAAGTTGTGAGAGGGTGAACTAGAATGGAAATCTTTGAGCCCTGATTGTGTTTAAAGCAACAGCAATAAAAACAAGAACATAGTATGAGTTTGCTTCCCCCCAACTTAGCGTTACAATGTGATACAAATGGCAGCCCTCATTTGTCTGACCTCGTGTGCACACGCAGGACCCAAGCGGAGGCTTGGGCAGGAAACTTCCCGCGGGGCCACTAGCCCTGGGACATAGGAGCATTACTGAAATTATCCAAATGGCCATAATGAAATGTTTTGGCCTGTTCTGTAACCCATTCAGTTCTCAGGAACCATATGGGCACCTTCTTTCTTGCATTTAGTGGAAGGTTTTCTGTGACTGGAGGATCTACCTTGGAAAACTTTGAAAGAGATTGAAACGTATCAGAGATGAGCTAAGGTTTGCGTTTTATTTTTTTTTAAGATTTTATTTATTTTCAGAGAGAGGGGAAAGGAGGGAGAGAGGGAGAGAGGGAGAGAAACATCAGTGGATTGCCTCTCAGAATCCCCCAACTGGCCCTGACTGGGAATCAAACCAGCAGTCTCTTGGTATGCAGGCGGGTGCTCAATCCCCTGAGCCACACCAGCTACGGCAGGTTTGCATTTTAAAACACAGAAGTGACAGATCTTTTAAAGAAATGCTTATTCCCTTTGATTTTCATAACTGAATTGATGTCAACTTAGACTGGCAGCTGTAGGATCTGAATTTCCAGGCATCTCCAAAGATTTATTCTCAAGGTGTCCTAAGCTCACCCCTCAGGAATGGTTCTGGAGAGGACAAGCAAAATTCTGGCCCAGGAAGTCACTGACCTCCGTGCCTTCAGTGATTATATTTAAACAATTCACTTTAAATTCTGGGTGGATATTTAAGCCTATGTAAATAAATGAAATGCACTGCAGTCATCAATGATTGATAGAATAAGTTGCATATAAAAATTTTTAATACAGGAAAATTGATTTTATATCATTTTAAAAATATTTTATTTAAATATTGGTACAAAAATCTGTAATGTGAACTGACTGGAGCTAAAAAGGGAAAAGAAAGGTGAAAACTTGTATGTGTACTGGGGTTTTTAAATTGTATTACTGTATTCAGTAAAATGGATGTGCTCCCTGAAAGTAATGAGATTTGTGTTTTATGTTTGTAACCAGCAGAGGTAGCTGACGGTGATGAAAGACTGGATGGTATCTCTCTACCACCAACAGGTAAAACACATTTACATTTTCATTACCCGCTGGAAAATACAGCACAGGAAAATATTTGCATTGAAAATGTTAACATTAAAGAGGCAGATGCTTGAGCAAATGCTTTTGTAACAGTCATCAGAGGTTCTCGATGCCCTATGTTTAGACATATTTTTCACATTGAATGTGAAAAGCTACATTTTTGTCACACTGTTTCATATTCTCAAAAAACCTCAGAAGAGCAAGTCCTAAGAATTTAGTGTTACAAGGTTTTGCCTCCCCAAACCTTTGTACATTAAAAAATAGTTTAACATGATATGACATTTCTTTTTAGAACAGGGATCACCAATTTTATGATGAAATTCATGTCCATTCTGTCTTCTCCAACCCGCCCCAAAGGGCTTTGAGAAGCAATCAGTAATCCTCCTTCATACAATGGGCATCCAGTGATATTGTGTTTTAGTTGAGCGGTTGAATAAGCCAATCCATCTGGCATGGGTGGCACGTTACTAGTGTTATAACCAGCTCCCCTGAATGCAGTATTTCACTGAAGCATCTGCTACAATGTTAAGCCATAGGGTGGGTCTGACTTCATATTATTTAACTCTCAAGTGATAACACTTCTGACCCTCGCCTCCTGCCTCTACATCGGCTCATAACTGAGAGCCAGAGGGACAGGTTTCTGATCACTGAGCCATGTGGCCAACACTATTCCCTTAGTTGGCCTCAAGACTCTTAATTGACTGCCCTCAAAAGAATACCTGAAGATTTTCTGCCCAAAAAACGCAGATGCCCAAAAACCCCTCTAAGTGAAAAAACTCAACTCAATGTTTTCTCCTCTAGATTTGGGCTGCTAAATTTTACATGGAAATTAGCATATATGAATGGAGTAGCTAGTCTGTGTAGGCATGCTACTACTTACTCTGAGATGGTGACCAAAGCGCAGTTCTGTGGTGTAGGACAGATGTATGTTAGTGAACTTCACAGCAGCAAGAAAGCCCAGCTGTGTAAATGATACAGAGCTTTCTGTCACTGAGTGGCTAAACAAACAGATCGATGGACAAGTAAAAAAGGATCTGCTTGTATCAAGTTTACCATACATAGTCATTACATAAAAGGGATTTCTCTTCTTGTTTGGCTATGCATCCACATTTATGAATCAAGAAAATTGAAATGCATGATCTCCACTGTTCCTTCCCATTCTGTCCTCTGAATATCAGGACAACTCATATTAGCCATATGCTTATCACCCCTGGCCCATTCCCAGTAGACACATGAAATGCAACTAATAATAATGCAGTTGTGCACTTCAGGAGGCCCCTGGGAGGAATACAGTGCTGCTCTGGCTGTGCTTTCCAGGGTTACTCTTCTCCAGCCTGTTGCCCCAGGGCAGTTACACTGCCTCTCCTCACTGTCATCTGATGCAGTGGGCTTTTAAAAATTACTACTGGAAAACCATTGCTCTTTGCATTTTGCTATCTGAGGATGGAGGCAAAGAGATGCTTCAGATGAGAAAATTGAACATGGGATGGTAGAACAACCTCACGAAACTGAAAATAATTTCAAGGAACCTGAGTGTGAAGGAACCTTAGAGATCATCTAGTTCCATACTTTCTTTTTATTCAGTCCTTTTATTTTACAGGTAAAAAAGCCTGAGGCCCAGAAACACTAAATGACTTTCTCAAGGTCTCACAGCTGGTTGGTGGCCCAAGCCTCTCAACTCCTGGTCATTACACCGCATAGCTTTCTTACACCTAAGCCAAAGCCAGCTTTTCTCTGCATGTTTTGTAAAGATCCCAAGAGTTGGATGTACTAATCCCTTTAGGATGCCATCTCACTGTCTCAGTCTCCAAAATTAGAATGTCCATCGTAAGTCCTCCTGAAGTCCACTGCAGTTTCAAACTCATGGAATTCTTTCTCGAATGTTGCCCAAGGTCATGAGGTCATGAGGAAGACAGGAGTAGAACAGCCCGGCACGTCTTGTCACTAGACTTTTGGTAGATATTTGACACAAATTACTAAACAGCATGATAAATAATATTGTTTATCATTGAGAAAAGGGGAAAAGAATTCCCAGATTGGTGCCCCAAATTTGCAGTAATGAAACTAAATGATCTTAATTAGAGCAGCCAGTCTCTTGATTGCCCCCAAGGTAAAACCCCAATCTGGCAGCTTCTCTGAACACAAGGCTACTACTGATCCCTCTCTCCTTGGGTACACCCCAAGGAGACTGTCCTGTTCAAGTGGATAACTCCACCTTTCTTGTACAAGGAGCTTCATCCCGGGATTTGAAACTCACTGGCCAGACCTTCTTTCTCACATTTATCTGAGCTGGCAACAGTTGTTCCTTTTCAAGGATTTAACAATGCCTTTACAGTATTAACTTTAGGTCTTTTTTTCCCTTCCAAATTCATGTGTATTGAGGAGGGTAGGGGAGAGGTGTAAATCCTTAGTGTTTCTGTGAAGCAGAATCAAACAGGTCAGGATTATAGTCTGGCAATCAAATGACATTTGTCTCAATCCATTACATTTAAGCAAACTTCTGTATCTAATCTTAACAAAAATGGATACAAATTTTATAGTGGAAGAACATTTTCTTAATTTCTTTGTCCTCAACCCTGTTGGTGAGCATTTTTGAGCAGCTCCCAGGAACCAGCAGCATGTTAGGTTCTACTAAACAAGTGCCCACCCTAAGAGAACCCCAGACTGTGAGGTGGGTGGAGGCCACAACACCCTGCAGCTGGGTGTGGACTGAGCACTCTGATAATAACAAAAAGTATCCAGGATTTGGGAACAACTTGTCCTGGAGAAAAGTAAAGTCATAACAGTGCTTTCTAAAACTTAATAAGGAGGCTTCTGAATTTGAAATAGACTAGTACAGAGCTCATCTGGGCTTAACAATCCTTGTCATAAATTGTCATTCATTTACTTACGTATGTTTTAAAGTTATTAAAAGAAAAGTATAAGTAAGAAAATGTAAATTAATTTTACCACCTAGAGACAGTCATTATTGGGTGTTTTTTTTTCCCCAGACTTTTCTCTATATTTATTTGATTTATCCAATGGAGATCAAATACATAAAATTTTGTTTTCCTAAGTTGTTGTTTTTAACCCAACAAGTATTTTTCATTTTATTACAAATTTTCATACACATTATTCTAATAGCTATACGATATTCTGTTTTATAGGTAACTCATATTTTACTTAGCCATTTTCTGTTACTGGACAACATATGAACATTAATAGTAACACACAGTCAAGGGCTCTCTTGCAAAAATAATCATTACAGATTTCTAATGGCTAAAATTGTTCATTTAACACAACTAAAGCCTTGGCTAAAAATTTATGATTTAAACATGAAATACAGACAACGTTCTTCACGTATCCAAACTACCTCTAGCCATGTCACAGGAAAGTGTACAGTTCTCCTTTAGAGAAGTGCCCCCCCCTTCATTTTCTTGTCTCTGTTGTAGGTAATATATTTGACACCAGGAGGGAAAACATGGAAGACACAGAGCCAGATTTCACTGCCTAGACTTTCATTTAGTGACAGTGTTCATTAGAATTTGCATCTCTTCCCTTTGAACTTCCTCAAAGATGCACATTAGCATTTCAGTTTACTGCAAAGTGTGAGTGTTCTGTGAAGTTGACCTGTCCTGTTTGAGTAGTTTTCATGTACTATCTTTGTCATCTGTGATAAGCCTCCAATTTGGTATAAGGTTTTTAAAAATCATTCTTAGAGTTGATTCATCACCCTTGAAATCCAGCATCTGATCCAGTTAGCTCATTGTCCATTAAAAAGAAGCAGCTGTCATCCCTGTTTTTTACCATAACCTCAACATGAATATATGGAATTTTAAAACATACTTATTTTAACATAAATTGCTTAGATGCAAGATAAGGAGAATGGCACTTTCTAGTATTAAGAGACAATTGTTAAGGCCAAAATTAATTAGACCTTCACGAGCTTAAAAGATGAAAAAGAGGCCCTTGCTGGGTAGTTCAATTGATTGGAACATTGTCCTGTGGTCAGGGAACATACAAGAATCAACCAATGAAATGCATAAATAAGTGGAACAACAAACTGGTGGTTTTTTCTCTCTCTAAAATCAATCAATTCTTTTAAAAGATGTTTTGGCAGACAGTATAGCTCTGCTTATTAGATGAAATAATTTGTGACATTAATTCCCCTAAAATAACCATTTGTAACTGTATAAGGGCAAATGATATATGAATTCTTAGGAGGAAAAAAACCCTTTCATGTAGGTTGTGTTGACACACTGACAAAATAACTCATTGAAAGGTGAGACACTCAAAGTAAGCAGTTATCTACATGATACCTAACAACTATTTTGACAGATGGTTTTAACTGAGTGAGTGGTTCGGTGTTTAGCATTGTGTGGCAACCAGCCACACATGTATTTAATTAACGTTATGTATTTTATTTGGTTCCTAGTACACATACACTCCACTTTACATAAAAGCAACACATGAAAATCTGGATTCGTTTAAAGAGATATCATGCCATGTGGATATTTGTTTTACAGAAATATTTATGTCTGGATTCCTTTCTCTAATAAGACAGTGACTTTAAAATGCCATTTTATTTAGAAATATTGCATTTACACCTCATTTATTGCATAAAGCAAATTACCTTGAATCTTTGGCGCTTGACCCCAAGGCCAAAATTTGGCTTGAAAGAAAAGTAAACTAGAAACACCAAACCCCGGGGGAAAAAATTGCTGTGCTTCTGTTTAACATATTTTCCTAGCACTGATCATACCAAGTCAGAGAGTGTTAGAGCTCAGAGTTTTGGTAGATGTCCCTTGGTCCCACCCCTTCATTTTGCAGGTGAGGCAGCTGAGGAGTGAGGGTCATGGTTGCCCAGAGCCAGGCAACCATCAGTGGCCTGGCCAGGCCCAGCACCTAAATGCCTTACTCCCCTGTCCAAGGTACTTGTGCCACATAGCACTGAACAGCTAAGCCTGAATGAGAAAGGGAGCTCTGGGATGAATCAGTTTCCCACTGAAAACCAGCTCATCAACCAATGGTGACTGGAAACTGGCGCTGGGTGTGGCTTGTGGAATCCACCCAACTGCTAGACAGCTGCATCCCATATACGTGTGTCTTTTATTTGTCTTCTTTTTGAAGTTCCCAGGGAGGTTCAGAGGGATTGTTTCCATCACTCCCTTAGCTGGCCTTCCACATTTGAGGCTAGCTAGTGAGCCCTCCCCTGAAACCAGTCCCTCTGCTCATCGAGTGTCTGGTGAGATCCTATGAACCAGGGTTTTTGTTTTTCTGCAACATATGTTTTAAAACTCGTCTGCTGCCTCTCAGAAGAAAATTTGTCTCAAGGGAATTGAAAAGATTAATTAGTGACCTTTCAACTCTGTTACAATAGATGAATATGTTGCTAATAAAGGTAGAAACTTTCACCTTCCCACTGTGACATCTGTTAAATATAAAGTATGAATGTTCAAAGCACGTCCTTCCAAGACTGGGTGACAGCTTGGAGTTTTCACCACTTGAAGAGGGGTGGGGACTGTTCAACTCACAGGAATGTGCAATGGATCCACAAATTGGAAATACATATCATAAAACTGCAAGAATGAAATCATATTTTGTAAATTAAAATTGTATTTGTGTTTACTTACTGTGACTACTGTTCAGACTTTATTCAGAAATCCTTTCTATAGGCTTTCTTAGCAAAAACAAATTATTCCTTATCTAAATAATATCTCAGTGTTCTGTATATATGTTTTATTAATATGTAAATATTTAGATTTTTTTAAATTACTATGTTCTTTTAAAAAATTCAACACAAGGCTAGTTGTGAAAATGGTGTATGACATTGTGTTGTGACATCAATCCCCAAGATGCTCTTTATGTCCCTTCTGGAAGAATACAATAAATTACTTTAATTGAAAGTGCCTGTTTCATGCCTGTTTGCCAGTCCTCCCATGTTTATGGAGTCCATGCTAGTCGTTAATTAAAAGGTATTTATTAATACTCTGGTGATCTTACCCAAGACGTTTTATCTCTTTATGAAGGAGATAAATTTTTAAATAAATAAACTAGATTGCTACCAGTAAGAACATCTTCAAATGGAGACAGTCTCACAGGCTCTGCCTGGCAGTCAGATCAATGGCCGTAGCAAGTCCCCCAGAAACACTTAAGCACTGATATGCTTGAAACCTAATTTTACATGAATTAGGTAGCTTTATAATCTTCACTTAAGAGGTTAAGCCCTGCTTCTATGGAAACAACACATCAGAAGGACAAATCAATCTTCTCTAATGCAGAATGCCTGTTATAACATAATTGCTTTATTCTCCACTCTGAACACAGGAGGACGCCACTCCTCACTGGGTACCTGCTCCCTCCTGCATCCAACAGGCTTTCCCAGCCCCCGAGCCTACCGCAGCCCCAGGCAGTCAGCTGTAACAGGGCTTCTGCTCAGGGTCTAGTCTGGTGGCTCTCATTTCAGAGGGCCCTGAGCTATTTCACAGCTGCAAGCAGTGGTGAGCGTGGGATGGTGGGGAGTAGCAGCTCCATAACAGAGCAGCTGTGTTGTGGGAGAGAAGGTGACAGGGTGACCTGCTTGCAAAAAACGAAAATCTAAACTACAGCCAGCCTTTCATGTACCTGTACCTGTTGAGAGTTGGGAGCCTGGCACCAGCCTGCCCTTCCTGCCACAATGCCCCCTGGGCATCATGTGGCCCTTTGTGCCATGGAATTATTTGTAAGGGGGCCACCTCATGTTATTTGGCCCAAGGTCTCTGGGATGCCCTTGTTCCCACACACTGATGAGGATCTGTGCTTTACACGTCAGCTGGCTGACAGCACTAAAGGGCTTTCTAATACAGTATGAGGGGACCCAGTTCCACCACAGGAGGCTCCACCAGAAGGGTGTTCTCATAGAGTAAGAGCTCATACACCTTCCTCATTCATCTCCCCCACTACAGGCCCAGACCTACGAGTGAGGTTCCAGTCCTTACTGGGGTTTGGATGCAAGAGAAAGCAGTAAGAGCCAGCCTGGCTGGGGAGATTGGCCTGGTCCCAACCACACCAGGCCTTGTGGACCATCCCAAGAAGCTGGGAAGTCATGGGAGACCATGGAAACATTCTAAGTAAGAGGTTTGATCACATAGACTATTCTATTGCTCTGTCTGGCCAAAGTATGAAATATTAGCTGGAGAGGGGCAAGCCTGAGCAAGGAGCCTCTAAGAAGCTGTTGGAATGGCTAGACATAGATCAAGAGGACCCAAGAGGACAAAACCCCAAATGCCCAAGCAAAAGAAAGAACAAGTGGGACTTGGTGACAGGCCATCTTAGGGTGGAGGAGGGGAGTGAGCCTTAGGAAGGGGAGGAAATGTCAGAGTGGACACACAGGTCTCTGCTTGGGGAACCACGAGGCTCACCATGACTGGAAACACTGGGAGGAGCCATTTAGAGGACGATGACACACGTGTTCAGGTCAGATGCTGTTCCATTTATTCACTCAACAAGTGTTTTCTGAACACTTAGGGTAGGCCTGGCGCTGTGCTAGGGGCTGGGTACAGCACTCATGGAGTTCGTTCCCATGATCATTCACAACATGTGACCCCAAGGAAACACCATCATATCAGATACGTTGTGTCAGGAACTAGAAAGTGGGACTTAAACTTGGTGGCTTTGTCCCAAACTAGAGGCAATCGAGATTTGCAGCACAATTCATTCCGCATAATTTGTCTCAAATAAATACCATCGCAGAGATTTGTGACCACCAGCACGCAAGTAACCACTGTCTCCACCATCCAGTCACAGTGTCCCTTGCCATTCTCTGAAATTGTCTTGCTTATTCATGTGTTTTTATCATAATTTTTCCTCTGCAGTCTAAGCGTCATGACATCAGAGATCTTATCTATGAGGCCATTAAGATTTCAGGCCCTGGTGAAAATCCACTTTCTGGACTCTCCCTCTTCCCCAGCAAGGGTGGAACTGGGACAGATGGGGAGGGTGAGTTACTATACACTTCCCTTCTTCCCTGTCCTGTAGTCTTCGGTCACGTGTACTTCCTTTGTCCCTATATCACCACTCTTCATAAATGGTGGCGAAATTGTGTTAGTAGACCAGCAAAGAGATGCTGGGTGTAGTCCATGAGAATTTGAGAATAATTCAGAGCAACACTATGAATTGACACAAATCAATGCCTTCTGTATTTTTTAATCTCAAAAGCTTGAAACTGAACATCCCTCCTAACATTTATAATATATACATATATGTGTGTTTATTTATTTATGTCCATTTTGTTATCAGTGAAATTAAAAGAATGTAAAAAAAATCAATGAAAAAGCCAAAGATTGATGTCGTAATGGAGCCCAGTAGGAAAACCACAGTATGATGTGTTCCAGACAGACTCGATACTCAAGGGCCTTTTTAAATGTTAGGGGTGCGGGCGTACCATTTTTAACCTGTTAATGCTGAGATATTGAAGGATATTTTAAACCTAAACTTTGAAATTGAGTTTAGATAATTCCTTTAAAATACTTCCCAAAAATGAAGCTGATGCAAGCGTGCTAAGTGGGGAGCTGGTCAGAAACCAGCTTTCTTGAGTTCCAGTTTTCCAGTTGTGCCTACTCTCCACCACGATGCCATAACAGATTGAAAGTGTGGAGGGCCCTTAATGTGAATATGGAGAGAAAAATCAATTTTACAAAGGAAATTGAGCATCCTAAATTGGTACAATGAAGTGGAGGACCAATTGCATATTCTGGTAAAAAAAAATAAAATAAAATAAAAACTACTTTCTGCTGTACTCTGGCAATGGAGGAAGAAAGAGAATACATCGTATCAAATGGCAGTTACTGAATTAGGCATCCTGCAAAAGTGATGTACTTCTGACCACTGGATAGGGAAAATCAGGAGTGACTCAATTAACAGCCCTCATACTAACCCCACCCCCATCTTGTGATGAACACAGTAATACTGCACCACCTTTAGGAGAAATGTGTCACTGGTGTGAAGCAATGCCACCTTCCTCCACTCCTGCCTGTCACTGATGCTCCCTGTAACATGGACCTACAGCTGTGGGTGGCCTGGACCCTCATTAAGATTATGTTTGTTTCTGTGGTTCATGTCATGAACTATTCAAGTGTGTTTTTCCTACCCATATCCATGTTGGTGTTCCTTGGGAGTGATAAGCACAGCTGGCCTTTCCCTTACTTTGTCCTGGTGGTACTAGCTCACCAATTATGGCAGAGTGTGTGAATTTTAAATGTCAGACTCCTGGACACTGGCTTCTGATCATACTAAGAAACAGGAGACAAAATGCACTTTGATCATGCCTAGGCTTGCATTATAACACAGCTTTAGAAAGTGAACAAAACTTTCAAAGGCCAAGAAATGACATTTTTTATTATATATTTTTAATCCTCACCTTAGGATTTTTTTTTATTATTATTACTTTTAGAGAGAGAAAGGGAGAGAGAGAAGTATCGACTAGTTGCCTCCCATATGTTCCCTGACAGGGATCAAACCCACAACCTAGGTATGTGCCCTCACTGGTAATCAAACCTGCAACCTTTCAGTGTACAGGACAATGCTCCAATCAACTGAGCCACACCAGCCAGGGCCCAAGAAATGACTTTCAATTGGAAAATTCCCAGCAACTTAGGAGGTGAAAACTAGGAGGTAGTGGAAGTTGATAAAATTAGTTTAGATTTATTTGAAAGACTGAATGCAGGAGAAAAGCCAGAATATATAAAGAACTTTTACAACCCAAAAATAAACAAATAACCCAACTTAAAAATGGGCAAAAGATGCCAACAGCCTTTTCTCCAAAGATATAAAAATGGCCAATAGGTTGAAAGAAAAGACACTCAACATCATAAACCATTAGGGAAATGCAAATCAAAACCACAATGAGTTATCACTTCAAACCTACAGAGATGGCTATAATCAAAATGAGAGAAAATAAGGAGCGTTAGTGAGAATATGGAGAAAATAGACCCTGAAATATTGCTGGTGGGAATGCACTATGGCCCAGACTCTTTGGAAAAGATTGACAGCTCCTCAAAAAGTTAAACATAGAGTTACCATATGACCTAGCAATTACATTCCAAGAGAACTGAAAACATGTCTGTACACAAAGACTCGAGCACAATTGTTCAGAGCAGCACTATTCACAAGAGCCAAAAAGTGAAAACAACTTGAATACCCATCAACTGATGAATGGATAAACAAAGGTGGTATAGCCATGCAATAGAATATTATTCAGCAATAAAAAGTAATGAAGAACTGATACATGCTAACATGAATGAACCTTGATAACATTATGCTAAATGAAAGAAACTAGACACAAAGGTCACATATTCTATGAACCTATTTGTATGAAATGTCTGGAATAGGCAAATCCACAGAGGCAGAAGGTAATTAATACAGTTGCATAGAGCTGAGAGGGGAAACAGTAATGGGGAGTGATGCTTAATGGGTGCAGGGTTTCTCTTTGAAATGATGAAAGGTCCTAAAATTAGATAGTGTTGATGGCTTCACAACTCTGTGAATATATTATTAAAATCCACTGAGTTGTACACATTAGAAGGGTATATAATATGTGAGTTATATCTCAATAATGTGGTAATTAACAAATAATAATAGTTAGACACTACAGCCTTACTCTGTATGTGGCAATTAATTCCAGATGTTTAAAGGATTTAAGTAAAAGTCATAAAAATACTAGAAATGTTTAAGTTCATATTTATAATAAGCTTGAGGAGATAAAGGATTTCCCAAACATAAGGCCATAGGAAGAAATTATCAAGTAAAAATTCACTCAACTAAAAATTTTAAATTTTACTTCAAAAATTTTATAAAATTAAATAGCAAATGAAAAAGTGAAAGTTATTTGTAGGAAAAAAATGGTTTTTAAGAAAGCATATGCTTAGTACATATCCAACTCATAAATCAAATGGCCAATAAACATTAAAATGCTAAAGTTAAACCAAAATGCTAATTTAAGAAGCAGTATTAGGCCTAGCCAGTGTGGCTCAGTTGGTCGAAGTGTTGCCCCATGGACCAAAAGGTCATGGGTTTGATTCCTGATTAGGGCCCATGCCTGGGTTGCGGGTTCGGTCCCTGATCTGGGTGTATGTGAGAGACAATCAATCGATGTTTCTCTCTCTCTCTCTCTCTCTCTCTCTCTCTCTCTCTCTCTCTCTCTCTCTCTCTCTCCCCCCTCCCCTTCTTCTCTCTCTCAAATCAATAAATATAGGATGTTCATCATAACATAGTTTAAATAGTTTTTAAAAATTAATGTGTATATCGAACAATATTTTAAATTATAATACATCCTTGAAATGGAATACTATGCAGCTATTTTAATTGGTGTACATAGAGATCCACAGTCAATTAATTGGAAAAAGCACATCACAGAATAATAAGTACTATATGATTTTTTCCACAAACTCATGGAAAAGTCTAAAAGAACACACACCAAAATGTTTATGATAGCTACATCTGTATAGTGAGATTATGGGTACTTTAAATTTTTTCTATTGTTTACCCAAATTAACTTTTTTGTAATGAACATGTGCTGTTTTTGCAATGAGGAAGTTATTTTTTAATTTTTAATAATGTAGAAAAATACTTAATGACATTGAGAAATGTTCATGACATATTTACTGCTAAATAGTATGTTCAACCCAATCAAATTTTATTTCAGAAACACGTTTATTTTTATAAAGTTAGATTTAATTGTATTTGTAACTGCAAACACCAACAAATTGCATGT
This sequence comes from Furipterus horrens, assembly GCF_987537825.1. Classification (NCBI taxonomy): domain Eukaryota; kingdom Metazoa; phylum Chordata; class Mammalia; order Chiroptera; family Furipteridae; genus Furipterus; species Furipterus horrens. The sequence continues at coordinate 138,994,044 of NW_028327172.1, forward strand.
CCAACAAATATATACCAACAGCCACCAACAGTTTTTAAAAGGTTTAAATTATGTGTTAAACATCAGCCTGATCAATTTTGTAAAAGAAATATTTATATGCATGCACATAAAAAAGAATAGAAAGAAGTTGTTTTATCTTTGGATAGTAGAATTACATGTGACTTTTTTTATTTTTTTTAATCCTCTCCCAAGGATATGTTTATTGATTCTAGAGAGAGAAAAGGAAGGGAGAGAGAGAAAGAGAAAGAAATATCGATGTGAGAGAAAAACACTTATCAGTTGCCTCCCGTATATTCCCCAACTGAGGACTGAATCCACAATTTTAGGTACATGCCCTGATCAGGCATCAGACTTGCAAACTTTTGGTGTATGAAACAATGCTCCAACCAACTGAGCCACCTAGCCAAGGGCACATGTGATTTTAAAAGACTATTCATGTAAGTTTTCTAAAATGAACATATATCATTTTCAAAAGAAAGAAATAAAGTAAGGGAAGAAAAAGGCTCAGTGGTTTACATATCTGCAGATATGTAATGCTCGCCATTTGGATACTTTTAGGAATACTTGAAATATCAATGTAAACTCTTATGATACAAGCTTCTGAAATGTCACATAAGTGCCAGTGAAAACTTAAGGTTGTTCCTCCAATAACATATACCTCCTTGTTCCAAAAACACATACCTCCTCATTACTCTAATAGCATATACCTCCTCATTACTCCAATAACATGTAATTCCTTGTTACTTCACTAATATGTAAACATCCTTGTTGCTCCAATAACATATACCTCGTTATTCCAATAACACATACCTCCTCATTACTCTAATAGCATATATCTTCTTGTTACTCCAATAACATGTAACTTCACTAAAATGTAAACATCCTTGTTACTCCAATAACATATACCTTGAGCCTCTTTACAGGACTCTGAAGATTAATACTTTACTTTGAAGCAAAAAAAGAAAAAGTATTCTGAAGCTTAACAGAAAATGGATATTCTCTCTGTAGCTTGAAAGGAAACTGGAGATGATGCTTTATAAAAAATGTATTAGTTGCAAGACAAGAAGAAACTCATCTGAGGTATCAGTATATTTGAAACATCAGTTTAAAAAACAATTCTGTCAGGGCCTCTGGAATTTGGAGAGATTGACTACCCCAGAAACATAAAACACAGGGTGGGTTGCAGTAACAAACAAGTGCAAGAACCTAAGCAGTTGGTCAGTGATGTCTGTTCTCTCACAGGTGTGTTCACCAGTGC